>NC_141544.1:60910274-61643607 GCF_021556685.1 Rattus norvegicus | reverse complement strand
GCTTTAGTAAGGTTTCTTTTACATATGTAGGTGCCCTTGTATTTGGGGCATAGATATTTAGGATTGAGACTTCATCTTGGTGGATTTTTCCTTTGATGAATATGAAGTGTCCTTCCTTATCTTTTTTGATGACTTTTAGTTGAAAATTGATTTTATTTGATATTAGAATGGCTACTCCAGCTTGCTTCTTCTGACCATTTGCTTGGAAAATTGTTTTCCAGCCTTTCACTCTGAGGTAATGTCTGTCTTTGTCTCTGAGGTGTGTTTCCTGTAGGCAGCAGAATGCAGGGTCCTCGTTGCGTATCCAGTTTGTTAATCTATGTCTTTTTATTGGGGAGTTGAGGCCATTGATATTGAGAGATATTAAGGAATAGTGATTATTGCTTCCCGTTATATTCATATTTGGAAGTGAGGTTATGTTTGTGTGCTTTCATTCTCTTTGTTTTGTTGCCAAGATGATTAGTTTCTTGCTTCTAGGGTATAGCTTGCCTCCTTATGTTGGGCTTTACCCTTTATTATCCTTTGTAGTGCTGGATTTGTAGAAAGATATTGTGTAAATTTGGTTTTGTCATGGAATATCTTGGTTTCTCCATCTATGTTAATTGAGAGTTTTGCAGGATACAGTAACCTGGGCTGGCATTTGTGTTCTCTTAGGGTCTGTATGACATCTGTCCAGGATCTTCTGGCCTTCATAGTTTCTGGCGAAAAGTCTGGTGTGATTCTGATAAGTCTGCCTTTATATGTTACTTGACCTTTTTCTCTTACTGCTTTTAATATTCTTTCTTTATTTTGTGCGTTTGGTGTTTTGACAATTATGTGACGGGAGGTGTTTCTTTTCTGGTCCAATCTATTTGGAGTTCTGTAGGCTTCTTGTATGCCTATGGGTATCTCTTTTTTTAGGTTAGGGAAGTTTTCTTCTATGATTTTGTTGAAGATATTTACTGGTCCTTTGAGCTGGGAGTCTTCACTCTCTTCTATACCTATTATCCTTAGGTTTGATCTTCTCATTGAGTTCTGGATTTCCTGTATGTTTTGGACCAGTAGCTTTTTCCGCTTTACATTATCTTTGACAGTTGAGTCAATGATTTCTATGGAATCTTCTGCTCCCGAGATTCTCTCTTCCATCTCTTGAATTCTGTTGGTGAAGCTTGTATCTACAGCTCCTTGTCTTTTCTTTTGATTTTCTATGTCCAGGGTTGTTTCCATGTGTTCTTTCTTGATTGCTTCTATTTCCATTTTTAATTCCTTCAACTGTTTGATTGTGTTTTCCTGGAATTCTTTCAGGGATTTTTGCGATTCCTCTCTGTAGGCTTCTACTTGTTCTCTAAGGGAGTTCTTTATGTCTTTCTTGAAGTCCTCCAGCATCATGATCAAATATGATTTTGAAACTAGGTCTTGCTTTTCTGGTGTGTTTGGATATTCCGTGTTTGCTTTGGTGGGAGAATTGGGCTCCGATGATGCCATGTAGTCTTGGTTTCTGTTGCTTGGGTTCCTGTGCTTGCCTCTCGCCATCAGATTATCTCTAGTGTTACTTTGTTCTGCTATTTCTGACAGTGGCTAGACTGTCCTATAACCTGTGTGTCAGGAGTGCTGTAGACCTGTTTTCCTGTTTTCTTTCAGCCAGTTATGGGGACAGAGTGTTCTGCTTTCGGGCGTGTAGTTTTTCCTCTCTACAGGTCTTCAGCTGTTCCTGTGGGCCTGTGTCTTGAGTTCACCAGGCAGGTTTCTTGCAGGGGAAAAATTGGTCCTACCTGTGGTTCCAAGGCTCAAGTTTGCTCGTGGGGTACTGCCTAAGTCCTCTCCGCTGTGGCAGCAACCGGGAAAATCTGTGCCGCTCCTTCCGGGAGCCTCCGTGCACCAGGGTTTCAGATGACGTTTGGTGTTTTCCTCTGGCGCCTGGATGTGCACAGAGTGCAGTCTCTTCTGGTTTCCCAGGCGTGTCAGCCTCTCTGAAGGTTCAGCTCTCCCTCCCATGGGATTTGGGTGCAGAGAACTGTTTATCCGGTCTGTTTCCTTCAGGTTCCGGCAGTGTCTCAGGCGCAGGGGTCCTGCCGCTCCCGGGCCCTCCCCTACGGGAACCTAGAGGCCTTATACAGTTGCCTCTTGGGCCAGGGATGTGGGCAGGGGTGGGCAGTGTTGGTGGTCTCCTCCGCTCTGCAGCCTCAGGAGTGCCCACCTGATCAGGCGGTGAGGTCTCTCTCCCACGGGGTTTGGGAGCAGAGAGCTGCTGCGGTCCGGGATCCGCCGGTGGAAGTTGTTTTCTATTAATGCTTTGTATTCTAAATTCTTTATCTTTATACCTGATAACATTAAACAAGTTGAGTGTTTCAATTTTGGTTGAATATATACATACATATTATTAGCAATAACTTCCTTCTCGAACTATTCTCATTATAAAATAATCTTTCTTTGCCTTCTAAATTTTCGGCATATCATTCTTATATATCTAGTTGAGTTTTATTAAAATGATTACTTTTGAATACTTTGCTTTGAACCTATTTGTAGGTTTGCCTTTGTGGTTCTGTGCTGAGAGAATTATGCTCCTTTGAAGTGATCATGTTAACATCCTTTTCCATGGTCCTTCTGTTCCTTCATTGAAACAACTTGCACAACTGGTTGATGAGTGTCCAGAATAACTTTCTCAGCAACTTTCACAGTAAATGCATTTCTCATGTAGATGTGCCCTAGAATCTTTATGCTAACTAGATTCTGGATTCCTTGCCTCCAGATGGACAAAATAATGAAGTGTTTGTGTATTTTATTTAGCTGTCATAACTATCAATCATGGCAGAGATCCAGCTGTGGTCTTGGTTTCTGGAACTTCCAGGATAACTCTTCCACTTTCCCCTCCCCTTTGTTGAGACAGGTTCCTTCATCAATTCTTTACATGGTGAAAACATGGCAAGCCCGCCAGGTTCTGTTTGTCTTATTGAAGCCATTGCTGCTGGTTTATTAACAAAGATAGCGTGTCCTGTCAGTTTCAAAATTCCAGCCTGGCCAAGGTCACTTTAAAGTGTGCAAATAGACATACCACAGAATGTGACCTTTGGCTTTCAAGGATTGTGCACAGGCCTTTGGGATGCATTGGCATCCAACCTGTTCAGGATGGCCTGTTTACCTTTCTCATGAGGGGGAGGTAGGGGACTTGGCACATTTTTGGATAGCTTCTGCCAGGCTCTTTTTTTTCAGAGATGATTTATTCATGAGAGCGATTGTAAGGGCCATGCAACTAGTTTGGTAGACTACCCTGTCAAATGCAAGGAAGGTAATGCCTCAGCTAGAGGATACCAGGTGTGCAATGACTCAAGATAAGACTTGGGCCCTGGGATCCTGGCAAAAGATAAAGCAGCTCTTTTGCCAGGAGCAGTGCTGCTTCCCCAAGCTGATCATCAAGTGGTTTCAGTCATAAATAAGACATGAATGGTTCCCATACAGCAAATATTTCAGGGTTCTGGCAGTTGTGGGGACTTTTACGAACTTATTGCTGCGGATCTTGACCAGGATAATAGATGTGCATTAGTTCATTATACTCTATAAGGCCACTTCATGCCTATGTATTCCTCATGGCCACAACCACTATTCTCAGATGTTTTTTTAATACTCTGTTGCAAATACACCAGAGCAACAGAAATTGGGATTTTCTTTCTTTCTATATTTTGTTTCATAGGAAAATATTTCAAACACCTCTAGTCAACTCTAGTCAACTATTTTGTCGACTTGTCATCCTTGTAAAACTATTTTGTAAAATTTTTGAAGAAAGAGTTTTACAAGGAAAATTTTTAAAAAGCATGAGCTATACACAATTTTCTTTTTTCTCTTTCTTTTCTTTTTTAAATTGGATAATTTTATATTTACATTTCAAATGTTACCCCCTTTCCTGGTTTACTGTCCATACCCCCCTATCCAATTCCCTCTCCCCTTTCTTCTATGAGGGTGTTCCCCCACCCATCCACCCACCCCTTCCTACCTCCCTGCCCTGACATTCTCCTACACTGTGGGGTCGAGCTTTGATAGGACCTAGGGCTTCTCTTCCTATTGGTGCTCAACAAAGCCATCTCTGCTACATATGCAGATGGAGCCATGAGTCTGTCCTTGTGTACTCTTTGGATGGTGGTTTAGTCCCTGGGAACTCTGGTTGGTTGGTATTGTTGTTCTTGTGGAGTTACAAACTCATTGAGCGCCTTCAATCCTTTCTTTAACTCCTCCAATGGGGACCCAGTACTCTGTATTTGTCATGCTGTGGCAGAATCTCTCAGGAGACAGCTATACCAGGCTCCTGTAAGCATGTACTTCTTGGCATCAGCAATATTGTCTAGGTTTGGTGGCTATATGTGAATGGGCTAGATCCCCAGGTGGGGCAGTTTCTGGATGGCCTTTCTTTCACTCTCTGCTCCAAACTTTGTCTCCATATCTTCTCCTATGAATACTTTTGTTCCTCCTTCTAAGAAGGACTGAAGTATCTGCACTTTGGTCATCGTTCTTCTTGAGCTTCATAAAGTCTGTAGATGTTTCTGTCTTTTACCATAGTCTAGTGTCTACAAAGATTGATATATATATATATATATATATATATATATATATATATATATATATATACTGTGACATGTTTAAGGGTTGTGGCTATATTTTTCTTCTCTGAATTTTCTGTAGTTCATACCAATAATAGTTTAATCACACCAGTAATACAGACTGAATGAAACCAAATTGAAGAAGCAGCTCCTAACAATGAAAAATATATCTATGCTCCTTACTTGAATTACTCAGAAATCTTCATAATCTGATCATCTCTGTATATAAGGTTGAGACAGATTTGGTGAATACAATATTACTTTTCTTTTGACATCTGACTCAAATTTATTATTATAATTACCATCATATTTATTTAATAATTTCAGCTCTTACGTAGCCAAATTTAATGTGATAAAACTCCATCTTTACCCTTAACATCACTGCCATGGTGGAGTTTTTACATAGGCATGGGATAAAGAGAAGAAAATAACCCATGTATCACAGAAGTAATAATAGTTGAGTGGTAAAAGTTAACTCCAGGTAGAATGCTCACTTGGTGTCAAGCAATTTTGACTGTACTTCACTTTAACTTCCAGAGTTACTAAAAGTAGTTGTGGAATTTCAAACATTACTATTATTCAAATTGACAGTTGAGATAGATAATAATAGTAGTGGTATCTACCTTGTGATAGCCTAGTAAACATGTTAAATATTAACCACAAATCTGGGAACCTTGAAATCCAGTAGCATTATTAATAGCATGTGGGGAGGAAGCCATTGCAACAATAATTTCCACTCAGGGAAGAATGCCGGGAAGTTTTACCTAAGATTGTGTAGCCATTCCCCCATACAAAAACAAACAAATGAATAAAAAACTTATTTACAACTTTTCGCATCTTTTCTAGAGGAAAAGAGCAAATTTCTTCATTATTTTTGCTCTGTGTATATATTTAGCATGGACATATCCAAAGGAAAGGAATACAGTAAATGAAACTTTATTTTGTAAGATACCTGTAGAGAATTGAATTGTAGATTCATGAAGTTTCATGGTTTCTTTATATTCAAATGCTTGTCTTGAATAATTATAAATTTTAAGAGTTCCTTGGCATTTCCTCTATGATTAACTAATGTTTCAAAAATCACTTTTTCTTTGACAGCTGTGTGTTGATGCTGGGCATTGATGCCAGATGTCTGTTACATTTCAAAAATTCAAATTCCCTTGGTGCCAATGATGTTCTGTAATGAACAACTTCAATATTGTTACCTATACTGCTGCCTCGTCAATATGAAAGTACCTTGCTTGACTCAACTATCCTCAGTGCCAGCAGAGCTAAATGCTGACTCTTGGACTTCAACCACCTATGTTTTACAGTCACTGCTGAGATATGGCAAGCAGAACATGCTTTATTTTTACTGCTCAGTGGGAGCTTGGACAGCATGATCAAATGGGCCTCTGTTTCTCAGTGGACCATGCTGTATTTTTCTCAGTCGCTTTCACAGTCAGTCAGGTATGTACACTATAATCTCAATTTTACACTAATGCAGCTCTAAGACACAATGTTTTTGTCTTTATGATCCAACATTCTAACAATGATACAGTATAATTTTGCAGAATCCCTGTAGAGTAAGTTCTGGTAGAGGATGAATTCAGCTACTTTTCACTAACAGTAGAATATACTTCCATTAGACCAGTGGCTCTCACCTTGTGGATCAGAACCCCTTTGGAGGTTGCATATCAGATATCCTGCATGCCATATATTTGCATTATGATTCACAACAGAAGCAAAAGTACAGTTAAAAAGTACCAACAAAAATAATTTTATGGTTGGGTATCACCACAACCTGAAAAACTCTATTAAAGGGTCTCAGCGTCAGGAAGGTTGAGAATCACTGCCTTGGGTGGATGTGGAATGTTACCAAATAGGCCATGCATTATAGGCTTAACACCCGTAAGGTACTCTTAGAAATTGCTGGGAACTAGGTGGGAAGTACCTCGGGAATAATCTTGTCACATGCTCATGTCTTTGAAGTAGATTACAGGAATATTCCTTCCTTGTCCTCTGCATCTTGACTTTCATATAGTGGAATCTTGGTTCAACTCGATGCTCTCTGGCTCCCTTCCATGCTGTGTTGACCTGTCCCAGGCACAAGGGCAAGGTGGCCAATTTGTTATAGATTAAAAACAGTGAAATCATGAGCCAAAATAAGCTATTCTTCTCTAGGAGATCATCATGGTTAATAGTTTACAACAATGAAAACTCATCACAGTATGTCCAGACTGAAGGCTTGACCTCTTCAGACTGCACCTATAATGTAAGGGAAGTTTTGGTTCTTTTTCTTTCCTTTCCTTTTCTCTTCTGTTTATTCTTCTCTTATAAAATAATCCTGACTATAGTTTCACATCCCTAATTTCCTCCAAGCCTCCCTTCACCTCCTTTCTCCCCAGATCTACTACTTCTCTATTAGCCTTCAGGAAAGAGCAGGATTCCCAGGGATATGAAATAAACTCAATATAACAAGATGAAGTAAGACTAGTGATATACCCTTCTATTAAGGCTGGATAATGCAACCCAGTAAGAAGAAAAGAGCTGACAAAATAATTAGAGATAACTTGCACTCAATCTGTTAGGAGTATGGTAGAAATTCCAAGCTAAATGATCACAGGATATATGTAGAGAGACTTGTGCAGATCAATACAGGCTTCAGTGGTTGTTGCTTCAGTTTCTATTTACCTCTGTGAGCCCCGATTAGTGGACTGTGTGGGCTGTTTTGCTGGTGTCTTCAAACCCTCTGGTTTCTACAGTCTTTCCTCCCCTTCTTCTGCATACTCCCCCAAACACACACACACACACACACACACACACACACACACACACACACACACACACAGAAAGAGAGAGAGAGAGAGAGAGAGAGAGAGAGAGAGAGAGAGAGAGAGAGAGAGAGAGAGAGAGAGCTCAGCCTAATGTTTGACTGCTGGGTCTCTGAATCTGCTTCCATAAGCTCTAGAAAGAAGCCTCTCTGATGAGAATTGGGCTAGACACTGATCCTAGGAGTATAGAAGAATATCATAAGGAATCATTTCATAGACATTTTGTCAGTCTTCTTTGGTCCTATTCTATATATCAGAGATATCCAGGCTTCCAGATCTAGTCCAGAGGGATTGTTTTGGGCATGGGCTTCCTCTTACGGTGTGAGCCGCAGATTAGACCTGTAATTGGTTGTCCACTACTAACTCGGAGCCACCCATTGCTCCAGTGCATCTTGTAGGCAGGACAGGTTATGGGTCACAGATTTTGTGGCTGGGATTCTGTGTCACAGTGTCTCTGCTATGAGTCTATCCTGGTTACAGAAGATGGCAGTTTCAGACTTCATATCCTCTATTACTGGGAATCCTTACTTGGGGAAACTTTATAAGTCCCAGGAACTTTGCAGTGCATAGATTTCTATATTGCCCCTTAAATTCCCAATTATTTCAATTATCTTCCCCTGTGCTTTCTCCCTCTATCTCTTCTACATGATCACTCCTGTTTCTAACCACAATCACCTCTTTTCTACCACAATATAGAAGCTTTGTCTCCAAAGCAAGATTTCCCAAGTGTTGCAAATGATACAGTGTGAATTTCCACAAGGGTAGTTTAAGTTTGGTGTTGAACTCTCGTTCTCAGTCTTAGGTGCTACCTACTAATCTAAGTGTTCATCACTGTATCTTTCCCTTTAATGGGTCTTTCCCAAGAACTGGGATTATCTTCATATAAATGACACATTTAAGCCAATATTTAAGGAAATTCAGGAAATGAGGTAACACACTGGGAAGGTAGAAGGGCTTGTGGAGTGAGCCAAGAGTGGGCAGTCATCAGGAGGCAGTCTCCTCAGTTATAATGGAAGGAACCATTACTGGCCTGGAATCTTAACTCCACAAAACTATGTACTATATTCATGCAGTAGCCAGGTCACGGTGTTCATTTATAATGAGAGTAAGGAAGGAGCAATGAATGATGGATCTATTGCCTATTAGCATGGTGCCACCAAATGAGATCAGTAGACCATGAAGAACCAACATTAAGAGAAAAAAATTACTAAAATAATGTACCCTAAAATATCTAAATAAGTGGAAGGTGAGAGAAGATAATGCAGGCATAATTTGTTTGCTAATTACATTTGTAAGCACTGATTCAATGTCTCTGCTTAACAAGCACTGTGTATACTACTTAGACTAGTGTCATGGAGAAATTAAATAATTTTCAATTGATTAAGCATTTTATTTATGTTTTTAAGATAGGGACTTTTTCGGAAGAAATTCAATTATAACCACATACAAATGCTGCTGTTTGTTCTGGACAGCAAGAAAAAAACATAAAACCAGACAGCATTCTCAGAAGTTGTTTTAAACAATGTGTTACAGTTGACACACCCAATTTAGCACACGTCTTTTTATGTGGGGCCACATTCTCCATTCAATAAATATTTCACAAGTGCTTGTTTTGTGTAGAGCTTTGTTCTAGAAGCTATAGATAGAGCCATGAATCAAGCTGCATCCCCCTTTCGTAGAGTTTATGTGCTCGTGAGAAAGGCATGTCAGGTACTAAGTGCTATAAAGAAAAATAAAGCTACGTAAGGGGAAGCAGAATTTCCATTGGAAAGTTCTTGGGGAAAGCATATCAATCAGAGTATGTTATAGCAGCGAACAAGCCTCCAGAATTTACTGGCTTTAAAGGAAGTTTCTCTTACTACCCAAGTAGTGTGTGCGCTATGGACTGGCACCAAGTTCTGCTAATGTCACTGGGGGATCAGGTTAAAGGAATAAGCTTTTTTTCTTTCTTTCTTTCTTTTTTTTTTTGGATGATGCTGGACTTTGTGCTTAAGGGACAAAGTGATAGGCAGATTCTTAGATGTTTCTGGATTTTATTTTGTGGTGTGTGTGTGTGTGTGTGTGTGTGTGTGTGTGTGTGTGTGTGCATGTGTGTACACACTAAGGGAAAAAAAGAGAATATTTAGGGAATTAATACATCCCGTTACCACTCATAACATACTAGTCAATGCTACCACAATTACACAGGAGCTAGGAAGAGGGAGACTTAGAAGTATGTCTAAACATGTCTAACATGCACACTGAAGGCTGCGTGCAGCCTAAGATAACCTTAAGATATGATCCAAACCAGGTTTAAACTTACAAAGAATAATATAAGAGTTTCTAAAACACTACTTTTTACAGATAACGGGCATGAACTTCATTGATGATAATGTCATACCACAAGGTCAAGAGGTTGAATAGTCCTAACCTCTAAGAAAACCTTGATAGTACTATTTAGAGATGTGCAAACTGATGCAGGTAATGAGTGTACAACAGCTGAATACAGTATGTTTGTCAAAAGAGAAAGGAATTAAAGTACACTTGATTCATTTGAAAGTATAAACACATTTGTGAATAAAAAGTCATTGCTTAAGTTCATTTACATAAATATTGATACTGAAGTAGACATAAAATAACTGTAATGATGTATATAATTAAAAGGAATGTAAATATGATATACAAATGACACAAATATGTGAATAATAAGATAAACAGCTTAATTTTTAAAATTTGAGTGCATATTTGAGACCTTTAATCAAGAAAATATATGAAGAATAACAAATATAAATAATAAATAAATATAAATAAATAATAAATAAATATAAATATTTATATGTGATTCATCATTTGGGAAATACAACATCAACAATTACAAGAAAGCAGGCAAAAATCATGAGAATAACTATAATAAAAATAACTGATGATTGAAGGAAGTGAAGAAATTGGACCCTCAACATTGGGTGATAGTCTATTTTCTTCTTTCCCTTTTACTGAAAATAGTTTTTTTGCACATAATGTATCATGATTATGGTTCCCTCTCTTTATTTTTCCAAATTCTCTTTCACCTCTCCTCCCATCCAGTTCCACTGCCTTTCTGGCTCTCATTAGAAGAGAAACAGGAATGACTTATGAGTAAATAGTATGGAAGTTATAAAATGGTATAAATTTACCAAAACAAAATAAGATAAACAACAAAATGAATTGTATATTTGGAAAAAATGGAGTTTTTGATATGTATAACCTATACTTCAACAGTGGAGTCTTGAAAAGTCAAAGTAAAATGAAAGAATAGATATTTATTGAAATCAAAGTAAAGAAATATATCCAATAAAAATTTTTTTAAAAAAGAAGAATATGCCTTCGTTGTTTTTGAAGACTAAAGAGGGAGCCAGAGAAGGTGTTCAGAAGTGTCCCATTGCCTTCATCACACCTTTGTGGATGGCATGGACAAAGAACACTTTTGAGTATTGGTAAAAACAGTGTTAAGGCAGTCAACACATATTCTATGTTGACTTGATATGGGACATAGTGTAAAGTAAGAATGCATTATAGTGTTTCAAACAAGAAAATATGTCTAGTACTAGTCTGTGAGTGGTGTTGAAAGTAAATCATCCATTGTTGGCTAAGAGAGGTTAATTGAAAACAAAGACCAAACAGCCCTTTTTGTTTTTCACATGTTTATCTTTTAAGATATCAGTCAATGCTGTATTTAAATGACCATGCAAAGTTACTATTCATCCATAGAATATCCTTTTTTTTTTAAAACTGCAAACCTACCAAGACTTCCTTGATAACCATACAAAAGTGCTAAGCAGAATTAGGTCAATGGTCTCTAATTTTGATCATCTGTCTTGTCTAATTTGGATTATACAGGTTTGATACTCAAATAAATCAATTATAATCTGTACATATTTCTGAGTGCAATTTTCTCTTTCTCAAATTTGAAGTGTGATTTTCTATTATAATAATGCATTT
Organism: Rattus norvegicus; assembly: GCF_021556685.1. Lineage (NCBI taxonomy): Eukaryota > Metazoa > Chordata > Mammalia > Rodentia > Muridae > Rattus > Rattus norvegicus. The sequence goes on along the minus strand of NC_141544.1, from coordinate 61,632,269 downwards.
TATTTTTGAAGAATGATTTCAGAGTAATTTTAAGTAATTAAATATACTGAAGAGTAATTTTGAAAATTGCCCATGTGAAGGAAATAGTTATAGCAATTTATCGTTTCTTTTTATAGGTTGAATTTATAGAACTCAACTTAAAATGTATTTGGTGAGAAATTATAAATCTAACCTCAAAAATTTTTACATTACACTTTTACAACTTCTATTAGACAATTAAAATTCTAGTAGAGCTTATAGTATATGTGAAGAGTTTCATAATTTTTGGTGTTTTTCAAAAAGTTTAAATTATATAACTGTGCAGTAGTTTAGAGGTCTACCAACAAACACTGCCTGGAAGCTTATAGTTTATATATCACTATTCAAAGATTATATATCACTATTCAAAGTTTATATATCACTATTCAAAGATTCCCTCTCATTTTCTTTCTGAAACACTGACTGTACTAGCTGAAACAAAGTCATTTTCTTGTATCATATAGCTAATCATTTTGATTCCCTATAAGTACTTTACTAATTATAAATTATCTCTAGCAATATAGTTTTATATTAATACAAAACAAATAGCTAAACTACCGACTCTTTGAAGGAATGGGTAAATTATAATATTTTACTGACAGGAGCTAATGAAAGTCTGTTTATAACTTGTATGTGACCCAGTGGTTATTAACAATGGCTTGGGAGACTCTTCTTTTTACTTATCATATGCTCTATATATGATTTTTCTCTGTACTTTTCTGTAATAAATTGATAAATGGGAAAGATCTTGAAGGACAACGAGTTTAACTGAGTTAAACTGGGAAAGTATACACATCGTTACTTTTCTTTCTTGTCCATTTGGTTTTGAGTCTACTCTTTAAAAAGATGAGCCATCTCTCCAGCCTTTTATTTATTTATTTTTTCAGTAAGTGGTATGAACTCACTCAAATGGTCAGAAACAATAACAAAACAACGACAATGATAACATTTTTTTTTCATTATCAAAATGGAGGGTTCCATTACTGAAAAGCTAACAGACTCTGTTACAAGCATAAGGGAATTTTATATTTTCTCAACTGTCTAAAGACAGAACCCACAACAATTGTTTGATACCCAAGACAGGGTGGGACACTTCCTTCACATAATTTCTTTCTATTGCGTTTTTCTGACTGTAAAGTCTTTTTGATGTATGGCTCATATCCAATGAAGCTTACTCTTCCATAGTACTCATTGCTCTAGAATATTTGTGGTTTCATGTGGCTACAAAATCACTACTATTACCTAATTTCAAAAAGTTACGTGAATCTCCAGGAGGTTCCCAAGAAGAGCTGTCATTTCATCTTCTAGACTGTTACTGATGGCTGGAAATCACCAACTCAAGTTCTGTCATTGAGTATTGTATGATTTCTGTCTTTGGACATATCATACTACATGTGGTTTTTGGTGTGAGATTTGTTTTATTACCTTTGAATACCTAATTTGCTTGATTCCATTTTTCAACTTGAAATATAATTTTCCATACCTATTTATAGGTAACATTTTTCATCAGTCAAATTTCATTTTGTAGCAAATGGCAGATGCATTTCTGTCTTAAAATAAATAAATTTATTGGTTCATGTGATTGTGCTATTGATAGCATGACTTGGTTGGAACAGTAAGAAGAAGTTCAACTGATAAGAAGCTATTTTTAAACTCACATTATCAGTTATAGGCAAACTAGTTCCAAGTTTTAGTTGTTATCTAAGATTGATTTTTAGAAAAAAGGATTTTCCCCCTCCTAGTTGTTTAAGTTTTGGTTATCTGCCCATCTCGTAATCAATGAGTATAGCCAGAGGATTAGTAAAGTTTAATTGGCCAAGTTTGGACCATATCGTTTTCATTATTTTCACAAAATATTTCAATTTTTATTTAGGGCAAGAAGGCATAATTCTTTCCAGACAAACTCTATAACCAAGAAAACAGAAAGATAGAACATGGATGATCATAGTTCATTGGAAATAATGCATTAGGTTCTAAGTTATAGTGTTCAGTCACACACACACACACACACACACATACACACACATATATATATATATATGTGTGTGTGTGTGTGTCACAACTAGTCACTTTTTTTGCTAATGTTGTCTAGAAAATTTGGTAGAATAATGAAGAGTAATGAAGTTCATCTTCCTGGAAGGATAGACTGTGACTGTAGTAGATAGTTTGAAGAAAACAAGGAACAAATAAGAGACCTTGCACAAGAAACAGTAAACACCAAGGGTCAACAAAAGTAGCCATATTTTGGTGCCAGTTTACTAGCTTGGAGAAGTGGAGGCTAAGAGGGTTATATGTAAGAAAAGAAAGAACCCACCTCCAGTCAACTCTTCCCAATAAAGGGAAAGGTTGCCAGATGAGAAAATTAATTCATCAAAAAGAGGGACAACAATTAATGTGGTAAATCCCTGGGTTATGCCCAGTCACAAAAATGTAACTCTCATACAAATGTAACTATTATTTTCACAACCCTCCTTCCACATAGACAGAACTGGGAAACACTGACTTCTTAATACTCTTGGATTAATTATCATTTTGAAATTCATACTAATTATGTGCTTGAATTTTTTTATCCAGGTTTTAACATACTTTTGGCCTCAATTTGAATCAGTGTCCAATCTCCACTGGTCCTATTAAATTTGGAATGGGTCTCAGTTGTCTGACTCAACATCTCCACTGGCACAGCTACTCCCCTCTACTCCAGCACTAGAGAGAGCTCCAGTGTGATGAGAGTCAGGATCCTGGGAGCTATGCACTGACATGAATGGGGCCTCTTCCATTTTTATAAGCAGAATACTCCTATGCCAAAGGAAGCTCAACATGATGTGGAAAATTAAATTCATGATGACAATTTACAAAAAAAATTTCTGCTAAAGAAGCATTTTCACTTTTCTTCAAGGGTCTGTCTATCCAGTATGAACAGGAGTCAAACCTAAGTCATACAAAAATAAGCCATTTTCCTTTTAGTTTTTATGAAAAATAAAATATTATTTACTGAAAACTAGTAGTGTTGTCCTATGGAATTTAGGACCTGAAAAGCAAAGCAACCAAAATATGGAGAAAAGTGAGCCATATCCCCAGAGTGGCTGCCCTTTGTATGAACGTGAATAAAGGTGGGCTAGAGTCATGTATATTTCCCAAGTATACATGTGTTCCTAGGAAGATTACAAATGTAATTTCTTATATACAAAGCATTTGATTAGAGATAACTTCAAGCTTTGCAATGTGTACCTCTCCATGAATAGAAGGTTGAGAAGAAGGGGGATATTTAGTGAGAAGTTGCTATATTCTTCTCTGAAGTTTTGAGAAGCAAAGCCAAGAAAGCATGAGTCTAGATTGGGTCTTAGTATCCTGGAACAACAGACCACAAGAAGACAGTCCGAATTCTGTCTATCCATATGTGCCTGAAGACTAAAATGTTCATGTCCAGTCCAAAAAGCCAACGAAAGCTATAAAATGCCTCAGGTAATAATGGCACTTGCCAGAAAGCCTGATGACATAAGTTATTTCAGACCCTGCCACAATGTAGGGGGAGAACCATCCCAGCAACTTGTTTGCTGACTTTCACAGAGTGCTGTGTTGTTCTCTGTCTCTGTCTCTCTTCTGTCTCTGTCTCTGTGTCTCTCTCCTTTCTCTCTCTCTCTCTCTCTCTCACACACACACACACACACACACACACACATACATACACACCCTAAATCAATCAACAAACCAATGAATCAACATATTAAACTATTTTTAGTGGTTGCTGGGAATTAAACTTGGGTCCTCTGGAATGGTAATCAATCTCTCCAGCTTCAACATAGTAAACTTGATAAGGCCAGCTAAAAACATTTCCAGATCTAAGTAGGAATTTTATACAACCAAAGAATTGAATTGAAAGCTGAGTTAAGAGAATTGTCAGGAACTCCAAAAATAATAAAATGTATTTAGTGCAGTAAAATAACAAAATCCTGGATTTTAGTAATTTTCTATTGGTTATGTTTAGGATAAAGTTCTATATGATCTGGTTTAAATACAAAAACATAAGACACAAAAACAAAAATGAACAAACAAAACAACAAATGGTAAGCATTTCAAAAAACAAAAAAGAAATGACAAAATATCAAGCAATATAAAACAAATGTCTGAAATGTCTGAAGTAGAGGATAAAATTTCAAAGAAGCCTTTACGATCAAGTACGGCCCTCACAAAACAGAGAGCAAAATGTTAAAGCTATAAGCAACTTACGTGATCGCTTTCCAATTGATTGCACAGTCTAACTGACAGAGAGTTTCTGCCTGGAAAATGAGTACACAAACCACAGAAAGATTAAAACACCTTTAGATATAAAGACAACAAAGGAAGAAAATGAATGGAAGAAAGACACCTGTTATACAAAATGTAATCAGGCAAAGGCTGAAAGGACTATATTATTGTCAAATAAAAGACAATTCAACCTATCATTTATTTGGAGATAAAAGAAAATATTCTATGGTGAAAAAAGTTAACGCAATAAGAAAATATCTATTTTTCTGTAAGAGTTACAAAATCCATGAAGTTATTTTTGACAAATTAAGGAGATAAATAAGCAGTTAGGCAACAACTGTTGTTCTTCCTAATATTGAGATCTGGTGGGATGGGTGGGTTGGGGACATCCTCGTGGTGACAGGGGAGGCAGGGAGGAAGAATGTGATGTAGAACAGTCAGAGGGTGGACCAGGAGAGGAATAAATCTGGAGTGTAAAAAAAAAAAGAAATAATAATTATAATAACAATATAAAAAGGAAACATTAGAGTATAAGCTATGAAAGTGGGTATATCTAATCGGTGCATACTTTTAAAATTTTGGTGTTTTAAGAGGTTAATCCATGCATTCAACATATTTTGAGCACATTTATTCTCAACTCCTCCCAGATCACCTCCAAACTCTTTCCAAACTTCGTATTCTCCTTTGGTTCCATTTAGTCACTGACTCCAATTTGAGCTGTCCGCCTAATGAGAGAGAATTAATTCACTAAGGAAAACTGACTGGTTTCCCTTAGCAGACATGAGCTGTCATTAGCTTTTCAGCTAGGGAGAGCAATGTGTGAGCTTCTCCCCCTCCATTCAAGGAAGTTGGGTGGCTTGCTCCTGTGCAGGTCTTGTGAAGGCAGTCATAAGGGCTTTGCAATTTCATCCTGTCCAGAAATGATTGTTTCTTCAAGGTCATCCCCAAGCTTTAGCTCATACAGTCTTTCTGTCCCTTCTTTTGTTATGTTCCCTGAGTGTTTGGGGCAGATGTATGATATGGCTAAGCATAATAAAAGCACTTAAATTTTGTAATTTGGCCAGTTAGCATTAGCTAGTATTCACTTTACAAATAAGTTTCTCTGGTGAGCTCTGAAAGCAGCAGTCATCTGTGGCAACAGAGGCATGTAGAGGGGTGTGATTTTTTCATTCATTTAGCTAAATGATAGGAACAGGTTTACCCTGGGCCCTATGAACCATTCAGCTACTGATTCTTTATCAGTCTCATAGTACCTAAAATGTGATTTCTCCTACATCACAGACCTAAAATTCAGTCAGAAATCAGTTGGGTACACCCATAACATTCATGCCACCATGGCACAGATGGACACGTGTTCCTGGATATCTGTTATTGTAGTGCACAGAGCTAGGAATCCTATTGATATTTTTCCCCAGGAACTCAAAAACCATCCTCCAGCACTGTGAAAGCTAGTCAGCTAGGAGAAAGCTTCTAAGTGTCTACGACTTTGATTTACCTTTCTGTGACACAAGTGTATGGTGGCTAGAAAGGGGAAACAGCTTTCAGTTTCTCTCATCTGGATAATGGATAAAGAAAATTTGACACATATACAACATGGAATTTAATTCAAAAGTAAAAAAATATAAATGATAAAATTTATAGTAAACAGATGGCACTCAAGAAATTATATGCTGAGTGAAACAACCCAGGGGCTGGAAAACAAACATTATATATTCTTACTCTTATATCTATCATGTCAAATATTTAGATATACATTTTTCTTATTTTTTACTTTTATTCTGTTAGTTTTGAGTACCTATAGAAGCCGGGAAATGAGAGGTATACAAATGGTGATGGTGCAGAGGGCATCAATCCTGGAGGAATTGTAAAAGACAAGGGGGAAGGGAATAATGATTAGAAATGTTTAAGAGAGAAAAGTATGTGTGGAAGGCGAAGGCACAGGAGGCAAAGAAGTGCAGGGAGGAATAAGTAACACCAGGATGTTTGAAAAAGCCTTAATGAAATCCAGTTAATGTGCTTTAAACACACAGTTTAAGCGCACACACATACACACATACACACAACACAAACACAGATACCCACACAACACAAACACAGACACACACACACAAACACACACACACATGCAGATACACACACACACATACATATGTGCACACACTGCACCAATAATGGAGTTTAACTGCAGTTACCTGATACATGAAGCAATGATCCTCCAAGAATTAACAGGTTGCCCATCAAATTTCCCACTGACAGGTATCTGATGTGGTATGTCACTACTCAAGTTGTTAGTCAGAGGTGTCCCAGAGATCCACCAAACAATAATACCCATTCGCTATTGATCTATTCATCTTGATGGTTCACTATAACTTGATGAATGACACTGTTGGTAGAAGATGCACATATACACACACATATGTGTGATATATATTTATTGTACATATGTGTGTTTAAACTAAAACAACAGAATTCACTTCATACTTAAACTGACACCATGTTTTGCCTATTGAAACAACAGACATCAGCTAATTATAGTAAATTTCAAAGCTTACCATCATAGAGGAATGATTATAGGGCTGGGGAGTTGATTAAGTGATAAAAGAGCGCTTGTTCTTTCAAAGGGCTGGGATTTAGTCTCAGCTGCAAATGGAGGCTCCCCACCTCCTCACCTACCGGGTAGGAGTTTGTTGTACAGATTCATTAGAGTTGTTGACTGTAGGATTCAAACTTTAAGGACAAAGGCCGCCTTAGGGAAACACCAGATGGCTGGGACTTTAACACCCAGTCCAAAGAATTTAGGATAACACCCTGTTCTGGGAAATGAGCTAACCTCAAAGAGGGAGGGGACCTTAGCTGTCTCCCATCTGAGTACCACTGATGAATGTAAGGGCCAATGTGCGTCATCAAGGACCAACTCATGCTGTTGCCAAAGGCTGTCCTGCACAAGTGTATAAAAGGTGTGTGCTTTTGTTACTCAGGGTCGCCTCGGTCCCGATTACAGGGCCACCCCAGTGCACTGGATCATTAAACCTCTTGCTCGATTGCATCACTCTCCGTCTCCGTGTTTTCATGAGTGGGACCTACCGGACATAGGGCTGCTAGGGCCCTACAAGACAAAACATTCATATTCATAAAATAATAAAAATAAATATAAAGCAATTAAAAAGTACATTTACAGAATGAGATTTAATAGAAACAATAATAAAAACATAATAGGAAATATTGAAATCAGTTAGGAATGTAACATTTTTTAGTAGTTATAATTGTAGGGATAATAAAGAAATCATATTTTTTGTACAAAAGACATATTTAGCAAGAATAACTTGTAATATTGTAAAATATGTAACACTGAAACCACCTGTAAGTTGTATAGATCAAACAGAGCAGGACTTTGGCAAAAGCTGTTGCTTCTGATAAAATGCCAGCACTACAGAGAAGTAAAGGTCATTAATTGTAAGACATTGAAATTAAAACAGAAGAACAAAGCACAAAGAAGCAAGTAAAATTATTTATAACGGGGTGAAGCAAAACTAATTTAGTAGTAGAAAGAAAGCATTACAAGAGAAAAAAGTCAAAGATTATATCCAATACTGTGGGCCTTCGTACTGGAGGCTTTCCACGGAGCTCTCTAGCCGGGCCAAGTGTGAGGGATCAGGCCAAGGGAAGAGAACTGTTGCTGCTGCTTCAGTTTGCTTCAAAGCTGTAGCCAAGGGTGCAGGGGAGCTTCTGGCTGCCATTTTGGGAGAGCTGATCTCTTCCCCAAGTGGCAGTGTTACAGCTCTTACGACCAAAGCTCTCAGATGACAAAGTAGTTCTCATATACTTTTAATTCTTCTGGATAGGATTCTTAGACACAGTTTTGGGCTTGGTCAGTGTCTAACTATATAGGTCAGGTACTTCCTTTTGGCTTGACCTGAGAGCTTGGAAAACCTCGCCGACATGTGGGAAGGCATAGTCCTGATTCTAAGTGACTGAGGGCCACAAGCCTACAGGGGTCTGGGAGTGGCTGTAGCTAAGTGAAAGGGGCCTGGCCTCCTGGGAGTTTAGGGAAACACCTATCGCTTCAGCTGAGTCACCCGGTCAACTTATCTGGACCAGGAACCAGGATACCTTTCACAGTCCGCTGCCCCACACAATACTAAAACAAGAGGAAATAAATTCTTTCTGTTTCTTGATCCATAAAAACCAAGATAAGGAGTCACAACTGCTTCCTGCTGTGCCTGTCCCACTGTGATGAGCTCACACTGGCATCTAAATAAACCTTTACTCAATAAAAGAAAAAGAAAAATAAAGTAATGAACTTCTAGACAGATTGAAAAAAAGAGTGAAGATTTAGTTTACCAGTATGTACAAAAAGGGGACTTCACTATAGCCTTTTCAGAACTTTAAATAACAATGATTTTAAAACTCCATGAAATGTATAAACTTCCAGAGGACATATGTTATAAAATCAGGCCCGTGAATAAACAGACAACTTAAACACTCTTAGTATGAGAAATCCTCTTTATTCAGTTGTCCGTGCATGTAATATTTTCATAATATCTAGGAATTTGTACATGCATTTGTGTGTGCATATTTAGATGTCAGGGTATGGTGAGACAAGCTTTACATATCCAGGCTGGACTCAAACTCATGATATAACTGTTTTATTTTCTAAGTGTTTGCGTCAGAAGCGTCTACTCCCACAGCTCCTTCTTGTTTTTTATTGAAGTTGGCCTCTTATTACTTATACATGTTTCCATAACACCTTCCATACTATATAACATATCCATAAAGATGTTTCAATTCAATTTTGTTAATCACTTCATTTATGGCTAGTTATTTCTAAAATTGACTACTTGGGAAGTATTTTGATTGTTTTAGAGAAGATTTGTATAGAACACTGGGTGCCCTAAAACAGACTCTGCAGAATGGCTGGGCCTCCAGGTTAGAAAGCTATGTTCCCCTGTCTCCCAAGTGGTGGTATTAAAGACATGTGCTACCACACCCGGTTAGAAGAGTTATGTTGCATGTTTGTGAGCATTTCATCTCCATGTATATATGTCGCATATCTCCCTGGTGCCCAAAGAAGTCAAAAGACTGTGCCGAATGCCATGGAGGTGGACTTGTAAGCCATGGTATAGGTGATGGTAACTGAACCCGGATAACTGAACTTGCTGCAAGGGCACCCAGTGCTCTGAATCACTGAGCTTCAGAAAGTATTCTTACCGCGAAGACATGAACCTATTTACCAGCCCTGCCTTATGGATGCGTATTAAACCTTCAGTTTAACTGCCATTCACATACTTATCCTGCTCAAGATATTCTGCTTCAGTTTTCACATATGAGTATTTTAATTTCTCAAAGACCATTGGCTGAAAAAGTGCTATTTGAAGTGCCGAAGCTTGGGGAGTGATTCAGTAAGGTGGAAGAATACATGTACTTAGTTACAGGCATCCACCCCTCCTAATGATATACGTGGCAGACCAGCTTTGCTATCTGCACATACATTCCCCTCCATGAATAATACATCCTAGATCCTTGAGCCCTCTCTGCACAGCCCCTCTCTGAACAGTAGAGGTTTTCTCCTCATCTTCCATCAATCAAACGCAAACAACTAGTAAAGAATCCTGAGAGCAGCAGAAATACTAGGGAAGAGATTACTAATTGGTTACCAAATACCACGTGGTCAACCCTGAAATCGTGTACATATAATGAAAAAATGGGATGAGCACTATGTAGCTATGTATCTAGGAATATACATGTAAGAATAACTAAATAAATAGATACCACGAATTTGAAAAATGGCAAAAATGGTACATAGGAATGGTTGGAGAGAAGAAAAAGGAGAAAATTACATAGGTATATTTTAATTTAAAAATTGAACAGTTTACGTGATGTACTAACCCACAAAATGTACACACATTCACAGGCATTTCACACTAGTAATCTCTTTATCATATATGAAAAATGTATGGAAAAATAAACAATTAATGACTTTCAAATGTAAGTCACAAAAAAGAACTGGCAGACATAAACTAACAATTACCAATATTAGCAACACTTAGTGGAGTAGTACAACTACAAAACTCAGAAGATTATTTCATTGAAATCAGGACAAGGCTTTAATTTAAAGGATGGTGAGCAGTGCTTTGAGGACAAGACATAGTCCAATGATTTGGTCACACTTTTCTTTCTTTCATCAGTTGGCTGTTTCAAAATTCAGTTAAGTAATTTGGGATGTATGCTTGGATTTCCTTCTCATTTACATGTATTCTATCCACAGTAAGAGTTTTTATATATATACTGTATCAACTATTATATGATAATCATTTGGATTTCTATATTTTATTTGAGCCATAAATTTTAAGTGGTAACCCTACATATAATGCTCAGTGCATGTCAGTGTGCAAAATATGTTTTAAGACACATGTTAAGTGTGAATCCCTCTTTACTGGAATTTTCTAACTGGAAAAAGGAAGATATTCATCCAAAAATATAAACCATAGTTTTATATTCAAAGTCCTTAGTCATCAGGAAAATGAAAATCAAAACAACCCTGAGATTCCACCTTATACCTATCAGAATAGCTAAGATCAAAACCTTGGGTGGCAGCACATGGCGAGAATGTGAAGAGAGAGAGGAACAGTCCTCCATTGCTGGTGGGATTGCAAACTGGTACAATCACTCTCGAAATCAATCTGGAGGTTCCTCAAAGAATCGGAAATAGATCTATCTGAAGAACCAGCTAGACCACTCTTCGGCATATGTTGAAATGATGCCCTATCATGCCGCAGGAGCACATATTCCACTATGTTCATAGCAGCTTCATTTGTGATAAGCAAAAGTTGGAAACATTCCAGACGTCCCACAATAGAAGAGTGGATACAGAAAATGTGGTTCATTTACATAATGGAATTCTGCTCAGCTATTAAGAATAAGGACATCATGAATTTTGCAGGCAAATAGATGAAACTATATCATCCTGAGTGAGGTAACTCAGACCTAAAAGGACATGCATGGTACATACTCACTAATACATAGATATTAGCCAAAAAAGCACAGAATACCCAGGATACAATTCACAGAACTCAAGAAGGTTAACAAGTCAAAGGGCCGAAGCGAAGATGTCTCAATCACACTTGGGAGAGAGAAGAAAACAATCACAGGAGAGGTGAGGGAGGGAGGGACCTGAGTAGGAACAGGGACAGGGAGGGGAAGAGGGGAACATAATCAGGTATTGGGAATGGGAACTGGACGGAAGCCCTGAAGGCCAGCAAAAAGAATGGAAACAGGCAACCTTGGGATACAGGAGGTGGGGGGACTCTCTAGAATGTACCAGAGACCTGGAAGGTTAAAGAGTCTCAGGACTTAAAGGGAGGGTCCTTAGATGAAATGCTCTATAGTGGGGAGAAGGAACTTGTAGAGTTCAGCTCTAGTAGAAAGACAAGGCATCAAGTGGAGAGATGGTGTTGCTATCCTACAGTGAAAAACTCTGATCCAGAATTATTCCTGTCTCAAAGAACTTCAGGGACAAAAATTGAGAAGAGCCTGAGGAAAAGGAACAGGCCCAAATGGGGATCTAGTTTAGGGGGAGGCCCGAAGGCCTGACACTATTACTGATGCCATGGTGTTGTTGTAAAAATATAAAAATAATAAAAAAAAAATAACGGTGTCTTTTTCACGCTAGGTCCACACCGCAGTGCCCAGGGTATCTGCTAGATATCTTGGCGGAAACACATCCCAGTCGCACACTTCCCTACACTCAAAACCTCACATAAAAGAACACACAACACAATAATCTTTGACCCAATTGGTAAGATATAATTGCCCACTTAAACATACAAACCTGGTACCATCATAACAACCTGTAAATACACAAAGCAGAATCTTAACATCACCTGCCATGGCTTCTCCCCTCTCTCCATCTCCTTTCTCTGTTCTAGCCTCCTCCTCTTCCTTCAAACTTCTTTCCCGCCCATCCTTCCTTCTCCTCCAATGACAGGCCACCTTCTATCCTGTACCTGCCCTTTACAAATCCAATGGGGAGGTGGTTCTGGTGAAGTCACCTGAGTTCTGAGTACTGACTAGTCAGCTGTCCTGGGGCAGTGGAATTAGCATCAAAATGCAGATAACTTCAGGGCAAACCACAACACTTTGGTGTCATTACAAGTAGTGGGTTATCATGACTGCCCTCTTAAAGGCCCAATAAGCAGCTCAAAGAGTTAGATCCAGATGTTTATACCCAACCAATGGACAGAAACTCTAGTGACCCCTGTGGTTGAATTAGAGAAAAGCTAGAAGAAGCTGAGGAGGAGGGCAACCCCATAGGAAGACCAGCAGCCTCAACTAACCTGGTCCCTGGGATCTTTCAGACACTGAGTCACCAAACATACACCAACTGATATGAGGCCCTCAACATATATACGGTAGAGGACTCCTGGGTTTGGACTCAGAGAAGATGCACCTAACCCCAGAGAGACTTGGGGCCTCAGGGAATGAGGAGGTCTTGGGGTAGGGGATGGGGACATCCTCTTGGAGATGGGAGGGAGAAGGTGTGGAATGTGGAATAGTCAGAAGGTGGATTGGGAGTGGGATAAAATCTGTACTGTAAAATATGATTAAAGGGGGAAAAATCCCTACATATAATGCTCAGGGCAAACTTTCTAGTTTCTTAAAGTTAAGCTTGTGACTTAACTTTTCCCTTTCTTCCCCACTGTGTATGCTCCTGCCACAAACCCAAGTTGGAATATTCCTACAAATACCTAGAGTTCTATACAAGACTCCAGTCTTCTTGAGAATCCTATCAGTGTAAATATTGACAAGTTGGTCAGAAATAATTAATGAGAAAAAATTACAAACATCCTGATGGCTGGGAATGTGGCAGTGTTTGAGATTTTTGTAAGACCTTGGGTAAATTTTTCTAGTACCATGAAAAAGAAAAATATCAAACGAAATTTGAAAAAATAAAACTAGTCCTTACTATTCTCTTAGAGGCAAAAGGGAAGGGGAGGGGTTTGTTGGAGTGGAGACCAGGATGGGGAATAAAATTAGAAATGTTAACAAATAAAATTATTAATGAATTAAAATATTCACTTATGCTGTAAAACAACTTTCATCAACAAGGAAGTTTTTCATACAATATATTCTGATTGCAATTTTCCTTTCCACAACTGCAACTCCCCACAGATCCTTCTCCTACCCCAACACACTCTCTCTTTACCAAGCAAACAGATGACCAAATAAACTAAAATCTAACCAGAATTTAACACACACACACACACACACACACACACACACACACACACACACACACAGAGGACATACATACAAATTAAAAATCACAAAATCAGAAACTATTATGTATAGGATAAAGATTAGTATGACAAAACAGCTCAAACAAAGAACTAAAAAAATGCTACTCAGTCCATTTTGTGTTGGCCATCTACTGCTGGGTATAGACCTACCTATAAGTGTGCTTTGTATACTAGTGGGACTCTCTTGGAGGGAAGTAATTTGACTTTTGCAAACAGATGACAGAGCTAGCTTCTGTAAGTCTCTATGTCCTTGGAGTCCTCCTTCCCCTCTGGCTTTTCTTTTATGCTTTGAAAGTTAAAACTCACAAAACAAGTAAACCCAATTGGAGAATCTGGAATTATTCAGAAATCTCCCCAAAAAATCTTATCTCAAATTAAGCTACAGAGTCACTTGTTCACATGTTTCTTTCTCATTTTTCCCAAAGATTATCTTATTTCTCTGTAATTCTATTGCCAAACTTTAGTAATGATATTTAGTTGACCTGCTCTCAGCTGGGCAATGTTCAGCTGACTTTAAAGTCAGACCTGAAGCAAGGATAGAAAACAACTGGATCTTTCAAAGTACATAATTATAATAAAACATCATGAATCACCCACCAAAGGGTAGTATATTATTGGAAAAATTTCATAGAATATATGGTCAAAAATAAGGACATAAATGCATGAAAACCAATGATTTCAGCATGAATACATTTACTATATAGTATTTTTAGATGAGATGAAAAAAATTAGTACTAATGCATTGCACTTTGAATCATTGGCTCATTTGAAGATTTTTATTATCTTTTATTTCAAGATGGTTTAAAATTCAAAGGCATAACTCTATCTTTCATTTGGTATATTTTGACATATGATAGTATAGCCACGGAATTAGTCATTTTGATTTGAAAGTCATAACTTTATCTCCGCCTTTTTAAATTTGAAGAGCCATACTTTAGTGCCACATTTTATTGTACAGCAGAATTAAGAAATTAATTCCCTGCAGATTGAAATGGGTATGAAACGTGTAGGCAGAGAACACAGCTGAAAATGGCTTGCATTTTATTCATGAAGTTGCTACATAAAGAAGCTGCTTTCTCTGAATCCCCCTGGTCTGAATATCCTTGCAATTTTCCTGCTTGTGCTAAAGTCAAGTTGCCTTTCAGTGAAACAAAAATGAGATGAAGGGAATTTCTATTTAACTGAGTGCTACACTCAAGTGAACTACCATTAGGGCCATTGAAAAGGTTCCTTAGTACAACTAGCTCCGTGAAGGAGGGCCGCGGAGGACTTGCTGTTAATTATCGAGTGTGCTTAAGATTTGTGAAAACGGCAACCAACAGATTGGGAAAAGATCTTTACCAATTCTACAACAGATAGAGGCCTTATATCCAAAATATACAAAGAACTCAAGAAGTTAGACCGCAGGGAAACAAATAACCCTATTAAAAAATGGGGTTCAGAGCTAAACAAAGAATTCACAGCTGAGGAATGCCGAATGGCTGAGAAACACCTAAAGAAATGTTCAACATCTTTAGTCATAAGGGAAATGCAAATCAAAACAACCCTGAGATTTCACCTCACACCAGTGAGAATGGCTAAGATCAAAAACTCAGGTGACAGCAGATGCTGGCGAGGATGCAGAGAAAGAGGAACACTCCTCCATTGTTGGTGGGATTGCATACTGGTACAACCATTCTGGAAATCAGTCTGGAGGATCCTCAGAAAATTGGACATTGAACTGCCTGAGGATCCAGCTATACCTCTCTTGGGCATATACCCAAAAGATGACCCAACATATAAAAAGACACGTGCTCCACTATGTTCATTGCAGCCTTATTTATAATAGCCAGAACCTGGAAAGAACCCAGATGCCCTTCAACAGAGGAATGGATACAGAAAATGTGGTACATCTACACAATGGAATATTACTCAGCTATCAAAAACAATGACTTTATGAAATTTGTAGGCAAATGGTTGGAACTGGAAAACATCATCCTGAGTGAGCTAACCCAATCACAGAAAGACATACATGGTATGCACTCATTGATAAGTGGCTATTAGCCCAAATGCTTGAATTACCCTAGATGCCTAGAACAAATGAAACTCAAGACGGATGATCAAAATGTGAATGCTTCACTCCTTCTTTAAAAGGGGAACAAGAATACCCTTGGCAGGGAAGAGAGAGGCAAAGATTAAAACAGACACAGAAGGAACACCCATTCAGAGCCTGACCCACATGTGGCCCATACATATACAGCCACCCAACTAGACAAGATGGATGAAGCAAAGAAGTACAGACCGACAGGAGCCGGATGTAGATCGCTCCTGAGAGACACAGCCAGAATACAGCAAATACAGAGGCGAATGTCAGCAGCAAACCACTGAACTGAGAATAGGACCCCCGTTGAAGGAATCAGAGAAAGAACTGGAAGAGCTTGAAGGGGCTCGAGACCCCATATGTACAACAATGCCAAGCAACCAGAGCTTCCAGGGACTAAGCCACTACCTAAAGACTATACATGGACTGACCCTGGACTCTGACCTCATAGGTAGCAATGAATATCCTAGTAAGAGCACCAGTGGAAGGGGAAGCCCTGGGTCCTGCTAAGACTGAACCCCCAGTGAACTAGACTGTTGGGGGGAGGGCGGCAATGGGGGGAGGGTTGGGAGGGGAACACCCATAAGGAAGGGGAGGGGGGAGGGGGATGTTTGCCCGGAAACCGGGAAAGGGAATAACACTCGAAATGTATATAAGAAATACTCAAGTTAAAAAAAAAAAAAAAGATTTGTGGAGACAGACTTGTTCCTCACACCTTTCCAAGAAGCAGGGTCCACACAAAGTTTTAAACGTTTGTATTATTTCCTCTTGTTTTATTGTTCTGAAGGCCTCTTCCAAGAGTTGTAGGCTAGAAAGATTTTCTTGACTTTCTTGGAGTTCTATGTGAGGAGATCTGGGAAGTGTCATGCCATAACCCACCTCATTTTCACCTCAAAAAGGGCAGAAAGGTGGATGCATGCTTTATAACATCCTCAGCTCCTTATTTTTCACTCGGAGCATGCTGCTTTCCTGGCCCCGTGCCTGTGGAGAGAGACCGATGAGATGAAGTCTGACGCTCCCCCATGTCAGAACGACGAAACATAAACTATCTCGTTGGAAAGAGGCCCTAGTCTACTTCTTTCACCAGGTCAGAAGTTTAAAGGAAACTAATTAGACAGATCCTTTAAAGGGAGACTGTGCTTAAGTTCAACTTGGGTAGGTTCTCCCCTCCACTCCCCACAGTATTTATAATGAACTAGAAAATAGAGAATTTGTGGAGGAGTTTGAAGTAAAGAAAGGAACCTTGGACATAGTAGTCTTGTTTTCTACATTCCTGCGTCAATGGAATGATAGACTATGAAAGTAGAATTCTAAAAAATAGCCTATCTGTCCCATTTTAAAATTTCCTAAGTGTTTAGATTACTTGTAACAGGATGTTCTGATTTCTGTGAGCAGCCAAAAGATTTATCCTTCAACTTGCAAATTTAATGGGAAGTTAGTCACATGGCAATGACAAACTTCTGAAACACATGACACAGAACCTTGGACTCTAAAGCTAGAATATATACAAAGCAATTTCTCGTCATTGACTAAAGAGAAATGGGTGTTGGGTTCGAAGTCACAGCAGGCAAGGCAGGAAAATCAAGAGAAAACTGTATAGTTCTCTATCTTAAGTAAAACCCACCATTTCTGATGATCTGTCCAATCAGTTCTGGGATCATTATACCTGACTTCTTGAACTCCAGGCTAGTGTTGGAGGAGGAAGGCTCCTGTGAGTGTCAGTGCCTTAATCCCATTTGAAAGTCTTCAGAATGAACTGGTTCACTTTAGAAGTTTCTGTTGACTGATTGGTTTATGGGCCACCAGTGTGGAACCCCACATCTTGCAAATTGGGCAACAGCCCTAGTCTCTTTCCATCAGGTAACAGGGTATCTTTACTCTCTATGGAAAGACTTTGGAATCATTCAGTCTCCAAATTTGCGTGATCATCTGAATACCTTCCAACACTAGGAGAATTTTCTAGGAATGTTAAACGTACAACACTAAAATATCACTTTTCCCCTTTTAACCTTCCAAGGTAACCTGTCCCTATTACCTCGTTCACAAAGAAGAGAGGCATGAAGTTTTTGTGTTGTCATCTGAGACCATGACGAGACATTTAGTGAATGTTTGGAAGTCTATAATTATAGAAACAAATGTCATGTTTTTAGAAATGTTGTTCATGGAAAAAATTTTTATAGTGACTACTTATGTGTTCTGGTGAGTTTTTGTCAGCTTGACACAAGTTAGAGTCATCTGGGAAAACATCTGGGAGAAAATACCTTCCTCAGTTTGACCTGTAAACAAAACTTTGGAGATTAATGATTTGTGTGGGAGGCCCCAGAGTCACTGTTGGTAGAAGCGATGAGTAACACCTGAAAAGCAGCATACTTAAAGTATACTTAAATGATCTTACTCTAACTACTGCATTGCATTCATAATACCAAGAAAGGTCTAGAAGAACTGAGGGAGTGGGAAGTAATAGGGAGCAAAAGGTCTGAGTCCAGACTAATGGAGTTCAAACTCAGCTCCATGACTCCTGTTTGCTGGTTATAGAAATAAACTACCTGGTCTCTGAAATGACAATCTTATCACTTCCTTCAGTGCGAGTATGCAGTGCTAAGAATAATCTTAACTCATAAGGCATAAAACATAGATGCTTAATTAATAGAAACTAAAATAAATTTGACTTTCCAAACAAATTCAGGAAAGAAGACAGTAAATTGGCATTCGTGGCATTTTATAACAGTTCTGTGACAATACAGGTGACTCAATTTCAGTCTTTATAATGAATCCAAATACTTATTGACACTCACTGGATAAGTCATTTGTGTTTTTAATTTCCATTCTTCTACTTTCAAAGTGCTCTTCTGCTTTGTTTCTCTGTGTTAGAATGAAAATATCAAAGAAATCACAGGGTTCACTTTGAAGTTTTGATACTTTTAGTGATAAAATAAAGAACAATAATTCCTTTTGTTAGTCAGCTCCCAAGATCAGAGTCGTCCTCCAGGCTCTCTGTACATCACAGGACTGAAGCATTTAAATACCGTCTAATTTTGTGAGGAAGTGTTTTTTGTTAGATAAATGTAACAATAAATAATTTTTTCCATCGCTCAGAAGACAGAGCCATTACCTTGTGCTCATATCTCATCACAAAAGTACTCCCAGAGCCTGTAAATTAAAACACAGCTGAATACTGTGTATTATCTATTACCCTGACAGGTCTTTGTATTTGCCAATTATAACAAAGGCTTATGAATTCCTTTTGTTAATAGTGAAAATAAATGGGGTAATAAATGCATGAGAGACATTAGTTGAAAAATAATTTCTGAATCCTGCAGTTTAAATTTGAGAAGTCAAGAAGAGATAACGTCTTAATATTCTATATTATTTCTTTCTCTCTCAGGATACATGAACATATGCACACAGACACAAAGATGGTTGTGAAAATAAGCATATGCTTAGCTAATGACAAATTTGAAAAAGCCTTTACATACATAATACCATAATTAATTGAGCAATTTAGTATTTCTTAGGTCCTTACGATAGTTAAATACCGTAATCTATGCTAGTGTTTCATGGGTTGTGCTGTAATGACGGTTGGATGCCACAAGCCAGAATTGTATATATACCTTCAGGAGACATGAGACGAACTTAATTATATCCATCCTCAGCAATCTGTACCTTATGAGAGATGACATGGATAATTATACCTATTCAAGGCTCAGTCAATGGTTTGAAGATTTGTATTGCGTTGACTTCAAACGACATGGATCTATTTGCTTAAACTGCCAATGTGTCTGAAATGCATGCATTAGCTAACAGCAGACGAGAAGGAAGGTGGGGTTTTGTAAGAAATCTGCAGTGAAGCCCCGAGGGCTAGCAGAAAGAATGGAAACAGGAACCCTTAGGAGGTAGGAGGTGGGTAGATCTTCTAGAATGTACCACAGGCATGGGAGGTGAGAAATGCTCAGGACTCTAAGGGAGGGACCTTTGATGAAAAGCCCAACAGTGGAGAGAGGGACTTGTGGAGTCCATCCTCAGTGGAATAACAGGGCATCAAGTGGAGGGATGGGCTTGCCAGCTTACAGTCCTGAATCGTTCCTGTCTAAAAGAACTGGCAGTAAGAACCAGGAAGTCCCAGATGCCGGAAAGGCAAGAGGCATCGCTTCTCAGTCTTTTGGCTAAGATCAAGTGCAGAAAGGCAAGAGGCTCCCAGGAACGAACAGAGATGACATTAGCTGAAATAGTCAGCGAAGAAGAGAAACCATATCCAGAGGTTAGGCACAGCAACCTTGAGGTATGGGGCCACTCACCCTTCACAAAATTTAAACCCATAGTTGCTCCTGTTTAAAGGGAATACAGGGACAAATTGGAGCAGAGCTCTCCCCGCCTTCACCCCCAGAGCTCTCAGGGACTAAACCACCAACCAAAGAACACACATAGAGGAACCTATGGCTCCAGCTGCATCTGTAGCAGAGGATGGTCTTGTCTGGCATCAATGGGATAGGAAGCCCTTGGTCCTATGAAGAGTTGATGCTCCAGCGTAGGGAAATGCATTGGGGAGGGAGTGAATGGGTGGTTGGCAGATCACTCTCATGGAGCCAGGGGGAATGGGTGGAATGGTGGGTTTTCAGAGGGGAAACTAAGATTGGGGCTAACATATAAAATAACCAATAAACACTTAAAGAAAAAGAATAAATATTGACAAAGAGCTATAATAAAATATAGAAATGCTTTAAAAAAAACTGTAAGGACAGAGATGAAGACTGAGGAGACAGACTGAGGAAAGGGAGGTTCAGAGACCAGCCCGAAATTGGGATCCAGCTTGGGGGAGGCACCGATTCCTGACACTGTTGCTGATGCTGTGGTGTGCTTACAGACAGGAGCCTGGCACAGCTGCCCTCTGAGAGGCCCAACAGACAGTTGAAAGAGTCAGATGTTGATACTTATTCCCAATTAGTGGACAGAGAATGGGGTCCCCTGTGGCAGAATTGGGAAAGGGTTGGAAGAGGCTGAGGAGGAGGGCGGTTTTATGGGAGGACCAGCAATCTCAACTAATCTGACCCCTCCCCCCATCTTTCAGACCCTGAGCCACCAACCAGGCAGCATATACAAGGTGATATGAGATCCCCAACACATATATAGCAGAGGACTGCCTAGTCTTGCCTCACTGAGAAAGGAGGCAACTAACCCGCAAGAGACTTGAGGCCTCAGGGAGTAGGGAGGTCTGGTGGGAGTGGGAGGTAGGGTCATCCTCTTGGAGGCAGGGGAGGAGTGGGATGGGGAGTGGCCAGAGGGTGGGAAAGGAGAGGGATGGCTGCTGGACTATGAAAAAAGATAAATAAATAAATAAATAAATAAATAAATAAATAAATAAATAAAAAAGAAATGGAAGCTGTGGCTTATTCTTCCTCAGCTAACTGCATTGCTAACCTACAATTTTGATTAAGACATTCCTACCTAAACTATGTCTCCTCTAGACCTTCCTTCCAGAAATGCCATGGTTTTTTGATTGTTTGGTTTTTGTTCTGTTTTGTTGGTTTTTTTTAACTAAGGGGGATAAATTTAGAGAAAAATAATAGTGCAATGTGCTGAATAGAGCACATTAAATATTAGAAATATTTGATTGACATGCATACTTTTAGACACTTAATTCCATTCACTTGAAAAGGCTCATTGAAAGTATGGTGGGATTTTTTTTTTAATTTAGACACATGGACGTGAAACTGCTTAGAGGTTCCCTTTATTATAGCACCTTTGAGATTAACACAAAATTCTCCATGGTCATGTCTTTGAAGTGAAATAAATATATAAATACTAAAACTAAGTAAACAGAATATTATTGTATGTCAGTTGCTTTGAGTTCTATGAGTAACCATCATGAATGAGAATGCATATGACAAAATATTTGAATTCTTTTTAATATTGTTACATTATTATCAATGATAGACCACATTGAGTTCATATTTTCCAGTCTTTTAATAATTCACCACCCCAGACATAATATTTTAAACAGTCTTTTGATGCCGTTGTCTTTTAATGTTGTATTTTTTTAGTTTATCATATCCAATTATTGGCAACACATAGTCAATATGGATGATTAAAAAGACAGTGCACTTTTATATTATCTTATTGAATCTGTGGTATATTTTAGGTTAGGGTGGAGGTAGAGATGTTTTATGTACTCTGTGTGTATGTGTGTTTTTGTGTGTATATGTGAATGTATATGTGTGCATGTGTGTGTACATGTGTGTATGTCTATGAATGTGTGTATGTGTGTTTGTATGTGCATATGTATGTGTGTATATGTGGGTATATTTATGTCTATGCATGTATGTGTATGTTTGTGTGTGCATATTTATATGTGTGTGTATTTACATCTGTGTATGTGTGTGTACATGTGTTTTGTGTGTGTGTGTGTGTGTGTGTGTGTGTGTGTGTGTGTGAATATATACAGACTGGGGATGTTAGAGTACAAAACTGGAGTTTCACTTTCTTCTTAACTTATTTTTGTAAGAAAACTTTCTTTCATTGACCCTGTAGCCCACCAATTCATTCTGACTTGCTGGACAGCAAACATCGGAATCTGTCTGTCTAGGTTTTTCTAGTGCAGGCATTATAGGCACTTGGTGCTATACCAGGATGCTTCTGGGCGTACAGGGAATCTGAACATGGTCCTCCAGGCTTCAGCCGCTCTTAAGCCTCAGGGCTTATGGACGTTTCTGTACTTCCTTTGAAGAATGATGGTGATGTACTTTCTAGAATGACACACACCTGTTTCCTTTTTGTTCTTCATGTTTATATTGCAGACGTATTTTAGAGAGGGAGCTCACAGAGATGTAAGAGCTTCTACTTCCGTTATTTCGAGGTTACACAACAGAACCACATTTCTGTGGATGCTGACTTCATCCTTCTGCACTTAAACATAGTCCCTCATCTTTTCTTACTGTAATTTCCTTTCTTTTTGGAAAGAAGTTACAATTTATGTGTAGTTCATACTTAGGGTTCAGGAATCTTAGTACAACTTAACGTAGCTTCATGTTTAAGTTCATTCTACTTAAAAAAATATCTTTTCTTGTCCACCAGCTTGTTCATTTATTTACATATATAAACATATTTCAATTGAAAATGTAGTTTGTGCTTTGTTCTAACCCAATTCTTCCTTCCTTCCTTCCTCCCTTCCTCCCTTCCTCCCTTCCTTCCTTCCTTCCTTTCTTTCTTTCTTTCTTTCTTTCTTTCTTTCTTTCTTTCTTTCTTTCTTTCTTTCTTTGCCTGAAGTTTCGAGGTTTGAGATTTGAAGCTGTTTCAGTGGCCCCTCTTCCCTTTGTCAAACACTGCAGCTCTTGCCTTTGTTTTTATCTACCCTACTTACTCCAGGACTTTGGGGTTTGCTGCACTACAGAGGATGCTCGAGTTCCCTGTTCTTGTGCTTTTGTTCTTTCTGCCTCACTTCTACCATTCGCCGATCTACAGTGTTTCCTTGATTGACAGCATAAGGAAAGTATCCAAGTACTAGGTAGTAGCCCTGTTACCCTGAGCTCTGCCAGCTGGCAAACAAGGGGACACATACATTTACTGATGCATGCTGATGTACACATGTCTAAGCACACTTCCATGCACGCTGATATTACTGCGTTAAATCAGCACAAATGCGTGCTCTTTCCATTGCCCATCTTTTCCAATGCTAAGCCAGTCTTTTTTCTAGTCCTCTTTCCTTGATTATTTGCAACCACCTCTCTGAGCAACCACAGTCTACACGTGTACTAGTTTCAAAATAGCTCATCTGTTCCATAGGCTTTGACAAAATGCCACTTATGTGCCACTATGGTACCTGCGGAAAAGTTACACTATTCTGAAAATAACCCCTATTCCACATCCGTTGCATAGTACTGAAATTCAAACAGCATTATTGGCTCTATAGCAATACAGCCTTGCCCTTTACAGAACGCAATATAAAATGATTCATGTGGCACATGGTCTTCCAATCAGGTTTCTTTATCTTAGCAATATGCTTTAATAATTTATTCATTACAGCTGTTTGGGGGAGATGATTACTTTTTATCACTGAGTAATATTCCACAGCATAAAAGAACAATCGTGTGTTTATCCACTCACTTATCGAAGGGCATATTTATGGCTTCCAGATATGAAATGTCATGGATAGAGTTGATTCTTGCATGCGAGTTTTTGCATGTTAAGAATAAAAGATTTCGGGGTTGGGGATTTAGCTCAGTGGTAGAGCGCTTGCCTAGGAAGCGCAAGGCCCTGGGTTCGGTCCCCAGCTCCAAAAAAAAGAACCAAAAAAAAAAAAGAATAAAAGATTTCAAATGGGCTTACATTTTCAAATATTATGTTAGGTTTTCATTGGATGAACAATGAGAAATGATGTATCAATGTTTCTGTAATATTTTTTAATAACTGAATCCTTAGTGACTTTCAAAGTATTTCAGTGTCCTTTAAGCATCTAATATTCTGTAATTTTTACTGAAGTCTAAGGTACAATTGCTATAATGATATCTAAGGCTTTGTGCTTGCTTTGATCACTAAGAGGAAGATAATTTCCTTGAGAAAAGTTTGAGCATAACAATAATGTCAGAAAAGTTAGATATTCGTGAGTAGTTATGCCCATGTGGCTGTAAACTGTTAACAAATATTTAGTGTTATTTCCCTTTACAGTGGTATTTTAATTGTACAATAATTAATTCAGACTAGTTCTTATCAACAAACCTGAACTCTGAGAAATCTCACTCAGATATGTCCCAATTAACTCTATCACTTAATTGAATTGAGAAAAACTTTAGATTTTTTTCAATATGGATGATATGATGAATGCTAAAATGACAAAAATGTGATTCCTGTCTTTCCTGTTCCAGGCAGAACCATGCTTACAATTATAATTAATTAAGATCATGACAAAGAATGTAATAGAAATGTGAGACTATTAGGAGACGGTGCAGTCAGTAGAACGTTCCTGCTGTGTCAGTACGAGGACTGATTGAAAGCCCCAGCATCTGTTAAGATGCCACTTAGAGTCTCTTTACCAGAGTGCTAAAAGGCTGAGACAGGAAGGTCCTGGGCAAAGGTGGACCACCCAACATACTAAAAAGGAGAACTTCAGTGAGAGAACATGTCTCAATGGACAAGATGGATAGTTATGAAGGAAGACATCTGCCATCACTCTTCCATCGGCAGGTGCTCTCCTACAGATAGGCATACCTGCAGACACAGTGTACACACACAAAATAAAAACAGAAAAACACGAAACATGTGGTACGTCTATGTCGTCACAGGACATAAAAAATAACCTGCATCGTAAAGAATCTTATTATCATATTATCACTACGAAGCATATCAGGACAGAAAGTCAGAGAGAAATGTGTGGGTGAATAGCCAAGGCAGTCTTCACAGAAGAAACAAAACCTTAGCAAAAGCGACTATTTAGTAATCATTTGTCTGACATGCATGTAATTTAGTGTGATTAAAAAAATAAAGTAAGAGAAGACAGTGAAATAAAATATCCTGTCAAACAGCCTTCAAATCTATCAAGTGTTATTTTTTTTGCCTCTAACATACATAATGCTTAACCACTTAAATTTATTTGTTTGTTTACTTGTTTTGTTTTATTTGTTTGAACCTACCCCACTCTGTGTCCTCCATGCACCTTATCCCCTGGTATCTCTCTCCAAACTTCATGAGACTTATCTTTCATGTGGAAATAACACTCCCTCCTTTCCTGGTGTTATTGAATGTGCCATTGTTTCTGGTTACAGCATCCTGGGAAAGGCCAAACCTTTGTGGTTAGGTTACAAAGAACACATTATTGCATGGGTCATGGCTTCTTTATTATTGGAATACTGGGACAATGTATTTGACTTTTCTAAATGATATTTGGCTCAGTCAACCTTGATCCTAACACAGTTTTACTTTACCTTTGTCATTGTCAGTTCAAATCTGTGACACCATAATGACTTTCCTACTTAACATGAAGAGAGAGTGGGAGGTAAAGAAACAGTCACCAAATGAATGCTCCCCTGGTATTTTTTCTATCAGCAGAATAAAGTTCCAACACTTCATCCATCTGCTTGATGTCTTGTTTCCCAACGGGAGGGAGTGGTTGCCTCCTCGCTGAGAACATTCCTTGGGCTTGGCCTGAGGTGAAGAGTAGGAAGGAAACCTGTTCCAGAAATGTTGTTTGCTTTGTGAAATAAAAGAGAACGGTGATGGGAGAACCTCCATACAAATGACGCCTTTACAAAACACTCAGGCCACAGAGAAGGAGCACAAAATGGTCACTCACAGAGGAAGCCTTGCTTTTCCTGCAGTGTAAACACACTTAGAGCTGATGAAGTAGGCCTTGCAAGAGGGTTGCTTTGTTTTGTAGGGAGATAAGTGTTTCTCATCTTTGACTGACAAGTGTTAAATACGACTCCTGAAACTGCTGAATTGTGCATTTTGAACAATTTAAGTTCTGTAAATAATTTCACCCACAAGGCTGAGA
This sequence comes from Rattus norvegicus, assembly GCF_021556685.1. NCBI lineage: Eukaryota > Metazoa > Chordata > Mammalia > Rodentia > Muridae > Rattus > Rattus norvegicus. Next base: position 61,606,150 of record NC_141544.1, on the reverse strand, counting down.
ACAGGCCCTCAAGTCCAACCACCAAAAACCATGTGTGTGGAACCTGAAAGCATAAATAATCCAAGTGTGAAAAGTAAATCCCTTCTCTCTCAGGACATTGTTATTAATAATTGAAACTGCACTGCTTCCCTGCGGGTATTATTACAACGTACTTAAGAGACACATGTGGAATGATGTTAGCACACAGGAGAAGTGGGAAGCAGCAAGTGGCAGTCAAAGTTAAATTATGCTTGGCGGAACCTGTGGCCACACTGTTCGGTCTATTTCTGACACATGGTAGGCCACAAATAGTGGCAACAACCAAAAACAATATACTTTTCAAATAGTTAAAATATTCTATAAAGAATGTGCTTTTATTTTAACAACTGAGTTCTGGAAGAGAAAACATTTGAGGTACCAGTGACCCAATAGGATTATATGGATGCTACATTTTAAGAAGCAAGTTGTGCAGGCAGGACTGGCATGCACCTTTAATCTCAGCATTCAGGAGGCAGAAGTAGGCAAATCTCTGTGAGTTCGAGAACAGCCTGGCCTACAGAATGAGTTCTGGGCTACACATTGAATCCTGTAGTAGAAAACAAAAACAAATGAATGCAAGAACAAATTGCAATAGGAAAAGTTCTTGAAATATAAAGATCTTTAATAAGGGAATAGTCTTGTTTCTGGTCAAAAATGCTGGTCTGGAGTCAGTTCATCGCAATATATCCTTCTGCCACTAGTTTCTTTTTTCTTCTTATTTGTCATAAATGTCTGAGGATACACATTGCGCATACTCTCTTCTTTCTTGCTTGCTGATATTGCTTGGTACTTATTGAGCCACACTCCATATTGAGACACCACATATTGAGGTAAGCTCCAATGGTGGCAGTTAGGTAAGCACGACTAGTTTCACTATCATTTCAGAGTAGCAAGGAAAAACATTTAAAATATTGATATCAAAATGCAAATATGTGATGACAATACTTTAGGGGTATACATACAATGCGACCAGAGGGTGATATATTTTTCATATAAAATCAATGACGAAAGCTCTCATGAAAGCATTCTCAGACACAATTATCCTTCTATGCTAATTCTATCAACAGCTGATAGTAAAGCCAAATTTTAGCTAAAAGGGGATAAACGATAATTCATTCTGGGAAGTCAAATGTATATGACTATGGCCTGGGAACACACATGCAGGTCATCTCAAATTATCTGATCCAATATAGCAACAGCTTTATGAAGTTTCTATAGTAGCATGATGAAGAATGTCATAAATGAAGGCACTTTCCAATTACATTGATGGCAACATCAGGTAGAGGTGAGTTAGAGAAAAGATTGAAAGGCTTTGCAATAGGCTGCAGATACACTGTAATCTGGTGACACTTTTAGCTTTTTTGGTTGAAGAAAGATAACGGTCTGGTAATATATCCCAAACAGTCTTCTCCTGTTAGTGATGTGGGTTTAGGTGAGAAAGACACAGATGAAATCGAATAATGGCTATTGATGCTGCTAAAGATACCTGAAGGTAAACTATCAGTGGGATCTGGACCTGTAATATTCAAGCATCTCCACAATCATTGAAACCCCAGTTAGCTAAGCAGCTGGAGGAAGTTTAATAGAAAGTGCGGTTCTTTGCAAAAATGTTCACATTATCTAAGTATAGAGCTAGTCATGAAAACTTAAAACACTTCACTTATTAAAATTTCTCCTGATATCATTGAAGAATATGACCATGATAACAGAAGAAGACTCGGGTGTGTGTGCCTGATGCAGTGCACATACTAAGCATTGTCAATGTCAAATGTTTGATCCCCAGAACACAGAGAGTGCCCTTCCTGATGGCATACCTCCATGGACAGTTTATTTTGTGTGCCTTAGGAGGTAAAAGAACCTCATTTTTAAATCACCCCTGATTCCACCCTTATAATCCAATGACCCTCGGACATCTACCTTATCGCTTTACAAGGATTTAAAAAAATTGATTAATGTCCCTCTTCACCTTGACTCTAAGGCTCTTATTGATCTTAAAACGCATCAATGTTTTTCATGGATGCCTAAATTTGTTCTTTTTTGTTTTGTTTTCCTTTTAAAAGTATTACATCATCCTTTACAGAGTTTGGGGAACACTGCAGAAGAAAGGGAGAAAGGAGGAGACAGGAACTAGAGGGTTAGATGACATCAAGAGGGTAGAGACCATAGAATCAACTAAGCAGGGCTCCTTGGGGCTCAGAGACAGAAGCAAGTAGCAATCACTGAGCCTGTGCAAGTCTCCTCCTGAACTATGCATATATGCTATGCTTGTTAGTTTGGTAGTTTCGTAGGATTCCTAACAGTGGGAGTGGGAGATCTCAAACTCTTTTGCCTGCTTTTGAGATGCACGTTCTCCTACTGGTTGCCTGGCCCAGCCTTTGTGCCTAGACTTATTATATCGTGTCACACCATGTTAGGTTGATACCTCTAGGAGACCTGTCCCTTTCTGAAGGGAAATGGAGGAGCAGCGGATGTGAGGGACCCCTCAATGGAGGGGGAACTGGGAGGAGTGGGTGAAGGGGAATCTACAGTCTGGATACATTATATAAGAGAAGAATAAATTAAAATAAACACTGTAAGCATTGTTTTAAGGCTGAATTTACTCTCATTGGCATTTCAGTAGCTCTTCATTATCTAAAGTAAGTCTATCACTTTAAGTTTAAAACTATTGCATTTAACGAAATAAATCAAATAAATTATCCAGCTGATGAAACTTTTCCCAAAACTAAAAATGAAGATAAAATTCTGTTTGTGTACAGAATAATGAATCTAAACTTAATGAATGCTCAATGTGGCATAATTACTTCTAATTTCTTCAGAGGGCAAGATATTCCATGAAAGCTGCAAACATCAAGGTAATTTTCCCCTTTTCATTCATTAAAATTCTGAAGTTATTCCCAAGATATTTTCCTAGCTGTTAAAAATCACATAAAATCTCAAAAATAAAAGATATATATATGTATTACACAATCATTTTATATGTATGTATAATGTATATATGTATATATAAAGATTATAAAATTCACACATATATGAATTCTTCCCCAGTCTCATGGCTTTCCAGCCCCACAGAAAGCCATTCCTATATTTATAGGGTGTATAGATATTTATAGCTAGTCCTATAGAAATGACCTTCAAGCTTCTGCTTTACATTTAAATGTAAAGACATAAATAAGCATGTCTATTTTTCTGTGCACACACACTGGGTAATTTACATATGAATACAGAGAAGGTTACTACTACACTAAGACAAAGGAGTAAATTTGATATAAGATTAAATGACTCCAGGAAAGGCAGAAAGATTCTTAGGAAAGGGGGAACTGGGATGCCTTTGTTGAGGCTGGCTTTCAGAAGAAGTTGAAAAAGGTCCATTAAACCTTGAAAATCAGAGAAGATTATGTTTTGTCCAAGAAAATGGTACTGCATTGGACTTTGGCAAATGAGAATACAAAACAGAACCATGGCAAAGCATTAAATATTAGGTTGTCTGTGAATATAAGGGGTGAGGACCCCAAATAAAGGTGGGCAATAGTGTTTGCCGAGGGAACCAAAGGTCCATTCATGTCCAGGTCCTAAAAAGAACTCAAATTTAGTACAGGCAGACACAGGACCACCCTTGTGTAGATGGTCTGGGAACTCAATTATCCTACAAAGCTGCTGGGTGACTCAATGCCCTGGGGGCTGCCCGGAAAATGAGTCAATAATCTAAACTCAGTCCTGCATTGATCAGGATTTCTTAGAGGAGCAGAAATAATAAACTTGCTCATATTACAAAAAAAAAGGGTTTATTGGTTTACATGTAGAGACAGAGCAGACTGACAATGGCCATTATTTGTATGGTTAAGTTCCAAACCAAGTAGCTTCCCAGTCTTCAAGACGGTGCTTCAGTAGTATGATTTGGCACTGAAGGTCTATTAAGATTCTGGAGAGACCCTAGTCTTCAGTCCACATTGGAAGACTGAAGAAGTTAGGTTGCTATGTACGGAGAAGTTTGCCAAAAGTAACAACAGGGAAGAAGAAGCATTCACCAACAAGAAAGGAAGGCAGCCAAACAATCTACGTTGTTCTCCCTGAGAGCTGTTGGTCTCTGGTCTACCCTAGGTCGGTGCCACCCACACCAGGGGAATTTTTCATCCCTCAACTAATCCTTCCTGGAATTTCCTCCACAAATCCATCCAGAGCCTTGTCTCTTAGTTGATCCTGGATTCGATCAAAATGACAGTTAAGACTAACTCTCACCCTCTGCCCCAGGAATGATTATGTGGTAGCAAAAAGCAGCTGAGCTTATCCTACTGTAGCTCTGTGATATCTGTTTCTGCTCTTCAATTCACCTAAATAGAAACTATGCAGAATTCATTCTTGTCAGCCCTGCTGTATACTGAATGGACCTTTTATCTGAGTCTTATTTTATGAAATCAAAAGGAATCATTTAGAAAAGAGTGCTAAATAGGATCATGGATATCTTTAAAAAATGACTTCCTTGGAACACAGTAGCAGAAAGAAAGCATTTGTTAAAGTAACTACTGACCAATTCCTTAGGTGGTCAGCAAAAAAATTCCAATTTTCTTTTACAGCTTGAATTAAAATCTTCCTTGAAGCTTAAATTATAAGTGAGCATGTAGGATAAACTTTAAATATATATAATATCAGTAATGTTAACTTTTCTTATTATAAGTGTTTGTTTTAAGATATGGTATTTACAAAATTGTATTGAGATTGTATATAAAGAAATAAATGATATTTATCTAATCCTGTTATTATCTCCTGCTTTGGAGCATAGTTCTTGAAATTTTTCCTCTTGCTTTCAGGTACAGGGATTTCACTTTAAACAGATATCATTTTAAAAAAATGAGTAACTCATAACTTTTCTTCAGTAGGTAATTTCTGAACCTGACTGTATTATCTCGATGTAATTATTTTATAAGTAACTCAAGTATAGCATTTTTCAAAACTTGTTGATTAGTACTAAGATATTGCTGCAAAGTCTTTTAAAAACACTGGGTCAATTGACCTCTGCTATAAAGTCTTGCAAATGTTGCTCATCAATCATTCCGGCTCTTTATGATGATTGACATCTTTTACTCAACATCAATCTTTTCCTTTTATTGAGTGTTCTTCATCCTCCTCTACTTATCTCCATCCTAGTTCCTTCCAGATTGTGATGACATGTTTATATGCTAGTGTTTTAATTTTTGCATGGTATGGACAAGAAGACAGAGAGGGATCACAAAGAGTAGAAATATAGAGACAGAGAAAATGCCATGATAGACAGAGAGAGGAAGACACAGTCATGGTCTCTGCAGAACTGAGGATGGTGGACAGGAGTGTATATATCCTATCACCTGAACGATGGAACCTCTGAAGTACATGTCTTCATGACCTGACTTGGATCATGCCCCTTTTCTAGTGGGGTCTGACTGAAGACAGAACGGTTGGTCGGATTTCTTTTGTCTGCCTCCCAATTTGCCTTTGGAGAATCTGTATGAAAGTTGAGATTGTTGGAATATTTGCCCTCAATGCTGCTAAATAGCCAGAACTATGGATAAAAAGAACCGAGATACATAAAAGACATTGTTATTTAATCCAATATATTTGTTGTTGGTATTCTGTCTAAGTTCCTCCCGGACAGCTACCTAGGAACAGCCAGGTATGCTCTGCCCCACAGCTGCCTGGCAACAGCCAGCTGTGCCTGACACTATAAAAGGGGCTGCTTGCCCTCTGTTAGCCTCTCTTACTTCTCTTTAACTCTTTGTTCTTCACTGCTCTCCCCACCCCGGACCATCCTCCCCCCCAGACCCCCTGCAACCTCCTACACGCCCCGGCTGGCTGCCTTTCTGCTTTTCTACTCTTCTCTCATTAAACCTCTCCAATGTGGAACCAAGGTGGCTTGGTGTTTTCTGTCCCGACATGGGCCGAAATTTAAAACCTAACACTGGTGCTGAAAGCCGGGTTTGAACCAGGAACCCTAACATTTGTACTTTAATTTTACCCAGGAAAAGAGTTGAACCAGACCCAAAAAGGCTCTGAATGAAGAACTGATTCCTACCTTTAAGATCAAACATCTTTATGTTTGGAGAAGAAGAATCATGGCCTCAGCCCAGTCTTGTAACAAGGAAAATTTCTGACTACACTTTAGAGAAAAATCAGTAGAAATTGAAATAAATACACTAGTCTTATATAAACAGGATTAAATGGTTTAGTAGAAATGTTTTTTTTATGAATACATTATCATTGGATACAATGGAATGCCTAAAATTGACATGCACTCTCTACCAAGTCACAATTCCATGCACTTTCTTTGAAATGTTTCCGAAGCATGGTTAGTCTCTTATTAATTAAGTGCTAGAACATGACTGAATTGATATGGATTTAGTGTGACCTGATTTTCTATCTTGCCTTTTTCACAAATGTGGGCAAATTATTTAATCATGAAAGTTTTACTTTATCTCTTGTGGTATGTGTTTGCTGTTTTATGAAATTTGAAAGTTGGGTGAAAGATTAATGGTCTTTGTTGAATTTTTGAATAATTATCTGGGCATTTCTAGATCTGTGCCCTCCTTCCCATTTCAAGCGTTCACTTTCATCCATGTTTTGCAACCTAGTGATGTTTCATTTCTTTGGCAATGCTCCTAAATGTCACATTTGTTAAATACATAAAATTATGGCCACAGAGGATTTGTTTTTAAGTCAAGGATATCGGAAAATGTAGGTTATTATTAATTAGGCTTTTGTGCCCCAATTTATAGTGCAATTTTCTTTTGGTGGAAAAGAGATACATATGTATGAAAAGGACAGGCCTTACACATAGGAAGATTCACCCAGCATTAGTGGTCCATTTCAGTGGAGAGGCGTTATAGAACCATTAAGACTCAGACTAAACCATAGCTGTCTGTGAGCATCATTTGAGATAAAACACTTAACACCTACTCTTTTTAACACACTATTAACAAATCTAGCAGATCCCCATGAGTGTAGTTTTGGAAGACCTAGGCTTTAAAGCAGACAGGTCTTCTGCGCTATACTTAGGGGCAAAGTTTGGCTGTCTCTGGTCATTAGAAGCCCTAAGGAAGATCCTTCAGTCTTCTCAACATAAAACAGGCCAGCATGCATCATGAGAAACAGGATGATTGTGCCTGTGGTTTCACCTGTCTCCTTTTTGCATGTGCTTCTTCATCACAGCTGTCTCTGCTCTCATGTGTGTTACCTGAGCTTTCTAATCCACTATCCTGTTCCTGCTCTTGCCTGGCTCTGTGTTTCTGAATACTTTCCTCTTACACGTTCCAGAATGGACTATGAGAGAACGCAAGGACCTTCCTCACGTATCAGAGAGCACCTGTGGACACCGTGTCCTTGCTCTCTGTCTTGCTGTTGTCCCCAGTGCACTATTTGTACCAGGTGTCTTGGGTCACTTTGCTCTTCAGAAGCAGAGGGTCTTTCTTTGTCTGCCTGTTACTAACCGGTGGTGTCACAGCTGCCTGGATTACCCTCTCTGACTCTTCCTTTTCTTCCACAGGAGTGTGTTAGTAATTTACAGTTCCAATTGCTTTCTACTTATGAGGATTCTGTGCATTCACGTAATTGAATGATCAAGTCTTCCACATCTCATGGTTTTTAATATAATGCAAGCTATTTGTTGCTGGACTGTATTAAAAATATAACTAAGTGTTAAATAACTTAAATCGGTCCAACTCTTTACTACATACTTGATTCTCTGGAAAATACTCTGAATTTGGAATTAATACACAAAAAAATTTATTGGAGGATGCTCCTGAATGCAAACTGAGGGGAAGGAGAAAGGAGGGATGTGTAGAGGAAGAAAAGAGACACAGTGTGATGTAATTACAACCAAGCTTCTAACTCATGGACTTTGATGTGCTTTTGTGAATATTCAGAAATGTCTCAAATTGAAAGCAGGGGGACAAACCACGTGTGTCAAACCACTTGATGACAAACGTTTGAGAAAATAGATCCTATCCTTAGTAACATAGCATCGTTATTGAAAGGGCAACTTCTAGAGGGGTCTCAGCTGTCACCTCCCAGTGCCAGTGTTTAATGAGACAGGGGAATGACTGTCTCCATTAGAAAAGGCAGATCTTGGTGTACCGCATCATAAGAACCTCTGTGGTTTTAAAGGTATTAATTAATTGCTATTTTGACAAGTTGTTTACTTGGGCTCCTTTCTTTGTTGAGGATGGTAGTTTCATGTGCAGGACCAGCTTGTTTCTATAATTTTTTTTCTGTCCTTTCAACAGTAATGTTCTGCGCTTTTAGAAATATACTCTTTTTCTCGTCTGTGCTGTAGTCATGGGCTTTATCTTACTTTTATGAGCAGCAGCATCATAGAAATAATTGGAAAAGGTAATCACTTAGAGCCACACTGAAACACATGGCTCACAAATAAGCACAATTAAGCGATTTCATTTATTTATGGGACTGCAGTTAAGATAATTACAGAGAAAAAGGAATACCGTGTTTAGACAGAAACAGTGGGAGGAAGGGTTTGGGCTTGTAGAACAAATTAAGTCACAAGAATATGCTTTACAGAAAATTACGACTGCTATCCACATATGCTTTACTTAAGTACAGTGACTAAAGCAGTTTTCAATGTTAGTGATTTCTGCCTCCTTATAGCCACCACTATCTTGCTCTCCCTACAACAGTTTTAACAAACAAATTGTTCACTGATGACTTTAGGAAAATATCATATGGATGCCAGGGAGAACTACTGAGAAAAACTGAGGGGAAAGAAATCATTCCAAAGTGACTAAAATGATAAGTTTTGGAGTATAATTTATTCCAAGTGTTACACTTGGGGCAACAGGAGTTTTTCCCCATGAAGGGTCAGGTTGGTAGCCAGAGAGACACAAAAAGGCAAAAGTTCTCAAATGAATACTCCCTTCTTTCAAAAAGTAAAGAACTAAGATTAAGGGTAAGTTTTATGTCACAGGGGCTAGATTTTTTTAAATGACTTTCTTCACGTATTTTCACGAGGCACTGTTTACTGTATGTAACCATCTGTTTCACAGAAAACTTTGGCCTTCCAGAGCTGAACTTGGATAGAAGATAATAATAGTTCTCCTTGGATTAAAGCATGATGGTGCTTCTTACAAGGTGGATTCAAATTCAGTAATTTTCTCATTTCTGATTCAATGATCTTCAACCATTGCACAATTCTGCATGTGTGTTTTCATGTACTAGAATAAAATTTAAATATTTCTTTGTAAATATGTGTGCTTATCTGCATAGTCTTATGGCCTCTTCCAAACAAATTTTATGAATCAAAACTATCTATAAATCAAAAACTAAGTGTGTGACACAACATGAAATCATGCCTTCAAATATAGATTAAAATTAGGGACACCCTTGGCCTCATACAACAGAGTATCTTAATTTATCCCTCTCCTCTGACTGCCTAAAATTTAATTTTCCCAGGATGCTGCTCCCCCCCGATGCCAATCTCCTTTTGCTGGTATCTTCTCTACTGTAGTTCTGAAGACTTTTCCCATCTCCATCCTTTGAATCTCATGCCACACAATTCGACTTAGCTTTTATTCAGGGATTCCTGCTAATGAAGCAGGTGTCACTGCAAAAAGAGTGCACAGAGCAATGTTTCAACTATCTAAATGCCACCATTTTAGTTTCTGTGTCACTTAGTTTTGCCTGTCATTATATTTTCTAGTTTTACACTAATTAGATATCCAAGAGAAAGGTCAGTCAAGGAGGACTGCACTTTCAAAAGATTCATTAGAGAGTGTGGCGTGAGAAGATATCTAACGGCGCAGATGTGTTAGGATAATGCAGAATTAGATTTTCAAGCAGATGTCTACACTAATCCTATCTAAGAGCAGATACAGAGGTCAGAGCCTTTCCAGTTACAATCATGCCCCTCTTTCATCTCACTTCCTCTAGAACTTTCCTGAACTGACCAGGTCAGAATGTAGATCGCAAAATATTCACATATGTTTGAAATATTTTTGGTTGTATTGGAATATACTTTTTTCGGTCTTATCTGACTTTGCCTTTTCTTTGACTTATGTATATCTTATTTCTCTCTTCATTCATCTTGAAATTAGTTTCATTTTCTCATCTGAGAAGTTCTTTATTGTTAGTCTACCAGAGTAGGAGATAAAGACACTCCAAAGAGTTGACAGGCAGGACATAAATCGCACAAGAAACACTGAACAATGTTCCCAAACTTCTTCTATTTTTAAATACAAAATTATCTTGTCATACAAAGTGGAGCTCCAGTCAAAAGATTTAAGCGGATATTTATGAAAGAAAAGGGGAATGTTTCTAGGTGAAGAAAATGCATGTGATTTGACTGGTATGTGATACAGTAGTGTTGGATAAAGAATTTGACCAAAATAAAAAAAACATGGTGTACATCTCTCATTGGAACAGCAACAGTGTTCATGAGGGTGTATTAAAGAAATGAAAACCCATATCATCATAACAGAATAAACACTCACAACAGATTTATCACAAATACACTGAATATGGTGAAACAGGGAGAAGACACGACTCACAGATAACCCAATATCTTGGCCTAAGCATGTATTGGAAGAACATACATATTCATGTCTCTTGCCTTTCAAACTATGCATAGTTGTAATGACAGGAATTTTACAATTAGGTTCATATTTTAAGTGATTTTTGGATTTCAGTACTGATAGAACAAACATCCTTCTTTCAAATTTTACATGGACTTATAGCTAGGAAGTACTTATGAAGGGATAGCTGCATCCATTTCACCCTGTCCTTCCAGCCTGACATGAATTCTTGCTTACTCCTCTGGCACTTTGCTGTAAGATAGGATCAAAAGCCTTTTCCTTTATAGCTCTTGGCATCTGGAGGGAACTTCTTGCATTTCTCTGCCTCATTGACGCTATCTCTTCTTTTCTCATATGCCTCTTGAAAGTCTCCTCTCTTGCCTAAAGCTCTCTTAATTTTCTTCTCTCTTTGTGGTTATTTAACTGTGTAATTGTATTATTTAACTTTATAAATCATTTTGGGATTCTGTGTATGTAAGACAAGGTGTGAATAATGCGCTTTCTGAATCTGCTCAGTGAGTTCAATGGAAATCGCTTAAGCAGCAACTGCAGCAAGTCGAGTTCTTTCTCCTTCTTTGCATTTTGCAACTCAACCAATATGACAGAGGGAGCGGACACGCTGCCACCTAGTCCATGCTCGTTGCTCTGTTTCCCGTATGTAGTTAATTCTTACAAACCGCTAGTCTCCCCACTTTGGTGAATTCTTTCATACACCTAGAAGGACTAAATTTCTGGGAAGCAGTTAATTTAAAAGAAAAAAAACTTAGTCATTTTATTCACATCTGTGGGAAAATTATAGAAAGAAAAACATTGCAAGTTCGGTAATTATGCTCTGACGCTGGGGTAGGTAGTCTTACAATAAGAAGAAGAAATAGAGACAGGCAGTGTCACACTGCTGAAATGAAGCTATCAATAGTTCTGGAATAGCTATACAAAGTTCCCTTGATATAGAAGAAAAACACATGAAAAATAAGAATTATTCTTATTTATGTATTTATTTATTTATTTTTATTGGATATTTTTAATTTACATTTCACGTTATTGCCTTCTTGGTTTTCTGTCCCTAAGCCCCCCTTCCTTCCCCCTCCCCCTTCTTGCTAAGAGTTTTCTCTGTCCCCAACCACCCGCCCTTCCTGCCTCCCCACTGTGACATTTCTTACACTTGGATGGGGGAAGGGTCCAGCCTTAGCAGGACCAAGGGCTTCTCCTCCCATTGGTGCTTAACAAGGCCATCAAAAATTATTCTTTTGCTCAACAATTAGGGTTCAGTTACATACATCTAATTTAAAACTATTACTATTAATCCTCAAGATTAGAGTTGGCTTGGGGTTCCACGGTTAGTACAGTATATGAGGCAGAGATCTACATAACCTCTGGGGTACCTCCTATTGACTCTCTACAGCCAGTAAAGCCTATGGCTGACTGAGCTCTTTGCTTCAGGAGATTGTCCTCTGCTTAATGATGGCTTTTATTACGCAGATTTATCATTGCAGATTTGACTTGCCTTAGTTTGATTATGTTGCCTGGGAAACAAACACTGAGTTGCAAATTTTCTTAGAGAAGTTACAAGGATAGTGTCCTTCATGGTGAACCCTTTGTGGACTAAAGGGATGTTGGAGGTGTGGTCTATGATATACAAAAGGGGATAGGGTGGCTAGACAATCATAAATAGGTTCTGTTGCTGATATAACACACTGGGACAAGATGACTGGATTTTTATGCCAAATCCTATCTGCAAACAACCAAGTTTGTTTTCTGAGCTTTTCCTAGGAAAACCTTTATCTCTCGCAATTCTGAATGTCCGTGTAACAAACACTTGCTTACCAATCCCATAAAAATAAAATGAACTAATCCTGAATAGGGACTGCCACTGTTGGCATAATGATGCCATATCCTAATTTCCTTTTTAGGAAGAGCATGCTGTTTACCTTCTGGAAATGACATCAACAGACCGTCGTGGGCTAACATCCTCTGTCAGCATTTGAGACTTGTTTCTAGGTGCAACTATCTTGGCTCAGTTTGTAGGGCCTCTCCCACTGACCTATTCATGCAGAGCACATCCATGTCACCTGAAAGACTGGGAACTGCGTAGCTATTTGTAGTACGTCCTGTGGGGTTGGCTACAATTTCTCAGATCTGCTTCCCTAATTCTATTTGCTCCTTCTCTATTCCAGGATTTTTGATTCTAAGGCCTAATAAATGTCCCATGCACTAAATTCAGTATTGGAATATATTAATATTGAGAGCAAAACCTGCAGATTAACTTATTTTTCTTTAAACCGAGAATAATTTTTCCACAATTCTTCCCACTCGATAAAGTGATGCTACATTGGTAGCTTGAAATTACCATAATTAGAATTATACCTGAGGCATTCACTAACAGTCCAATGTTTGGGTCAGGGTATGATGGAGTATCCATGATCATTATATAATAAATACATCCTGAAGGCAGTAGCTAGAGTTTTACCTAATTCTCTTCATTGTCAAAACTTACAGGGAAGTTAGTGGGGGAGAAATCGGATCCCCATTTGTATAAACTGTTTAATAAGATAAAAGTTAATCTTATCTTTTCCCTCCTACAGAAAGCATTTTCTAGTCTTCTTGTCTATCATTTCTGCTGGGCTATGTTGCGACATAGGCTTTCCTGATACACGGTATATATGCTACCAAATTTGCTCATTTTGAAAATAAATGACGGTTTAGATGTAACTTGCTGATAAAGAGTGTGCGTCACATGCTAAGACCCTATAGGAGCAAGCAAGTAAATACTCTGGAATTTATCCATTTCTACAGTATAAATATGGTCACCATGGCTATGTTAGATAGATTAATGTTAGCCTGACAGAGTTAGAGTCATTGTAGGAGCAGGAGCCTCAAATGAGAAAATGCCTCCATAATATTTGGCTGTAGGTGGATGTGTAAGGCCTTTTTAAAATTAGTGATTGATGGGGAGGGCCCAGACCAATATGGGTGATACCTTCCCTGGGCTCGTCATCCCAGGTGCTATAAGAAAGCAGGCTGAGCAAGCCAAGAAGAACAAGCCGGTAAGCTGTATTCCTCCATGGCCTCTGCATCAGCCTTGGCATTGAGGTTCTGGCCTGCTTTGAATTCTTGTCCTGTCTTCCTTTAAGGATGAACAGTGATGTGAAAGTTTAATCCAAGTAAGCCCATTCCCACCCAGTCTGCTTTAGGTCATGGTATTTTTCCATAGCAATAGCAATCCTAACTAGGACAATAGGCTAATTTCATGTTCCATGAGCACTGAACATGGAGTTTAGGGGTGATAGGTACAAATAGTTCCTTCTTTGAAATATACTACAATCTGGCTGAAAAGAACAACTGATTCAAACCATTTTTCTTACATGGTCTAATATTTGGTAATCAGGGGTTTATTTACCACAGCTGTCTTACTTGCCAAGTTATCTTCAGAATTAGGTAAGAAAATACCTCAGCTCATGTCACTGTACCAGAGAGAGGTACACATCACCTTCTTCACCATTTTCTCCAACAGCAGCCTGGTTTTCTTCTGATGACTAGAGCCAAATACTATTGACAGGATGGTGATGTGTTCCTTTCCTTGACTTAGGGTCTTATACCAGAATGAAGCCAAGAAATTTGGATTGACATAATAGCTTAAATTTTAATGAAATTATTTTGTTTCTTGGTATATCATGCTAATATCCTTGCTAGCCAGGTTTTTTGCAAAATGGTGTGGTGGAATAAGAAGCATTTATACTCTACATAATAACTGGAAACAATAAAATTCAAAGCCATTTCTAAGCATACCTCTTACTTCCTAAAGCCATTTTCCCCTAATGGAGCTGTTTTCCATGACGATGCCATCCAATTCTTTCTCTATTTTTACCTAAAAATACTTTTTCAATTCTTTAAGAATTTCACACTATATATTTCAAACATAATCAACCATAATTTCTCCCACATTCTTTCTTACTTATCTGTCTGAACCTGGCCCCCTCTCTCGGGTGAATGTGTGTGCAAGTGTTTGTGTGAATGTGTGTGTGTGCACATGCATGTTCATGTGCTTGGGTGGGTGCACATGCGTGTGTGCATGCATGTGTGCATGTGTGTCTTCTTTCTGAGACAGAATCACATATGTCTACTCTGGATTCTCTATGTAAACCACACAAGAGCACAAATGTCCAAACTCCCTGGATCCTGATTTCCAGATTATAGATGACACTGAAAGTATAACTTTTTCATCTTTGAAGACTTGATGCTGTGGGTACTCTAGGTTTAGAAGGAAGGCAGTGCCTTTTTACTGGTAAATTCAATATTATTATTTTTTTTTGTAAAGACTACTTTTGGTTGTGAGCATAACCTTTAATGGCTGCACCATCTTTCTAGTCTTAGGTTGTGCTCACAGACAGAAGCCTATCAAGGTTGTCTTCTGAAAGCTTCTTCCAGTAGTTAACTTACATGCAGATGCTCACAGCTAAGCATTGAACAGAGGTCAGGGACCCATGTGGAAGAGATGCTGGGGAGCTCTATTGAAGGAACTGAAGGGAATGGCAACCCCATAGGACTAACCTGGACTCTTGGGAGCTCCCAAAGACTGAGCCACCAATCAAAGACTATACATAGGGTAGTCCAATGTCCCCAGCACATATGTAGCAGGGGACTGAATTATGTGGCTTCAGGAAGAGAGAATGACATCAATCCTATAGAGACATGATATTCCAGGGTGGGAGGATAACTGGGGAGACACCCTTTCAGAGGCAGAGTGTAGAGGGTATGGGGAACAATTCTGTGAGGAGGGCATGGGATTGAGGGCAACGTTTGGAATGTAAGTAAATAAAAGACACATCAATTATGTAAGGCTTATGGTTTACTAGTAAAAATTTGAAAGTTATTTGTTACTTTATTTAGATAACAGAATTTATGAAGATTAATTTTAAGATTTGATTTATTGTTTCCCATACCAACCCATTTCTTCCTCTACTCATTATTACGGCTCATACTTGTTGAGTGTTTAAACATGCGCTAGGCATTATGAAACACATTAAAGGAAATGAATTCTCTTAATGGAGTATATATTTAGCATTCTCATTTTGTTAAGGAAATAACAAGTGCTGTCTTCATTTCCATGGCCTGACATGAAAAGGCAGCATGAGACTTAGTGTTATCTCATGTCCATTGAGCTTTCATTAGCTCCATTATAATGATAATCCTTCTTGCTCTGGATTGACTAAATTTTCTGGATAAGAAAAATTATTTTATTGTTTGTAGTAGCACTCCTGCCTTCTTGCTCAGTTAGTATTGTATTTAGAGTTGAAAGGAGACTAAAGATTAGAGCCATCCATATTGAACAATGAATTATCTAAATTAAAAACTTTCCATTGCAAAGCTTGGATATGGCGAACAGTGGCAGAGTACATAAAGAAGCATTTTTTGGGGGGCAGGGTTTGAAAAATCAATTTGTTTTGTCACTTGTTGCTTTCCATGCCACGGTTAATCTTTTTAGATACTTACAACCAGAGCAATTGTGCATGTGTGTTCCCCTATCCCTGTTGGAAAGAACAGCTGGTACATTGTCACCTTGCTAGAAGTGGAATTACATGATAAACTTCGTCAAACACCTTCGTGTCTTACGGTGTATCACGTAGCCTAACTGAATGAAGCACTAACCACCTACTCAAATGTAAAATTTATTTAACAGGCTTTTCTTTTCTCTTTTTATTGTATAACAAAGTTCTTACTTTCAGAGAACAGGTAACCTCTGAGTTCATTCTAGAAGATTTTTGCTAGATTTGATTCAGTTAATGATAAGGGGAACCATGACTATTTCCAGCATAACTTATCAGGGCTCTCTGTGTTTTTCAAAGATGCTGAAAGGATACCACCAATTACTTGGATTCGTAAATATATGCAGTTGCATTAAAGGCATATAGGTCATACCAACATGAGAAGAATCAAAATGGATATTGTGTGCCCAAATATATGAGATCTCTCTCTCTCTCTCTCTCTCTCTCTCTCTCTCTCTCTCCTTCTCTCTCTCTCTCTCCATCCCTCTCTCCTTCCCTCCCCCCACCATGCGTGTCCGTTTGTGGGGTGTGGGGTGCATATTTTCCACTGGGGAAAATAGCATAGAAATGGGATGTTCTTCAGTTTCTAGTGGTTTGTACTTCCAGAATAATGAGACAACTGCTTAAGCTTGTGAATGACTGATATTAAAATTTATATTAAAATTATTCTGACATTTGGCCCTAAGCCTTCTTTCCTCCCTTCCCTTACTGCTCTTCTCATACAGGATATGTTATATATTCCCTTTACAAACTGGAGGTTTGGGGCAGCCTGTAATTTTAGTTGCTACTAAGATTCTGGAAAGTCATCTCCAATAATGATGCAGGAAAGAAGGGGAAGCATTTCTTTTAGCCAAATTATTAGAGGAAATAGGAAAGTCAAATCAATTTGTCATTGTTAAGCCTAGATCATCTGACCTATTTTCTTTTTTGGCCTCTTCTCTTTCTTTTTATGAGAGTAGCATAAACAGTTCAAGTTTGAGCATTTACATCACATTTTCTCTTCTATCTGTGTAAGCTATTAATCTAAATTTTTATGTATTCATTCTTTTTTATTATTATTATTAACTTGAGTATTTCTTATATACATTTTGAGTGTTAT
This sequence comes from Rattus norvegicus, assembly GCF_021556685.1. Taxonomy (NCBI): domain Eukaryota; kingdom Metazoa; phylum Chordata; class Mammalia; order Rodentia; family Muridae; genus Rattus; species Rattus norvegicus. Next base: position 61,588,943 of record NC_141544.1, on the reverse strand, counting down.
TCCCTTTCCCGGTTTCCGGGCAAACATCCCCCTCCCCCCTCCCCTTCCTTATGGGTGTTTCCCTCCCCACCCTCCCCGCATTGCCGCCCTCCCCCCAACAGTCTAGTTCACTGGGGGTTCAGTCTTAGCAGGACCCAGGGCTTCCCCTTCCACTGGTGCTCTTACTAGGCTATTCATTGCTACCTATGAGGTCAGAGTCCAGGGTCAGTCCATGTATAGTCTTTAGGTAGTGGCTTAGTCCCTGGAAGCTCTGGTTGCTTGGCATTGTTGTACATATGGGATCTCGAGCCCCTTCAAGCTCTTCCTGTTCTTTCTCTGCTTCCTTCAACGGGGGTCCCGTTCTCAGTTCAGTGGTTTGCTGCTGGCATTCGCCTCTGTATTTGCTGTATTCTGGCTGTGTCTCTCAGGAGCGATCTACATCCGGCTCCTATGGGCCTGCACTACTTTGCTTCATCCATCTTCTCTAATTGGGTGGCTGTATATGTATGGGCCACATGTGGGGCAGGCTCTGAATGGGTGTTCCTTCAGTCTCTGTTTTAATCTTTGCCTCTCTCTTCCCTGCCAAGGGTATTCTTGTTCCCCTTTTAAAGAAGGAGTGAAACATTCCCATTTTGATCATCCGTCTTGAGTTTCATTTGTTCTAGGCGTCTAGGGTAATTCGAGCATTTGGGCTAATAGCCACTTATCAATGAGTGCATACCATGTACGTCTTTCTGTGATTGGGTTAGCTCACTCAGGATGATATTTTCCATTTCCAACCATTTGCCTACGAATTTCATAAAGTCATTGTTTTTGATAGCAGCGTAATATTCCACTGTGTAGATGTACCACATTTTCTGTGTCCATTCCTCTGTTGAAGGGCATCCGGGTTCTTTCCAGCTTCTGGCTATTATAAATAAGGCTGCAATGAACATAGTGGAGCACGTGTCTTTTTTATATGTTGGGGCATCTTTTGGGTATATGCCCAAGAGAGGTATAGCTGGATCCTCAGGCAGTTCAATGTCCAATTTTCTGAGGAACCTCCAGACTGATTTCCAGAATGGTTGTACCAGTCTGCAACCCCACCAACAATGGAGGAGTGTTCCTCTTTCTCCACATCCTCGCCAGCATCTGCTGTCACCTGAGTTTTTGATCTTAGCCATTCTCACTGGTGTGAGGTGAAATCTCAGGGTTGTTTTGATTTGCATTTCCCTTATAACTAAAGATGTTGAACATTTCTTTAGGTGTTTCTCAGCCATTCGGCATTCCTCAGCTGTGAATTGTTTGTTTAGCTCTGAACCCTGTTTTTTAATACGGTTATTTGTCTCCCTGCGGTCTAACTTCTTGAGTTCTTTGTATATTTTGGATATAAGGCCTCTATCTGTTGTAGGATTGGTAAGGATCTTTTCCCAATGTATTAGTTGCTGTTTTGTCCTAACCACAGTGTCCTTTGCCTTACAGAAGCTTTGCAGTTTTATGAGATCCCATTTGTCGATTCTTGATCTTAGAGCATAAGCCATTGGTGTTTGGTTCAGGAAATTTTTTCCAGTGCCCATGTGTTCAAGATGCTGCCCTAGTTTTTCTTCTATTAGTTTGAGTGTATCTGGTTTGGTGTGGATGTCCTTGATCCACTTGGATTTAAGCTTTGTACAGGGTGATAAGCATGGATCGATCTGCATTCTTCTACATGTTGACCTCCAGTTAAACTAGCACCATTTGCTGAAAATGCTATCTTTTTTCCATTGGATGGTTTTGGCTCCTTTGTCAAAAATCAAGTGACCATAGGTGTGTGGGTTCATTTCTGGGTCTTCAATTCTATTCCATTGGTCTATCTGTCTGTCTCTGTACCAATACCATGCAGTTTTTATCACTATTGCTCTTATTGCTCTGTAATACTGCTTGAGTTCAGGGATAGTGATTCCCCCTGAAGTCCTTTTATTGTTGAGGATAGTTTTAGCTATCCTGGGTTTTTTGTTATTCCAGATGAATTTGCAAATTGTTCTGTCTAACTCTTTGAAGAATTGGATTGGTATTTTGATGGGGATTGCATTGAATCTGTAGATCGCTTTTGGTAAAATGGCCATTTTTACTATATTAATCCTGCCAATCCATGAGCATGGGAGATCTTTCCATCTTCTGAGGTCTTCTTCAATTTCTTTCTTCAGTGTCTTGAAGGTCTTATTGTACATATCTTTTACTTGCTTGGTTAAAGTCACACCGAGGTACTTTATATTATTTGGGTCTATTATGAAGGGTGTCGTTTCCCTAATTTCTTTCTCGGCTTGTTTCTCTTTTGTGTAGAGGAAGGCTACTGATTTATTTGAGTTTATTTTATACCCAGCCACTTTGCTGAAGTTGTTTATCAGCTTTAGTAGTTCTCTGGTGGAACTTTTGGGATCACATAAATATACTATCATATCATCTGCAAATAGTGATATTTTGACTTCTTCTTTTCCGATCTGTATCCCTTTGACCTCCTTTTGTTGTCTGATTGCTCTGGCTAGAACTTCAAGAACTATATTGAATAAGTAGGGAGAGAGTGGGCAGCCTTGTCTAGTCCCTGATTTTAGTGGGATTGCTTTAAGTTTCCCTCCATTTAGTTTAATGTTAGCAACTGGTTTGCTGTACATGGCTTTTGCTATGTTTAGGTATGGGCCTTGAATTCCTATTCTTTTCAGGACTTTTATTATGAACTGGTGTTGAATTTTGTCAAATGCTATCTCACCATCTAATGAAATGATCATGTGGTTTTGTTCTTTCAGTTTGTTTATATAATGGATCACGTTGATGGTTTTCTGTATATTAAACCATCCCTGCATGCCTGGGATGAAGCCTAGTTGATCATGGTGGATGATTGTTTTGATGTGCTCTTGGATTCGGTTTGCCAGAATTTTATTGAGTATTTTTGCGTCGATATTCATAAGGGAAATTGGTCTGAAGTTCTCTTTCTTTGTTGGGTCTTTGTGTGGTTTAGGTATAAGAGTAATTGTGGCTTCATAGAAGAAATTCGGTAGGGCTCCATCTGTTTCAATTTTGTGGAATTGTTTGGATAATATTGGTATGACGACTTCTATGAACACCTGATAGAATTCTGCACTAAACCCGTCTGGACCTGGGCTCTTCTTGGTTGGGAGACCTTTAATGACTGCTTCTATTTCCTTAGGAGTTATGGGGTTGTTTAACTGTTTTATCTGTTCCTGATTTAACTTCGGTACCTGGTATCTGTCTAGGAAATTGTCCATTTCCTGCAGATTTTCAAGTTTTGTTGAATATAGGCTTTTATAGTAAGATTTGATGATTTTTTGAATTTCCTCTGAATCTGTAGTTATGTCTCCCTTTTCATTTCTGATTTTGTTAATTTGGACACACTCTCTGTGTCCTCTCGTTAGTCTGGCTAAGGGTTTATCTCTCTTGTTGATTTTCTCAAAGAACCAACTTTTGATTCTGTTGATTCTATGGTCCTTTTTGTTTCTACTTGGTTGATTTCAGCTCTGAGTTTGATTATTTCCTGCCTTCTACTCCTCCTGGGTGTATTTGCTTCTTTTTGTTCTAGAGCTTTTAGGTGTGCTGTCAAGCTGCTGACATATGCTCTTTCCTGTTTCTTTCTGCAGGCACTCAGCGCTATGAGTTTTCCTCTTAGCACAGCTTTCATTGTCTCCCATAAGTTTGGGTATGTTGTACCTTCATTTTCATTAAATTCTAAAAAGTTTTTAATTTCTTTCTTTATTTCTTCCTTGACCAGGTTATCATTGAGTAGAGCATTGTTCAATTTCCACGTATATGTGGGCATTCTTCCCTTATTGTTATTGAAGACCAGTTTTAGGCCGTGGTGTTCCGATAGCACGCATGGGATTATTTCTATCTTTCTGTACCTGTTGAGGCCCGTTTTTTTGACCAATTATATGGTCAATTGTGGAGAAGGTACCATGAGGAGCTGAGAAGAAGGTATATCCTTTTGCTTCAGGATAGAATGTTCTGTAAATATCTGTTAAGTCCATTTGGCTCATGACTTCTCTTTGTCTGTCTACGTCTCTGTTTAATTTCTGTTTCCATGATCTGTCCATTGATGAGAGTGGGGTGTTGAAATCTTCTACTATTATTGTGTGAGGTGCAATGTGTGTTTTGAGCTTTAGTAAGGTTTCTTTTACGTATGTAGGTGCCCTTGTATTTGGGGCATAGATATTTAGGATTGAGAGTTCATCTTGGTGGATTTTTCCTTTGATGAATATGAAGTGTCCTTCCTCATTTTTTTTTTGATGACTTTTAGTTGAAAATTGATTTTATTTGATATTAGAATGGCTACTCCAGCTTGCCTCTTCCGACCATTTGCTTGGAAAGTTGTTTTCCAGCCTTTCACTCTGAGGTAGTGTCTGTCTCTGTCTCTGAGGTGTGTTTCCTTTAGGCAGCAGAATGCAGGGTCCTCGTTGCGTATCCAGTTTGTTAATCTATGTCTTTTTATTGGGGAGTTGAGGCCATTGATGTTGAGAGATATTAAGGAATAGTGATTATTGCTTCCTGTTATATTCATATGTGGATGTGAGGTTATGATTGTGCTTTTCCTCTCTTTGTTTTGTTGCCAAGACTATTAGTTTCTTGCTTCTTCTAGGGTATAGCTTGCCTCCTTATGTTGGGCTTTACCATTTATTATCCTTTGTAGTGCTGGATTTGTAGAAAGATATTGTGTAAATTTGGTTTTGTCATGGAATATCTTGGTTTCTCCATCTATGTTAATTGAGAGTTTTGCAGGATACAGTAACCTGGGCTGGCATTTGTGTTCTCTTAGGGTCTGTATGACATCAGTCCAGGATCTTCTGTCCTTCATAGTTTCTGGCGAAAAGTCTGGTGTGATTCTGATAGGTCTGCCTTTATATGTTACTTGACCTTTTTCCCTTACTGCTTTTAATATTCTTTCTTTATTTTGTGCGTTTGGTGTTTTGACTATTATGTGAAGGGAGGTGTTTCTTTTCTGGTCCAATCTATTTGGAGTTCTGTAGGCTTCTTGTATGCCTATGGGTATCGCTTTTTTTAGGTTATGGAAGTTTTCTTCTATGATTTTGTTGAAGATATTTACTGGTCCTTTGAGCTGGGAGTCTTCACTCTCTTCTATACCTATTATCCTTAGGTTTGATATTCTCATTGAGTCCTGGATTTCCTGTATGTTTTGGATCAGTAGCTTTTTCTGCTTTACATTATCTTTGACAGTTGAGTCAATGATTTCTATGGAATCTTCTGCTCCTGAGATTCTCTCTTCCATCTCTTGTATTCTGTTGGTGAAGCTTGTATCTACAGCTCCTTGTCTCTTCTTTTGGTTTTCCATGTCCAGGGTTGTTTCCATGTGTTCTTTCTTGATTACTTCTATTTCCATTTTTAATTCCTTCAACTGTTTGATTGTGTTTTCCTGGAATTCTTTCAGGGATTTTTGTGACTCCTCTCTGTGGGCTTCTACTTGTTTATTTATGATTTCCTGGAATTCTCTCAGGGATTTTTGCGATTCCTCTCTGTAGGCTTCTACTTGTTCTCTAAGGGAGTTCTTCACGTATTTCTTGAAGTCCTCCAGCATCATGATCAAATATGATTTTGAAACTAGATCTTGCTTTTCTGGTGTGTTTGGATATTCCATGGTTTTTTTTTTTGATGGGAGAATTGGGCTCCGATGGTGCCGTGTAGTCTTGGTTTCTGTTGCTTGGGTTCCTGCGCTTGCCTCTCGCCATCAGATTATCTCTAGTGTTACTTTGTTCTGCTATTTCTGACAGTGGCTAGACTGTCCTATAAGCCTGTGTGTCAGGAGTGCTGTAGACCTGTTTTCCTGTTTTCTTTCAGCCTGTTATGGAGACAGAGTGTTCTGCTTTCGGGCGTGTAGTTTTTCCTCTCTACAGGTCTTCAGCTGTTCCTGTGAGCCTGTGTCTTGAGTTCACCAGGCAGGTCACTTGCAGCAGAAAAGTTGGTCTTACCTGTGGTCCCAAGGCTCAAGTTTGCTTGGGGGGTGCTGCCCATGAGCTCTCTGCGGCGGCAGCAACCAGGAAGATCTGCGCCGCCGTTTCCGGGTGCTTCAGTGCACCAGGGTTCCAGATGGCGTTTGGTGTTTTCCTCTGGAATTAGTAATGTGTGCAGAGTGCAGTCTCTTCTGGTTTCCCAGGCGTGTCTGCCTCTCTGAAGGTTTAGCTCTCCCTCCCACGGGATTTGGGTGCAGAGAACTGTTTATCCGGTCTAATCTAAATTTTTTATCCTCTAACTTATATATGCAGGAGACAAGCTTCAACAGGAACTAAAGAGCAAGTTTACCTTAGTTGCCCAGACCTGAAGTAGCTATGTTTTTACCAGGTTCTGATGAGGGTAGCAAACGGTCTCTGAGCAAACTTGGGTAGCAGAAGTCCAGTTGCCCTGGCCTCCATCTGAGAAATAGTCATACAGAAATGTAAAAGATTTGCCTACAGGAAAACGACTCATAGATCAAAACATCTTATTTTAGTCTACTAACATAAAGAGACAGGAAAATATTCTCAGGAAATTGGATACAATATGTGTTTGAGTAACTGTGTCAACTGGAAGAAAATACGATGAAAAATTACTCCAAGAGAAAATAAAATCATGAACCTCATAAAAGTTCCACTTTGTCATGTAAGCCTAGTGCTTAAACTGAGTTCAATTTTGGGGACAGCAAGCATGGGGCATGTACCTCTTTATTGGCATTATTTTGATGCCTTTTTAGGGTCCTTCATGATAGCTCTAAGCATATTATATGAGATACGAAATAGGGAGAGTAATGGGGACAGCTCTGATTTGAATTTCAAGAAAGATATTCAGCGGTTGGTTCACTGAAGTTAATCCTCAAAATGAGCTATGATTATATGTGAATCACACATGTGGAAACCAGTTCATATCCATAGATAGCATTATTTAATTTGGCATATGGAAGGGTTCTGTTAGTATTAAAATCCTTTCCAAGTTTAATACCCAATGGCTTTAAAATTTCTGTGAATACTATATTCAGAAAGTCATTAAACAGTGTCCATGCTGAATTTTCCTCATTTGTTTTCTTTAGGTATAGAATAAGTACAGATGGCAAAACGTGGTGAAATTCTTTTCTCCTCAATCAGTTTTGAAATGCTGGGACTATTTTCATTTTCTATGAAGAATTGGTCCCTTTACCAGCTTATTTTTCCCATATAATCTACCTAAAGAGTTTCCAGACTGATAATCTTAATCCATGCTTCTCAATTTTGCTTCTAACATAATAAAAATAAGGATGAAATATGGACCGTTGCTCAGAACGTCTTAGAATAAAGGAAGTCAATATTTTCAGATCTAAATATTTTGGCTTTAAATAAATACAGCGATGATAATAACAAGAACAACAAAGCAAAATGGTAATAATGACCTTATATAAACTAAACATACAGATAGAACTAAGAATTCCTAAATCTCATTATTGGCTAATATTAAGGAATTTTGCACAATTATAATACCACACACACACACACACACACACACACACACACACACACAAAGCACCCTCATACGCACATAAACTTACATACATAATGGCTGATTAATAATATAAAGGTCCTATGTTTGCAATGTGTTTAACCTGGAACTACTTTTGTTAAGTCAGTTTTCTTCCACTGTGAAAAAATGCCTGAAGTAAACAACTGAATAGAACAAATACTTATCTAGCCTTACCATTCCACAAATTTCTAACCATGATGCCCTGCTCTTTGTGGCTTTTTGGTAGAAAAGTTGTGGTAGAGCAAAGCTTTTCCCTGTGTGGCAGCCAAGAAGCAAAAGAGAGGAAGGAAGAATGACAAAAGTTTAATATCTCTTTCAAAGATATAATTTCAGTGAGCTAATGTGCTTCTATTGTGCTGTGTCTACTAGAGTTAACACCATATTCCTGAAGTGTCACTCATCTAAAACCAGCTACAGTGGAGAGTCCAAAGTCAATGGATGACACAAATAGTGGAATAAATGTACCTATGTATGTCAAGTTGGTATTAAATAAGAAGGCCTGATATAAAGCTCATATAAAATTTAGCTCATGAGTGCGTATTAAATTAAAATTCTACTTCAATTTCAATTTTGAGAATTATTTAATGTGAGATTAAAGTATTTGGACATAAAACTATAGTAATTTTTATACAGTAATGGATTACAAATATACAATGATAGATAACATAAATGATAGTTAAATATATAATGTTATAGTGTATACATATTTATGCATAAATTATACACATGCACATTTAATCACAGGCCTATATATCATGAGATCCAAACTCTATCTAAACTATAATAAACATTTGTCATTGATAAAGCCAATAATGTTATTCATATAATAATTTTTCTTACTTAGAACTTACTTTCATAATTTCAAATTAGATGGTGTTAATTTTTTATATGTTTTTAAATTAAAGTAAAGGAAAAATCAAAAACTGGGTGGGGGATAAAATCTGGACTGTGAAAAAAAGATAAGATAAAATAAAATACATAAAGGAAAAGATGATAGGAAATAGCATCCTTTCATAGAAAGTAATTGCCCATCAAGTAAGCATTTTATCCCCAAGGTTTCTGATGCCAAAACCATGAACAGGAGTAAACTGTTTGCAAGTGTGACCCTGGCGCCAGAGAACGAATACAGGTTTCAGTTTCAGTTTGGCTAAAGCTGAAACTATTATGACAGTAAATTAACGGAAACGTAACCTGTGGCTTTCTTCATGAATAATAGAGCAATATTCTAGCTTGTTCGTTAGCTTGCGCCTATCCATATTGTTTCCAACACTGGTTTTAATATAAACTAAGGAGAACTCAATTTGAGGTTGAACTCTGCGATGAATGTTAATTTGTCTGCATCATTTCCTTACTTAGAACTATCTGTAAAACCATTCCTTGGCAAGAATCCACCCTTGGCAGAAGCACTCTGGGAGCCATATGTGGAGTATTCACTGACAATCTTTCACACAAACTGCCGTGCACAGTTCTTTTCCAGGCGAAGGTAGAGTGAACCAGTGACCAAAGAAATGACAGATTTTTTGTTTTGAATTTATAGGCTAGATATAATTAACCATTACTTATTTATGCTTAATATGTCAATCTGCCTGTCTGCAGAAGTTGAAAAAGCTGGACCAAAGTGGGACAGTAGAGAAAACTAAGAGCAGAAAGGACACAGACTTCTCACTCCTTGCTTACTAAACCTCATTCATGGAAATGGATGTCCAACCACAGTGTTAGTTGTCATAATCATTTCTACTTGATTCCAAGGTCAGAGATTCAGAGGCTGGTCTAAACAAAGGGGAACCTGATAGTTATCTTGTAATTCTCTTTCCTTGAAACTGAAATGTGGAAGCTAAACTGTAAGCTGATAATTTAATTGTGTGGTCTGAAGATAGTCTATTGGATGAACCAGAGTGCTTAAGATAGCTACATAAAAGGAAAGAAGGTATGTTAGGATATACATATTCAGACCAAACAATTATATATATATGTGAGATAACTCATAGAGTAGCAAATTACTAGAGCTTCTATCTGATATATTTCTCTATATCAGATAGAGGCTCATAAAAAAAAAGTAAAGAAAATTTCATCACACACAAGTGTGTGTCCTATCATGTGTCTTCATGTTTATTTGGCCCACAAGGACAAAAATGAAAACCTCCACCAAAAAGCTAAGCTAATTTTTTTTCTTTCACCCATGGTGGAGTAAGCTGATATTCATAGACATTAGTTCAAATTAGACCATATAGAGATATGCCCTATCTTCAGGACAGATATGCCCTATCTTCAAAGATGAATTATACTGGTCTTGTCCAGCTGGACCTTCTCTGCTGTCCTGGTGCCAGAGGAGGGATATGCTACATCTGTTTTTATGGCACATTTCCTTCTAGTTTATCACAGAAAGATAATGGACATTTATTTGGTGTACAGAATAGTGAAGTTGGAAACACTAAGGTGAAATCCAGGTTTTTTGATCATTTGTTTGTTTGTTTTCTAGGTTACCCTGTCCTAAATCTTATACATGTATTCCAAGAGTCCCTATGACTAGAAGGATGCTTTTGATCATCCTCTAGGTAAAAGTAAGTTTGGTCATCATATGATCCACCAGCCCAATGTTAAACTTCCGTTGGGGGTATCATAGAGGTTGTAAAAATAATCACCAGCCTTACATTCAAGTAGCTTTAGTTGGTCTATATAAATGAATGCAACTATAAGGTACCAATGATATCTTCCTACCTGCTCCTCAGGTTAGCAAGGAAGGACCTTTAAAATTGTGGGAAAAGTTCCTTTTCCAAAATATTTTGGGTTGGGAAAAAATTCTCAGTTTCACAGTCACACACTGAACCATCTTTAATATTTGACAGAGCAAACTTAATGCCTTTAAAAAAATAAAGCAACAATTCAGTGAGAATAATTTAGATTACCGAGTGAAAACTGTTGATTTTGCTGAGTATTTAATTGGGTTATTAAACAATTATTTAAGTTTTAATATATTAAATATATATTTAATTGTTTAATATGTATTAAACAATAATTTAATTAAACAATATTGTACAAATGGCACAAATAACTGAGCTATTTTCTTATAGCAACAGCAATAATTGAAACTTTCACTGTGAGGGGACAGAGCAAAATACCTGCTTTCATACTCTCAAATTTACCTCATTATCATTAGTGTCTGTGGTGGTTTGAATAAGAATGTCTTCCATGGCTCAGAGATTTGAAGGGATAGTCATTCGGGTGCAGTGAGGATTGGCAAGGATTGTGTGGTGTGGATCTGTTGGAGTAGGTGTGGTCTGGCTAGAGGAATGGTGTCACTGGGGAAGAGAGTTGATGTTTTGAACGCTCAAGCCAAACCTAGTGCTCTCTCTCTTTCTGCTGCCAGTTCATATGGATATAGAAATTTCAGCTTTTCCATCCCCATGTCTGCCTGCTTATCATCACCATGCTACCCACCATTATGATAATGGACTTAATCTCTGAAACCATAAGCCAGCCCTCATTTAATGCTTTCTTTATAAGGGTTGCTGTGGTCATGATGTGCTTTTCACAGCAGTAAAACAGTGACAAGACAATATATCAAGTTAACAGTTTCTGATAAACTGGTATCCATAATAATTAAAACAAAATCGGTATGAGATTTTAACTCTACAGTTGTTCGAGTCTCTGTTCTATCACAGCTATATTTGTAATCCAAACCTTACTGTGGTTACTTACTAAGTAATGTGTTTTCATTGTTGGAGATTATTTTACTTTCCCCTTTGTTCCCACAGAAATGAGTTAAGAAGGAAAGCACACGTCGACCTTGCAATGTCATGCTCTACATTCTCCTCCACTGCCTTCTGCACCCACTCTGTGCAGCCCCACAGTTTTTATTTCACTGATAAGCTCAACTACTGTCCTCAATTATGCTCAAGGAGAAATTTGGAAATCATTTACATTCTTAATCTCTCCACAAATTAAGCAATTTCTGCCTTGTACATTCCAAATCTTAAGTATTTCTAAACTCGATTCTGGTCTTCTATCTCAGGTTCTATCTTACGGTAGCTTTGTCTGAGATTAAAACCTTCCCTTTTGGAGAGAAGCTCCTGAATATGTAGGATATAAGAAAGGAGGAAGAAACCATGGGAAATTCTAAGATTGTTTCAAACATTGCATCCTGCAGAGAAGCACTTTAAACTTGGGGAATAAACAACACAAAGCCTCAAGAAGTCCCTGAAACTGATCAGATTCATTAGGGTTCATCTTTTTCTCAAGCATATATAAGCAGTAAAGACTGCTTAGAGATACTGTCAGACAAGGTGAACTACTTGGAAGAAGCAAGTTAGCCAAGTGAGTTAGAAGAAGCAGAAACCAGAGAAGTTGTGTGGAAGAATCTCAGACCAAACATACTTCCTGCACAGCATGTTTTGTAAGAAATCCTACTGGAGTAGGATTTGATGATGCACCGGTTTTTGAGTCATTTGTGTTTCTTTCTGAAGGAACCCTTCAACAATATTCCTGTAAGCAACACACACACACACACACACACACACACACACACACACATATGTATGGACACAGTATCTATCATAACCACAGAATCTTCTCTGAGCTATATGAAATCTGATACACCAGTTCTTTAGATTCTGTCCTCCATGTTATTTAGATTCAAGAAATCCTAAATTCCATGAGAGTTTCATCTCGTCCCTCAGTTTATTGACTTTGCATAATGCATTTTTTAAAATTTTTACTGCTTATTTTATTTATTTACATTTCAAACGTTATCCCCCTTCTCGTGTTTCCCCTCTGAAAACCTCTTATCTCACCCCTTCCCCTGCGTCTATGAGAGTGATTTCCATCCCATCCACCCACTCCTACCTCACCGCCATGCCCTGGCATTATCCTACTCTGGAGCATCAAGCCTTCACAGGACCAAGGGCCTACCTTCTCATTGATGTCAGATAAGTCCTTCCCCTGCTACATATGCGGATGAATGGAGCCATGGGTTCCTCCATGTGCATTCTTTGGTTGGTGGTTTAGTCTCTGGGAGCTCTGGGGGGGTCTCGTAGGTTGATATTTTTGTTCTTCCTATGGGTTTGCAAACCTCTTCAGCTCCTTCAGTCTTTCCCTCAACTCCTCCATTGGGTTCCCTGTGCTCAGTCTGATGGATCAGTTTCCAATCTACTTCTGGAGGGAGCCTCTCTGATGATAAGTGAATAATTATATTTGGAATAATTGGAATAATTGTATTTAGATTTTTTTTTTAAAGATCTGTCTTGTCTGGTTGGATTCTTGGTCTGTGACCTATCTAGTTTCTGACACTTGGTTTTCTAAGCAGTGTTGTATATGGGTTACTTTTTGGGGAGTTGGGCTTAGGTCAAATCAGAACTTGGTTGTGTACTTCAAAAAGATCTATAACACCATTGTCCTAGCATAACCAATTGTATTTCAAAGGATCTATGGCTGGCTTGGTGCCCATGTTTCTCTGTTAGCAGCTTGCACCTTCCCACACCGAAGACACTAGAACATAGTAAGCTCTCCATGTAAGCACCAGCTCAACTTCCCCACATTTGATGGTTTGTGTAGGTGATGTCCTGCTATCACAATAGGGCCATGTCATCACTTTGTAGAGAGCAATCTTTTGCCTTGGCAATGGACTAGGTTACTTTGGAATTTTCTTGGGAATAGCTTGTCTGCTATTAGGTTACTTGAGTGTAACCTAATCTTGACACAGGAAATTTTTCCTGGCTATAAGAGATGGCCAGTTGAGACTCTGTATTCCCCATTAGTAGGTGTATTCATTAGGACTCCTCAGATTCCAGGAACATTCCAGGAGTATATATCTTTGTACTATTGACCTGTCTTCTGACTTTGGTTTCAAAAGTTCCAAAGAGTTATTAATTGTTGATCTCGGTGTCTGCACTATTGGTGTTCTGTTCATTGGCCTCCTATACCAACGCATTCAAGGCTGTTCTTAACTTTCTCTTCTGACAGGTTCAGTATGTCTGATTTTTATGCTGAGATCTTCAATTCACTTAGGCTTGAGTTTTGTGCAGAATGATAAGTATGGCTTTCTTTGCCTTCTACATGTAGACATCAAGATTGAGTATCACCATTTGTTGACAGTTGTCTTTTCCCCCACAACGTGTATTTCTGGCTTTGTCAAACATCAAGTATCCATAGATATATGGGTTTAGGGCTGAACCTTCATTTTGATTCCATTGATCACCATGTCTGTTTATATGACACTAACATGCTTTTTGTTTTTTATTACTATAACTCTATAGTACAACTTGAAGTCAGGGCTACCTATACCTCCTGTTGTTCTATTATTATTCAGCATTGTTTTAGTTACCCTTTCTTGTTTGTTTCATCTTGTTTTTCATATGAAGTTGAGTATTGTCCTGCCAAGATCTGTAAAGAATGGTGCTGGTATTTTGATGGGGGGGTTTGGTTAATTCTGTAGATTACTTTTGAAAGGATGTTAAATTTACCATGCTAACTTTTCTGATCCATGAGCATGGGAGATCTTTAAATCTTCTGAAACTGTATTCAATTTCCTTATTCAAAGACTTGGACATTTTCATCATATACATATTTTTACTTACTTACATGAAGATATTTGTTATTATTTGTGGTTATTGTAAATGGTGGTGTTTCCCCAATTTCATTCTCAGACCATTTATGATTTATATAAAGGAGGGCTACTCATTTTTTAAAGTAAATTTTGTATTCAGCCACTTTTATGAAGATGTTAATTAGCTGTAGACAATCTCTGGTGGAGTTTTGAGGGTTGCTTATACATACCCTATCACCTGGAAATAGTTTGATTTCTTTCAATCCACTTTCAGTTCCCCTGATTTCCTATAGCTGACTTATTGTTTTAGGCAGAACTTCAAGTACTGTGTATTGAGTAGATATGAAGAGAACAGGCTACCTTGTCTTCCTTCTTATTTAGTGGGATTGCTTTGAGTTTCTCTCCATTTAATTTTATTTTGGCTATCAGCTTGCTGTAAATTGCCTTTGTTATGTTTAGGTATGTCTCTGTGTCCTTAATCTCTTCAGAAGTTTTATCCTTAATAGATGCTGGGTTTTCTCAAAGACTTTCTGCATCTAATTAAATGATTATGTGTTTTTTCTTTCCATTTGATTATATAATGGATAATACTTAATAATTTTCACATACTCAACCATCTCTGTATCTGGGATAAAACCTACTTGATGACAGTGGAAGATCTTGTTGATATGTCCTTGAGTCAGTTTGTAAGTATTTTATTGAATATTTTTGCATTTATGTTCATAAGAGAAAGTAGTCTTTAATTCTCTTTCTACATTGTGTCTTTATGTAGTTTGCATATCAATATGACTGTGGCCTCATCAAATTAATTGGATGATGTTCCTTCCTTTTCTATTTTGTGGAATAATTTGAGTGGTATTGAAATTAACTTTTCTCTGAAAGTCTGGTAGATTGCTGCGCCGAAATTGCTTGGCCATGGGCTTGTTTTTGTTGGGAGGTTTTAATGACTGCATCTATTTCCTTAAAGGTCCTGTGTCTATTTAAATTGCCATTGCTTTACCTTTGGTAAGTGGCACCTTCTGAAATGATTAACTGTTTCATTTAGCTTTTCCAAATTGTTGGAGTATAGGTTTTAAACGTATGACTTTATGGTTTGCTGCATTTCCTCAGCATCGGCCATGCCGCCCTCTTTGTTTCTGATTTTGTTAAGATGGATATTTTCTGCTTTTTAGTTAGTTTGGATATAGTTTTGTCTATTTTGTTAATTTTCTCAAAGAACCAAGTATTGTTTCATTGATTCTCTGTATTCTTCTATTTGTTTCTGTCACATTGTTCAGCTCTCAGCTTGATTATTTGTTCCTATCTCATCATTTTAGTTATGATTCCTTCCTTTATTCCCTGGAGCTTCCAGGTGTGCTGCCAACTTACTACTATAAAATCTCTTGTTGCTGTTGATCATTATTATTATTACAATTATTATTATTACAATTATTATTATTATTATTATTATTATTGTTATTATTATTAATTTTGTTTTGTGCTATGAACTTCCTGTTGGCCCTGCATTCATTGTGTCCCATAACTTGACTATGCTGCATATTCATTTTCATTGAATACTAGAAAGTCTGTAATTTCTTTATTTTTGTTTTGACACAGTCATCCTTCAGGAGAAGAGTTTTCAGTTTCTATTCATGTGTTAAGTTTTCTGTTGTCTCTGCTATTGTTGATATTCCTAGGATCTGTGGGTAGTGAGAGGGAAGGCTGCAGAGGTTCTGTTGTAGTACTAGGGATGACACTGAGGGATTCAGTCTAGTTCAACAGAGAGAGAAGACGGTCTGCCTTGTAATTATCTACATTGTTTTGGTATACCAAATATGAAAACATAGCATGTTCACCCCATGTAAAATTATACATATATATGTGTGTGTGTGTGTGTGTGTGTGTGTGTGTGTGTATGGTTGTGTGTATGTGTGTATGTGTGTAGGTGTGTACACACGTACACACACACACATATATATATTATAAAAACACATATATTAAAGTTGTACACACATATGTATCTGTATGTTTGTATAATTTCAGGGCTAACCTCTTTATATTGGGTCCCAATTGATGTGCTTTTCTCTAGGCAAGAATATTTTCTTGTCCTCTGCATTCTTTTCACTTTTTATCTTTTATTTTAATTTTATTGGATATTTTATGTATTTACATTTCAAATGTTATCCTCTTCTCCCCTCCCACCTCCCCCTGCTTCTATAAAAATGCTCCCACTCCTACCCACCCACTCCCACCTCAACGCCCTGGCACTCCCTTACACTGGGAAAACGAGCCAAGGACCAAGGACCAAAGGCTTCTCCTTTATTTGTCTAGTATCGTGGACTCATGGCATCTCCCTTTTATGTCAGTATGTCCATAGGTGTCCTCCCTGTTTGTGTTTTACTTGGCAGATATGTGGATGAGAGATCATAAATTTACCTGGGCATTTCTAGGTGGTGAATTCTCATAGCAAACATTGTATTCCTCTGGCATACACTCTTTTGGCACATTCCAACTATGATTCCAGAGACCTAGGTATGAGAGTTTTATTATATATGTATCAGCTGGAACAGGACACCATGAAGTCACATGTTCTCTGAATTGTAATTGATTTTTATTTTCTCTAATGGACTGAATCTCTTGCAAGGAGAGGTTTTCTAGATGACTGTTGAGACCTATAATTAATTATCTGTATAATTATATAAAGTATAAAGATAAATATTTAGAATAGAATATAGTTATGGATTATGCTGGTTTACTAGTGAGGTATTTCTAAATTTTCCTCCAATATCCATAACTTCAGTAGCCCTTGGTAGTTTTCCGGTTTTTCAGTGCCAGACATGTTTTCCATTTTGTTCAGTGACCCTTGCGTTCAATTTGAGAGTTCTTGGTTACTGTCCAGTAATGCATGCCACTATTATTATTGTGTATTGCTGGTTGTTGACTTCATTTATAGGTATCATAGTTGGTTATGATCATTAGTTACTTACCTCCCTTGTAACCTTTAATGACACGCTATAGTACCATGAATACTAGTCCTAGGGGAGGAGGCTTTCAGGTCAGGATCAGATGAGATCCAGGAATGCGTTTCAAAGTAGTATTTTTGTACACGTTTCATTAGAAATTCCTCTCATTCGTTCTTCCTCTCTACTGTTATCTCTCGTTGCGTCTCCCCTTCTCTAAATCATTATTTTCATTTACTAAAGACACAGATAAAGGACGTATAAGGAAGATAGAGCGAATGAAAGGGCTGAAAGAGAAATGAGGAAGATGGGTGAAGGAAAACTAGAATGCATCATATACATGTGTGAAAATGCAGAGAACTTAAACACACACACAAAATCACACAGCAAAACAAAAACAAACAATAACCAGAAAACAAGAACATTACAAAATGAAGATGTTTCTCTTGGAATAACAAGATTCAATTTTGGAAATAATTTTATGTCCAGAATTTGTCTTAGAACACAATTATTATTAGAGTATACGTCAAATTAATCCTATGCCAGTTAGAAATTACTCATTTACTTTAAAAACCATTGCTACCATAGTACAACAGTAAAAAATACGACTTTCCAGTTCTTGTATTTTCAGGGCTTCTGTTTCCGAAGCTTGTTAGGGACTTTCCTCTACCTCGGAGTCAAGAGCACACAAAGCAGAAAGGGATACTGATGAAACTGCTTGAGAGTAGCACGGGGATGTTCCCCATACTCTTTCCCCTTCAGTGAAACTTAATCTGTCGATTTAAAATTATCTATGACGCCATAGTCTATTACAATCAGAGAACTATGAGAATGCTATTCAGGGGCTGTCATTTTTAATTTCTTTCAAAGTTTATTATCACATGTAACAGCAGTTATCAGGAGAACGTTTTGTTATTATCAAACTTTGATTGATTTGCTCTGCATTATTTGCTCATTACATAGAATTAAGAGAGTGGTGCAAAGAGAGAAAAGATTGCTTCTCATACTCAGAAAATTAGTATTATGAAAAATGATAAACTGAATAACATGACTTTTTGCTAAAATGTAAAGTATGGACAGAACATGCAACAAAAGCTAATTCATCCCGGAGCTAATTCAACACATGTCAATATCCATTATGGGTTAAGAACGCACCAAAGTCAAGAGTAATAATATTGTAATAATTAAAATTTACTTAAGAATATGCCATCTCTTATGAGTAACATGCTTTTGTATATAAATTAAAATATACAAACGTAAGTCAAAACATTTGTATCACAAGCATTTTAAGGTCATTAGGTTGCTTGATTCATAGAAGGGGAATAATATGCAAATGGCACACACACAGAAAAGGGTGACAGAAACAGAGAGAGAAAGAGAGAGAGAGAGAACTGATGTGATGTAATTATGAGAACTAGCCCCTTCTCCCATGGGCTATTTGAAATTGTTTGCAATTTTCTCTGTCATCTTTGCTGTAGCCATTAAAACGAAACGTTAACCTCTCTCTGGGAGATGAGAGATGGAGCCCAAGTGGCGGGATTTCATGATACATACATTGATCTGGGAGAAGAGATGTCAGGAGAGAACGGCACTTCTAATCGAGAGGGTGGTGTGATGGGGAAATGGAGCTGCTGCTGAAAGGTAGTGTTAATCCCATTAAAGCTCTCACTCTACCACTTATTCACATTCAGCCACCCAATTTGATTCATAATTCAGAGCATAATTCAGTATCTTACTTACAACTGGACTCTTTTCTATATTGGGATGAGATGCTTCAGTACCTTTTTCAACTGTTTCTCACCAACTTTCAAAGCTCTGCTAAAAACTGAACCTATATTTCTTCTAATATTGTTGTCATGTGCATTCTATTTTCTTCACATAATCAGTACTTTAATAAAACATAAGGATTTTTTGAGAGCTGTGACCCCTTTTTATTTTTATCTAAAGGGCATGTAATACATACCATATATATGTGTATGTGCTTCAGTTTATATTTATTTCAATGAAAATGTGATTTTCATATCTCACACAGTATTTATTAAGTTATCTCTGTACAATATAGTCAATATAGTTCCAAGTAATTTGAATCCATCTCTTATAGTAAGTTCCCTCTTCTCTCTCTCTTTCTCTCTTTCTCTCTCTCTCTCTCTCTCTCTCTCTCTCTCTCTCTCTCTCTCTCTCTCTCTCTGTCTCTCTCCTCACATAGTACTTAATCCTGTATGGTAATTCCTATTTTTCTTTTGCTCTGTCTTCACTTTGAATAACTACTCAGCTTGTATAGTTTCCCAACTACTTTATTTAACAGTGCTTGCAATAAAACAAGTCCTTTGGTTTCTTTGTCTTGACTTTAAAGTGTTGAAAAACAAAACCAAACTGAAACAAACATAAAGAAAAAACAGTTACTGTATGAAAAAGATGGTTCAGGTTTTTTTTTGCTTTTTTTTGATGGCTTTATTAGTCAGAACTAAATTAATTTTTTTACCTTACAAGTTGCAAGTCATATTATTTTATTATTTTGGAGTTTAATTATGATTTCCATGTACATAAATAATCTATTCCATTCCATAAATTTACCTGTGATTTTTTTTTACCCACTTTTGGAGGGGGAGCAGGAGACAGTTATTTCAAAACTACCTAATGAAGATTTTAATAAATATTAGTGGAAACTTAGAGGGCATCAGGTTATGAATAAATAGTGATGGATTAAACTTCAGTCTCAGCCTTCATATTATTTCTTGATACTGATAATGACCAGGTAAGAAACTTCCATTGTAAAACTTGTGTTGGATAGTCCTGGAGATTTTACAGTTATTTAGGGATATAGTGTTCTGAGTGTGTTTAATGTCACAGAGTACAAGTTAGTCTAAGCTAATTAAAATTAAGTGCAAAGTCTTTGTTTAGCCAACATGAACAGAATTTGCTTTGCCCCTTGCTTGATAATATAACATAGTGATTTACTACTGTCAAGCATTGGCCTATTATGTTCCGCCCCTTCAGAGATCAACTCTATCAAGCCTGAGTGAAGAGTTGACCTTTCTAGTAATAGCAGCATCTACTTCCACAGAAATGCCTTTAAAATGATGGATGTTCTAGTTTGATTGATGTGCTGAGTGGGAAACTAAGCAGTCAAATGCTATGTGAAGCCTATGGAAATTAGGTGTCCTGCTGTGGAGAGTCACAGAAACTTTAATGACCATGTCTTCAAGACCTCCTTCAAATGCAACGACAGTTTCTATAGAGGAAGACTACATATTCTTATTAGTTAATATAGCATTTCTATTTGATATGAATAAAAATAAAAAGGAAGATATGTACAAAGTATTATGATACTCTATTTAATCTGTTAAATGTAATAATTTTCTTATGCCATGAAAAGTTTAAACATTTTCTTATGGAATTTAAATGTCTATGCTAATTACTTGTATTTGTACTTTATACAAGAATATAATTGATGCCAAGACAAAGAAGAGTTTCAAATGTCACCATAAACACATCAGATAACTCTTACACTCCTTTGTTTTTGGCCCCAAAGATCAGATCTGTCAGCAATTATGCAGTGTTTCTTCCTTATGTGTGTTTCATCCATTGGAAGACTCTGCCAATAGAAGTTTCCAAACCTTCACTCTTTTTTCTACTTACTTTTGTGATAAAATACATAGCTCAAGCCATTTACTGACTCCACAAGACTCTGGTATAGGAGGACATACACACTAGATGATATTGTTCTGTCTGTGATCATCGGAGAATTGCTGACATATAACCATAGGGATTGGAACAATTTCTACTTCAATAGGTAGTACATGACAGCTTGCATATTTCCTTTCTTTTATGATATTAGATGATACTGGTTTAATTAATTTTGACCATTTTATTAGTGTTAAACTATGTTTTCTGGTTTTGTTTCTATTTTCATAATATTGGACATGTTTTATCATATGACTTGACCACTAGGGTTTCTCTTTAATGAGTTATTATATCCTTTTTCTCTTTGTTAATTAAGTAGTTTTAATTGTATTCTTTATAGTGTATTGATGAAAATTCTTTTCTTACTTTGTTGAAGTGTTTTCCTTCAAAATGGCTTCACAATTCCTGTCATTATATTATCTTCTACCATACACATGGTTTAGGTCAAATATTTGTCACTTGCTTTGTGATTTGTATCATTTTTTCAATTTTAATTGAAGAAATTTCTTTTCTTATTTTTAAGTCCTAAATAAAAGCTTTATTTAGCTTTAAAATATAAAAATGCTCATTAATTTTAGGATCCTTGTGTAAGTGGGATTAATTTTTGTATTGCAATGAGGTAATATTCTTCCTTTTCTTCAATACAGATGCTATACTGCCTTGCCTGACTTTGAAATCTAAGTGAACTCTTGTGGCCATACTAAGCTTCCTTCAGTTGTCCTTAATACCTTCCTTTTACGCTTCTGAGTTCTCCAAATACTCCTACAGAACATGGAACTTGTATCTCCACCTAGAACTATGGTTTGTACACACATAATGACTGATAGAAAGCAGACTTCATTTTTATTTTAGCCATGAGTAATAGCAATAGGCTCAGATAAGAAGATAGCAGACCTCTTATGTGAGACGTAGTTCGTCATAGTGCATAAATAAGGTCTGCCATCTCCCTAAATATAACTTTTATGATTCTTAAATACAACGGAGCTGTTAGAGTTTTATTATTTCGTCATATAAAATCTAAGCATATCAAGTTCAAATAACTGGAAAGACATTGTTCTGTCATAATCACACAGTGGGCACTTGCAAAAATTACCTATGATTTCAGAAGCCATATAAGAGTAATTTAACGTGATGTCAAACATCTTCTTCCCATTTTGTCTTTATGTTATCCAGACTTTTTATTACTGTGGCAAGCACGTGAGAGAAATATTAAAGTTGGAAAGATTTATTCTGGCTCATGGTTATCAGTGTTGGTCCATAATCCTTTGGCTGTATTGCTGTAGCTTTGCCATGAGCCTGATTTTTTTTTAACAAGTGAGCATATGCTCATTTACAGCAGCTCATCCTGCAGCAGAGAGACACACAAACACAGACCCTGGGTTATGGCATATCTTTTACAGCATGCTCCAGTGAGGAATCTATTCTTCATCCCACTAGTTCTTACCTGCACTTTTTCTCACAGCACTGTAATATGAATTCAGCAAGGGACTGATATATTTATTAGGTGGGAACACTTCAGATCCAATCACTTCACAAAACTGCTTTGTGCTGGCAACTACTTCATCTCTACGTGAGCCTTCTAGGGACATTGCAGATTTTCAAAACACAAACTATTCCACCCTTCATTTTCAAAGGCTCATCTATATCCTACAGAGTAAAATATAGTTAACCCATCTTCAGAGTTCCCAGTTTCAAAAGTTCCAGCATTTCTGTAAGTCTAGATTTAAAATTGCATAAGAACGTCGAAGAAAAATCTTACTGTCAGCTCTTATAGTCCTCCCAAATATTTCATAATGCATGATTTCAATACCAGCATCAAATGCATGATGCCAGGGTCTCCTGCCAGTTGAATCAGTTACTTTGCCTCTTTGGATAATGGCTGCAGTTGCCTCTAAGTGTCTTTACTTCACTGGGGAAACAACTTTGCAAGCAACCTTAGTAGTACTTCCTTCTTCAAAAGGAAGCTTTTAAAAATACATTTATTATTTTATATGTCTGGTAGTTTCAATGAGAACACACCTTTAGTCATACACACACACACACACACACACACACACACACACACACATGCTAGGTCCCAGTGCTGTTTGGAAGAATTAGAAGATATGGCCTTGTGGGTATGTGCATGCCCTTTTGGGAAAACTATTGTCACTGGCAGTGAGTTTAGAGATTTTAAAAGTCCACACCAGTTCCAGTGTCCAGCTCTCTGTCTGTTCCCTGCATGTACACAAGGATGTAAAGCTCTCAGATATTCCTCCAGCACCATTCTTGGTTGCTTCCCACATGAAGATAATGGACTTTGAGAAGCCCTCAAGTAAATGGTTTCATTCATAAGAGTCACCTTGGTCATGTGGCTATTCACAGGAAGAGAGCACCCTTCAACCAGGTGTTCATTGAGAGCTGTCAATATCTGCAGTGCTCTCCTTTCCTATTTTTTAGTGAAGAGTACTACTTGGCTTCTCTTACTACTGCCAAATTCTGTACCAACAAAACGTTGTTGGCTCCCTTCTTAAATCATATTTCCTTTTACACCAAGCATCAAATACACACATACACACACACACACACACACACACACACACACACACACACACACACCAAGACAAAGCAAAACAAAACAAAAACCACATCTATTCCAATCTGGATAAAAGTAACCAGAAAATCCCATTCCATGACTTTGGAGTTGAACTATTGGAAATTTCTTCTCAAGGCACAAGTCGTGACAAAGTCTTTGCCACAATTTAGAAAGTATGTTTTCAGCACAACTACTGATATAGTACTTGTCTTTTGTGAAACTTTGAGAGAAATGCTTTTACTCTCCCCTTTCTGCTCTACATTCTGATCTCATGAGATCACGCTGAAAAGCATGCCCTCTGTCCATTTTTAGCATGCTGGGTTTTCTTTAGCTCACTTCGCTCACAGATCAGTTTTTATAGATGCTAAGCCACATTGTCAGGTTGACATGATGAACCCTCTTCACTGGTCCCGATGTTAATCAGTTTCATGTTGTGGAAAAAAATACCTGACCTAAACAACTTACAAAAGGAAAGAATTACTCTTGACTAGCAATTTTAGAAATTTCTGCCTATGATCAGGTTTCTTCATATGAGCTTAATGTGAAATTGAGCACCAATGCAGAGAGTATATTCTGGAACAAAAGACTTAACTTCATTGAAGAGAGACAGAGAGGAAAAGTGAGTGAGTCACTGTCAAGAAATAACCTTCAAGTCATAGCCAGAGCAATCGAACAACAAAAGGAGGCCAAATGGATGCAAATTGGAAAGTAATGAGTCAAAATATCACAATTTGCAGATGATATGATATTATACATAAGTGACCCCAAAAGTTCCACCAGAGACCTAGTAAGCCTGAAAAACAACTTCAGCAAGTGGCTGGGTATAAAATTAACTCAAACAAATCAGTATCCTTCCTCTATTCAAAGGATAAACAGGCTGAGAAAGAAATCGGGGAAATGACACCCTTCACAATAGTCCCAAATAATAAAAGATACTTCAGTTTGATTCTAAAATCAAGCAAGTGAAAGATCTGAATGACAACAACTTCAAATCTCTGAAGAAAGAAAATGAAGATCTCAGAAGATGGAGAGATCTCCCATGCTCATGGATTGGCAGGATTAATATAGTAAAAATGACCATTTTGCAAAAAGCAATCGACAGATTCAATGCAATCCCCATCAAAGTTCCATAGAGTTAGAAAGAGCAATTTTCAAATTCATTTGGAAAAACAATAAACCCAGGATAGCAAAAACTACCCTCAATAATAAAAAATAAACTTTTTGGGGAATCACCATCTCTGACCTCAAGCTGTATTACAGAGCAATAATGATAAAACCTGTATGGCATTGGTACAGAGATAGGCAGGGAGATCAGTGGAATAGAATTGAAGACCCAGAAATTAAACCACACACCTATGATCACTTTACCTTTGACAAAGGAGCTAAAACCATTCAGTGGGAAAAAATAGCATTTTCAACAAATGGTGCTGGTTAAACTATAGGTCAGCATGTAGAAGAATGTAAATCAATCCATACTTATTACCCTGTACAAAGCTTACATCCAAGTGGATCAAGGACTCCCACATAAAATGAGATACACTCAAACTAATAGAAGAAAAAGTGGGGAAGAGTCTCGAACACATGGGCACTGGGGAAAATTTCCTGAACAAAACACCAATTGTTTATGCTCTAAGAACAAGAATTGACAAATGGGAACTCATAAAACTGCAAAGCTTCTGTAAGGAAAAGGACACTGTCACTAGGATAAAACAGCAACCAACAGATTGGGAAAAGATCTTTACCAATCCTACATCTGACAGAGGGCTAATATCCAAGATATACAAGGAACTCAAGAAGTTAGACTCCAGAGGGCCAAATAACCCTATTAAAAATCGTGTACAGAGCTAAACAAAGAATTCTCAGCTGAGGAATATAGAATGACTGAGAAGTATCTAAAGAAATGTTCAACATCCTTAGTCATCAGGGAAAGCAAATCAAAATAACCCCGAGATTCCACCTCACAGCAATCAGAATGACTAAGACAAAAAACTCAGGTGACAACAGATGCTGGTGAGGATGTGGAGAAAGAGGAACACTCCTCCATTGTTGGTGAGATTGCAAGCTGGTACAACCACTCTGGAAATCAGTCTGAAGGTTCCTCAGAAAATTGGACCTTTCACTACTTGAGGATCTAGCTATAACTCTCCTGGGCATATACCCAGAAGATGTTCCAACATATAACAAAGACACGTGCTCCACTATGTTCATAGCAGCCTTATTTATAATAGCCAGAAGCTGGAAAGAACCCAGATGCCCTTCAACAGAGGAATGGATACAGAAAATGTGTTACATCTACACAATGGAGTACTATTCATCTATCAAAAACAATGACTTCAAGAAATTCATAGGCAAATGGACTGAACTAGAAAATATCATCCTGAGTGAGGTAACTCAATCACAAAAAACACACATGGTATGCACTCACTGATTAGTGGATATTAGCCCAAAACTTCGAATTACCCAAGATGTAATCCATAGACCACATGAAGCTCAAGAAGAAGGACGACCAAAGTGTAGATGCTTTGGTCCTTCTTAAAAGGGGGAACAAAAATATTTATAGAAGGTTATATGGAGACAAAATTTGGAGCAGAGCCTGAAGTAATGGCTATTCAGAGCCTGCCCCACATGGATATACAGCCACGATATATATATATATATATATATATATATATATATATATATATATATATATATATATATATATATATATATCCAACAAAACGAGATAATAATGATGAAGCTAGGAAGTGCATGCTGTCAGGAGCCTCATATAGCTGTTTCCTGAGAGGCATAGCCAGAACATATCAAATACAGAGGAAAATGCTAGCAGCAAACCATTGAACTGAGAACAGGGTCCCTGTTGGAGAAGTTAGAGAAAGGATTAAAGGAGCTAAAAGGCCTTGCAACCCTATAAGAACAACAATACCAATTAACTAGAGCTCCCAGGGATTATACAAAACTATACATGGACAGATACATGGCTCTGGGTACATATGTACCAGAGGATGGCCTTGATGGGCACCAACAGGAGGGGAAGCCCTTGGTCCTACCAATACTGGACCCCCTGGTATAGGAGAATGTCACTGGGGTGGGAAGGGAAAGTGACTGGGGAGGGGGAACACCCTTATAGAAGAGAGGAGGGGAATGGGATAGAGGGCTTGTGGCCAGGAACCCAGGGAAGGGAATACCATTTAAATTCATATAAAAAATATCCAAGAAAGAAATGAAAAAAAGAAATGACCTTCAAAATATTATTCCCAAGTATTTTTCTTCTTCCATCTGAACCCCAGCCTTGATTCTTCATGGTCTCGCAATAATGTAATTGTATAATGTGGCCATCAAAGAATTAATCCATCGGTGGTGTCATAACCCTTCAAATATAATCACTTCCAAAATCCTCTGTAGGTATCCAAGCCCATAAACCATGTTTTCAAAAGAACATTTCAGATGTACCCAATTGCAAGCCTTATTCTTCAAGGCTATGTATCCCTAAGTAGTTTCAAGCATGGCCAGAACAATGTCATCTGGACAGCTTGCAAAAATGTTAGCATCTGTTCTTGGTCTACCAATGCAAGTCTATGTGGTGAAGGTGTTTGTTATTTACAGTTTAGGAAATAAGGAATAAATCTTGAGATCATCGTCACACACACACACACACACACACACACACACACACACACACGAGAGAGAGAGAGAGAGAGAGAGAGAGAGAGAGAGAGAGAGAGAGAGAGAGAGAGAGAAACTGGAAGTTATTGGTAAAAAGCACAGAGGCTTTCTTTTCTTTTCTTTGTTAACTTCTTTTCAAAAAGGATAAAAAAATAACTTGTCAAACTTAAAACAGCTTATGAATTCTCCCCACTTGCTTCCCAACGTACTGTTTTCTCTGTAATTATACTGAATAACAAAGATTCTATATTTGTCACATAGTTCTTGCTACTTACCTAGTGAAACAAGGAGGCAGCTGTTCATGACTTCTTTAGAAAAAAAAAACGGTTCATAGTTTGCTCTTTAGTCACAGAACACAAAAAAAAATCTCTGAGAGTGTCTACCAATCACAAACGGGCCTCTGGCTCATTCCTGTGAAATTCTACATGGAACACTTCCGTGTTTATATTCTCACATTTTTTAAAATACCTTGCAGAGCTGTGAGAATTTATTGTAGTAAATAACAAATAATTTTCAGCTTATAGTACTGGTAGAACAGTAGGGGGAAATGGTTTTCTTTAAAAAAGAAAAAAGAAAAAACCAGACTGGTATAATATAGAAGAGAGATTAGAAGGGGGCCACTTGTTTTTCTCTTCATCAGTTTTCTGTCTTAGCATTTAAATTATAGTTCAAGAGGCCATCGTCTCAGGAGTGATGAGTAGTTTACTTTGTGAGCTAATCAGGCCTGAGAGGAATCTGTGTATTCTGCTAAAGTCCTGAATGCTTTTTCAGTGGCAGGAAGTGGTGAGTGCCCCTGTGGACAGAAATAAAACTCAGGTGCAGATGCTTTCGGAGAGAGAAGAAACTCTAGGTGAAAGGTGAAGTCTTATTCACAGAGCCTCATTTTTTAACATTACTTGTTCAGGTCAGACTGCTACCTCATTGTTCACAGGATCATCACATGGTCTGCTGTCTCTGCTCATCTGGCTCTCTCCGGAGAGGGTAATGATGCACAAAATGATAGTATGATTCCTGATCTTTAATCCCAATTCCTGATTCATCGATGGTTCTTTCTCATTGCCTTTGTATTTGAGTGCCAAGAACAGTGTAAAAGGGGAAATCTGTGTGGAAAAGCACAGCCTTTGAAGGGCTATATGAAGCACCTCCTCAGAGTCTTTGACCATCCCTCCTTCCAGGACTGCTCCTTCACCAGGAGCTTGGCAGGTAGGTATGAATGCCTCAACTCATGTTCTACTTCATAGAAGGCTGTCTATTCGTCTCTCCCTTCTGCTCAGTCAGATGTATCAGTGTAGACAATGGCCTAACAGATGCTGAGATTCAGCCTGGATCAGTCTACGCTGATTTTATGTTTATTAGTCTGAGCTATTCACAGACAGCTGGCTGCTGTTTGCCTTGACTGAACAGTGGAAGTGCACACAACTGGGATATCGTCTTGTGCATATACTCACAGGTGACGGCTGCCACACAAGCAATGCTGTCCATACAGTAAGAATTATATTTAGAAACACAAACACACGTACAAACACCCATTCTGCCCCTCTGTCCCCCTCCCTCCCAACCCTCCCCTCTCATTTATAAATCAAAGGGTGTATATGTGAGGGAAGACTCAGAGTATAGTTGCTATGACATATGTTTTAAATGACTCTATATTGAATACCGTGGGTTCTGAAGAATCTGAGGTATAGTTCTTTTTGCTTATTCCTTTTCTCCTAATAGCAATGAGAAGCCAGTGCAGATTTTAAAGACCCATAAGGAAGCTGCCTTCCAGGCACGACAGATAAAATATTTCCCGGGCAGCCCAGGTATCATGCTGCCTAGTACTTCAATATTCACAAGTTACTCTTTTATTGGTCCCAGGAGAGAGATGTTTTGAACTGGCCAGTAAGCACTACATGCTTGCTGTGACCTGCTCCACTTTGGAGTGAGGAAGCTGTTTTGGACTTTGCACATTGCCCTATCTAATGTTGAACAGAACTTGGAAGTCCTGATTAGGGATTCCATTTAGCTCTTTGGTCTGGTGATGCTGCTGTGGCAATTTATAAAACAAGTTTAGCATGTTGAAGTTTTTATTGTTTAATATTTTATCTATGTTTGTGTCTGTGTGTGTATGGGTTGTGTATGTGCCTCTCTGTGCATGTGTGTGTGTGTGTGTGTGTGTATGTGTGTGTGTATGTGTGTGTGTGTGTGTGTAAGTGAAAGAAAGAGAAAAACAGAGACAGAGACACAAAGAGACTGAGAGAGTGTATATGGAGTATGTGTTCGTGTACTGCATGAACTGGTATGTGCTCATGCAGAGAGTCTGCTTCTATCCCTCTCTGCTTTGTTTCCTTAAACAGGACCTTTCATAAACCCAAAGCTCAGCATTTTGGTTAGGGTGTCTGGCCACCAAGTCCATTTGATTCACCTATGTCTTCCAACCGCCAATATGGTTATGTGTACATGTGTACTCACTGTCATGCCCAAATGTTTGTGATCCTGGAGATTTAAATTCTCTCTCTCTCTCTCTCTCTCTCTCTCTCTCTCTCTCTCTCTCTCTCTCTCCCCCCCCCCCCATATAGGTGCATCAGTGTTGATTGTTTTTACTTAGGTTAAAGGTAGAGTCCCATGTGATTTCTCTCATACCCACTGACAAGTCAACTTATGATGACATTGTACAGGTCTTGTTTTAGCGGTCATATTGTTGAGATTTTGAGGATACAGCATGCTTTTGTCATGTATAGAAGACACTATCTATAGGTACTCTGGCTCCCAGGTTCTTACAGTCTTTATGGACTCTCTTTTTTACTCTTCCCGACCCTCAGGTTCGGTGGGTTTACTTTATATTTATTAGCTGGGGATAGACTCCTTATGACCACTTGCTGTCTGCATTATTACTAGTTGTGCATCTCTGTAGTAATGTCTATCTATTACATACACAAGATAATGAGAAATTAGAGCTACACTTATCTGTGGATATAAAGCAAAGTACTTACAGTATAGGTAGAAAACACATTGCTTTAGAACAATGAAATATTAAGGCTTCCTCTGGGGTCTATGATATCCCCAATTGTAAGCTAGGTTTACACTCGAAGTAGGCAAGAGTTCCCTCCCACTGGGTGGCCTATGCAACTTAACAGCTATTCGCTATCTATAATATAAAAATGCCATAGTTGCATCATTAATGTTATCTTGCTGGAAACATTCTTGTGGTTGCTAAACTTCAATATAGGTTACTTCCTATATGTAACCTATGGATTGTTTTTCTTCCTTGGCAGTTTGTAAAGTACTTTCCGATAGTGTGAGATGCAGTCCTTAGGACATAAGCTTCCACGTTAGTTCCAAATTTGTTCCTCCAAGTCCTTTGCCTGAAGCTCACAGTGCCTTCCGAAAGAAAGAGGCTCTTTACTAAATGTTCTGAAAGGTAACCAAGGGCAAAGGCAATAAATGGCCTATATTCTTTTGGTATTCTTTTGGATGCTTTAATCATGACTTCAGTGTAAGCCTTTTCATGCCTAAGGATTTTGCTAGTCTATGGTTCTTAGGCAAAGCATCATCATCTCATGAGATGTAACTCCATATAAACTCTGTGAATGTGTATCTGCCTCTCTGATCTCTGTCTCTGCATCTGTCTTTTCCTCTCTCTCTCTCTCTCTCTCTCTCTCTCTCTCTCTCTCTCTCTGCCTCTCTGCCTCTCTGATCTCTGTCTCTGCATCTGTCTTTTCCTCTCTCTCTCTCTCTCTCTCTCTCTCTCTCTCTCTGCCTCTCTGCCTCTCTTATCTCTGTCTCTGCATCTGTCTTTCTCTCTCTCTTTCTCTCCCTCTCCCTCTGTCTCACTCTGTCTCTCTCTGTCTGTCTCTGTCTTTCTGCCTCTCTGATCTCTGCCTCTGCATCTCTCTCTCTGTCTCTGTCTGTCTCTCTGTCTCTGTCTCTGTCTCTGTCTCTGTCTCTGTCTCTCTCTCTCTCTCTCTCTCTCTCTCTCTCTGTGTGTGTATGTGTGTGCATGCCTGCTTGTGTATTTGTACGTAAACTTACAATATATGTTTCACTGTGGCCTTTTCAAACATCCTTAATGTTACTTTTCTACCTTCCTAATTCCTGCTGAATAACATCCTCTCTTTTCTTTCCTGTTATAACCCCGTACCATTTTTTCTATTTCATCTTCATAGCACCTCTGCCCTAATATTGAACTCTATAGAGTTCTTTCTCCCCATGTCCTTCCATAGTCCATTTTTATCTTTCTAGCTTCTGTAGTTACTTCATCTTACATCCTTAAATTTAAAGACTTGGAGCTAGAATCTCACAAATAAGTGAGAAGATGTGGTAATTGCTTTTCTGTGAGTTGGTCACTTTACTCATAATATTTTCCAGTTCTAATAATTTATCTGAAAATTTCATAATTTCATTTTACTTTACAGTTGAATCTATAAGTTTCCACTATGTATATAAAATACATTTTTATTATCTATTTATTAGTTGAAGAACACTTAGGTTTCTTTCACCTTCTAATTATTATGAGTAAAACAATATTGGGTCTGTAGAGTATATACCAAGAAGTAGTATAGCTTCCTCATATCGTAGCTATTTTAGCATTGAAAACTTTATACACAATGATTTCCATATTGGCTGTAACAGCTTGTGATCACACCAACAATGAATAAAGTCTCTGCCATCCCAGAATACCTTCCAGCAATTATTGCCAGACAACTTGATCTTGGGCATTCCTAAATAGTCTACCAGTACTATAACACAGCTCCCCAGTGCCCCATCATTCATTATTAACACTAGCATTTTGATCTATATTTGATTCATTGAACTATTCACTCTTCCTTCTACCCTTCTCTATTGTTTATAATTTTAAGTCAAGCATATACATTTTTTCTGGTTAAAAATTCCCATAAAATCATATCATGAAGGAAACTGGAAAGGCTGAACATATGACTTGTTTATTAGATTCTTTCCTTAGTTGCTACTACACATAATTGTATAACATGAAACAACATTTCTTGCAATCCTGGTTTAGAAAAAACTTAGATAATTGTTATTAATGCAATAAACATATCCTTGTGTTACATTTTAATGAATGCTTTTCCTAATGATATAGTCATTATCTTTAGGAAATTTGTAAGTCTCCTAATAATATAAAGAATAACAATATTTTTGGTGTCACAATCGAGATTTGAGATAAGTGTACTGTATTAGGAACATATGCTCAAATAATGATTTCTAACTTGACCAAGATAAATGTGAGAATACTTAGATTCCAAAAGACCAACTGCTTGATTTCAGTGGCAACACTTCAAGTTCCTTTGTCTGAGAAGATATATTTAAGTCACAGAAATATGTCCCAAGGAGTCCATACATAATTTGAATTTTTTTGTCAACCAGGTGACTGGCAATTAATTAATATTGGTATTGTAATTAAAATATTGACCTGTAGAGTTTGATCTTAAGAGCAAGATGCTGGCCGAGTTTGGCTGGGAAATTCAGCTATGTGACCTCATTAAAGCTGTTTCTCTTCTCTTGTCCTTAGTTAGCACTTACTCATTTGTAAAAATTAGAATTGTTTTATGTGATATATTAAGTTTTTTGTGACTCTGAGATAGTATTTGATTTTATAAGCCAAAATATAAAAATTTTATTTTGTATTTTAAAACAATTTATGCTATCTTAAGATAAATTAGATTGACAAGGTAAGAACTATAATATGAAATACTTGTCCATTACTGCTACTATATGGTTTCTTAAACATTACATTAAAAATGCTACTATTGACTTGGAGTTATTCATATAAAGGAAGATTGAATAGAAAACGTTTTTTCTTTTATTAGATATTTTCTTTATTTATATTTTAAATGTTATGCTCTTTCCCCTCCAGAAATCCCCTATCCCATCCCTCTTACCCCAGCTTCTGTGCGTGTGCTCCTCCACCCACCCACCTACTCCCTTCTACCACCCTGCCCTGGGAAGACATTTTCAACAACTATTATGTGAAGACCTGATTGTATTTCAGAAAGAATGCAGAAGACAATATCATTATGGTTTTAGTAAGTGGATCCTGGGTCACAGAAAATACTAGACTTCTTTTAAACATGTAACAATGCAAAAGTCCCAACTGGCTGGTGTGATTCAACATATAGAATTATTTTCATTTTTAAGAAGTACTCATTAGGGAGTTCCTTATTAACAGTTCCTCAGCTGTTGAAGTTGTTTGCTGTCGTGCCTCATGACATGTCTTTGATCCCCAGAAACCATATGACAAAAAGAGTAAATGGATGCTCACCATTTCCCCTCTGCCCCCAACCCCAGGTACACATTGTAGTTTGCATCTTCCCTATCATCCACAAACACATATACAAAGTAAATAATTAGAACTAATGAAAATTAAATGAAAACTACTCAGTAAAGTATCACACTATCTTTTGACTCTGTAAGCTACACTCTTGATAATGGCTTTAGAACCTGATATATAAACTACTGGACTGGTAGGACTGGAGACATGGCTAAGCTCATAAACAAAATAAAATGCAAGCTAAACATTTCCCCCTGGTGTTTTATTCAATGAGTGTTGTTCTTAATCCAATGAAGTAGATGCATCCATGAGCAACATCCTCAACATGAATAAGTTGTGTGTTAGATAAATAGAGCAGTTTATCCAAAGCTGAATAAGTAGACTTAGTAAGTTGTGCATGCTTGACAAATTGCAAGATACTACCTTACCTCAAACCAGAAACAATGTTTATAATTATCAATATACACTGGTAATCAATGGGTACTCTGTGAGCCGACATCCTCAAAAGATATTAAAGAAGAGATATTTATATGGATAGTCTAAGATCTTTCCTTTATGTGGAATGATATTGAAATGAAATTATGCACATTTTGCCATTGTGTTTTCTGAACACACAGAGATTGAATTTTAAATTTTTTGTCTTATATAGAGTGTTCTCAGTAAGAAGATGGGTTGTGACTTACCAGTGCCTTTCCTCTCAAAGACATGAAGGAACTGTTCACTATAAAAAAAACACAGAATGTGCATAAGACCAGAAAAGTAATATATACACAAAATTATAAGTTAAACAATAGGACATCTTATGCCATCAAAAGAAGCCTCTGGTTCCTGGAACAGGATACATCTATTAGAGTTGTTGGCTCATGGTAATCTCGAACTATTCAGGCTATAGACAAGGCTCTTGGTTATTCTCCACAAACTTTTGATAAGACTTTATAGTGGCAGACAATATCTACACAATTCCGAGAATGTGAAGAAATCATGCTAATGCCTCCCTAGGGTGTTCACTACTAGAGCCTAATGTTCATGGTACTGAAAGCTATTCTATGTGGTACTGAAGGAGAAAGGTAAATACCAACCCAGTTATATCCCTGTTATCTACAGTGTTGCCTGCATGAAAGATGTAATACTGTCTCAAAGCTTGTGTGACTGACCAAACAGTATCTGGATTTAAGGTCCATTCCACGACACTGCTCAGATAGCCAAAATCTGAGACAAGATAGGTTAGGGACCCAGGGGAAAGCCAAATATTATTGTTCTACTAAAGGAACAAAGCAGTGACATGACTCCTGATGACATCCAGCTGTATTCCTATATTAGTAACTTGCTCAGTCATCATCAGAGAAGCTTCGTTCTATGGTAGATGGGAGGAAATACACAGACTCACAGCTGAGACATGCTAATTAAGGAGAGTGAGAGACCTTCGATACTCAGTCCATAATGGGATGCCTCCACCAACCCTCCTCTCAGGTCACGAAACTCTGCAGAAATGGAGGCAGAAAAGTTGTAAGAGTCAGAGGGGATGGGGCCAAGAAAAAAGGACTTCTAAATATATCAAGATCAATCCACATATGGACCTACAGAGGCTGTGGCAGTACACACAGGGTCTGCACAGGTCTGAGCCAGATGGAGTCCCAGCACCGAAACCCCAAATGCTAACCCAGAACCTATATCCAATTAATAGCCAAAGAAAAAATACAATAATAAAATATAATAATTGAGATAGTAGTAATAATGCTGATATTAGTATTAATAGTTGTGATAATAATCATAATGATAATAATAACCCCAAAATTGGGAGGGAAATATGATAATATAGCTTCTCAAATAATTCACATGGGAGAGGATAATAGGTAACTTTTGTATTGGTCATAGCTCAGTTTGTTCGAAATCTCTAGTAAAAAAAAATGACAGTTTCGGAGGTCCACATTGAACAATTAAAGACATTAAGCTAGGCTCTAATTCCTGCAGTGCTGCTATGTTATATATTGTCAGTCGTGTGTGTGTGTGTGTGTGTGTGTGTGTGTGTGTGCGTGTGTGTATGTGTGTGTGTGGTGTGTTTTTGTTTGTTTTTGGTCAAGTTTTAAAACTTAATATGTTGAAATATTCTTTGTCAACCACATAAACTTTAATATTGAAATAAGCATCTAGAAACCTTGTAAGTAACCATTCTACTATTTTTCATTGAAGTTTAAGTAATTAGAGTAAACTGGTAGCATTTTACAGAGAATGGTAACGATATGTGGGTTGATATGTTTATGTGCAGCAAATAGACTACAAAAAGAAATAATTTTTCCATTAAAACAAATTGATAAGCTACAACTGTTGTTCTAAGTTTAATCAAGAAAACAGTCAGCCCCAAAGTATCATTTTTCTTGAGACTCGTTATCGTAAAGGAACTTTCATCAGAACTAAAAAGAGTACAGTTTTTTCTAACAACACCTTAAGAAAGATAACTGCTTGGGAATGAGAAATTAGTTTTCTCCAATAGAGTTTCGCTGGTATACAAATCACACTTAAGGGCAGGCAGGCCCTATGGCCAACAGTAGATGGCCATCACAAAACAAACTCAAGGGCATTTCTGGAGGTTCCTTTTATCACGACAATTTGTTGGGGCCTGTTGTTGTTGTTGTTGTTGTTGTTGTTGTTGTCGTTTTCTTTTTCTTTCTTTTTTTAAACTTATAGATCCTTTTGCATATACATTATGGTTTCTGAATTTGTGTTTGTAGGCTATCACTGTATGTATGGATGTGTGTGTCTGCCTCTCTATGTGTTTTTTTTTTTTTGTACTTCTACTTTGGCTCTTTTACTTCTTGTTGTTTGTTTTAAATTATTCAGATTTGTTAGTTGTAATTTTATAATAATAATGTTTATCATTATTATTAATTATTATCATCATTATTAATTCCCCATCTCAAGTGTCATTAGTTGCTCATAGTTTAATTTCTATGAATGAAACCCAAGAGATTTCCTGGCTTATTTTTTGGCATATTTACTGTTATTATTTTTCAATTCTTTTTTAAAGAGCCATTTCTAGAATACATAGTGCCACAACAGAGTGCCTGGTTCTCTGGCTCCTACAATTGTTCTGTCTCCTCTTGCATAATGTCCCATGAGCCCTATTAAAGGAGTTACTGTGTAGATGTATTCCTTAGGTTTGGGTACCCATGAGCTCTTGATATATGCTCTATATAGTTGTGGTTATCTATAATGGTCTAGACATTTTTTGTTTGTTTTTTGTTTTGTTTTGTTTTGTTTTCTGAGCCATCTTGGGAACCTGATTGCAAATACGTGTGATGATATTTGAAAGGATTTGAACATTTCATGAATTTAGGTATAATAATTATGACTATCTCATAAATCATATTCATTGTAGTCATGTTTTAGTTATAAAATATTCTCTTTAAAAACAATATAAGAAAAGATACTTAGACAATGATCTTTAATATTGTTTTACCACTCCTTTCTCTCAGCACTATTACAGGCCAATGTCATTATTAATACCCATACATCAGCAAGCTTTATTCTGTTTTGACTAAGAAGAAACCACATATCCTTCACCTTTTATTGATTCACTGCTAGGAAAGGAAATGCTGGTAAGATACACATAATAAAAATAATAAATAATACATAGTAATTTGTGAGCAATAGACAGTTGGATGTATATGTGCATTGTGCTGTGTGTGTGTGTGTGTGTGTGTGTGTGTGTGTGTGTGTGTGTGTGTGCCGTGCATATGGAAATCTTAAAATTATAAGGAAGAAAGCAGAATCAGAAGAACGGTAAGGCAAGGCAAACAAATTAAAAAAAATAGTCTACAATAGGTTGCTCTTTTGTTAGAAACTCTCTGGAGAACCACTCTAATATTTATCAGTAGCAGCAGACAAAACAGCTTGACAAATGATGCTTAGGGCTTCAGTTTCATCCACAGAGGTCATGAAAGCTTATTGATGATCTAGAAGGGATAAAAGGGCTGGGAGAAAGAATTATATAGAGCCCCAGTAGTGACAGACACAATCTGATCACAAAACTTAAATCTTCATTATTTTCCAGCTCACATCCAGAAAGGTAGCTATACTGATTTTAGTTAATACTGTTAATGACAGATATAATGGAAAATACAATAAAATGCAAAAATTTCTTCAATAAGCAAGGTGGAGAATCAGCCAAGACACTATGAATGAATCTTCCATAAAAGCCAGAAGTTTCCTGAGTAGCTATTTTAAACCTTGAGCTACGTGACCACGAAGTTCCAGACAGTTCAGAGGAATCTGGGAGGGGCTATACATCCAAAAAATGATGAGATGCCAATGCTTTACACAACAATTGGTAAAACCCAATCATTCTTTCTGCATGTTCTTATGTTCATTAGTGCTATTTTCTAGGGAGGTATTAGTTACTAGTAGACACTTCACTTGTAAACACATTTAAAAAATAGGAGTAATGAATTTTAGTAATAATTGTTAACAGTCTAGGTGCTATCTCACATTGCAGAAGGAATTAGTTCTTTGTTATGGGAAAGAATATATTATTTTTCAATAATTTGCCTAATTTGTTTTCAAAATTATGTATGTTACATGTATATAAATATTTAGTCTTTTCCAAAGCCTGAATTTCCTATACCAGTTTACCAACAATCATCAAGGTTGAGGAAAGTATAAAAATTTTTCATAATTTTATCAACAAACAAACAGTTACAATTTAAAATGTGTAAAATATTTTCTGCAATTAAAATAATAAAACAAAAATGAAAGTAGGGAAATAGAGACTAAACACTTTGTATACACCAAGTTATATACTCTAGCCATGATGAATTATATTGACGGTATATATTATGTTTTAAATACATTTAGATATTGTGAGTTGATTATTGCAATCAAGCTAATTAACATACCTATTATGGCAACAATCATGCCACACTCTGCTTCTATAAGTTTGATGTTTTTAGAATCCACTTTAAGTTCTTGTAATAGTTGTCTGACTCTACATTGCTTCCTTTTACGCAATATACTCTTCACTAGGTTCCTCATTACTTCTTTATAACTATCAAAAGATTTTTATTCGATATACATGTATGATATTTTCCTCGTCTATTAATTTGCCTGAAGACCCAGAAATGAACCCACACACCTATGCTTACTTGAGCTTTGACAAAGAAGCTAAAACCATCCAGTGAAAAGAAGATAGCATTTTCAATAAATGCTGCTGGTTCAACTGGAGGACAGCATGTAGAAGAATGCAAATGGATCCATGCTTATCACCCTGTACAAAGCTCAAGTCCAAGTGAATCAAGGTCCTCCATGTCAAACCAGATGCACTCAAACTAATAGAAGAAAAAGTGGGGAAGAATCTTGAACACATGGGCACTGGGGAAAATTTCTTGAACAGAATACCAATGGCTTATGCTCTAAAATCAAGAATCAACAAATGGAACCTTATAAAATTTCAAAGCTTCTGTAAGGTCAAGGACTCTGTCCTTAGGACAAAATGAGTAACAACAGATTGGGGAAAGATCTTTATCAATCCTACATCAGATAGAGGGCTTATATCCAAAATATACAAAGAAGTGAAGTGGTTAGACTGCAGAGAATCAAATAACCCTATTAAAATGGGATACATAGATAAACAAAGAATTCTCAGTTGAGGAATGGTCAATGGCTGAGAAGTACCTAAAGAAATGTTCAACATCCTTAGTCATCAGGGAAATGCAAATCAAAACAACCCTGAGATTCCACCTCACACCAGTCAGAATGGCTAAGATTAAAAACTCAGGTTACAACAGATGTTAGTGAGGATGTGGAGAAAGAGGAACACTCCTCCAATTGTTGGTGGGATTGCAAGCTAATACAACCACTTTGGAAATCAGTCTTGAGGTTCTTCAGAAAATTGGACATTGTAATACCTGTTGACCTAGCTATAACACTCAAAAGATGCTCCAACATATAACAAGGACACATGCTCTACTACGTTCATAGCAGTCATATTTATAATAGCCAGAAGCTGGAAAGAACCCAGAGGTCCTTCAACAGAGGGTGTGGTATTTCTATGCAATCAAATACTGCTCAGCTGTTAAAAACAATACCTTTGTGAAATTCAAAGACAAATGGATGGAACTAGAAAATATAATTGTGAGTGATGTAACCCAATCAGAAAAAAACACACATGGTATGCACTGACTGATAAGTGGGTATTAGCCCAAAGGTTCAGATTATCCTAGGTACAATCAACAGACCAAATGAAGCGTGAGAACAAGGAAAACAAAATTGCGGATGCTTAGTTCTACTTAGAAGGGGGAATAAAAACATTCATAGGAGGATATTTGGAGACAAAATTTGGAGCAGAGACTGAATGAAAGAATGGCCCCAGAGACTGCCCCACCTGGGCATCCAGCCCATATACATAAAGTCCCCAATCCCAGACAATATTGTTGATGCCAAAAGTGCATGCTGACAGGAGCCTGATACAGCTGCCTCGTAAGAGGCTCTGCCAGAGTATGACAAATAGAGTCAAATGCTTGCAGCCAACCATTGAACTGAGATCAGTGTCTCCATTGGAGGAGTTACAGGATTGAAGGAACTGAAACAGTTTGCAACTCCATAAGCAAAACTATACCAACCAACCAGAGCTCCCAGGGACATAACCACCATCCAAAGAGACCACATGGTCAGACCTATGGCTCCATCTGCATATGTAGCAGAGAATAGCTTTGTTGGGCACCAGATGAGGAGAAGCCCTTGGTTTTGCCAAGACTGGACCATGCAGTGTAGGGGAATGTCAGGGTGTAGAGGCCGGTAGGGTTAGGCTGTTGCATGAGGAAACAGCGATAACATTTGAAATGTAAATAGAAAATATGCAATAAAATAAGTGTAACAATTTTTAAAAAATTCTTTATTATTTTCCTTGCATAATCCATTTTTTTAGAATGCCTAGCCCACTGAAAGGGGCATATATATATATATATATATATATATATATATATATATATATATTGGAGTTGTTCTTAAATTGGAATAAGTACGACCTTTTCTTCTTTTTTTACAGTGACCAGTATGATATTTATAGTGTTTCATATGTAGTGTTTTTATGTGATTTTTATTAAGCTAAGATACCTTTCTTCACCTTACATTGTTGACAGATTTATTGTAAAGGAGTGCTTGATTTTCTGTGAGGGGATCAAACATAAAAGGGTAAAATTCGGCTCAGTGACCAATCACCAACTCTACCTTCTTATCTCAGTTTATTATGTGGTGCTGAAGCTGGCCTTCAACCTTTCTCATTAGATATATAAAAGGAGTCTGACAAAATCAAGCACTCATTTATGATAAATCAGTCAACAGTCTAAGATAAAGGAAAGGTATTTCAACCTAACAAAGATCACATATAAACACTACTATGGGGGAAGGGAAGGATTCTGCACAGAGATGCAGAGACATACACACATGCACACACACACACACACACACACACACATACACACACACACACACACAAACACACTGGATGGATGAAGCAACCTCAATGATCTTTGACAACTTTAAACATATACACATAAAAACATTCATTTGTACATACATATACATACATATGTACTTACATATACATTTACACACCGGTTGGATAAATCAAAGTTCCAATTAACTTTAAATATATTATAGATTTTATATTTTATAAATATATATTATACATATATGCATAACTGCATAGATACATATGTAGATTCATAAATACATAAATACATAGACACACATCATATACATATACACATACACATACACATATGCATATATCTCACAATATCCAGGAACTCAGAACTAATATAGATTCAGTATTTTCTTCTATCATTAACTTGTCCCAAGTCTATTTTTCTCTTACAAGTACAATTATGTGTAATAATGCATGAAAGCTCTTTTTCTAACCTGTGAAGTCTATGCTATTTTACAATGGAGGAGGTACATTCTATTCTTAATTCTAACTTTATTATATCTTTTTCAAAACAATTTTAATCTTCTTTTTAAAATTTCTATCAACTACCCTAACTTCCTAAAACTATTTAAATCCAGTCAGGAATTCCAAAAATCATGAGATAATCTAAACAGTAGTATTTTTTTTACATTTTATTTTTTATTGGATATTTTTTTATTTGCATTTCAAATGTTATCCCCTTTCCCCAACCCAACCGTTCACCCCTTCTAGCCTCCCTGACCTGACATTCCCATAGACTGGAGGGTCCAGCCTTGGCAGGACCAAGGGCTTCTCCCTTTGCTGCCCAACAAAGCCATCCTCTGTGACATATGCAGCTGGAGCCATGAGTTTATCCATGTGTACTCTTTGGATGCTGCTTTAGTCCCTGGGAGCTCTGGTTGGTTGGTATTGTTGTTCTTATGGGGTTGTAAACCCCTTCAGCTCCTTCAATCCTTTCAATAACTCCTCCAATGGGGACCCCATCTCAGTTCAATGATGGACTGTATTTCACTTCTGTATTTGTTATGCTTTGGCAGAACCTCTCAAGGGACAGCTATTAAGAAGGCATCAGATCACATTATAGATGGTTTTGAGCCACCATGTGGGTGTTGGGGATTGAACTCAGGACATCTGGAAGAGCATACAGTGCTCTTAACCACTGAGCCATTTCTCCAGCCCCTAAACAATATTATATTATGAAAATTCATCTTCATATTGTCCTGCAGGAATACTTCCCAATAAAGTGTCCTGTTTTCCAAGAGGCGATTGCACAATTCTATAGGCAGTAAAGGTCTCCCCATGCCCAAACACATCATGTTAGATATATGAGGAATATAACAATAACAAACATGAGAATGCACAGTAGCAGGAAGAAGCAATTCAGAGACTAAGGCCCCAGGGCTCTTCCTCTCCTATCACAGCTGTACAAAACAGTGACCCCTCTTTAGGAAGCTCACTTTCCCACTGCAGTTCTTCCTGCACAGCATCTGCCAGTAATAGCGACATGACGTCTTATCTCTCATTCTTTCTTCTTAATCAATTCTTTCTTAAAATCCTATCAATTTATTCCTATTATGTAAGACACTGCAGTTAGGATGGATGATGTTTCAAGCCAGGTTCAGCCTGAAAGCTTTGTACCTGAGGTCTAGCCTTCATGGTAGAAGAATACATTGTAAGCTCAAAAAGCAAGAAGCAACTTTGATACCTATTAACCGGAACACTGACTAGCATGGCAAGACATCCCTGAAAGGAGAGTAGTGACACTCCCGTACAGCCACAAAATGTCTACTGGATTTCAGTCCTGTCCAATAGGAGGAACATGATGTGTTCTACTAGAAAGCTAGTTAAAGACTGTGTTTAGTGGGTAATGATCTTAAGAAGAGAATGTGCCATTTCACTAAACCAGCATCATTCTTTAAGTACACCCAAAACGTACCCTTATGCTTATGAATATGATATTATATGTCTTCTACTAGCACTTTCTTTTCTAGAAATTGATCGATAAGAGGAGAAGATGTGGTTTCTCCTTAGTCAAAACATAATAATGTTAGTTGATGTTTAGATTTTGATGATAACATTCACCTGCAATACCACCGAGGGAAATGAGTGGTAGAAACAATATCAGTATGGCAAGATAGCAGTATCTAAGAATCTTTACTTACATCTTTTCTTTTAAAAGAAATTTAATAATGAAAACATAACTAAAATGATTATGATTCCTATAGAGTCATGCTTTGTATAAAAAAATCATGAAACATTTAAATCTCTGAAGTCAGGATTACCTTATTTGTAGTCAAGCCCCACCGCAATGGCTGGTAAAGTCAGTGGTAGCTCATAAATGCTCAGTAATTGAGTGGAATAGTTGAATGGGTAACTGAGTTTAGTGAAAGTTCTAGAAGTCATAGCATGGATATCACTATTCCTAGTTGGAATGCAATAGACATTATCATGCCTAAAAAATTATCATGACTGAAAAGATACAGAAAGAGATTTTACTTTTCCTCCCTCAGATAATATCATGGCTTGCTACATTTTAAAACTGAGAAATGCTTTGAGTTTTGGCTCATGCCTTTAATCTAAGTGTTTGGGGGCCAGAAATCAGAATAAATAGACCTCTGTGAGTTTGAGGCCAGCCTAGTCCACACAGTGAGTTCCAGATCTGCCAAAACTGCATACTGAGACACTGCCTGAAATAAAATTTAAAGTTTAATATTACCACACTAACTGGGTAAATATATTAACACACCAAGAAAATGGATACAAATAAAAATTCTAAATTGTATAATTATTTAGGATTTCATCTTGATTTCAGTCACTACTTCTTTTTATCATTGTGCCATATTAGAAGTCCTTTCTAATAACTATTTGATTTATTATTACATTTAAGTGATAAAGTATTTGTAGTGGTTGGTTTTGTGTGTCAACTTGACACAAGCTAGAGTTATCACAGAGAAAGGAGCCTCAGTTGTGGAAATGCCTTCATATGAGACGCAGCTGTAAGGCATTTTCTCAATTAGTGATCAAGGGGGGAGGACCTAGCCCATTGTGGATGGTGTGGTCCCTGAGCTGGTAGTCTTGGGTTCTGTTAGAGAGTAAGCTGAGCAAGCCAGGGGAAGCAAGCCAGTAAGAAGCATCCCTCCATGGCCTCTGCATCAGCTCCTGCTTCCTGACCTGCCTGAGTTCCAGTCCTGACTTCCTTTGGTGATGAACAGCAATGTGGAAGTGTGAGCTGAATAAACCCTTTCCTCCCCAACTTGCTTCTTGGTCATGATGTTTGTGCAGGAATAGTAACCTTGACTAAGACAGTATGATTTAAAGATGTTTTAATTGCATGAATTTTGCCTGTATATATGTATGTCCACTCTCTCTATGTTTATATATCTCTGAAGCACATAAAATGGCCACCTAGAATTAGACCTATAGGTTTTGAGTTGTTGTGTGAGTGTTGAGAACCAAATTCAGATCAATTTCAGAGATACCAAGTGTTCTTAACCACTGGGCATTTCTCTAACTCAATTATTATATAGTTTCATAATGTAATTTCTTCAAAAATGAGGATAAAACAGTGGATGTTAAAAGATTCAGATTCTCTGAAAGAGCTTGAAGGGGCTTGAGACCCCATATGAACAACAATGTCAACCAACCAGAGCTTCCAGGACTAAGCCACTACCTAAAGACTATACATGGACTGACCCTGGACTCTGACCTCATAGGTAGCAGTGAATATCCTAGTAAGAGCACCAGTGGAAGGGGAAGCCCTGGGTCCTGCCAAGACTGTCCCAGTGAACGTGACTGTTGCGGGGAGGGTGGTAATGGAGGGAGGATGGGGAGGGGAACACCCATCTAGAAGGGGAGGGGGAGGGGCTAGGTTAGGGGGATGTTGGCCCGGAAACCGGGAAAGGGAATAACAATCGAAATGTAAATAAGAAATACTCAAGTTAATAAAGATGAAA
Source organism: Rattus norvegicus (assembly GCF_021556685.1). Classification (NCBI taxonomy): domain Eukaryota; kingdom Metazoa; phylum Chordata; class Mammalia; order Rodentia; family Muridae; genus Rattus; species Rattus norvegicus. The sequence goes on along the minus strand of NC_141544.1, from coordinate 61,544,373 downwards.
AAAAAGATTCAGATTCTCAATATCAAAAGCAAATAAATATTTATTCTACCTTAGAATAGACTATGATTTTTTTATTGTTAAGTGAAGAGATTGTGGTTCCTATGGATAAAATTCAATTGTAGAGTATTACAATAAGACTGGTAAAATATTAGTTTCTTGAAATGGATTATTATTGATATTTTGAATTAACTTGGAATCCACTTGAGAAACTCAACCATTAGTCTTTCATTTGAAAAGATTATAGTTGTACTTTTTAATATATTTTTATTTTAAAGACAAACTTAAGAGAGAATGTATTTATTTGGCTCTGTCTTCCAAGCTATATATAAGTCCATTGTGGAAGGGAAATCACAGTAGCAGGAACTTGATACCATTCATCATATTATATGCTCATTTAAGAGCAGATGATACTAAACCTTGCAAGGATGCTTGTGCTTATCTTGTGTCCTCAACTCTTGCCCAGTTCAGGAATGCTGGCTGAGGGAACCATGTCTTCCACTATAGGCAGTCCTTTCTGCTTTTGTTACCTCAGTCAAGACAATCCTCCATGAACCACAGGTCACCTTGTTCTGGATGATCTCTCATTTAGAACTTCTTTCCTGAGAGTTTAGATTGTGTCAGTTGAATCTTGCAACTGACCACATCTATATCAAATGATAGTTGCTTCTTTGTCTTCTTTTGGTTTCGTTTGGTTTGGTTTGATTTGATTTGAATATTTTATTTTAACATAATCTCATAAATACTCTCATATAGCAAAAGCAGCCAGGATTTTTAAGTTCATAAGTCCCTGTTTAGGTGATAGGCACTAATCTGTCACTCGTGTAGTGACTACTCCATGGCTTATATCACTAGTGTTCCCTCAAAATGCACTTTATTGCTCTCATCTTTTTCCTGTCAACATCATGGTTATTTTCTAATCCACGAATGAAAAAAATGTGCCTATCAGGAATATTTTATACCGAATTTTAAGCATATGATTGGGAGTGATTAAAATAAAAGTTAAACTGTACCCTGTATCTGGTAGACATCTTAGTTACCCATCAATCATTCTCTTCTACACTGTAACTTGATCAGATACTGAAAATGGTCACTGGGACCTGCTTTAAGTTCATTCTAGAGGTTTCAAAGCTGGAAGTGTGAAAGTGTTATAGTTTTTAAAGAAAGAGACCCATGAAAACTATTCGATGTTTAGCTCATTAATTCTTCTCTTTTTGAAAAGAACCAAATGATCAAGTCGAATAAATTCTCCCCCCCTTTAACCTTCAAGTTCTCTTAAACTTTGGAGTGTTGTAGCACTCAACCATTGCTGTTCCTTTTGATGATTTCTAGGTACTCCTGATTTTGATATTTATGTTATGTTGGTTTTTGAGATAATATCATCAGTTATTTCAACCTGTGAAATATCAAAGTAGTACCTCAGTTAATAAAGGATTCACAACAAACAAAAGCAAAAGAGTATATAAATTAAACAAAAAAACCCCACATAGATACAAAATTAAATGCATATATGAAGTTTCTTGTTGGGGACAAGGATTTGTGAATACTGAAAGATAGAAGAATTTAGAGGATTAAAAAATGGAGCGTAATAATACTGTTATAGAGGTGATGAGCTAGTAACTATTCTCAGTCTTTTAACCAACATATTTTAATTGTATTATAGCAGTGCCTTATCAGGCAACTAGAGATATTTCATGAAATTAATTGTATTATGAGGAATCAGTAAGAATTACAGACATAAACTAAAATGTTCCCTATTGAAATTTCTCACACTAACAACATAAATGGAACTGAACAGGTTCCATTTGGTACATGTTGAACACTGTCAGACACACACAACTACCTAAAATACAAGCTTCAGTACCTACATTGCCATTATAAAAAGAAAAACACCCTCAAATCCATGGATAATCTCCAGTAACTTGTACAAATTTACATACTATCTATACTAAGCAATAAGTAAAAAAGGCCCCAAGCATTAAAACAATATTTTTTGAAGTGCAGTTTTAAGGTCATGGTAACCTCAAGATTCGGGTGGGTAAGTGAAGAAGAAATTAAACAATTCATTAAAAAATTCCAGGTGGAAATAAACATCTGTTAACATGAAGCATCTATACAGTAATCAAACCCATCCAAATTAAAGCAATAAAAAGATACATTTAAAAGCTATTAAATTAACAAACGTAATAGCCAATGCTAATGAGTTTGGAATAAAGTTGGCACCTTCCTTCCTTAACTGGTAGTAATGGAATTAGGTGCAAAGCTTTTGAAATGCAATGTCACAATAGACTTTAAAAAATTGTTGTCACACTTATAAGTTCCTAAACTAAAATTTTGAATCAGTTGAAAAGTACAAATGGAAATCAGGATTTTTCATTACTGAGATATTATATAAAGTCAGCATTTTAGAGTAGTAATAAAACAATGAATAATGTCACAAATGATTCAAGATCTTATAATTTAATATAATATAAGGAAGCAGAATCTTAAACCTTGGGAACACTTTGTGTGTTTATGTTCAAACACTGAAGCATAACAAAATATAAAAGTAATTATTGGCCTATTGTTTGGGAATTATTGAGCTGATTTTATTTTCAAAATCCTCTTTTCTTGTATGGTTTTAATAGTTTGTGCAAGGATTTTCATAATACAAAATCATATTACAGTTATAGCTTTCCTTATTAATGTATTAAGTTTAGAGAAACTAAAATCAAGTTTTGTTCCTTTTAGTACCCATAGAGGTTGGTTTAAAGGAACATGCAATTCAGAGTGTTAAACATCTCATAGAAGAACCAAACTGTTCCTAAACTAGATCCAGACTTCCATTACCTTATTGTTTGCTGAAAGAGTTATCAAAGCACAAACACTAATGATATTTACAATGGAATTATGTTTTCCAGCAGGACAAATTCCATCTACTCACAATTTAAGATCAAACATGTGGAGGATAAAGAATGGTATAAAAGAAGTCAACTTTATTGAAGAGTTTGCACTCTAAGAGAGGGATTCGCCATTTTGTTTGGCTCCAATTTTGTTTTCAGACTTACCAGTGGAGGGTTATATAGTTCTAAGTGCACAAAAAGTAACATTAGGGGTCAGCCTGAGTGACAGAGTGAGCTCAGGATCAGCACGGGCTAGAAAGTGAGACTTTGACTCAAAGTAAACAGCACAAGTTGAGAATATATCTCAAGGATGGAGTGTTACCCAGTATGTGGATGATCCTGAGTTTAATTCCAAGGAGAGAAAACAAGGAAACAGAATAGGCAACAAACTAAAACTCTACTATGGGTATTTCAATGGGCCAAGAGATTTGGGGTTCTTGTTTGTTTTATTTGTTTGCCTGCTTTTCTGTTCTGGGTATTCATTTTTAGAGCATGCCCCCCCCCCCCAGTTTTCTTTTCTTCCCCTTGATGGGTGTTTCTGAGTAATCTTGAAGTTAGTCCAAACAGATTGTGCTTCTATAATTTGGACAGTTACAGAATATTGCATGGTTTCTACTAGGTGATAAGCAGATCACAGGATTAATGAGGGATAGTAAACATTCTGTTGTCTGAAGCTCATTGATTAGTCTGTATTGTCTAAATACAAATGAAAGTTGTCAGTTAGTATTTAGTCATTTAAGTGTAACTCTTCTATATACTTTAGAATGTAAGATAGAAACCAAAGGGTTTGCAACCTCATAAGAACAAAAATAACAACCAACCAGAGCTCCCACTTCTAAACCACCATCCAAAAAGTACACATAGACAGATCCATGGTTCCATCTGCATATCTAGCAGAGGATGGCCTTGTGGGGCACCAATGGGAGAAGAAGCCTTTGTTCCTGACAAGGCTAGACCCCCCGAGTGTTGGTGACTATCAGATCGAGGAAGTGGGAAGGGGTGTGTGGGTGGGTGGGGGAACAACATCACAGAAGCAAGAGGAGAGGGAATGGGATAGGAGGTTTCTGGAGGGAAAAGCAGAAGAGGAGATAACATTTGAAAGGTATGTTGGAGTTTAAATCTCAGTCCATGCCCAGAAAAACACACCAAGCCAACAGGGTTCCATGTGGAGAGGTTTAATGAGAGAAGAGGAGTAGAAGAGGGGAGGAGCAAAGGAAGCTGGCCATGGGCACATGGAAAGAAGGTGGGGAGATAAGGAGGAAAGGGACAGTGATAAAGAGGGTATGAGAGCAGAGAAGAAAAGAGAACAGTAAGAGAGAACAAGAGGGAGAGGAAGGGGTAAGCAACCCCCTTTATAGTCAGGCACAGCTGGTGTTGCCAGGCAGCTATGGGGTGGAGCATACCTGGCTATTGCCAGGTAGCTGTGGGGGTGGGGCTTAGACAGAATACCAACAATGTAAATAAAAAATATTCAATAAAAACTGTTGAAAAGTAAATAAAAATTCATCTTGTTGAGTTATCTATATTTTATCTTCTCATAACAAATGTTTTTCATAGCTCCTCTTTTTATCTGTATTAATTTATATGATTTTAATACAAGTTATTCTATTATATTATTTAGTATTCAATACAAATGCATGAGTTTTAAATATTTTCAATAGATGAATATTTTAGGCTTGCTTTGGGGTTTTCTAAATATTCTTATGATTTTATATACATTTATTTTTTCATTGACTGTCTTGTGATGAATATTGTTTAGTTGTCATAGAAATTTTTAGCATTCATTTCCGGTGTGAATTATATTTTCTTACCACTTATCTCTCTATATCACTTGAAATGACTGAGCAAGGTAACAGCTTAAATGAGTTCCAGATTTTTAGGAAAGACATGCTCAATTTTCTTGCCAATAAATTTAATATAAGTGAATAGTATTTGGTTTTCCAAACCTCTAAATTATGATTTAAATCTATGAAATAATAAAGATTGATAATCTAAGTTAAGTTGTGCTCTAAAAATAAGTCTACACAATTGTTTCAGGAAACTTCTTTTGCTATAAACAGGTAATTAAGATGATATTTTTTTGTTATTTTCAATAGTAATATTTAGTCTTTAGCTCCCCAGGAAAGGATTTGTATGAAAGATACTTCCTCTAGACGTAATGGAAAGTTGGGAGATGAAAACTTCTGCATGACTGTCTTTCTGAGTTGTATACATCTTAATAACAATGCCACATCTAGCTGGCTTCATTTCAATATACGTTTTTCTTTTTACTTCCGCCTCACTCTTAGTTTTTGTCCAAACACCTGTGAAATAGTTTCCAGAAATTCTTATCTTTCTTTAGGTCATTTTTTTAAACTAGTTTTAGTAATTAATCTTTTATTTTTTACAATGAGTGTGCCTATAATTTCTCTATTAAAGGCAGAATCAGTATTAAGATAATAACAATAAAGTAAAACATCTGCTGTCTTTATCAAATAAATATAGTTGATTATATCAAAGGTAAGCTAATGTATATTTACTTATTTTTATTTGTAGTTCAGGTGAGGTTGTTTCTTCTACTAGAAAAATATACTACATATTATTTGTTATTATAGATAATATTTATTATGTATTCTACATTATATACTCATGTATATAACAATATATTTTGGTTATATTAATATTCATAAGTATAAAAAATTGTATTAAATATCCATATGTTTATATCATAATTATTTTGTGATATGTTTATATTAATACAGTAAAATATAGTGCTATATAATTATACAGTTAATAATATAAATTCATATATTTACATATTTATGTATATTAGTTCAACTACTTAGTTCAGGCTGGAGGAAAGTAAGTTCAAGGCCAGCCTAGGCAAGAGATTGAGACCTTGTCTCCAAATAAAATGTTAAAGACAAAAAAGACTGAGGACAGCTTGAGGGTTGAGTATTCAAAGGTTCTTGCAAGGTTCTGAATATAATCTTGAGAAAGAATGTAATCAAGAAAAATGCACAACTGACAAATCACAACTCCACAGTAGGCAATGCAGGGACCAGGAGCTGTTTGCTGGGTTATTTGTTTTCTGTGTTGAGTTTTCATTACTCTTAGAACGAGCCAATATACTATGGGTAATTTCAGTTCCATTTAAGATTGTGCCTCCTCTTCGGAAAGGGAATTTTGATCCTGTGATGGAATAGCTTTTGTACAAATGCTATTCTTGGGGTAATCAAATGAGATTTGAATATGTGAATATTTGTTTTTTTCTTATAAGTAGCTCTACACATTAGTTAGACATCTTAACAAAACTATAAGACAAGAAAAATGATATACATGATGTCACATTTGTACAATAATTTAGTCTTCTTAAGACGCATGGAGCCTCTCTCTTGGGCCATTATTGTTTGCTGCCTGCAGTTCTACCAGCTGTGTATCTCCATGTTCTGGTGTGTCGAGCATCCTGAGCTCCCCCTTATAACATGTGCTTTGCCTTTGTAGCTTTGCACAATCTTCTCTCCACACCTCCTGACAGAGAATTCAGCCTGGACAGTGTTTCACTACAGAACTTTTCTGGAACAGTAGCTCAAGTCTCTATGATTCCACCACTTTTTCATTTTTCAATGGTCAGCACCATGTGGATGCTACAGCCAACTTCTGCTACTAGTTTGAAAATTAATCTGGCTCCAATTATCACAGCTGTTGTGTCTTCTGCTTGCCCTCAGTGACAGAATCTCTGGCACATGACTTGTTTACATGTTTGTTTTTGGTTGGAGAGTCCCTTCAGTGCTGTTGTTACATTGAGATCCATTTTGAAAAAGAATTTTCATTTACAATACCTTAACCTTTTGATGGATGGCATCTTGTCAAGACATCTCTATTACCCAAATTGTGAGCATCAGACATTTTTTTCATTAATCTTGTTAAGTTTTAAAAGAATTACAGTTCTGTATTCTGTAACCTTGGTGTCTGCAACTTTAACTCATATTTCTTTCCTAGTCAAAGTGTACATTTTCTAAAATGCTTCTTTTCTCTGTGTTTGTGATTAAGAGAAGTAAGCTGTGACCACATCTGCATGTTGTTCCTTTTACAACAAACAACTTAGTTTGCTATTTTAAAATTCTCTCTTACTGATTACTAACAGTGACTTAATATAATAGGGATGACCTATAGCCCAGTTCTGTACCAACTCCCTTCTCCCTCTGACCATTCATGAGTACATTGATCTCTTCCTTATTAGCATTCTGATACTCCACAGTCACACCAGCGTGGCTCAGTGAGACTTGCTGCTAGAATCCTAGGTTTCCCTCACTCACAGCTCCAAACATTTTCATGTCTCCCCTCAAATTGGCTCCAAACTCTTACAAACCTATGGTCAGGTTTGTCACAGCCACAGGCAAGGTCCTTTTACTAATTATTTGTTTTGGTTACATTGATAAGTCAAAAACAAAACAAAACAAAAAACAAAACAAAAAGCAAAACATAAGAAACCTAAACATTGATGTGAAACTGTGTCTTCTAGAAAAATCAAAGAAGTTACATCCTTGAAGTTTCATCAACATGTCTGCCTAAAAACATCTAAAGAAGGAAAACATCACTAGATACAGTAACATGACAGGGGACAGCATGTGACTTCACTGCTATACAAGTAACTACAGGCAGCTAAACAACGCTAAGACTAGGAGAAATAGCTTCCATTAAAGAACACCCAATTGAATACCCAAAGCCAAGTGTGATTACACAACAAAAGCAGCATTATATAGATTGTACACGTTGTATTAATATATTTAGGAAAACATACATATGGGTCTGTGAATTAATTTTAGAAAGAGATCATTAATTTGAGAGAAGGTCAGACAAACAGACAGACAGGAGTACAGGAGAAGGCTGCATGGAAGCAAGTGGATGAGAAAATTGTATAATTATATATTTTTTAATAAATAGCATTAATTTTCTTTTTATTGGATATTTTATTTATTTACATTTCAAATATTATCCCCCTTCCCCAGTTTCCCCTCTGGAAAATGCCCTATTCCATTCCCCCTCCCCCTGCTTCTGTGAGGGTGCTCCCCCATCCACCCACTCCCACCTCACTGCCCTAGCATTTCCCTACCCTGGGGCATTGAGCCTTCACAGAACCAAAGGCCTCCTCTCCCATTGATGATAAAGCCATCCTTTGCTACATATTCAGCTGGAGCCATGGGCCTGGTGTATTCTTTGGTTGATGGTTTAGTCGATAGGAGCTTTGGGGGGGTCTGATTGGTTGATATTGTTGTTCTTCCTATGGGGTTGCAAACCATTTCAGCTCCATCAGTCCTTTCCCTAGCTCCTCTATTAGGGTCCCCGTGCTCAGTCCAATGGTTAGCTGCGAGCATATGCCTCTGTATTTGTCAGGCTCAGGCTGAGCCTTTCTGGACACAGCTATAACAGGCTCAGCAAGCATTTCTTGGCATCCGCAATAGTGTTTACAACCTTATTTTAAAGCAAATTAAGAAAGGGAAGCTTTATTTTGGCTCACAACCTTGGGATATAATCTATAATCTCATGGAGAAGGCAATACAAGGGGATCTGTTCTACCTGTAATAGCGCGTCTTAAAGCACCTGGTCACACTGTATGATTTATCTGGAAGGAAAAAGAGACAAATATTAATACTTAGCTTATTTTATTCTTGTTCCTCCATCTAGGACCCTGTGCTGGTTTGGATAGGAAAGGCCCCAATAGATTCATGTGTTTGAGTGCTTGACAATAAGGAGAGGCACTATAAGTAGTTGTGGCCTTAATGGAGGAAGTGCATCACTGTGGAGACAGGCCTTGATGTCATATACTCTCAAGCTATGTTATGTGTGGGACACAGTCTCCTTGTACTGCCTGAGGACCACGATGTAAAAGTCTCAGATTCTTCTCCAGCACCATATATGTTTGAACTCTGCGTGTCTCTTGCCATAATGTTAATGGATCAAACCTCTGAAACCGTAAGCCAGCCTCAATTAAATGTTTTCCTTCATAAGATCTGTTGTGGTGTCTCTTTCCAGTGCTAAAAACCTTAACTAACTAAGACTCCAAACCACGGCATTGTCCCACCCATTTTTAGGATGAATGTTCTCCACTTAGTTAACCTTTCTGTAAATGTTCACACAAACACAAACAAAAATATACCTTCTGAAGAGTTATAAATCAATTAAGCTGCCAATGCAGGTTTGCTGGACTCATTCCAGTTCATCCCTGCGGATATTCTGAAAAACTGGATTCAGCTGACTTGTGAGGTGGAATAATAAAACTGACTAAAACTGGGGAGGGAAGAAAGCTTTGTTGGTTATCATTACATGCTGAGTTTTGAGCTGTAATTTTCACATATGATGCCTAATGGCTGCTAAAGCTAAAATGAACCTCAGAGGTCAACTCTTACCCTACAGATGAATGATCCGAGTCTTTTACAGGCTATGTGATCTAAAAAAGTCAAATCACTTGTGGGTTACAGGGCATCACTGAACATCAGTTTCTAGAGCAGACAGTTTCTTTCAGTGTTCTCTCTTTAAGAGTTGTAGTAGAAACTCGCCATTTTGCAATTTTAACACCCCATGGGCTTTTCCTTTAAGCCAAATTCTTCACAGATACGTGATCATCTAAAAATCAATAAAAGTTTTTGTGTACATTTTCAGCTACCCAATATTTAAATTACCATTATACAATACTTAGGGCCAACACATAACACACACACACACACACACACACACACATGACATATCAGGAAAGATGATTTCATAGCATTCATGTTTCCCTGTAATGCTCAGTCATTCTTGTTATGATTAAGATATCTGCATTGTGAGCTTTAGTGCTTACTTTTTTATTACATAAGATTTTATATTCTTCTCTGAAGACACCAAAGGCTACCCCAGCATGGTGAAATATGCCCATCTATACCCCTACATGGATTTTAAACTATTAAATTATTGGAATCTCAGAGCCTTCTCAGTGTGATACCAAAACCTTCCGGTCAGCCACACAGAAAATAAACATGACAGGACTGTTACTGCTGCTGTCTCCACCACTGCCATTGCTGTGGTTAAAGGGCATTTAGAGGTCTTGAAAGTCAGCACTGAAAGATGGACAGAGGCTCCACTCATACCCACCTTCCATTAGACCACTTATGTTGTGAGTACCCTAACCCATTTTTCACATTTCGTTAAGAATGTCATGTCTCACAGCTAGAATACAGCAAATACAGAGGCGAATGCCAGCAGCAAATCACTGAACTGAGAACGGGACCCCCGTTGAAGGAATCAGAGAAAGAACTGGAAGAGCTTGAAGGGGCTCAAGACCCCATATGTACAACAATGCCAAGCAACCAGAGCTTCCAGGGACTAAGCCACTACCTAAAGACTATACATGGACTGACCCTGGACTCTGACCTCATAGGTAGCAATGAATAGCCTAGAAAGAGCACCAGTGGAAGGGGAAGCCCTTGGTCTGGCCAAGACTGAATCCCCAGTGAATGTGATTGTTGGGAGGAGGGTGGTAATGGGGGGAGGATGGGGAGGGGAACACCCATATAGAAGGGGAGGGAGAGGGGGTAGGGGAATATTGGCTGGGAAACCGAGAAAGGGAATAACAATTGAAATGTAAATAAGAAATACTCAAGTTAAGGGGCTGGGGATTTAGCTCAGTGGTAGAGCGCTTACCTAGGAAGCGCAAGGCCCTGGGTTCGGTCCCCAGCTCCGGAAAAAAAAAAAAAAAAAAAGAAATACTCAAGTTAATAAAGATTAAAAAAAAAAAGAATGTCATGTCTCTGGCAATTTAAGTGCTTGATACAAAGTCCAAAGGGTAAACATCCGTCTTTCCTCTCTAGCTGCTAATGTTGCTTCTGAAAGTTCTAAGCTCCACAGAAACCTGTTGAATAACTGTAGACACCTCTATAGTCCTTCTCAGGGAGGAAGTGGTAGAGCCTTCAGTCTCCTCACTTGTCCTTTGAGAAAGTCCACATCATATTCACAATTGGTTCTTTACTCTCACAGTGGAAGTTGGTAGTACTTACCCTGGAGATCTGTGCCCCAGAGCCCCTGTACTATTTCCTGGCAGTTACACACTATATAGCTGTGTCCAAGCTCCGAAAAATGTCTTCTTGAAGATACAGCAGGTCCCTATGAGCAAATGAGTATTTAGACCCACATTAGCACAAAACTTGGATCTAGCACTCTTGCCAGTGTAGCTAGGAAAGATCATCTGGGTTATGTTTTTTTGTTGTTTGTTTTTAGTAAGTTTTGTTTGTCTGTTTGTTTGACCTCTGTGCTGTTTACATTAACAAATTGCTATCCATTTCTAAGGAGCCAGGCGTAGCTGGTTAGCTCAGCCACAGAGCATGGTGCTGACACAAGGAGCCAGGGACTGGAGGTGTTTTTGCTTTATCTGATCTAAGTACTTCCCTGAGTGACCCCTGCCATGTCCCTTTTCCTGGATGATGGCAGGAAGCTAACAGGAGTTTGTGCTGTGCAGAGAGCTCTTCCCTTGTGGCATTGATACATAGTGTGGCTAGGAATCATCAGCTTTTGAACTCTTAAAAAAGAAGCTATTTTTATAGGATATTAGTTCTCTATTTAGAGAATTCACCTTGGATGTTGTCACATACATGCAATTTGTCCACTGACTCAGGCATTTGTCTTAAATACCTGTTTTCAAACATGGTATCATTGGGGTAGGGGTTGGGTGCAGCTCAGTGGCAAAGCACTTATGTAGCATGTGCAAGGCTCTGGGTTTGGTCTCCAGCACTATAATAGCCACAGGAAGACAGGTTACTACGTATAAACATGGAATTTCTGTGAAGACCTTTCTAACTAATAGTCTCGATTTTTTTTCCTGGTCATTGTAGCCAAGAAATGTCTAGGGTAAACAGGTTGTCATAATTTTGGTAATTAGTCACTTTTTCGTGTGTTCCATGAAGCAAAAGCAGGGCTCTTCAGACTGCTCTGAGTAGCCTACATTATAGATCTTTGAGTTGTACAATTGTAACTACTACTATGAAGCAGGTGGTTAGCACTGGAAAACCCTCGTAGTGATCCCAAATTTCCTTAACGTCCTTTTCTATGGTATTTCTTTATTAAATAAATCATACCTTGTATGTGGACAGAATAATATCTGATTTCTTTCTAGAGGTGCAATGGGCTCTAGGAATAGCTCAAAAGTCCAGCCCCATACCTTACAAGAACTCTGAACCCCACCCTCCATGCCAGCTTTGGGTAGGCCTGCCTGTGAATCTCATGCCAGAGATTCCTGTAGGCTGCTAAGGGGAGGCCATTTTAAGACACCCCTCACACTTCCAGTCTAGGCTTCAGAATTCTCCTTGTCACCCTTCCTGCCTCACTGATGGCTGCTTTTTTACAGAGAAGGCACAAAGTCAAAGTTCTGCTGTAGCTACAGATTGAGTCTTCATTGAAATATAGTCCTGTGTTGGGGCACATGTAGATGGGGCCATGGGAGAGGAAGTAAAAAACATTGCACACCTCTTTTCCTACTTAGAATTTTTTTATATTCAAGGATATGCCCTTTTATGTTGTACATTTTAATCTTACAGTCTTTGATTTGCTTTTATTTGCCTGTTATTTTTCCTGCCACCACACATACATATGTGATAAAGAACAGCATTCACACTTGTTTTGAACAGCCATTTATTAGGCTATTTAATGTATGATTTCAGAACTAGGTAAATTCTAGTTCAAAACCTTGGGTATTTTCCTTTCTCCATCCCTTCCATGTCTTCCCACCCTTAATACATGATAGATAAATAAACAAATAAATAACATTATACATACATGTGTTTATATATAATACATAGAATGTATACATACATACATACATACATACAGAGAAAATATGCAAGGTCCACTTCATGTTAATTTTACATGAATTTTATTACCAAGTATTTGATGTTCTATAATAATGGAATTATTTAAGGGGATCAGCCCATGGGAAATCTAATTTATTCTCCCTTAGTAGCTTCAATTGCCTGTAGGTCTTCTTCCAAGGGGTGAGTCCCTATGAAATTTCCCACAACTAATTTTACTGGTTAACTAACAGCTTATTTTTTAAGACTTAGTCTCGCACTGAAAATGGAACTCAATGTTTTGGTAGACTAACTAGTCAGCAGTCTTTAGCTTCACCCCCTTCTTGAACATTGCCACACCTGAATTTTTACTTGGGGGCTAGGAATCCTAAACTCAGGATACTAAATACTAAAAGTACCTTAAGGAATAAGTCATCTTGCCATCCCCTGTATCAACCTTCTTATACCCATTTCCCCATTTTTCCTAAGATTTAAGACATCGATACACCCGTTTTCATCTTTGAATCTTTGTATCTTGAATGGATACTTTATGTTTTCTTCAGGAAAATAAAACTTTTTATATTGAATTTATCCATTTCCCCTTACTACTCTTCCTTTTCTGTTCTGTCTACTAGGGCTGGCCCTTTCTTCTCACCTACTTAACTCTGAAACTGTCTTTCAAAGAACCAAGTGCATTCAGTTAAAATAAACAAACAACAACAAAACCCTCTGTCTAAACTCCTCTTAATGAAACATGCTCTTCACATGTAACATAGGTGTCCTCCAGTTCATAATTATCCCGCATAAACCTCCCAAGTGCTAGCATTGCAGGTGTGAGCTCCAAGATGGAAATTTAGAAATCACTCTAGTCCCTCTAGTCCGTTCAAGTCATGATGGAACAAGAAACCTTAATTGACAGCCTTGAAGAGAGTCCTTACCAGAACATGACCATACTGGCTCCCTGATTATGACTTTTTTTTTGAAAAATCATTTCATTTAATTTTTGAGATTATAATTACAATGATAAAAATATCCTCATTCCCTTTCCTGCCTCCAGATCTCCCACATACCCGTCCTTTTTCTTTTGCATATTCATAGCCCCTTTATTCATTAATTATTGTTAAATACACACATACATTCTATATACATAAATATAAACTATTAACTCTGTATGCTGTTACTTTTGCTTTCAGAGTTGATGATTTGGTACTGTATAACCAAGTCCCATGTGCCCTTCCCTGTTGAAGACTATTCCTCACACTCTCAGACTCTCTCTCTCTCTCTCTCTCTCTCTCTCTCTCTCTCTCTCTCTCTCTCTCTCCTTCCTTTATCTTTCCTTCTTACAATTTATTTATTTTATGTAGGAATGCTGTAGCTGCAGGTACACTTGCATGCCAGGAGAAGGCATCAGATCACCAAATACATGGTTGTGAGCCATCATGTGGTTGCTGGAGAAGGAACTCAGAACCTCTGGAAGAGCAGCCAGTGCTCTTAACCTTTGGACCATCTCTCTAATGCCCAGTCTTGACATTTTTTAGTTTCCTGTAGTTCTTTATGTTTAGTTGAGGTCTCATAGACTTTCTTTTCTCTACTTTATCATGTATATTGTTTTTACTCTTGTTAATATCATGTTTAGGTTGTGATAGTGAGATTTAATAGGTGGACATCCTCACATTCCTCAGACATAATACTTACCAAATTTTCTGGTACTGTAAGCTTTATAATCTTTTGACCCTCACCTTTTATGATGTTTCATAAAAGACTTAGGTATGATGGTTGAGTTTTAAATCTATCCTGAATTTTGATTGGGTGTGTTTTTGTGTACTGGTATCCACATTATGTTAAGAGAAATTTCTTTGATGGAGGCTAAGGACTACACTTATGAGTAGGTATAGCACAAATATTTAGAATGTAGTTAGGGCTTGTGCTAGCTTACTAAAGTAGTGCTTGTAGGTTCTCCTCCAAGATCTATGGCTTCACTAGCTTTAGGTAGTATGCTAGGAAAATTTGCCCTGTGAAATTGTGGAAAGTGAGCAGCTGTTTTATAATCAGATTGCAGCTAACCAGCCTAAAATATAAAAATTAATATATATATATATATATATATATATATATATATATATATATATATACAGAGAGAGAGAGAGAGAGAGAGAGAGAGTAGATTCTTCCTTTTTGTTTCTAATCCAATTGTTTGCTTTTTTCTAAAAATCCTGTTGAAACCTATTATGATATTAGGCACAGAACAACACTGTTTCAACTTCCCACTCTCCAAGCATATCTGATTGAGTGGCTACTGGAAAGAGCTGCTGTTTCACCTTTCTTTCCTTCATTTGGTCTTTCCAATGATACTTATAAGGTAACCTCTAGAAAGAGGGTTTTCAATAAGCATGGATTCCAACAATTACCATGTGCGGAGACTCAAAAGGTATGGCTTGAGAACTTGGTAGTTGGAAAAACGTTTTCACAAGGAAACTACAATCTTGGGCTCACTATGCTTGCCTTGCACAATGACATGTGATTTCATCCCTTTGAGATCTACATATTCAATATTTTCAGAGCCATATAGATACTTCAGTGTTTAACTATTTTTATGAATGAATATGGACTCTGTATGGAAGCATGTTTGTATTTTAACTTGGAGCAGAAGTAAAAATTTTGGAAATTATAGTTGGACAGAGAATAAGGAGACTAAAAATTGAGTTTTAGCCTGGAGATCACTGCCTGAACTTGTGGAAATCTCTTAATTAGTATACACATGAACATGTTCATCAAAATAAATTGGCAGAGTTCTCATTTTTCATTTTTGTTTACATTTATGCTCTAGATGATATCATTTGATCCTATGGCTTTAAATATTATTTTTAATCTGGTAACTGTCAAGTGGACAATTCTAACTTTAAGCTTTTCATTTTTCCTTAAATTTTTTCACTAAACCAATATTTTATCTATAAACTAATATGAATCCTGTTTGAGAAATATAATACCACCTACTTTGTTTCCCTTCAGAGAAAGGCCACAGCATTATGCATTAATTGTGGCACCAATTATCCAAGTCAGCAAAGCCTTCACATAGCAAGACTTATTCTTGAAGGTTGTAAAGTAACTAAGAAGTTAAAGTATATGTAAAGACATGATCATAGAGAGCACCACTACTCCTGATAAGATAAGGATGGAGAAAGATGGTGGCAAAAACAGAGATAAAATCAAAGCAACCTCCCTCTGGACTTCTGTAACCTCTAAGGAAGAAAAATGTACCTTCATCCTTTTATTTTGCCATCATAAATAATAGCAAAATGCCTTAGAGAAAAGTATATAAATAATATAAGGGAACTTTGCTCTTTCGTAGAAATAAGAAAAACTAGCAAATTTTTAGGATAGATCCCATGTATGTGCTGAGAGTCCATCATAATTAAGTGCTTCAACCTATCCTATCTGCTTTAACATGGCATTATGAGAGCTGGAAAGTGCTATGTCTAATATTGATAGACCTCTCAATATGATTTGGAGTTCATTCTCATTCATTTTTTAAAAAAATTATTTTCCAATGTTTTAACATTGATTATCCCAGTCAAGGGTAAGTAAGCAGGATATGTGTAGGAACTCTTTTCTGGGTGGTTGTGTATGGAATTCATTAATGAAAATCTGGCAATAAATACGCGAAAGGGGTTATAAGTGAAGTACCATTAAGAAGTAGATTGTAATATAAGTGTATTAGGCCATCTTAATCCAACAGAAGGTTAAGAAGATGATTAACTTGAATTTCCTTTGAAAATATTTTCTTAGAAGTGCTATCGAGCTGATAAGATGAGAAATGTTTGTGAAATAAATACTGTTGTCTATCATGGTTGACATTTTATGGCATTTAAGAATTTGGAGGCCACGTTTATAACTCAAATAAATTACTGTATGACATATATGAGAAATTTCAAGGATATTGAATACTGATGCTAACACTTGGAGAAAAATCTAAAATACCACCTTAGTTGATGCCCATGAAAGCACTATCATCATGACTATTTGCATATTGACTGTAAAATCATTAAAAATATATTATTAATCACTCTTCCTCTATTATTGGCAATAAGAATTATAGTGTCTTAATTCTTTGAGTATTTACAATGTGCAAAACACAATGCCAAGAATTTTATAAGCATATCTTATTTATTTATATTAATTAGCATTAAAATATTCTTCCTACACAAAGGAAACTAGAATGTGTAAAGTTTAATAAACCTAAGGTTACAGAGATGTTTTGATTTAGAGTTGAAATTTAAATAACAGTTAGCTTAAATACCAAAATTCAAAATTCAAAGATATCATCATGTATCTTGATGGTCTGCTAATAAGTGGATGATAATACTTTTTTCCCAAAGATTGTTTATATCATCAGGATATCTATATACTGGCAAAGTAGATTTTTGATTTTCACTTAAAAGGTTAGATCATCATTTGGAGAACTTAAAGTCATTGTATGATTCTTTATAAGGGAATTTGGAGAGTTACTGTCAGTTGGGAATGCTTAAAGTCTTTATGCTGCTGGTTTAAAATGGACAAAGTGTTCTGTGATGAGGAATGTTCTTGGCTATATGGAAACTGTTAGATGTGTGTGTGTGTGTGTGTGTGTGTGTGTGTGTGTGTGTTTGTGTGTGTGTGTGTTGGTACCATATATATATGTTTCTGGTATCATAAGACTCTTGCAATGTCCTGATCGCCAAAACTACAAAAAATAGAATTACATTGCTTTAAGTCATTATTTTGCCCTCACTTTGCACCTTGTCGGTGTGTATATACAGCTTGCATTGAATTATTCCATCAAAGTGGAGGTGATGAACATATATGCTCATGAGAAAACACATGGGTTTGTATGTGTTTGATCACTGGAGGTTATTTTGCAGAGATGCATCCTGAAATATATAAAATGTTTTTATTGGACATAAAGACAGATACGTTCCTGTGCCAAATGACAGAGAACTTGCAAATACAGATGAAAAATGATGAAGAAACAAGCATTTAAATACAGCAATTTTCTCCATGAAAGCTTCTTAATTAATACAAATATGGTGTAGAAAGGTGTGTGTATTTATAATCACTGGAAATGTTTATAGTGGAACCTTTATAAAGTATAGAGAACCTAAATGGGGGAAATTACAGCTTATTCGTCAGTAGCCACACAAAGCAGGTAACTTTACTCTCGCTTCTGGAGGACTGGATACTTCCTTCAACTCTTTTATGGTTGTTTACCTTCTTGAGGTACTTTTGAAGAAGAGGCTGTTGTATGTTTTGTGATATTACAAAGATTGATAAAGAATTAAAGTTAAAATGCAAGGGAAGTTAAACAAAATATTGAAAAGTATAAAGCAAAAGAAGGGGGGAAGCTAGAGAAAGCAGAGGGAAAAAAACCTAATATAACATTTAAGTCAGAGTCGGGGAAATCCCAAACAGAGACTTGTGACATGAGCCACTATAATAGACTCAGAACTCATGGGAGGAAATGGTGAACTGAGTCTGTAAATCTTTACTGTCTACTTGTCGTTGTGAGTAAATTTGCAATTGGCTCTTCACCAGAAAACAGAAAATAAAATTAATTATTGAAGGATAGTTATTTCTCAAATGCTTATTAAACTAAATAAAGTAGTCATTCTGAGTCTATGTTATTCAAGTTTATCCAACTGCTACTAGTAGGTAGAGTGTTTTGTTTTGCTTTTTATTACTTTAATTTTTTTTTACAGTTCAGTCATTACCACCCTCAGGTCTGCCCACCCACAGTTCCTCATCCCATTCCTTCTCCTCTGTTTACAAGAGAATGTTTCCCCGCACCCCCACCAGGTCTCCCCACTCTCTAGGGCCTCAAGTCTCTGAGGGTTAGGGACTTCTTTTCTTATTGAAGCCAGATCAGGCAGTCCTCTGCTTTATATGTGTTTGGGGCCTAGGACCAGCTCTTGTATGCTGCTTGGTTGATGACTGAGTGTCTGAAAGATCTCAGGGTTCCGGGGGTCTTCCTGGTCTTCCTGTGGGGTCACCCTCATCAGCTTCTTCCAAGTACTACCAATAATTTAACATACTAAATGAAAAGAAATTTTTGAGTCCCATTTACAAGGAATTTCATTACTTTACATATTTAAGAGAAATAAGAGAAAGTATCATTAGAGCTATTTCCCACTGATTCATTAGTTTTGATTCATAGTTTTGTAATTTTGAAGGATGATTTGTGTGTGTGTGTGTGTGTGTGTGTATGTGTGTGTGTGTGTGTGTGTGTGTGTGTGTGTGTGTGTGTGTGTGTGTGAAGAAACAACTATCTACTACAGTTAGGTACAATAAAACTAAACTAATGATTTTACCCATGTACTGGCTAGTTTTGTGTGTCAACTTGACACAAGCTAGAGTTATCACAGAAAAGGAGCCTCAGTTGTGGAAATGCCTTCGTGAGACCCAGCTGTAAGGTATTTTCTCAACTAGTGACCAATGGGGGGCGATCCAGCCCATTGTGTGTGGTGCCGTCCCTGGGTTGTTGGTCTTGGGTTCTATAAGAGAGCAAGCTGAGCAAGCCTGGGGAAACAAACCTGTAAGTAACATCCCTCCATGGCCTCTGCATCAGCTCCTGCTTCCTGACCTGCCTGAGTTCCAGTCCTGACTTCCTTTAGTGATGAACAGAAACATGGAAGTCTAAGCTGCATAAACCCTTTCCTCCCCAACTTGCTTCTTGGTCATGATGTTTGTGCAGGAATAGAAACCCTGACTAAGACAACCCAAGTCCAGCTTAATTAAATTGCTATTTTATTAATGTACTTCAATGTAGGAAGATAGATAGCTAATGACAGCCCTATCACTAAAAATCTCACCAGAATGTCAATGCTGACACAAAAATCTACATTCCTGAAACTTTCTGTTGACATAAAGATAGCTGAGTTGGAGGGACTGCTGCTCACCTCAGTTATGATCATTGATTTTCATTATGAATCTCATTTCTTTTATATAATTAAAAAACTTTAATCAAAGTGGAAAACCAACTTTTTAATTATTTGGTTATTTTATCTTTCAAATTTTTCCCTTTCCCAGTCTCCTCTCCATAAACCACCGATCCTACCTCCTCCCCTTTGCCTCTAAGAGCATGCTCCTCTACTCACCTACCCATTGTGCCTCATCCCTCTAGCATCCTCCTATGCTGAAGTAACAAGCCTCCACAGGACTGAGGGGCTCCCCTCCCATTGATGCCACATAAGGCAATTGTCTGCTACACATGTACTTGACGCCATGGACTCATCCATATATACTCTCATTGGTGATTTAGTCCCCGGAAGTTCTGGGGGCTCAGTTGGTTGTCATTGATGGGGTTGCAATCTAAATCAGCTCTTTCAGTACTTCCTCTAACTCTTCTATTGGTGTCCCTGAGCTCAGCCTGATGGATGGCTGTGAGTATCTGCATCTGTCTTAGTCAGATGTTGACAGAGCCTCTCCAAGGACAGCCATACTTGTCTCCAGTCTGCAAGTACTTCTTGGCATCTGCAATAGAGTTGTGGTTTGGTATCTGCAGATGGATTGGATCCCAAGGTAGGGTAGTCTCTGAATTGCCTTCCCTTCAGTCTCTGCTCTACTTTCTGTGGTCCAGTTCCTTTAGACAGGATCAATTCTGGGTAAAAAGTTTGAGATACCCATCCCTCAACTGGGTGCCATGCCTATCTATTAGATATGATTTTGTCAGGTTCTATCTGCCATCTGTTGGCTATTTCAGCTAATGTAAACCTAGTTGAATCCTGGGAACTTCCCTGGCATCTGGAATGTTTTATTGTTCCTCTATTCCACACACCTCACTGCTATAAATTTCTATTCAACCTCCAGAACCCTAACCCTAACCCTAACCCTAACCCTAACCCTAACCCTAACCCTAACCCTAACCCTCTTCTGCCTTTTCCCATACCTTATCTCCCCCCCCCTTTTTTACCTTCATCGCCTCCTCCCTGGAGTCCTTCCTCCCTCTACTCAGGTTATTATTTGTTCCCTCTTCTAAGTATGACTGAAGCATCCCCATTTTGATCTTCCTTCTTGTTAAGTTTCATATGGTCTGTGATTTGTATTGTGGGTATTCTGAGCTTTTGGGCTAATAGCCACTTACCAGTGAGTGGATACTATGTGTGTTCTTTTGTGACTGAGTTACCTCACTCAGGATGGTATTTTTCAGAATGGCTAAGAAACAAAAACTCAGGCAATAGCAGATGCTGACAAGAATGTGAAAAAAGAGGAACACTCTTTCATTGCTGGTGGAGTTGCAAGCTGGTTCAGCCACTTTGGAAAACAATCTGATGGTTCCACAGAAAATTGGAAATAGTTCTACCTAATAGCCCAGCTATACCACTACTGGGAATATTCCTAAGAGTTGCTCCAACATATAACAAGGACACATGCTCTACTATGTTCAAATCAGCCTTGTTTATAATAGCCAGAAGCTGGAAACAACCCAGATGTCCCTCAATGCAAGACTGGATACTGAAAATGTGATACATTTACACAATGGAAGACTACTCAGCTATGAAAAGGATGACTTTGTGAATTTTGCAGGCAAATGGATGGAACTAGAAGGATTAACATGTGAAATTAGGACCTTCCAAGGTGGAGATTGTTGGAGAACTGCTACAGAGTAGATTCTAATAGATTTCACATATGTCAGAAGGCAACACGTGAAGATTTTCTATTCCCAAACTATATTAATTTGCCTTAGGCTTCCAGAACAAAAGTCAAAATCTACATTTCAAAAAAACAGAAATTAATTTCATAAGGTTCTGAAACCAAGCAGTCCATGATCAGAGTATTAGTAGGACTGATTTCCTAATATTTTCCTAGATCATTTCCCTTTTTATTTTGTGAATGAATGTACAGGAGCAAGAATGTAGTTTTTTCATTATGTCAATGCAGGCAGATTTAGAGGCCTGGAGTGGTGTCAAATCCCCTGGAACTGTAATTACAGGTGGTTGTCAGCTACTCGATAAGGCTATTGGCTATTGGAAACCAAACTCAGGCCCTTTGCTAGAAAAGCTACTGTCCTTGTGCACCGAAACATCTCTTTACCTCAGGTGGCTGTTCCTCTTAAGACTTCTTTTATGGGCTTACACTTGATTACATGCTTGTTTCTTTATTACACATACTTTATTCTGCCCAAGTTCAGTGTCTCTCTGATTATTCACATGTTATTTTCACTGGACACTGGCCAGAATGTATTATTGTCCACAGTGATGCCCATATTTTAACTTAATATGTCTCTAGTACTGCCATTTTTTAAAGTAAGACCACCATGCCTAAATAGCAGAGAACAGGGCTTCAACTTCTGAATTTTGAGGGACAAAAATTTAATCTGAAACATATTCACAGTCTAGGAGGGTGGGAAGAAAATATGTATCTTTCATCACTTGAGATAAATTATTCACTTTCACAGAGATTCTATTAGTGTTTGAAGTGTGTTTTCTAAAGTGGGAAGAGGTATAAAGGGGTTGTATCTGCTTCTTAAATCAGAATAACATGTGACCTTATACAAATAAAACAGAAACGGCTACATGCTGAGCAGTCTGAATGCTCAAAGCTTATTTAGGCGAAGAAGGTGTACTTTCTTTTTTTCCAACTGAAGGATGGATAAAATAAGAGTTATTGAAGATCTTTTTCAAAGATGTCACAATTCAGATAAGAAGAATCTTCAGAGCAGATAGCTAGAGGTGAAATATGAGATTTCTAAGGGTTTTTGGAAAAGGAAAAACTAATTATGCAAAAATAGACACTATATTTCACACCTAAGATTAAAAGATTATGGGAAATAAATTATCATAAATAAAAACAAACTAACCAACAAAGATTAAATTATTCATAAGAAAGTCTATTTAAATTGTGAACACCAAAATAGCAGAAAATGAAATAAAATAAATCCCTGCCTCTTTGTTCCTCATTCTTAACGATCAGGAAGATGTTGCTATAATGACAGTACTATAAAGATGACAGGTGGCTCATCCTCACAGTGGTGACAGGGGAGGGCTTACATCACAAACCTGTTCTCACAATGGAGACAGAGAGAAAGGCTTGTAGTGTAAGCCAATCCCAGCCATAGGTTTCTAACGTAAAAGAGTAGACTTTAGAAGAGAATGATTAAGGTTAATTCAAGTTCTGTATTTTAAGCAGTCAACATTCTAGATTCCTTACTTAGAGGCAAAGATTATATGATAGATAACATTTGTCTAGCCCCTGAAAGGACAGCCTTGACTAAAAGCCTTTGGTCATTTCTAGTGTAATTTCTTCCACTATGATCAAATTCTAATGATTTTCAAAAACTCACTGAAGAGAGATTAATAGAGTCAAATGTAACAAGTTTGTAAGGTAGTCTCAATCTAGCATCTCATAGAATTGTGAGCCCAACAACAAAGATAGATTTGGAGAGCCATGGATGCAGGGATTCCCAATATCACTGTCAGTCACTGAGTCTTGCATTTTACCAGAGATGTCTGGTGGAAGCTCAGTAGTTAAGATGTTTGCCACCAAACCTGTTGATCCAGGTTCAATTCTGGACTCTCCCATTTTCAAAGAGAACACCCAGTGTGGCAATCTCCTTCTGCCGCCTGAGGATCAGGCAGCTGTTTCGGACCCTTAGCACTTTATCCAGCACCCTTGTTCCTGGATGATGCCTTGTGTCTTTCATGGTGATAATAGACTAGACCTCTGAAACTATAAACCAGTCCCAATTAAATGATTTTTCTTTATAAAAGTTGCCATGGTCATGGTGTCTCCTCATTGCAATAGAAACCCTAAGTAACACGATATATAACATAAATTTAAGGAGCATTTAAAAAAAATAGAAAACCCTTTTCAATTATATTGTAATTAAAACTGATGAATACTATTATATCAAAACGACATTGCAAAAATTATGGATGGACCATTGGAATTTATTAAAAAGCACAATTTCCAAAATAGATTAAAAAATCCTTATGGAGATGTTTTATTAGGTAATTGACTAAAATTTAATAGTTTCGTGATGTTTGTGGCATTTTCTAGTTTAAAGAGGTTTTTTTTTCTTTTTTTCCAGAGCTGGGGACTGAACCCAGGGCCTTGCGCTCCCTAGGCAAGCGCTCTTCCACTGAGCTAAATCCCCAACCCCTGTTTAAAGAGTTCTTAAGTGTGGGAGTGGAATGTGTGGATAGCAAAGGCTCAACCCTGTCTTAGAAGCAATCCCTACAAACAGTTTTGCTTGGCATGGTTTCTATTTTCTTCTAAATAAATATATATCTTAAATATATTGTTTTTAATTCATGCATACATTTATTTGGAAAACCTCCTTTCATGTGACCTAGTAAACTGTATTAGGGGAAATATTCAAAGGCAATTGTATCACCTGAAGGAAAGACTTGCTTTTCCACATTCTCTGACATAATATTCTGACTAGCTAGGATATTCCTTTAGCCCCTGTGTCCTTGAAGAATATATTAAGAACATATATATATATATATATATATATATATATATATATATATATATATATATGTGTGTGTGTGTGTGTGTGTGTGTGTGTGTGTGTGTGCATGTTTGTGTGTATGCACATAATAGAACAATTTTTTTTATGAAAAATAGGCGTCAATTTTGTCATTTGTGATACCATAGATGAACCTACAGGTCATTACCTTAACTGAAATAAGCCTGAAATAAATAAGGACAACTGCTTTTGGACTGCAAGTTGGATTGAAAACGCTATGGATAGATGAGATGTCAGATAGTATGATGATCCTGGTTGAAGGGTACAGGGTTTCACATAGCACATTCAGTTAGCTTAGTGAACCGCTACACTGCATGGTGGGTAGAGATCATAACAATACTTGAAAATTGGTAACAGAACTCTCCAGTGCACTCACCACAAAAAACAAAATCAAAACAAAACAGCAGCAGCAGCAGCATCAACAGCAGCAGCAGCAACAACAACAACAACAACAACAACAACAACAACAACAACAACAACAAAATGTGTGTGAAGGGATGCTGAAATGACTCAGAGGGTGAGGACATTTCTGCCAAGGCTGATGGCCTGAGTTTGATTCCTGGAACTCACACATCGTCTAAGGAAAGAACTGAATTCTAGAAACTATCCTGTGACACTCACGTGCGGACTGTGTCATGTACGCACATGAAATAAATAAATTAGTGGAACAAAAGCTCACGTTTTTAAGTATGTGAAATGACAGCAGTGTTAATCTTCTTGATTTAACGAATTCAGAGAATATATATATATATATATATATATATATATATATATATATCAAACTATCGTATACATCCTACAGGTATGTAATACTTTTCTTTTAAACAATGCTATGCCATTTATGCTTTCGTCACAAAACTAAAATATTTTATTAGTGAAAACACGAAAATGTGATGGGTTTTTTTTCCTTGATTAATACATAGGAAGAAGATAGTAATCCATGCTGATGAATTTAAAAGTATTTGTAAAGTAAATAACTTGGTTGTGGGACAGTGAAAGGCCCCCTGGTTTCCGGTTGAGGTTTGAAAGCCGGAGACCCTTAAAGGGACAGTGGGCAGTGCGCATTTCGCCTGACTCCCAGGCTGGTCACTAGCCTGAAGCCCTCCATAGATTTGTGAACATCACCATCACGTAAGGGCAATGCCCCAAGTTCCTTCACAGGTAGAGAATGTGACCACAGGCCACATAGGCTCAAGATAGATCTCCATCATAATGAGGCACCTGGAGGCTTAACCAATGAATTTCTCTTCCAAGACACTCCTCCCTGCAAAAGTTATTTATTTAATCCCACTTGTCGGTTATGGTTTTACTCGTCTACCTCCCACCATGACAATAAACGCCTTCAAACCATGGACTGCTTCTTTCCATGGAATCTGCCTGTGAGGAGCTGTAGAGAAGCCCTATGCCTCCCTGTGCTCCTGCCAGCTAAACTCAAGCCCACCTGCTCACTAGCCAAAGAACCAGACATAGCTCCCCCACTTACCTTGGCCTCAGGCTGGATCCAGTTCCGTGGAGCCCCTACTCCCTTCTCCGCATTCCAGCATCCCAGCAGTGCCTGGATGCCCAAGAGCCTTCTAACCTAACCTACGGACCTGGCCTCATTACAGGCCAGGGGACCACCGAGCCAGTGGTGGCAGCTGACAGAGTCAGGTAAGCACAGTCAAACTTCCTGTGTGAAGCCTCGACAGCAGCCCTAGCTCTGTGGTGGAGCAGATGCTGGACCCCACCACATAAACCTACACTTGGTTAGATGATGTGACCAATCAAATTTGTTCATATTCTCTGTTGCTACTTTTCTTGAAACCTTTGATGAAGAATTCGAGCAGGTTACTTACACATGGTAATGTGTGATTTTTTTTACTTGTGGTAGCACCTGAGATTCTCTTGTAAAAAAAATTACTCATGAATAAATTCTTAAAAAACAGGTTAAATACAAGCAGACATGCACAAACCACACCTACGCCCCTCCTCACACACACTCCTACTCCTGAATCCACCATATTAAAATGAGGTTGATTATTTTCACTGAAAATATTAAGAAGTTAGGATTGGGGCTCAAATGTTAGGAGCTCTTGCTCTCCTTCAGGGGTTCCAATTTGCTTTCAATACACATCAGGTGGCTCACAACTTCCTATAACTCTAGGTCCAGGTGACCTAATGTTCACTTTGGCCTCCACAAGCACTATACTCAATGGTAGACATACACACACACACACACACACACACACACACACATACACACACATATACACACACACACATACACACACATACACACATACTCACACGCACACACTCTCAGGGGCGCACACACGCACACACATGTGTGTGCATAATTAGTAATTTTTTAAAAAGTTGAACGAAATCAGTAGGTTTTGTCATAAAATGTGAAGGGAAGTGTTGTTCATTCACTCAAGTAAGAATCCATTGTTTCATATTGTTTTCTATTAATGAAAATGGATTTTTTCTTATACAATATATCCTGACTGCAGATTCTCCTCCTTCTACATCTCCCAGTCCCTCCAAATCTCTTCTCCCCTCTGGATAGACTCCCTTTCTTAAGCACACAAATATTCCATTTTTTACTATGCAAAGATTTAGAAAATGAAAGAATACTTTTACTTATTAATGAGTATCTAACCGTATATGGTCTGTCCAAATTCTATACTATAGATGGAGAAAGACCTAAGTGGGTAAACAGTTGCCACACAAATGTACAGGTCTACGTTCAGAACTCCAGTCCTACATAGACACTGATATGGTAGGGACCATATGTAATTCTGGTGCTTCTTTTGCAATATGGGAAGCGAAGACAGTAGACTCTCCAAAACTGTGTGCTCCAGATAGGTTGGCACATGCAGTGAGGACCACGAGTTTCTGTCCCAAACACAGTGAAAAGACAAGAGGCAATTTGTCTTGAATGTGTTTGCTGTGCCATAGATGCACTCACAAATGTCCACACACAGAATCACACGCAAAGATTAAAAATACAATAGCAGTGTCTGTTGAAATAGTCCAGTGGGTCAAGATGAGTACTGAGCAAGCTGGTAAGTCAAGTTCAGACTCTGTAATCTATCTGTTGGAAAGAGAGAACCACCTCCAATAGGTTGTACTCTAACATCCAGACTGACGCATGCACACACACACAGACACACACACAGACACACACACACACACAGACACACACACACAGACACACACACAGACACACACACACAGACACACACACACAGACACACACACAGACACACACACAGACACACACACACAGACACACACACACAGACACACGCACACAGAGGAGGCAACACACTACTAAAATAACTTAAATGTTTTAAAAACAATAACATCTCGAATAGTTATTTTTCAAATATATACTATAAACACATGGTAGAAATATATATTTACTGCTTAACATTAGGTTTGATAGCATTAAGAGAAAGCACAATTTTTTGTATACCAAAATTATACTAGAGTGATAAAATTTGCTAATAACCACATCTATCAATTAACAAACAAACAAATAAATGTTTGCAAAGTAGATAGAACAAACTTTTGAATTAGGATAGTTAGGTCTATGATAGCTCTTTGTTGTCAAGTCACCCAGTCTTCTCGTACTTTCGTTTTCTACATCTGGAAACTATCACATCAGCTTATTGTCAAGCCTAAATGATACTAATCTATAAGTTAATGGGAAGACTTGACATATGCAAGGTCCTCATTACACGGAGCTATCATCACTGCCCTGTTTTTAATTAATACTTTTAATTACTTTTAAATACATAAGTAATATATCTTTTGTGTATTGTAAATATTAGCATACATTAATGTTACATGAAAGTATGAGCATGCCCCAGTACACATTAAAATGGAAAAATGCGTATAACAAATTTTATAAATCTATAAAAAAATATCCCCTCACATTTTTTTTTCTGAAAAGCTCTATTATTTTGAATTAAACTTCCTCAGTTCTCCGTGTTGTCTGGATTTCACTGGGCAGGAACTCATCCTAAATTGCCTTAAATTGCTTTTACAGGAAAGGCTGTCTCCACGGCAGAGAGTGCAGGTCAAGTTCGCATGTTTACTTCAAAGAGTAAAAGCGACGTATTCGTGCCCTCGCTTCATGTGCGGAGTGGACACGCTTAGAAACGATAACACTGGGAGCTTATCTTCAGCTTGACACGAAGGTCGAGGATAGGGCGTGCATCCTGCTCTGCCCCTCCCTTTCCACGACATATGGAAGCTAATGGGTGTTTATACTCGAACTGGACTGTGGGATGAGTGGGGAAGGAGACGAACAGAGGGATATTAAAAATTCAGCATTTTAGATGGATAAATGGAACTTCCTTTCCTATAAAAAAGCGAAGGGGCAAGAACCTGTAAAGTGATCCGTAAAGTGTCGGATTCTCTTTGTGATTGGGATATTGGATATGAGTAAACGCTTTTTAATACATAAAGCACTATTTTAAATTCTACCATTATTTTAAAAACAGTAGAAGAGGTTATTATTTAAATATTCTCAAACACCATTGATAAATATATGAAACACTTAAAGGTGAAATGTGCATCCTTTTGCTTTTGCGATTGAAAATGAATGTAAGCGAAGTTCGCTTTTTAAAGTAAGCAAGCATACACTTGTATTTTAGCAGCTTTCATATTGGGGTAATGACAATGAGTTTTGCCTGTCATTTCTCTCCTATTATGATGTATGCTTTCATTATTTGATGGTATATACATTAAGTAGACACAGAGGCTGCATCGCAAGGTCACCGACTGAGAAGGGAAGGTGAAGCTCCAAGCTTCCTCTGCTTCATTAGGCACCTTTTTTTTTTTTCAGCAGACCAATGATGGACCAAATGCCTATGGTTTATTCTCTTCACAGTTCATAAATTACTAAGTATTTCTCACCCACTCGAGTCTAGATTTGCATCCCATGCTCTGAAGAAAATGATTACAGATGCTGATGTGCCGCTGAATAATTACTGCTGAAAGGCTTCTGGGATTTCACAGAATCCTTAAAAATATATCTTTAAATATTAAATGGAATGTTTCTAGACCCCTCCTATATGGATTCTCAAATGATAGACATCGGGAAGATAACATCAAAAGCTTACTAGGAAGAAGGGCAGATCAAATTCAAGATATACTGAGTTTGTGAGAGACTCATTATTACACAAGAATCTGTTTTTAAAAGAACATTATATTGTATAATTTTAAAGAATCATAGTCTCAAAAATACAGATACCAGCAAAGTCTTCTTTTAAAATTGGGTCACTATATATTTTTGTTTTCTGTCTGAATTACTGATACTCCTGATATAAACTGAAATCCAAAAGTAACAAGAACCTTGAGATTGTGGCTAGATTGTAACTTAAGATTGGCCTTCAGGGATAGGAAAAGTGCTCTCACTTCCTCTGTTATGCCTTGAAGTCTAAATCATTACTACAGAGAACCAAGAAATTCAGATTTCATAGTGAGAGTATAGAAAAACTTTTCCACTTATCCTTACTAGGTTTGCTGACCTGTGACCTGATTTCCATCTGTGTTAAATACACACACACAAAAAAAATGGATGTTCAGGTCAAGAGGAGTAGTTCAGATATTTCTTGATGTCGCCACTCAAAGTCCTAAAACAAGGTATCATCTGAATCAATCAAACCCTAAGGAGCACAGCAAGGAACTAGCTTGGTAATTTCCAAGTCAGGAAAGATATTCACCCAGTATGCAGCTAAGCACCTGACTGAGCACAGGGACCCTAATGGAGGAGTTAGGGCAAGGACTGTAGGAGCTGAAGGGTATGCAATCCCACAGAAAGAACAATAATATCAACCAGCCAGACCCCTCCCTAAAGCTCCCAGGGAGTAAACCACCATCCAAAGATTATACATGGGAAGAACCATGGCTCCAGCTAGATATGTAGCATAGAATTGCATTAGTGGACTTCACTGAGAGGGAAGCCCCTTGGTCCTGTGGAGGCTCCATGACCCAGGGTAGGGGAATGCTAGGGCGCTGAGGCAGGAGTGGGTGGGCAGGTAGGGGAGCAGCCTCCTAGAGGTGGGGAGACCGGGAAATAGGAAGCTTGTGGAGGGGAAACCGGGAAAGGGGATAAGATGTGAAATCTAAGTGGATAAAATAACTAATAATAAATAAAAAGAATCTTAGCAGTAAGGAATGATGGTGTTGCTTATTTGTTACCAAGAAACTATTGCAAAGGCTACTTTCACGGGTTTCAAGAATCTCAAAGAGTTTTGGTAGATTGAGGATTTGGATGGCCACCAAACAAAGATATTTTTTCTTCTATGTAGAATCCAGAAATCTGGACCACAGATTCAAAAATGTAATTTCCAGTGATATTCTGCACGATGCACTGCAAGTATCAGTGGGAAATGCTAAATTATCAGCAGAGATGCTCGCAGCTTACTGAAGGCAGTCCTTTCTACAGTTTTTCACTTCCTTCCTCATTTCAACCCTGGAGAAGCTTGACCTACTTCTACAAAATGAGGAAGAGAGAAAATATTCTACAATAAGCACTTCCCTTCTCTGTCTCAAAAAACTGGAATCATACTCCGAGGCTGAGCTGAATGAGGAAAGATTCAGTTGAGTTTGAAACGAGCAGGGTGATTTACACTAAGGTTGTTCCTGACAATATGGAGTAAATGTAAATTTATTGAAGAGAGTTACACTTTCCTTCAGACAATTTCTACCCACCAGAGAGAATGATTCATGGGATTGTACTTGGAGGCAGTGATCAATAAAGCTTTTAGAAAATAGTTATTGGTTGTAAGCCAGTAAGTGAGAAATCTTCAATAAATTGGATGAGCTAAAATTGTAAACTGGAAGGCAGCACAAATCTCGGAAAGGAACTCTGTTTTGCAACATTGCACAAGTGTGCTTTATCCTCAACTCTTCTTTCTGCTCTTTGTCTGCAACCCTTTAACCCATCATCTCGGTAGACCTCTAGGAACAAGGAAAATCTGGTCTTTGGAAATATTTCACGACTGGAATATATTTTTTTCTCTGCAAGGATGACTCTTAACTGTTTCTTCTGAACTAGAGAGGCTGGAGTTTGTCCTGTGCCAGCATTATATAATCTTAAAATTCTAAATATTTCATTACTAGAATTTCAGAGTGGAAAACATTTGAAGTTATTAGTAATTGTCAATTATATTTAAGGGACTAATTCATGAGGGACAGTGCAGGTAATGACAGCAGTTGCCTGTTTTATAAATAGTTGGTCATTCAAGGAAAGAAAAACAATGGTAAGTCTTAATTTCACTATGAAACAAACACTAGGCAGGGTACTATTTATGCTCCTACTAAAAGAAATGAAAAGGAGACTGTAAATATCATAACCTATATGAGATAGAACCCTCCTCTTTTGTATGAATGTTTCAAGTTGCCAAGAGGCCAGTGTTTACTGAATGTATTCATTCTCTAGTTTCTTAGAAACACTGGCCATCTTCAATTGCAGCATAAGGACAATTGAAAGTGTAACTTTCTTTTTATTATTTAAAGAGTTTCATGGTTACTATTTAAGAAAGTGGAAGAGGAGAAGAGAAAAATCTGTCAGACTTCTAGTTTCAGCTTTTTGCTAGAAAGAAAAGTAACACATTAAACATGAATTACTTTTGTATATGTATCGCAGAACTGAAGTTTCAAGGGACATGCTAGACTTATTTCTAGAAAAATAAGTAAATCCTGGGAGCCAGAGCCCATGGGTAGAGGTAGAAACATTTGCAGCCATAACATTGTTGGCATACATAATGCAAATGTTATTGTCACTGGAAGTTGTAGATTGGTTTGTGTGAGAAAATCCTGAAAAACATAGTTTGTGATGGAAGGTCTGTACATTCAATGATTTCCTTCTTAAGAAAATTGCCAGGATAACATTGTGAATATTCAATATTTTTTTGTATCTTTAGCAAGAATGTTACCTGTGCTCTACATCTATGCTTCCAGGGTCTCAGGCTTTTCTTCAGGGAAATGAATTGAAAGCCCAGCAAATTCCAAAAGGAGCAAAGAATCTTAATTTGAAAGCAAATTGATAGTACGAATCATAATGCACTGTCAGAAGGGACAACTGGACACACAAATGAGAAAGTATTCAAGATGCTTGGCTTTTTCTTCGCCCTCCCTTTTATAGGATGCACAATTCAGGGGGTTTTAATTTCTAAGGGGCATAGAAAGTCTGGCCCTTTGTTTTGATTAGTAGGAGGTACAGATTATATGAGCTTTTGTTCATTGCCCATGTTCCTTCTCATGAAACAGCTGACTTTGATAATATACCTGTCCTATTATGAATAGGCATAAGATTGTTAATAGATTTTTATTTTCTAAAAGTCTACTCGGAGGTCCTGACTAGCCTTCTTTCTGCACTTGCAGCCAAACCCTTTACAGGCCTGATCATCACATGGATTAGAGTAATCAGACTCATGCCAGGGTGTGTTAAAATGAATATTGGGGCATATTTATAATTGTAAATGATTCATATATGATTTATAATCATGTTGTTAAGAAAGAGCAACTCATTCCATTGTTTGAAGAGGGCTATATGTGTAGTATAGCTTGGGTATCCCAAGCTGCTGAGTGAATTGTTAGGACAGAAGTATATGCATAGTTCAAACCAAGTGGGATCTCGATTTGCTACGCTATTTGTCACACCGGTTTGCCTCAACTGTAAGAGAAACATAATCATTGAAAACTTTACCAAACATACTTTCAGTAAGAAGGATTGATTCCTGTACATACAAATGAATTCAGCAGACACTTTTCCAGGTGGAGCAAAACCTTGTTCCTAACCTAATGTCTTATAGTCTTTAACTTGCAGGCTTCATATGAAAGGGAGAAAAAAAAGAGAAGTTTATATCACTGAAAATATGCATGTGACCTCTGCAAGCCAAAAACAGAGACTGGATCCCGGATTGTTTATCACAGCAAGAGCATTCCAGTGTGACAGTTACAGCTGAAAGAGCTGAAAGATAGAATCCTTCGAGAACTACTAACGGTAACATGAAGTCAAGAGTAGAAACAGAGACGAGAGCACTAGAAAAGCCTCAATACAGTGGTACAGGTAGATAATGAAAACACTAAACACTTCCAGGTTGCCAGCTAGGTTAACACACACCCCCGACACGATAGATCTGTTTAGCTCAGTTCCCATTACTGAAAATAACCTGTCTAGCCTTCAACAAAAATTACAAGTTGTTGCAGAGTCTGGCTCCAGGCCAAAATTCTACGGGTGACTTTTTTTTTTCTCTCAGGACCAGCTGTAGAGAATTATCAAGCTCAGCCTATAGGTCCTTGTTGGTAATGAGGGTTAGGAGAGGTGTTAAGAAAAGAGGCGTGTCTGTTAATAACAGACTTGACGCATGGCCTTAGCATTTGCAGTTCCCTTGAAGGAGCTATAGGGTCGCACTCAGCATCTTCTCCTAGAGGACAGCCATCTCTGTGTTTCAAGTCCTCGTGTGGCATGTATTTATCTTGCTCTCAATGAGACCGCATCTACTGCTAGCTTTTCTATATGTCACCCCCTGACTCTTAGCACATAGACAATGTCCTGAGACCCCTTGCCAGGGAAGGGAATCTCTCTACCTAAGTTTAAGGCCACCTGTCCCATTCATTCCATAAAAGTAAATCAGAGACTATGAGAAAATCTGACTATAAGTCTGGTTTCCTGGGATACATGGCCATTTGCACAGATTTAAAAGGGTGAGGGATGTTAAGTATGGCATTGGATTCCAATTCTTCAATATTAACCTAGTGAAAATAAATTATTACCATGACTAAGTCAATAAAAGTTAGAGTGAAGTAAACTCTGTGAATGGGCTCAGCAAAGGCAGCAATACCCAGCAGAGAAGGGACACAGAACGTTGCCTTCAGTTGACCTGTTAGAAAGTAACAGTGAGCATGTCAGTGAGGATGGTGAACTTGAGAGGGCAAAAGGCAAAGTGCTGTCTGTGTTGGTGCCCAATCATCCACTGACATCAGTGGAAGGCTACTGATCAGTATCAGGATGGTAATTAGAAAAGGAGGATGTTTTTATATACATCAGAAATTACTCAGAAAAATTCCAGATATAAAATTCCTTGATGTAAAAGTCAGGTTTAAAAAACAAATTTATAGGGGCAATTTTTAAGTGATAACCAATGGCATAGCAATAAATATTTGTTGTTGTTCTTATTTTGATTAGGTCAGTGGCTTAAGATTTCTCTAGAGATCCCACAATCAGCATTACATAACTCTTACTTAGAGACGCAAACAACCAATTGCATGAAAACAGTGATATGATCAGCACCATTCTTATTCGATGTGTTACATTCTCACTGTCACTGTGGCTTCTTGTAATGTTTTTTCTTCTCTTTGAACAAACTGTCGCAGCAAAATAATGCACAAGCTCTTTGGGAACTTTCAATTAAAACAGAGTTGGTGAGTAGCCAGTAAGGAAGACATAATCCATTAACCCCAGCATTGAAGGCGAGAGGTTGGATAATCGAGAACTTCAAGACCAGTTTGAACTACATAGCAAGTCTCTAAAAAACAAAGTTCTGTTACCAAAACAAGACCTGACAAGGGGAATTATAGGCCTGCTTACATGGTTAGGGAGATGCTCATAGTTCATGAACCACAGAAAAAGAATCATAAGAAATTAAGAAACATTTAGAGCAAAAGAAATAATTATCTCCATGAAAAGCACTCGCAGTTTGCTATCCAATACCAAGTACTCAGTTCTGAAGTCATGTATATTCCAGCAACAGTATATAAACTGAGCAGCTTAGATGTATATTTCAGTATTTATATACATATATATGGATATGGATAGAGAGATGGAGACAGACAGTTTATATAAATGTGTTTATGTAAATACACATATACATAGATGTATATGTGTAATCATACATATACACATATTTATATGTATCATATGCATTGATAATTAAAGAAACAAAAGTCTTAAATTTTAGAGAGAATGGAAGTGAGGTACATGGAAAAGAGTACAAAGTAAAGGGAAAATATGTAACTATATTTCAATTAAAAAATAAAAGTTGTAATTATGTAGAAACAAATAAACAAAAAGATTGGGACTTAGGTTACTGATAGAGATCTTGCTTGCCATATGTTAAACCCTGACTCAAAATAATAACCCTGTCACTATAGGTGGCAAAAACATACATGCTCAGGAAAGAATGGAATAGTTATTCTTTGTGTCATCCACTTACTTACTTGGATATGTAAACTACTACATCAAATAACCCATGAGAAAGCATGCCGAAATCTAGGATCTACGGACACTCTATTGTCCTACAGCAACTAACAGATATCAGCAGAGGACATAACAAAGAATTTATTCAGGATGTACTTGGGAAACAAAGGTTGTATCAGTAATTAAAGAAACATTTATATCAAGGCTGTTATATTAAAATGTAATACAATTGCAGGGTTCGCTTTTATATTTGAATAAGTATAAAAATTCTACTTTCTTTTGTAATTACTTCATTTATATGGGAGTTATTTCTACTTCTACAATAATGCAATGCAAGAAAGAATAGCATCTGCAAAAAGAAACTGAGTCCCACGGCAAAGCTGTCAGTATATTAATCTACACGGAAACAGTCCTGAGACAATCATTGTTGGGAACACTATAGAATTCAGTGAGATTGGAAGGTAATACAGTTTTACATGATCTTAGCAGCCAAGAGCTATTTATCATTTCTGGTCATTTTCAAAATAGAATTTAATTTTTTCTAAGAGTGAATGAGAGGATTGATTCCTGTTCTCTTTTTGGGTTATAAAAAAGCTACATGTTTTTATGAGGGAACCAAATAATTCAAATTAATTTTAATAAAGTTTCAGAAACTGTAGGTGACAAAAAAATACATGCTCAGGAAAGAATGGAAGTTATTCTTTTTGTCATCCATTTACTTACTTAGATATGTAAACTACTATATCAAATAATCCATGAGAAAGCATGCCGAAATCTAGGGACTCTCCATTGTCTTAAAACAACTAACAGATAGCAGGCACCATCATCATCATCGTCATCATCATCATTGTTGTTGTCGCTGTTATTAAAATGTACATTTGTTTATAGTTGCCTGCCATTCTCTGAAATATTGTGTATGAATTTTTATAGAACTTTGATTCATAATTGGAAGTTAGGTTCATCCAATGAAAGCCACCTTTCCAATATCCTTGTGCATACTGTTAGATAGGCTTAGGAATTATTTGACTTCTCTCAGAACACATTTTATAATTTGCACTCTCCAAGAGGAGAAATTGAATTTGTACAAAATAAGCTTATTTAAAATGTCTTTCTGTTTGAATCTGAGTCTCCGGGTGTTCTGTGGATGAGTGCTACATAGTTGCAGGTCTGTCAGTAGACGTGCAGCCTAATTACCAACTCAGCTCTACTCCCTGATGGAGCAGTAGCAATAATTTCATAAGCCAAACATTTTAAATGTTCTTCCTGTATATTATACGTGCATAATTGTACCTATTATATGTACATATGTATGTATTTATATGTTTGAGCATTTATAAACATGCAAGTATTAATAGATGTTGTGTGCGACTAGTTCACTGAATTAATCTTGAAATATCAAATGCAGTATATTATGTTTAAAGTATTAATTTTGTGTACTTGTATCCTTACATTTTTTATCATTTCTAGTCACATCCAAATGAAGAATTAAGATGAACTGAATTGGGTAGAAGAAGTCCACAGGCATAAAATTTACAGGATATGCATTTAAATTATTTGTTTACATTACCTCAAATATTTCTCCTACATCACTCTTGAAGAACATTTACTAAGACAGAACACTAAATTTATTTCAAATCTAAAACATGAGTATGTAATATACCCTAAAATATGGCTAATCATTTGAAAATACGTAAAAAAACACATTGTAATTTAATAATGCATCAAATGCATACATGACAGTTTTTCAGGCTCCGTCTACTTACTTGTAGCACATCTTCAAGTACTCTTTTGTGTAATAGAGAAAATTTCTTCAATTATCTCAATATTCTTCTTGTTAATAAAATTGTAACAAACAAGTTTTTATATTTAAATAATGGAAAATTCTCTCTATAAGACAGTACATATTGAGATAATGCCACAACACAGCTCCAACCTAAAACTGATTCAAACTTCTTGGGAACAGAAGAACACAAGAGGTGGAATCAAGATGGATGCCTGGGGATGTCCAGTCAAATACTCACAGAAAAGAACTGTTACAAGCCCTCCCCTGTATTTTTATTTGATTTGCCATGATAAAACTAACAATAATCCATGAAAAGACTGAAAATACAATGTTAGAGACCTAGGAGAATAACCCAGCAAGAATATATATAAATATATATTCTAATATACATACATACACTTCTGCCCAAAGAGTTTCATAGCTGGGAGCGGGGCTTCCCATTGCAGGATTAGGTTTGAACTGAAGATGTCCCAGCCAGCTGGAAGAACTGCTGCTGATCATAGCCATTGAAAGTCCCAGCCTCCATAGAAGGCTGCAGCCAATTCCGTTAAGTAATAGGAAGTAGGCATAATCACCTACTGTGGAAAAAGCCTCTTATCTTTACATGAACCCCCAAAGCCGTGTGTCTGGAAACAATAGTTAAAACATGAGCTGCTATA
Source organism: Rattus norvegicus (assembly GCF_021556685.1). Classification (NCBI taxonomy): domain Eukaryota; kingdom Metazoa; phylum Chordata; class Mammalia; order Rodentia; family Muridae; genus Rattus; species Rattus norvegicus. The sequence goes on along the minus strand of NC_141544.1, from coordinate 61,506,552 downwards.
TGAACTGGGTTTGTTCTCTGTACCAGAGACTCCTGCATATTGTCAGTTCTGACACCCTATGAGCATTCTAATATATGAACTTAGCAGACGGCTTTTACAAACATAATTTAGCCCCTGAAAATAATGCTGGACTCAAGTCCTTCTCAGTACCCTGACATGTAGAGATCTTCACTATTGACCATGTGTTACCATCATGACATACTGCATGGCAACATTTTTAAAGAGTCATCGCATCATTATTATATGGAGATGATTCCAGAAAATGTGGGGCTGGCATAACATGGAATTTGTCAATATATTCCTCAGTTTTAACAGATAAGGAAAAGAAGTGCAAGGAATAAAAGCTATAGTCAGGCGTGCGTCTTTCCCTATGACTACACCTACACTCTCACACGAAAAATCCAAGGAGCTGTTCCCCACCACCACCACCACCACACATACACACCAACCCTGATATCGCCAAGTTATCAAAATATGTTTTATACAAACAGAAAATAATATGCATTTTAATCCTGCTTACACTGGGAATATTGAATCACACATGGGAAATGCATGAGAAATCAACAATCATACCTTTTCCTTTGCACTATTTATTATCTGTGAAATCAATTTGCCTCTAAAACTACAATGATGACTGACTGCTAACGTGACTTTCTCAATCACACTCGATGTGGATGAAAGGGGATCGGGGAAAGGTTCCAGGTCCCTAGCTTGGAGTTGGGCAACACTTGTTGCCAGGAGAGTTTTTCCTCTCATTACTGCTGTGGCATTAATTGGGATTTGGCAGAAGTGATTGACTCCGTCTCCTGAATCCTTCCTCCTGCGAAGAGAGCTCTGAAGACAAATAGCTCCTGGTGAGGTGATGATGACACTGGAATATTAACCAGCTATCTTCTCTTTCAAAGACAATTCCTAGTCTTGATCTATATGCAATTAGACCTTATACTCAGTAGTAGCTAAAACTGCAAGAGAAGTGGAAATATTGCGATGCTATGCCTCACAGGGCTAAAGAGAAAGCATTACCTGAACAGCAAACAAATAAAAGTGTCTTTTTGCAAGGTTGGAAAAAACAACATTTGAGCACATAGCTGTTTCAAAAGAAATAAAACATCCTTTCAGATACTTCAGACACAAGGGTTAGTCATGGAAACAACTCAGATTGGCCAGGAGATGCTGAAGGTGGTTTCAGCACTCTGGTACTTGGAATTGCTCTCATTTTATTTATGGTAGGAGTCTTTTTCACAATTGCATTTGTGGAATGCATTACACAGAATTAAAAATTTATAGTAACCTATTTTACTGGCTCCATTTTAAAAACAAGGAAACTAGGCCTTGGTTAATGTTCTGCTTATTAGACTGTTTTGTATTTATAACCTAAGTTGCCTCTTCTGTGTTGTTTTGTAATAGAAATCATTGAGGAAGTTATTAATTTTTATTATATCATTTGCTGTACTTATTTAGGCAGGGACAATAGGTTTGAATCCTTTGAGGATACTGATTTTATTACTGTTATACAAATTCCTTTAAAAAAAGGTAATACATATTCAGGTCAATACTAAAAATTCAAATATTAAAGAGTAAAATGATGCCATTGTTTTCTTTCCTCCATAGTTCTGAACAGTTTTCTCGATTCGATCATTTATAACATAGTTTAAGTATGACTAGAGATTTTTACATACAGTTACAAGTCCACGCATGCGTACTTTCATGTATAGATAAAAGTCTTGTCAATATGAATACAGTTTTACATACCTCCAATGAGGTATGTAAATTCTTATTTTTAAAATGGCACGACTTAAATTTGCTTTCTAATTATTTTCCGTTTAAGCTAAAAACGTGATCAAAATGTGACCTCATGAACCCCATAGTTGTTCATTGTATCTAAAGACTTTTGTTTTACATTGTATATTGTGAAGATCCCAGCCTTACTATTCTAGCTAGCTTTAGCCTAATAGACACCATTTTGCACCTAGACTCCATCTTATGTTTAAGATGAGCCCACAGTTTGAGCTCAGTTGCTGGAAAAAACCCTAAACCTTGTTCCAGGAACCACTCTACTGTTAGCCCTCTAGCAATTGACACTCTACCCTAGCAACAACCAACCAATATCAAGAAGGACAGGTTATGATCTTTAAATGTCAACCAATCATACATGCTATGTGGTAAAGCTTCTCAACCTGTTTGTCACCATGATAAAAACCCATGGCTTTACCAGCTTGGGGTCTTCCATGCACATCAACTGAATAGGAGAGGTTTGGAGGTCCAAGCTGGAGTTTGAACAAAGACTCTTTCCTTTTGTATACAGGTTGGACTCTTGTTTGTCTCTAGTAGTCTTTGAGGAGCTCAAGATCTTGGCAAAACACTGAGGAGTCAAATAAAGAGACCGAATCTTTCGGGAAATACGCATGTTTAAAAAGGTACATTAATAGCATAGCAAGTGAGTTTCAAAATTATACATATCTAATATGTCTATTGGGTTTGAATTAGAGCTCCATGGAAAGTATAACTGAATTAAAGTTATAGATTTTGATCGTTTGAGGCAGTGGCTATAAGGAAAGATGTTATAATCAATTCTGATATAACACACCTGGCCCCTAGACTTTAAAAGGCAGTGCATTCTGACACTGTGAATAGACACAAATGTGTTCATCAAAGTTTCTGCCATAGCACATTCATAACTATAAAGACAAAAATATTTTTGGTCATAAATGGTTATAGCACATAATATTTTTGATCTATTTTTAATATCATGGACTATGAACCATTATTTTTATCATTACATTTTAAAAATTATTATACCATTTGCCTTTTCCTTTCATCATTTCAAAGCCTCCCAACCCTCCCCAATCCAACCGTTCCCATGCCCCTCTACTCACCGACTCTCACATTGCTAAGCTCGTTCCTTTTAATTATTGGTTTAACACACATACATAAAGGCAGAAAGACACTAAAATCTCTTATCATGACTCAGAGTCGAATTACTTTAATTTCATTTATAAGATGTAAATAAATTCATTTAGAGTATAGATAGCTACATGCAGAATATAAATACTCAATTTACAAAAATAGATTAATATTTACTCATAAATGTACTCATAAAATAGACCTTTATAAAATACTTTGTAAGGTTTTGATGCTTTAAACACAAGCACATATTATTTACATAAAATTCAAAGTTTCTCCCCTCCAAATTATTGAAATATTTTAGATAATATTTGAAAATTGAAAAACTATGGGGAAGCAGGATTAGACATCAAGCTAATTTCTCATTGGTTGGTACATATTTTCATAAGATTGATCTGTTGTGAAATTAATCAGGCAACAAGTTGGTCTTAGGTTGAACTGCTGCTGGTAAATCTCTTTTCTGCAAATTGAGGCCTTGGACCTCCCATCACTAAATAGTGATGCTCAAAGGACATTCGTGCCACAAATCATTACCAAAGCATTACAGGTAGCACTCAGGGATATATAGAGTAACTTGTGTGAATTCTATGGCCTGGGGAATGACATATCACACCATGAGGTCTCAACTCTGTTGTGAAGCATAGTATAGACAACTTATTAATAAATATAGGATGGTTTTGAAAATATAGGAACAGAATTATTAATAAGGTTAAAATCATCCATTCAAAAGATTAAATCTGATTCAAGATATTTAGCTTGGGATATATCGTATGAGAGAAGAATAAATAATAAGAAGAATGCCGTGTTCCATGTTTATGTGTGTGTTTCTATTTAATAAGCACTGGGACTGTTCTGGAAGTAGACTGCTCTTCCTTGATTTTGTTATTTTCCTGACTTTTCACTTTGGATTTTCTTCTTTCCTCAGAGAGCCATGAAGTGCCTTTCTTTGACATCATTGTGGCTGTGCTGCTTGAGTTACAAGATAAACCTTCAAGAACTTCTTGACCTATGATACTGTGTCCTTGTATATATTTTTCTCTTTTGCCACCAGCTCTGACTGTGGATTCCTGGTACCTACTTTCTAACATATACATCCTATTCTCTATCGCAAACAGGATTTCCATCTATGGTTACCCTCCTGCTCATTTTCTTTGGGTTAACCTTCCATTGTTTATATTAATGTCTTCCTTTGGTTCTCCCTTTTTTTCCCTCATATTTAGACTTCGAACAAAACAGTGTGCTCAAAAGTAAACACACTAGCTCTTGCTCGCACTGCCAGAGCTGTCTTCCTCCCACTGTCTCCTTGATGCTTCTCTTGTTTATCTCACAGCTTTGCGTCACACATTTAATTCTTCCTCATACACATGAAACCCACTGTTGTTGTCCACATCTATCCTTGAAATCACTTGCTTCACTTTCTAGTCCCTAAAGTCTTCCCTATAGGTAAAGGAGAAATTTATCCTATCTTTTCTTTGAACCAATTAATCTACTCTTTATCTCCTTTGACTTGTTAAGAAATATTTTACGTAAGTCTGAATAGGTGTGTGCTTTTAATCATGCTGGTTGTGCACATTTTGGCTTTTAATAGTTATTAAGAACATTCATTTTGACAATAAATTCTTTCACTTCCAGATTTTAGCTATAAAGGAAATTCAGGATCAGACTCACGTTTTTTAAAATTATTTTTAGTTTGTGTTATTTGAATTTATGGTAATATCAGTATTTTCATGTGTATATGTATAAGCTAATATTTATAAAACACTGTTGAATGTCTCTCAGTGTAACAATCAGTAAAAACTCCAATTAGTAATTATTTTTTATATATACTTGTTCTGTGATTCACAAACTCTAATTGCATGCTGAGTTAAGATTTGGTTTTATGTTCTTGGCCTAAGGCTGATCAGTATTTAGGCATACTTTCTAATTATACATCCCTCTAACTGAGTGCAAAGGTATAAGGTGGCTCATCCTTTCCTCTCTGAGCACTATTTTCTAATTCTATTACCTAATAAAAATCCCAACCATGTGCTAATTTAACCATAATTGTTCATTTATTCCAATTTGCCCTAACTAGGCCACCATCTCTCCTGTGTTCACTGCCTCATTATAAAAGAGAAATAACAAATTTTGGGCTTGACCTACTAAGTAGTTGAATCTCATCAATATTAAATCATTCTCTTGAATGTTAAAATGTTCAATTTTGTTTGTTGCTCTCTAACATAAACCTTTCATCCAAAGACTACAGCAGCAAACTTGAGTAATTAAAATGTGGCAAATATTTCTTCTACAACACATTGTTTCTTTCTGGAAAGTTGTGTGTTGTGCTAAGAAGTGCCTCTCTCAGTTCACAGGCCTTTCAGGTCTTCTCACACGTTGCTAATGGGGCTTCTGCTGTTCAGTTTCACCTGCTCCTCTATATAATTCTCATCTGTTATGGCCTTTAAGAAGGAAAACTGACAGGTAACATTTATTAGTACTTGTTTATAGTAGTAGCACTCCGGAGGCTAAGGCAAGAGGATTTTGATCATTAGGGATAGCTTGGCCTACGTGGTGAAATATCATGAAAGAACGGAAGGAAGGAGTGAAGAAAGAAATGAAAGAAGGAAAGAAGAGAGGGAGAGAGGGAGAGCAAGGCAGGGAGCATAATAAAGAAGGAAGGAAGAAAGGAAGGAAGGAAGAAAGGAAGCAAGGAAGGTAGGAAGGGAGGGAGGGAGGGAGGGGGAGGGAGGGAAGAAGGAAGGGAGGGAGGGAGGAAAGAAGGAAGGAAGGAAGGAAGGAAGGAACAGAGGGAGGGAGGAAGGAAGAATTGGATACTACCATAAAAAAATCTCTATTTTTCCCTGTTCTCATTCTTTTGTTTTCCCTACAGTTGGCTTCCTCTTCCTTCTATTCTTCACAAATCTGCTTCCTTCTTAGGAGTAAATGATTATTAATCCCTTTTCACTCAATTCTCTATTCAGTTTCACCTTGTAAGACCTGAAGCATGCACACTCTGGTCTTCCTTCTTAAGCTTCAGGTGGTCTGTGGATTGTTTCTTGGGTATTCTGAGCATGTGGACTAATATCCACTTATCAATGAGTGCATACCATGTGTGTTCTTTTATGACTGGGTTACCTCACTCAGGATGATATTTTCTTTTTTTTTTTTTTTTTGTAGTTTTTTTTTTTTTTTATTAACTTGAGTATTTCTTATATACATTTCGAGTGTTATTCCCTTTCCCGGTTTCCGGGCAAACATCCCCCTCCCCCCTCCCCTTCCTTATGGGTGTTCCCCTCCCAACCCTCCCCCCATTGCCGCCCTCCCCCCATAGACTAGTTCACTGGGGGTTCAGTCTTAGCAGGACCCAGGGCTTCCCCTTCCACTGGTGCTCTTACTAGGATATTCATTGCTACCTATGGGGTCAGAGTCCAGGGTCAGTCCATGTATAGTCTTTAGGTAGTGGCTTAGTCCCTGGAAGCTCTGGTTGCTTGGCATTGTTGTACTTTTGGGGTCTCGAGCCCCTTCAAGCTCTTCCAGTTCTTTCTCTGATTCCTTCAATAGGGGACCTATTCTCAGTTCAGTGGTTTGCTGCTGGCATTCGCCTCTATATTTGCTGTATTCTGGCTGTGTCTCTCAGGAGCGATCTACATCCGGCTCCTGTCGGTCTGCACTTCTTTGCTTCATCCATCTTGTCTAATTGGGTGGCTGTATATGTATGGGCCACATGTGGGGCAGGCTCTGAATGGGTGTTCCTTCAGTCTCTGTTTTAATCTTTGCCTCTCCCTTCCCTGCCAAGGGTATTCTTTTTCCTCATTTAAAGAAGGAGTGAAGCATTCACATTTTGATCATCCGTCTTGAGTTTCGTTTGTTCTAGGGATCTAGGGTAATTCAAGCATTTGGGCTAATAGCCACTTATCAATGAGTGCATACCATGTATGTCTTTCTGTGATTGGGTTAGCTCACTCAGGATGATATTTTCCAGTTCCAACCATTTGCCTACGAATTTCATAAACTCGTTGTTTTTGATAGCTGAGTAATATTCCATTGTGTAGATGTACCACATTTTCTGTATCCATTCCTCTGTTGAAGGGCATCTGGGTTCTTTCCAGCTTCTGGCTATTATAAATAAGGCTGCGATGAACATAGTGGAGCAAGTGTCTCTTTTATATGTTGAGGCATCTTTTGGGTATATGCCCAAGAGAGGTATAGCTGGATCATCAGGCAGTTCAATGTCCAATTTTCTGAGGAACCTCCAGACTGATTTCCAGAATGGTTTTACCAGTCTGCAATCCCACCAACAATGGAGGAGTGTTCCTCTTTCTCCACATCCTCGCCAGCATCTGCTGTCACCTGAGTTTTTGATCTTAGCCAATCGCACTGGTGTGAGGTGAAATCTCAGGGTTGTTTTGATTTGCATTTCCCTTATGACTAAAGATGTTGAACATTTCTTTAGGTGTTTCTCAGCCATTCGGCATTCCTCAGCTGTGAATTCTTTGTTTAGCTTTGAACCCCATTTTTTAATAGGGTTATTTGTTTCCCTGCGGTCTAACTTCTTGAGTTCTTTGTATATTTTGGAAATAAGGCCTCTATCTGTTGTAGGATTGGTAAAGATCTTTTCCCAATCTGTTGGTTGCCGTTTTGTCCTAACCACAGTGTCCTTTGCCTTACAGAAGCTTTGCAGTTTTATGAGATCCCATTTGTCGATTCTTGATCTTAGAGCATAAGCCATTGGTGTTTTGTTCAGGAAATTTTTTCCAGTGCCCATGTGTTCCAGATGCTTCCCTAGTTTTTCTTCTATTAGTTTGAGTGTGTCTGGTTTGATGTGGAGGTCCTTGATCCACTTGGACTTAAGCTTTGTACAGGGTGATAAGGATGGATCGATCTGCATTCTTCTACATGTTGCCCTCCAGTTGAACCAGCACCATTTGCTGAAAATACTATCTTTTTTCCATTGGATGGTTTTGGCTCCTTTGTCAAAAATCAAGTGACCATAGGTGTGTGGGTTCATTTCTGGGTCTTCAATTCTATTCCATTGGTCTATCTGTCTGTCTCTGTACCAATACCATGCAGTTTTTATCACTATTGCTCTGTAATACTGCTTGAGTTCAGGGATAGTGATTCCCCCTGAAGTCCTTTTATTGTTGAGGATAGCTTTAGCTATCCTGGGTTTTTTGTTATTCCAGATGAATTTGCAAATTGTTCTGTCTAACTCTTTGAAGAATTGGATTGGTATTTTGATGGGGATTGCATTGAATCTGTAGATTGCTTTTGGTAAAATGGCCATTTTTACCATATTAATCCTGCCAATCCATGAGCATGGGAGAACTTTCCATCTTCTGAGGTCTTCTTCAATTTCTTTCCTCAGTGTCTTGAAGTTCTTATTGTACAGATCTTTTACTTGCTTGGTTAAAGTCACACCGAGGTACTTTATATTATTTGGGTCTATTATGAAGGGTGTCGTTTCCCTAATTTCTTTCTCGGCTTGTTTCTCTTTTGTATAGAGGAAGGCAACTGATTTATTTGAGTTAATTTTATACCCAGCCACTTTGCTGAAGTTGTTTATCAGCTTTAGTAGTTCTCTGGTGGAACTTTTGGGATCACTTAAATATACTATCATGTCATCTGCAAATAGTGATATTTTGACCTCTTCTTTTCCGATCTGTATCCCTTTGATCTCCTTTTGTTGTCTGATTGCTCTGGCTAGAACTTCAAGAACTATATTGAATAAGTAGGGAGAGAGTGGGCAGCCTTGTCTAGTCCCTGATTTTAGTGGGATTGCTTCAAGTTTCTCTCCATTTAGTTTAATGTTAGCAACTGGTTTGCTGTATATGGCTTTTACTATGTTTAGGTATGGGCCTTGAATTCCTGTTCTTTCCAGGACTTTTATCATGAAGGGGTGTTGAATTTTGTCAAATGCTTTCTCAGCATCTAATGAAATGATCATGTGGTTCTGTTCTTTCAGTTTGTTTATATAATGGATCACGTTGATGGTTTTCCGTATATTAAACCATCCCTGCATGCCTGGGATGAAGCCAACTTGATCATGGTGGATGATTGTTTTGATGTGCTCTTGAATTCGGTTTGCCAGAATTTTATTGAGTATTTTTGCGTCGATATTCATAAGGGAAATTGGTCTGAAGTTCTCTTTCTTTGTTGTGTCTTTGTGTGGTTTAGGTATAAGAGTAATTGTGGCTTCATAGAAGGAATTCGGTAGGGCTCCATCTGTTTCAATTTTGTGGAATAGTTTGGATAATATTGGTATGAGGTCTTCTATGAAGGTTTGATAGAATTCTGCACTAAACCCGTCTGGACCTGGGCTCTTTTTGGTTGGGAGACCTTTAATGACTGCTTCTATTTCCTTAGGAGTTATGGGGTTGTTTAACTGGTTTATCTGTTCCTGATTTAACTTCGATACCTGGTATCTGTCTAGGAAATTGTCCATTTCCTGAAGATTTTCAAATTTTGTTGAATATAGGTTTTTATAGTAAGATCTGATGATTTTTTGAATTTCCTCCGAATCTGTAGTTATGTCTCCCTTTTCATTTCTGATTTTGTTAATTTGGACACACTCTCTGTGTCCTCTCGTTAGTCTGGCTAAGGGTTTATCTATCTTGTTGATTTTCTCAAAGAACCAACTTTTGGTTCTGTTGATTCTTTCTATGGTCCTTTTTGTTTCTACTTGGTTGATTTCAGCTCTGAGTTTGATTAGTTCCTGCCTTCTACTCCTCCTGGGTGTATTTGCTTCTTTTTGTTCTAGAGCTTTTAGGTGTGCTGTCAAGCTGCTGACATATGCTCTTTCCTGTTTCTTTCTGCAGGCACTCAGCGCTATGAGTTTTCCTCTTAGCACAGCTTTCATTGTGTCCCATAAGTTTGAGTATGTTGTATCTTCATTTTCATTAAATTCTAAAAAGTTTTTAATTTCTTTCTTTATTTCTTCCTTGACCAGGTTATCATTGAGTAGAGCATTGTTCAATTTCCACGTATATGTGGGCATTCTTCCCTTATTGTTATTGAAGACCAGTTTTAGGCCGTGGTGGTCCGATAGCACGCATGGGATTATTTCTATCTTTCTGTACCTGTTGAGGCCCGTTTTTTGACCAATTATATGGTCAATTTTGGAGAAAGTACCATGAGGAGCTGAGAAGAAGGTATATCCTTTTGCTTTAGGATAGAATGTTCTATAAATATCTGTTAAGTCCATTTGGCTCATGACTTCTCTTAGTCTGTCTACATCACTGTTTAATTTCTGTTTCCATGATCTGTCCATTGATGAGAGTGGGGTGTTGAAATCTCCCACTATTATTGTGTGAGGTGCAATGTGTGTTTTGAGCTTTAGTAAGGTTTCTTTTACATATGTAGGTGCCCTTTTATTTGGGGCATAGATATTTAGGATTGAGAGTTCATCTTGGTTGATTTTTCCTTTGATGAATATGAAGTGTCCTTCCTTATCTTTTTTGATGACTTTTAGTTGGAAATTGATTTTATTTGATATTAGAATGGCTACTCCAGCTTGCTTCTTCTGACCATTTGCTTGGAAAGTTGTTTTCCAGCCTTTCACTCTGAGGTAGTGTCTGTCTTTGTCTCTGAGGTGTGTTTCCTGTAGGCAGCAGAATGCAGGGTCCTCGTTGCGTATCCAGTTTGTTAATCTATGTCTTTTTATTGGGGAGTTGAGGCCATTGATATTGAGAGATATTAAGGAATAGTGATTATTGCTTCCCGTTATATTCATATTTGATGTGAGGTTATGTTTGTGTGCTTTCATTCTCTTTGTTTTGTTGCCAAGACGATTAGTTTCTTGCTTCTTCTAGGGTATAGCTTGCCTCCTTATGTTGGGCTTTACCATTTATTATCCTTTGTAGTGCTGGATTTGTAGAAAGATATTGTGTAAATTTGGTTTTGTCATGGAATATCTTGGTTTCTCCATCAATGTTAATTGAGAGTTTTGCTGGATACAGTAATCTGGGCTGGCATTTGTGTTCTCTTAGGGTCTGTATAACATCAGTCCAGGATCTTCTGGCCTTCATAGTTTCTGGCGAGAAGTCTCGTGTGATTCTGATAGGTCTCCCTTTATATGTTACTTGACCTTTTTCCCTTACTGCTTTTAATATTCTTTCTTTATTTTGTGCGTTTGGTGTTTTGACAATTATGTGACGGGAGGTGTTTCTTTTCTGGTCCAATCTATTTGGAGTTCTGTAGGCTTCCTGTATGTCTATGGGTATCTCTTTTTTTAGGTTAGGGAAGTTTTCTTCTATGATTTTGTTGAAGATATTTACTGGTCCTTTGAGCTGGGAGTCTTCACTCTCTTCTATACCTATTATCCTTAGGTTTGATCTTCTCATTGAGTCCTGGATTTCCTGTATGTTTTGGACCAGTAGCTTTTTCCGCTTTACATTATCTTTGACAGTTGAGTCAATGATTTCTATGGAATCTTCTGCTCCTGAGATTCTCTCTTCCATCTCTTTATTCTGTTGGTGAAGCTTGTATCTACAGCTCCTTGTCTCTTCTTTTGGTTTTCTATATCCAGGGTTGTTTCCATGTGTTCTTTCTTGATTGCTTCTATTTCCATTTTTAATTCCTTCAACTGTTTGATTGTGTTTTCCTGGAATTCTTTCAGGGATTTTTGCGATTCCTCTCTGTAGGCTTTTACTTGTTTATTAATGTTTTCCTGTGCTTCCCTAAGTGTGTTCAGGTCTTTCCTGAAGTCCTCCAGCATCATGATCAAATATGATTTTGAAACTAGATCTTGCTTTTCTGGTGTGTTTGGATATTCCATGTTTTTTTTGGTGGGAGAATTGGGCTCCGATGATGGCATGTAGTCTTGGTTTCTGTTGCTTGGGTTCCTGCGCTTGCCTCTCGCCATCAGATTATCTCTAGTGTTACTTTGTTCTGCTATTTCTGACAGTGGCTAGACTGTCCTATAAGCCTGTGTGTCAGGAGTGCTGTAGACCTGTTTTCCTCTCTTTCAGTCAGTTATGGGGACAGAGTGTTCTGCTTTCGGGCGTGTAGTTTTTCCTCTCTACAGGTCTTCAGCTGTTCCTGTGGGCCTGTGTCTTGAGTTCACCAGGCAGCTTTCTTGCAGCAGAAAAGTTGGTCTTACCTGTGGTCCCGAGGCTCAGGTTTGCTCGTGGTGTGCTGTCCATGGGCTCTCTGCAGCGGCAGCAACCAGGAAGACCTGTGCAGCCCCTTCCGGGAGCTTCAGTGCACCAGGGTTCCAGATGGTCTTTGGCTTTTTCCTCTGGCGTCCGAGATGTGTGTGCAGGGAGCAGTCTCTTCTGGTTTCCCAGGCCTGTCTGCCTCTCTGAAGGTTTAGCTCTCCCTCCCACGGGATTTGGGTGCAGAGAACTGTTTATCTGGTCTGTTTCCTTCAGGGTCCGGCGGTGTCTGTGGCAGGGGTCCTGCTGCTCCTGGGCCCTCCCCCACGGGAGCCCAGAGGCCTTATACAGTTTCCTCTTGGGCCAGGGATGTGGGCAGGGGTGAGCAGTGTTGGTGGTCTCTTCCGCTCTGCAGCCTCAGGAGTGCCCACCTGACCAGGCGGTTGGGTCTCTCTCTCACCGGGTCTGGTAGCAGAGAGCTGCTGCGGGCCGGGATCCGCGGGTGTGGGACTTCCGGTAAACACAGAACGTGCCCGGTTCTAGAGAAATTCTGCTTCCGTGTGTCCCAAGCTCACCAGGCAGCTTTCTTGCAGCAGAAAATTTGGTCTTACCTGTGGTCCCGAGGCTCAGGTTCGCTCGTGGGGTGCTGCCCAGGGGCTCTCTGCAGCGGCAGCAACCAGGAAGACCTGTCAGGATGATATTTTCTAATTTCATCCATTTGCCTAAGAATTTCACGTAGTCATTGTTTTGTTTTGTTTTCTTTTTCTCCTCCATCTTTATTAAATTGAGTATTTCTTATTTATATTTCAATTGTTATTCCCATTCCCGGTTTCCAGGCCAACATCACACTAACCCCTCCACATCCCCTTCTATATGGGTGATCCCCACCCCATCCACCCCCCCATTACTGCCCTCCTTCCAACAATCACGTTCACTGGGGGTTCACTCTTAGCAGGACCCAGGGCTTCCCCTTCCACTGGTGCTCTTACTAGGATATGCATTGCTACCTATGAGGTCAGAGTCCAGGGTCAGTCCATGTATAGTCTTTAGGTAGTGGCTTAGTCCCTGGAAGCTCTGGTTGCTTGGCATTGTTGTTCATAAGGGGTCTCGAGCCCCTTCAAGCTCTTCCAGTTCTTTCTCTGATTCCTTCAACGGGGGTCCCGTTCTCAGTTCAGTGGTTTGCTTCTGGCATTCGCCTATGTATTTGCCGGATTCTGGCTGTGTCTCTCAGGAGCGATCTACATCCGGCTCCTGTCGGTCTGCACTTCTTTGCTTCATCCATCTTATCTAGTTTGGTGGCTGTATATGTATGGGCCACATGTGGGAGTCATTGTTTTTAATAGCCGAGTAGTACTCTGTTGTGTAAATGCACCACATTTTCTGTATCCATTCCTCTAATGAAGGACATCTGGGTTCTTTCCAGTTTCTGGCTATTATAAATAAGGCTGCTATAAACATAATGAAGCATGTGACCTTGTTATATATTGACTGTAGGAAGAACAACAATATCAACCAACCAGATCCCTCAGAACTCCCAGGGACTAAACCACCAAGCAATGAGCACACATGGAGGAACACTTGGCCTCAGCCACATCCGTAGCAGAGGACGGCATTGTCTGGCATCAATAGGAGAAGCCCTTCGTCTTGTGAAGGCTCGTTTCCCCAGTATAGGAGAATGCCAGGATGTTGAGGTGGGAGTGGGTGGGTGGGAATGGAGGGAGCATCTTCATAGATGGAGGGGTAAGGGGGAATGGGATAACATTTGAAATGTAAATACATAAAATATCCAATAAAAAATAAAAATAAATAAATAAATAAAAAGTGATCTCAATAGGGCTATTCCATGGCTGTGCTTTATGGCATTGGTTAGAGGTCATCCTGGGTATGCCCATCTCCAAACACAAAGGCCTGGGCATGGACTGGTGTTAGTTTCAGACTCACTCCCCCCTCGCCCTCAGAGAGTAATAGTGTACTAATCATTCAGCTGTTCACAGGTCAGAACATTGAACCTAGCCTCTGTCCTCGCTTCTGCCTACTGATGCACATATGACACAATCTGCAATGCCTCTAGGTGCTTTCTGCTTTAGATTATTTTTATAAATTCATACATGTGTAGTATATACCTTAATTGCATTCACATACTCACATTGACTTTCTTTCTCTAACGTCCCCTCTTGTAGATCATGCTTACCTGTTGAAGTTCTCTTTTTTTTACTTTATATCCCAGTTCTCACTGAGTCCAGTAAATGCTCTCAAAACGTCAATAGTCCAACAATTACATCCTAGGCCATTAGGGGCCAGCCCTGCAAAGAAAATTGACTCCTCCCCCCTCAGCAGCCACCAATTGTCAACCTAGGACAGCTGATTTATTCAGACAATGACAACCGTATTTTTGTCCTGCTGCAGTCATAATTTTACAATTAATAATCATTCCAAAATATGTACATGGGACATTCTACATGACATGGAGATATTTTTCTGAGGGGGTTAGACTGGCTTGTTGCTGTTTTGTTTGTCTGGTATGAGCAGATTCAGTATATCTAAATGTTAATTTGGGCATCCATAAGTGAAGAGTTCTGAGAAAAAGTGAATCTATGATCATAAAATTTTTTATGTAGGAAAAGGTGCCAAGAATGGTGGCAGGATCTAGTGAGCTAGATCATTAGACACATGCAGTCTGAGATTTTCATGATTAACAATTCTTATTAAAAAGTCACTGGGAACACGATAAGGTGACTCAGCAGAGGGCTCCCCCAGAATAAGTATATCCATTAGTTTCAAGAGAGCTAGCATCATAATCTAGAAAAATCTCCCTAACCCATCTTTGCTATTGTTTAAAGGCTGGTCACATTCTCCCACAGGCTTTGTCTAAACACATTGCAGATTCCTTTAGAATGTAGGTTACAACATATTTTTCAGTGCTGTATGCCTCGACCTCATCTGACACATACTAGGCTGACAGTTGAGAGCCCATTCACAAAACAGCATGGGAAAGCACAGGCGTCTCAGAGCCCCAGTGCACTTCTCAATGTGGCAAATTGCAATCCACAGGCGATGACAGCATCTCAAGAGAAGCTGTCCATTGTGAGACTGGGGAGAAAAAAAAAATCAAGGGCTTCACAATGTAGAATCCTTTTCTTTTTGTCCTTCATAGTGAAATAATCTATAATGAGTGTTTCTGCAGTCACTGCTAAGATATTAAAAGACCTTTTGGGTATTATAATGGTATCCTGATTTTAGAAACTCTTGGGAAGTTATGTTTCTCAGAGTTTTACACTGCATAGTTTTAATAGATGTCATTTGTAGAGGCTATGTCATGGCAACTGGGTGGAATGTTGAAATGTCTTGTCTTGTAGTTATACCTTAGCTGTTGTGACAACCAGGGCCAATGGTGGAATGGCTTGTCTTCTAGAGTCACCTTACAAACAAACACAAAAGACATAGCAGATGGATTAAAGCCTCACCGAATACACTGTAGGGGAAAAATGGTAACATTTCTTTATAACTGAAAAAAACAAAACCACCCCAAAAAAATCCAATGAGAAGAGAGAATTAGAAATATAGGTGACTTTTGCAAGCACTATAGGACATGTAGGGTAAAATTTTCCTACCAAAATTAAGGAGCTGTCTAAACCCATTCCCACCATACTCAGAGAAATGTTCAAAAAACTCTCAGCATAGACAGAGCTCTGACGAAAGAGTTTCTGGAGTGATGTTTGCCAACTTACTTTGTCTATTCTTGGGAGTGTGAAAGAGTTTATTGTAATTGTGACAGCTGAAGAGCAGATATGAGGGATGAGTTCAGCTAGGACTTTTAGTTTACAGACTAGTCCTTTGCATGATTCAGACATAAGAAAGATTATGTACTGTAATGAACAAACTGGTTTCCTTCAAAGAAGGAATGGTCTGGTCTTGTCAAGAACATGCCAATGTATACAAATGTAGACGTACTAGAGAAAGATTAAAAATAGAATTTTTAGACATGGTAAGCACATAGGTTTTCCTTCAACCCATATAATAATTGTTTCCAACAGAGCCAAAATGATCACATTGTATTAATCTATATAATACTCAAATATTTATTTAAGGACATTTATTTTTTGACTAGAATATAATGATGTTATTTACCTCTTCCCTTTGCTCCCTGCAAGATCTCCCCTGTATTTACTCTACCCTGTTTCAAAATCATTGCTTTTTTCTTTGTTTATTTAAAATCTCTACATTTAAACTTATGCATAAATTAATATTATTTATTCATAAATTAAAATTATTTACTTATTCATAAATTAAAACTATGGCTTAGAAAATAAAATTCAGTTATCTGAGCAAGAAGGATCTTACAATTCAAACAGCATGTTTTCCAGAAAGATCACATGGAAATAAGAGAATAGCCCTGTATCTATTTAATTCGTGGTTTTGGAAAATCCTAAATCACTCTGAATGATCTAAACATTGTGCACTTAATTCTCTCAGGTTTTGTATTCAGGAATTTGGCCAGATAGTTATGAAATTATAATGCAGGAAAACAAAATTTCACAATATTGAATTTATAATCTGTAATATTGGGACTCATTGTTTCTCTACAGGTCTCTTTAATATTTTTATATATTTCAGTGTTCTGTGTTACACATTGTAAACAAGCAACTTGCATTGGTATACTGTTTAGAATTCTGTGACTGTCAAAATATCTCTGATAAAGGATTTTGATACCCTCTTTCTGGTTAAACATCGAAGTAAACTATATTTACAACTACACTTCTGCAGAGGTGAAGCCTCTGGCATGTAAGTGCCACAAATGCTTGTCTTCTGGTTTTATGACAGTAGCCAAAGATGTAAACGGAAAGTCTGGATTCCCAAGATTGCTCCACAAAGCAATGCTTTTCTAACTCTTCTCAAACCCACATGGGTTATGATGCAGGCCAGAATTCATAATGCTTCTGAATGTGCACTTAGGCTACTGAATCAGTTACTTAATCCTGAGGAGTATGTTGTACCTTAATGCTTAATGACACAACAATCTACCCTGGAATGGAAGTAAAATAGTCTTCCCAATTGATTGCTACATTTGTTATTTAATAAACTTCAGATGCTTGCAGTATAGTATTAACTGAATTTGTTATCATAATTGACAAGTACTATATGTGGTATTTTTAAACTCGTTCCACATCCCTATTCTTAACCTTTGAATACTCTCTAATTTTTCTCCTATTTGACAGCGTCTTCAGAACTCAATTACCCAAACTGTTTATGGCAGTAGAAAGCCGGAAGATATTCAGTATCAAGTAACAGGACTGTGCCATTTGTGAACATGAAATACTTTAATGCTTCCTGTAAATAGCTCTAACACTTAATTCGCAAAAGCATTTTTTTTCTAAAATGAATAACTAAAGCTTTTCTAACCCAGTATCTCTGCATTCAAATAAGCTAAAAGCACCACACATCAGGCAGCCATTCAGAAATGCTGGCCCTTCTCTACGCCCTTAGAGCATTTAGATATTTAAATGAGCAAAGCAGACAAGACTCATTTTGCATCATAATTCAATGATGGATCACCCACACATATGAAAAAAATTCAATCCATACAAATAAAATCTGTATATAAAAGTGGGTGCATAGACAAGATGTGTTTTGTAGTAATTTAGCAAGTTAATGCAAGACAAAAATTATTATCTCACTACTTTGATGGGTCAGGGGTCTATTACTGATCAAGTGTTTTGTTTTCTGTTTTTGTTTTTGTTTTTTTTCTGTTTAGCTGTCAGTCTGAAATAGAAATATTAACCAAGAATTCAGTGATCTTGGAAATCTGGCAGATAGATCCCTTTCAGATCCACTACTCATTAGTTAGAAGAATGGGCTTCTTTATGCTTGTGAGAATGGGATCCTTACTTTAATTTATTCTATCAATTTAAAATCAATCTCAACTTTTTACATAAATATCACTATCATCTGTTCACAAAGTTAATTTTAGTATAAAATTTCCCTCAAATTAAGCTTTTTTTTTTATTAACTTGAGTATTTCTTATATACATTTCGAGTGTTATTCCCTTTCCCGGTTTCCGAGCAAACATCTCCCTCCCCCCTCCCCTTCCTTAGGGGTGTCCCCCTCCCAACCCTCCCCGCATTGCCGCCCTCCCCCCATAGTCTAGTTCACTGGGGGTTCAGTCTTAGCAGGACCCAGGGCTTCCCCTTCCACTGGTGCTCTTACTAGGATATTCATTGCTACCTATGGGGTCAGAGTCCAGGGTCAGTCCATGTATAGTATTTAGGTAGTGGCTTAGTCCCTGGAAGCTCTGGTTGCTTGACATTGTTGTACTTTTGGGGTCTCGAGCCCCTTCAAGCTCTTCCAGTTCTTTCTCTGATTCCTTGAACGGGGGACATATTCTCAGTTCAGTGGTTTGCTGCTGGCATTCGCCTCTGTATTTGCTGTATTCTGGCTGTGTCTCTCAGGAGCGATCTACATCCGGCTCCTGTCGGTCTGCACTTCTTTGCTTCATCCATCTTGTCCAATTGGGTGGCTGTATATGTATGGGCCACCTGTGGGGCAGGCTCTGAATGGGTGTTCCTTCAGTCTCTGTTTTAATCTTTGCCTCTCCCTTCCCAGCCAAGGGTATTCTTTTTCCTCATTTAAAGAAGGAGTGAAGCATTCACATTTTGATCATCCGTCTTGAGTTTCGTTTGTTCTAGGGATCTAGGGTAATTCAAGCATTTGGGCTAATAGCCATTTATCAATGAGTGCATACCATGTATGTCTTTCTGTGATTGGGTTAGCTCACTCAGGATGATATTTTCCAGTTCCAACCATTTGCCTACGAATTTCATAAACTCGTTTTTGATAGCTGAGTAATATTCCATTGTATAGATGTACCACATTTTCTGTATCCATTCCTCTGTTGAAGGACATCTGGGTTCTTTCCATTTTCTGGCTATTATAAATAAGGCTGCGATGAACATAGTGGAGCACGTGTCTCTTTTATATGTTGAGGCATCTTTTGGGTATATGCCCAAGAGAGGTATAGCTGGATCCTCAGGCAGTTCAATGTCCAATTTTCTGAGGAACCTCCAGACTGATTTCCAGAATGGTTTTACCAGTCTGCAATCCCACCAACAATGGAGGAGTGTTCGTCTTTCTCCACATCCTCGCCAGCATCTGCTGTCACCTGAGTTTTTGATCTTAGCCATTCTCACTGGTGTGAGGTGAAATCTCAGGGTTGTTTTGATTTGCATTTCCCTTATGACTAAAGATGTTGAACATTTCTTTAGGTGTTTCTCAGCCATTCGGCATTCCTCAGCTGTGAATTCTTTGTTTAGCTCTGAACCCCATTTTTTAATAGGGTTATTTGTTTCCCTGCGGTCTAACTTCTTGAGTTCTTTGTATATTTTGGATATAAGGCCTCTATCTGTTGTAGGATTGGTAAAGATCTTTTCCCAATCTGTTGGTTGCCGTTTTATCCTAACCACAGTGTCCTTTGCCTTACAGAAGCTTTGCAGTTTTATGAGATCCCATTTGTCGATTCTTGATCTTAGAGCATAAGCCATTGGTGTTTTGTTCAGGAAATTTTTTCCAGTGCCCATGTGTTCCAGATGCTTCCCTAGTTTTTCTTCTATTAGTTTGAGTGTGTCTAGTTTGATGTGGAGGTCCTTGATCCACTTGGACTTAAGCTTTGTACAGGGTGATAAGCATGGATCGATCTGCATTCTTCTACATGTTGCCCTCCAGTTGAACCAGCACCATTTGCTGAAAAGGCTATCTTTTTTCCATTGGATGGTTTTGGCTCCTTTGTCAAAAATCAAGTGACCATAGGTGTGTGGGTTCATTTCTGGGTCTTCAATTATATTCCATTGGTCTATCTGTCTGTCTCCGTACCAATACCATGCAGTTTTTATCACTATTGCTCTGTAATACTGCTTGAGTTCAGGGATAGTGATTCCCCCTGAAGTCCTTTTATTGTTGAGGATAGCTTTAGCTATCCTGGGTTTTTTGTTATTCCAGATGAATTTGCAAATTGTTCTGTCTAACTCTTTGAAGAATTGGATTGGTATTTTGATTGGGATTGCATTGAATCTCTAGATTGCTTTTGGTAAAATGGCCATTTTTACTATTTTAATCCTGCCAATCCATGAGCATGGGAGATCTTTCCATCTTCTGAGGTCTTCTTCAATTTCTTTCCGCAGTGTCTTTAAGTTCTTATTGTACAGATCTTTTACTTGCTTGGTTAAAGTCACACCGAGGTACTTTATATTATTTGGGTCTATTATGAAGGGTGTCGTTTCCCTAATTTCTTTCTCGGCTTGTTTCTCTTTTGTATAGAGGAAGGCAACTGATTTATTTGAGTTAATTTTATACCCAGCCACTTTGCTGAAGTTGTTTATCAGCTTTAGTAGTTCTCTGGTGGAACTTTTGGGATCACTTAAATATACTATCATGTCATCTGGAAATAGTGATATTTTGACCTCTTCTTTTCCGATCTGTATCCCCTTGATCTCCTTTTGTTGTCTGATTGCTCTGGCTAGAACTTCAAGAACTATATTGAATAAGTAGGGAGAGAGTGGGCAGCCTTGTCTAGTCCCTGATTTTAGTGGGATTGCTTCAAGTTTCTCTCCATTTAGTTTAATGTTAGCAACTGGTTTGCTGTATATGGCTTTTACTATGTTTAGGTATGGGCCTTGAGTTCCTATTCTTTCCAGGACTTTTATCATGAAGGGGTGTTGAATTTTGTCAAATGCTTTCTCAGCATCTAATTAAATGATCATGTGGTTCTGTTCTTTCAGTTTGTTTATATAATGGATCACGTTGATGGTTTTCCGTATATTAAACCATCCCTGCATGCCTGGGATGAAGCCTACTTGATCATGGTGGATGATTGTTTTGATGTGCTCTTGAATTCGGTTTGCCAGAATTTTATTGAGTATTTTTGCATCGATATTCATAAGGGAAATTGGTCTGAAGTTCTCTTTCTTTGTTGTGTCTTTGTGTGGTTTAGGTATAAGAGTAATTGTGGCTTCGTACAAGGAATTCGGTAGGGCTCCATCTGTTTCAGTTTTGTGGAATAGTTTGGATAATATTGGTATGAGGTCTTCTATGAAGGTTTGATAGAATTCTGCACTAAACCCGTCTGGACCTGGGCTCTTTTTGGTTGGGAGACCTTTAATGACTGCTTCTATTTCCTTAGGAGTTATGGGGTTGTTTAACTGGTTTATCTGTTCCTGATTTAACTTCGATACCTGGTATCTGTCTAGGAAATTGTCCATTTCCTGAAGATTTTCAAGTTTTGTTGAATATAGGTTTTTATAGTAAGATCTGATGATTTTTTGAATTTCCTCTGAATCTGTAGTTATGTCTCCCTTTTCATTTCTGATTTTGTTAATTTGGACGCACTCTCTGTGTCCTCTCGTTAGTCTGGCTAAGGGTTTATCTATCTTGTTGATTTTCTCAAAGAACCAACTTTTGGTTCTGTTGATTCTTTCTATGGTCCTTTTTGTTTCTACTTGGTTGATTTCAGCTCTGAGTTTGATTATTTCCTGCCTTCTACTCCTCCTGGGCGTATTTGCTTCTTTTTGTTCTAGAGCTTTTAGTTGTGCTGTCAAGCTGCTGACATATGCTCTTTCCTGTTTCTTTCTGCAGGCACTCAGCGCTATGAGTTTTCCTCTTAGCACAGCTTTCATTGTGTCCCATAAGTTTGGGTATGTTGTATCTTCATTTTCATTAAATTCTAAAAAGTTTTTAATTTCTTTCTTTATTTCTTCCTTGACCAGGTTATCATTGAATAGAGCATTGTTCAATTTCCACGTATATGTGGGCATTCTTCCCTTATTGTTATTGAAGACCAGTTTTAGGCCATGGTGGTCCGATAGCATGCATGGGATTATTTCTATTTTTCTGTACCTGTTGAGGCCCATTTTTTGACCAATTATATGGTCAATTTTGGAGAAAGTACCATGAGGAGCTGAGAAGAAGGTATATCCTTTTGCTTTAGGATAGAATGTTCTATAAATATCCGTTAAGTCCATTTGGCTCATGACTTCTCTTAGTCTGTCGACATCACTGTTTAATTTCTGTTTCCATGATCTGTCCATTGATGAGAGTGGTGTGTTGAAATCTCCCACTATTATTGTGTGAGGTGCAATGTGTGCTTTGAGCTTTAGTAAGGTTTCTTTTACGTATGTAGGTGCCCTTGTATTTGGGGCATAGATATTTAGGATTGAGAGTTCATCTTGGTGGATTTTTCCTTTGATGAATACGAAGTGTCCTTCCTTATCTTTTTTGATGACTTTTAGTTGGAAATTGATTTTATTTGATATTAGAATGGCTACTCCATCTTGCTTCTTCTGACCATTTGCTTGGAAAGTTGTTTTCCAGCCTTTCACTCTGAGGTAGTGTCTGTCTTTGTGTCTGAGGTGTTTTCCTGTAGGCAGCAGAATGCAGGGTCCTCGTTGTGTATCCAGTTGGTTAATCTATGTCTTTTTATTGGGGAGTTGAGGCCATTGATATTGAGAGATATTAAGGAATAGTGATTATTGCTTCCTGTTATATTCATATTTGGATGTGAGGTTATGTTTTTGTGCTTTCATTCTCTTTGTTTTGTTGCCAAGACGATTAGTTTCTTGCTTCTTCTAGGGTATAGCTTGCCTCCTTATGTTGGGCTTTACCATTTATTATCCTTTGTAGTGCTGGATTTGTGGAAAGATATTGTGTAAATTTGGTTTTGTCATGGAATATCTTGGTTTCTCCATCAATGTTAATTGAGAGTTTTGCTGGATACAGTAACCTGGGCTGGCATTTGTGTTCTCTTAGGGTCTGTATAACATCAGTCCAGGATCTTCTGGCCTTCATAGTTTCTGGCGAGAAGTCTGGTGTGATTCTGATAGGTCTCCCTTTATATGTTACTTGACCTTTTTCCCTTACTGCTTTTAATATTCTTTCTTTATTTTGTGCGTTTGGTGTTTTGACAATTATGTGACGGGAGGTGTTTCTTTTCTGGTCCAATCTATTTGGAGTTCTGTAGGCTTCTTGTATGTCTATGGGTATCTCTTTTTTTAGGTTAGGGAAGTTTTCTTCTATGATTTTGTTGAAGATATTTACTGGTCCTTTGAGCTGGGAGTCTTCACTCTCTTCTATACCTATTATCCTTAGGTTTGATCTTCTCATTGAGTCCTGGATTTCCTGTATGTTTTGGATCAGTAGCTTTTTCTGCTTTACATTATCTTTGACAGTTGAGTCAATGATTTCTATGGAATCTTCTGCTCCTGAGATTCTCTCTTCCATCTCTTGTATTCTGTTGGTGAAGCTTGTATCTACAGCTCCTTGTCTCTTCTTTTTGTTTTCTATATCCAGGGTTGTCTCCATGTGTTCTTTCTTGATTGCTTCTATTTCCATTTTTAATTCCTTCAACTGTTTGATTGTGTTTTCCTGGAATTCTTTCAGGGATTTTTGTGTCTCCTCTCTATGGGCTTCTACTTGTTTATTTATGTTTTCCTGGAATTCTTTCAGGGATTTTTGCGATTCTTTCAGGCATTTTTGCGATTCCTCTCTGTAGGCTTCTACTTGTTCTCTAAGGGAGTTCTTCACGTCTTTCTTGAAGTCCTCCAGCATCATGATCAAAAATGATTTTGAAACTAGATCTTGCTTTTCTGGTGTGTTTGGATATTCCATGTTTGTTTTGATGGGAGAATTGGGCTCCGATGGTGCCATGTAGTCTTGGTTTCTGTTGCTTGGGTTCCTGCGCTTGCCTCTCGCCATCAGATTATCTCTAGTGTTACTTTGTTCTGCTATTTCTGACAGTGGCTAGACTGTCCTATAAGCCTGTGTGTCAGGAGTGCTGTAGACCTGTTTTCCTCTCTTTCAGTCAGTTATGGGGACAGAGTGTTCTGCTTTCCTGCGTGTGGTTTTTCCTCTCTACAGGTCTTCAGCTGTTCCTGTGGGCCTGTGTCTTGAGTTCACCAGGCAGCTTTCTTGCAGCAGAAAAGTTGGTCTTACCTGTGGTCCCGAGGCTCAAGTTCGCTCGTGGGGTGCCACCCACGGGCTCTCTGCAGCGGCAGCAACCAGGAAGACCTGTGCCGCCCCTTCCGGGAGCTTCAGTGCACCAGGGTTCCAGATGGTCTTTGGCTTTTTCCTCTGGCGTCCGAGATGTGTGTGCAGGGAGCAGTCTCTTCTGGTTTCCCAGGCTTGTCTGCCTCTCTGAAGGTTCAGCTCTCCCTCCCACGGGATTTGGGTGCAGAGAACTGTTTATCCGGGTCTGTTTCTTTCAGGTTCTGGTGGTGTCTCAGGCAGGGGTCCTGCTGCTCCTGGGCCCTCCCCCACGGGAGCCCAGAGGCCTTACACAGTTTCCTCTTGGGCCAGGGATGTGGGCAGGGGTGGGCAGTGTTGGTGGTCTCTTCCGCTCTGCAGCCTCAGGAGTGCCCACCTGACCAGGCGGTTGGGTCTCTCTCTCACAGGGTCTGGGGGCAGAGAGCTGCTGTTGGCCGGGATCCGTGGGTGTGGGATTCCGGTAAACACAGAACGTGCCCGGTTCTACAGGAATTCTGCTTCCGTGTGTCCCAAGCTCACCAGGCAGCTTTCTTGCAGCAGAAAAGTTGGTCTTACCTGTGGTCCCGGGGCTCAAGTTCGCTCGTGGGGTGCCACCCACGGGCTCTCTGCAGCGGCAGCAACCAGGAAGACCTGTGCCGCCCCTTCCGGGAGCTTCAGTGCACCAGGGTTCCAGATGTTCTTTGGCTTTTTCCTCTGGCATCCGAGATGTGTGTGCAGAGAGCAGTCTCTTCTGGTTTCCCGGGCTTGTCTGCCTCTCTGAAGGTTCAGCTCTCCCTCCCATGGGATTTGGGTGCAGAGAACTGTTTATCCGGTCTGTTTCCTTCTGGTTCTGGTGGTGTCCTCAAATTAAGCTTTTACCTATTTTTGCTGTATCTTTTTGTCTTATATCTAGTTGGATAAAAGTATATGATTTTATATGATTATGTGGCTAGCTTGCTACCACTTGGATAACTCCAGGAAATCTTCATGTTAATAGGCATGTAGCATCAACTGTATTCAGAAAATTTTCCTGTTTTTTACTTGTTTTTACTTTTTATCTCCTTTGACCTTCTATCTTAATGGACAATTATTTGATAAAGCTTTGATGCTTGTCACTTTTATGTATAAGAATCATGATTTTGCTTTTGAAAGACTAGACAATTGAAGTTCTACAGGAAGCTAATGTTGCTTAGTTATTTACTCAAGTTATAATATTTGTTGAGAGGATGTTATAAAATTATTATCTATGTCTAGACTTCTCTTGTGGTATTGAACATCCCCAAGAGCTACCCATTCCAAATCTAATACTTCTATTTCTATGACTGTAATTTCTGCAATTTTAATCTAATTTAGTCTTGAAGATTGGCTGCCCATAATTCAGAAGGTTCTGTTTCGGTTACCTAGTCAAAACTTGTTGTTGGACCAAAGATGACTGCCATAGTAGAATCATGACAACTTCCAGTTTTATTATAACCCTTTATATAGGCTAACTAATGCTCACAGACAGTTGAGAATTGCAGGTATTAAAAGATGAGTGAACCACAAGAGAAGTCAAGGAATTGTGCCCAAATTCCCATAGATCTCTGCATGGTTCCAGCAAAGACAAGAAATTTTGTTCCCTTTAATATCTTATTCGTATTAATTTCTTTTACCATGTATCTGTAACTCTTACTTTCTAATGGATTACAGAATGTATGTTGAAGTCTTTTTTCCAATTCTATAATTAGCTAAGAAAACATCTTTTAATAGTCAGTTGGCGCTTAGTCATCTTGTGCATTTCACAATTGCAAGAGGAAAAGGGACTCAGTTTAGCATTGAAAACTGGTAACACTAGTTCATACTGATATGGCAAAACCTTCACCTAGAAACATAATGGATACATAGGTCCACAGTATACGGTGGTACATGTCTTCAGTTTCTAGGCAAGCATGAATATTTAAATATTGTTCTTGGAAAAATCCTACAGATTCAAATACATCTGGTAAAGTTGAAATGTGTCTTTCTTGGGATAGAATATACTATTCCTTGCCTGTGAAAAAAAGGTCTACTATACTATTTTCTGTAGTAGTTTTTTACACTTTTTTTGTGTCTCTTCTATACCTTCTTCATTTTTAGCCCAATTATGTATACCTTCTCTAAAAATACTTAGTTAACAGATATTTGAATTTGATGACAGGACTCCAATGATCATTTTATTTTCTTTGAATTTGATCATATAAATCAAAGAGTTAGACAGGACTTAGCAATCATTGAACAAAATGGTTCCTACCAGCAATTGCTTTGAATCTTCAGGAATAAAATTCAATGGGGCAAGAAATTCAATGAGATGACACATATGGCCAAAATCAGTGATTGCATCAAGAGAGGAGTCTGTAGAACCAATAAGTGTCAAAATTAGTGTCAAGGAGCCAAGGCCTACCTAATGTTTATATTTAAAGAACTGTACATCTTCAATTATATGTGAGCATATGATTTTCTATAAGATTAAACTAAATAAGAAGGAAATGAAGGCATTTAGAAGGAGAATATTTATCTCCTTTACCAGAAATGTTTTTGAATTACAGTTGGTTTTATAGTCACACATTTTAGAGTAAATTCACTAAGTCTACAAGGCTACTTGAGTCTGCTCGAAAGTTCAAAGTCAATCAAAATGTATAAATTGTTTTTGATCTGAAGAACTCATTTCTACATTGTAGGTCTATGGTTATAAATTCATATTTAAATTACCACTATAATTATTTCTGTGATTTTTTCTTTAGTACAGAATTTCCTCTTATCACTAAATAAGGATGAATTATTATAATTTTTTAGTCATAACTGACAGAAATATGCTTGGTGAAATATATTTGATAACATTGCCAAAATAATCTTTTTGGGAGGGGGTTTGAACCCAGATCCATAAGTGTAATTATATCACTGAAGTACATACCAACTGCATTCTTCACAAATCTAAAACAGATAAACTCTAAATTATTATGAGTTGATGAATGGTCTTTAGTTTTATAGAACACGCAAATTCTGATAACCTCAAGAAACATGAGCAAAGGTAATCCGTCCATATTCTTTTTGTTGTTGTTTATCAAAATCCATAAATCATGAAAATTGATATGATGTTCAACTTATGTAAGACAGTTTGTTTGTTTAGTGAACACATAGGAACTTGCTGTATATGATTAAGGTCAATTGTAATATTCCTACTGGAAAAAAGGAGACAGATTGTGTGGATGGGGAAGATTACACATAATACCTAGATTTTTCTTCCCTTTGCCCTGCTGTCCATCTTTTGTATTTCTATTAAGTACTTTGGAAATGCCTATTTCCATAGCATTATTCTTTTAGTAGCAGGACAATGGCACATTGTATCTTTTGAGAATGGGAGCCATATTCTTCCACTCAACTCTTGTCTCCTCTATATTGATATTCAAGCATCAGGAGAAGACACTGAGTCTAATATCCATTTACATTTATAATAAAATAGTATTTATTCTGGAAAACACACATATATCATATATATGAATCTATTAAAGCAAAGGATAAACAATTAAGATGCTTTTTATATTGAGTACATTACAAATGTTGGCTTCCTTTCATTGAATAAAATATCATGGATTATGAATATAGCAAGCATTTGGAAGTTGCTTCAGCTAAGAAGCATTGACTCCTCACTGACCAGATAACTAAAGGAATGAAAAAGTCCTCACGCTCCTGGTATCAGTTTGCATCCTTGTCCTTTACTTTGCCACTCACTATCATTGTCTCTCCCTGTGGCTGTGCCTATGATTCAGGGAGTATCTGTGTTAACTGAAAACCTGCTCTACCTGCTTTCATGTGTGAGAACACAAATGCAAGAGTAATGACGTTATTTAGCTGTCAGATTTGTACAATGTTCTAGTCCAAGATTTTTAAAGGTACTTGATGTGGTTTGAGTATAAAATAGTCTCCATGATCTCATTCATTTGAACACTTGGTACCCAGCTGGAAAGTTATAGAAGGTTTAGAAGGTGGGTTCATGCTGGAGGAAGAATGCCCCTGCGGAAAGGCTCTGAGGTGTGACTGTCTGACTGACTTGTTCTTTTTCTGGTTTCTGAGTGTAGGAGTCATATGACTAACACTCTCATCCAGCCTTCATGATGTCCCTGATTCTTGCCATCCTGCCATGTTCTCCACCAACGTAACTGTAAGTCAAATGAAGCCTTCAACCTCAATGTTTTTTGTCAGGGTTTTGTTTTTGCTTTTGTTTCAGGGGATTTTTTTGTTAGTTTTTTTATCATGACAACAGAAAATAAATGAATACAGACATCTCCAGATCCCTCATAATGGTCCCACACATGCTGTTACCTTATCCCTCACAAGACAGATCCCTCTTCCAATGAAAGTAAGATCGTACCCTAGTACATAAGTAATCATTGCCTGAAAAATGCCTTGTCCCGTAGCAAGCTTGATTTTCTCCAACCAACTTTTGATAAGCAGAACAGAGACAATGCTAGAGGAGACCACACTTAATTCAGGGTGCTTAATGTATGTACACCCCTATAAACTCTCTGCTTTAACTCTCCTTCTTTATAGAGCTAAAACTCATGTTAATGCCATAACAATGATCTTGGGATCACCCCTTTATCTGTGTCTCTTCCTAGCTTTCCCTTAATTAAATCTGTACTTTCACTTTTGGCCATTACTGAGCTCCTTAACTGCAGTATTGAATGGGTAGCTAAGACCATGTGATTTGGGATTCCTGAAGCTGGGGCTTTTCTCTACAATACTGGTTAAATAAAATTCATCTAGAGCTATCTGTTTTAGTAAAGTCAATTTAGCATACCTATTCTGTTATTTTAGCCACAGTTAAAATTTTATTCCTATGAAAATAAAGATTATTATTATTCCAGAGGAAAATATGAAAATTATAATATAAATAAGGGTTGGTTTAACATATTTTCTAAGAAATGAACTTTGTAGCCAGTAATTGGTATAGTTAAATCAAATAATACATATATGCTCAATTCTTTAAATTATCTGGATGACATAAATTTCATTTTCCCCTTCAGATTATTGCATTTCTCATCTTAGTGATGGAACCACTAAGAAGCCACAGCCTTCTGCTAATTTTTCTAATCTAGAATCTTACATGTTTTCTTTAATATCTTCCAGTTTAAATTGACATTTGTTTCATATGGAATGTGTGCTTCTTCTAATTTAAAAAATAAATATATGGAAATTTACATAATTTAAACATTCAGTATGAATATGACATTTTTTCAAGTTAAATTTTTAATAACTAAAAGTAATATGCTCATCACAAATATATAAACTTGGATGGCATTTTATGCAATATTTGGTTTAAACAAATAATTCTTTATATGTTTGAGAAATACAAAATTTTGTTATTTCATTGAGAAACTACAAGGCAGGCCTGAACTTCTCTAGGAATATGCTCAATCTCCTATTTGTTCAATATTAGTCACTCTCTTCTTATTGTGATAAAACCCAGTGACCAAGGCAACAATCATAACAAAGGGTTCATTTTGTAATTTCAGTAGCACTGAGATAAGAGGGCGTCATCATCGTCGTGGTGTGGAAACATGACAGTAAGAAAGCATGGTGGTTCTCTCACCTGAGATGTGATAAGATATTGCAATAGTGATGCATGTAAAAGTGACTGTACTATCTGAATCACTTTTAATTTTTTTCAATAATTATTGCTCATAATTAATGAGCTAATGGAAATGATAAAGAGCAAGAGATATTACAAAATTCAAATGTTTTCACTTTATTTTTCTAGGATGCAGAAAAGAACACTTTTTTCTATAAGTATCATTGACTAGCTTTATTTTCATTATTTATAGAACTATAGAGTCATAAATGTTCTATCCCATAGTGGGATTTGCCTCATAGTAAACAGATGCATTGAAATCACATTGGATGACTATGCACACACACATACACACACGTACACACACAAATTATTATTATGCACACTCATATTGTTGTGTTTTGCTTTTCTTAGATTAAAATCAAGTATCCTTTATTGTTTGTACATCCTGTGCAAAAGGAATTTCCTACTGTGGTTTTGGCATAATAAACTCTGAAGTGTCAGTGGTTCCATGGTGTTTTGTATTATAAAGTTAAACAGTCTCTTTATTCAAACAAAATGTTTCAGAACAGATGATATCGGGAGCGTGTGGAAGATAGTACACCAAAGAATGATTGAAGTTCCTAGCCCCATCTATTGAACAATGAAAAGAGAATCTATTAACATTTGTTTGGACTTGATTAGAGCTGCATGTCAAACTCTTACTTCAAGATCGGGATTTTTCCAAATGAGCTTTGTGAGTACACATTAGTTTTCGCATTCTTGGATGTCAGGGCAGAGAAAGTGACACTATACCATGTGTTCATTATCTCCTACATTTATTTTTAGGGCTAGAGGTTTTCGTTGTTTGCATACTTTGAATAATATTTGTTTTTGAGAGGATAGAAGCAGGTTGGACAATAGCGGTGTTAAAATGAACTGGATGTCTCAGAAAAATGTAGTTAACTTCATTAGGGTTTCTATGTAGCCACTGATTTAAATATTAAAAATAAAACACAATATGTTAATCGCAGTAAAGAATAGAGTTAACGTTCTTATTTGTAAAAACCTGTGGCATACATGTTAATACAGTAATATAATTTTCATTAAAAATAGCCTAATAGTGTTTCAAGTGCCCATCATTCCTTGTGTTCTCATTGTGATTTCAACAGTATTCATAGAAAGCCTAAAAAAGCAGTTTCTTGGCATAAAGCAAAGATAACTGGATTTAAAGCACATTAATTTAGACGCATGTGAGTCTTCAAAGAAGACGGCTCCAGAGTCTAAGACTATATTTTACTTGATGTTTTCCTCTTTCACCTAGTGTGATAGGTAGCGCTAATAGTCAGCTTGGCAGAGTCCTGTGTCACGTGGGGAAATGGCTTGTGATCATACATGTGGAGGTTATTTGACTGGATTAAGGGTGGTAGGAATACCATCTGTCTGTAGGAAAAACTATTCCATGAATAAGATCCCAGACTGTATGAATCCAGAAACAGAATATGCAACAGGATTCATTCATGATTCTTTGCCTCCTGGGTGTGATTATGGAGTGACCAACAGCTTTATACTTTTGCTAACTAGACTACCTTTTTATCATGGTACTCTTTCATCCATGCCCTTTCGATCTATGAGCCAGAATGAACCTTTCTCCTTTAAGTTGTTTTTGTCAGAGTATGTTAATACAGTAGCATAAAAGAAACAACGGAATTATCAAAAATGTAACAATGATGTAATAAATCTGGCCATCTGGTTCTTAGAAAACTGGAACTGATTCATGGGAGTAATAAGAGAGAATTTGGAAGACCAGAAAAGCCTTTGAATACCCTAAGCAAACTTAATAAGCCATGCTGTTAAGAGCTTGGAAGACAATAACACTGACAGACAAATGGACAGTACAGGCCTGGCCCATGAGGTATCAGAGTGGAATACAGAGTCTATCAAGGGTGGAACCAGGAGCAATTCATGTGATACTTTGGAGAGAATCCAGGTTGTTGCTGTGGAAACAGCTGTAATTATTGAAGATATTAGCACAACTCTCCTTTGCTCCTCTGAGATAATAGAAAACTCCATGTAGGTAAAACCCTACCTCTCAGAAGCTCCATTTCTGACAATACAAAAATCATTGAAAGGAAGAAAGACTAAGGTCAAAAAGTATAAAGGCAGTTGTCTAACAAAGTGTTTCCATGGGGTTCAGCATCACACCTTATACACTTGTGGTCTAAGGTAGCCAGGCGACATCAGCAAGAACTTGGAAGCATCAAGCAGAACTTGGAAGTGTCGTTTCTCTGGTTCTGGTTTCACAGGCCAGGTGGTATGGAGCCTTTGTTGAAAGTTTAGTTTCACAGGGCAGCTGAGTCTAGGCAATATGTGCCTTACACGGAGCCCCTGAAAGGGAAGACCAGAGAATGATAATGGGAAGTTTTTCCAGGACTGTGGGATATATCATTAAGGAGAACTGAAGGTATTGGATGAAGTCAGATCAAGTCTCTATCTGTGAGGAAAATTTCTACTGTATAATTGGAGTAGGAAGACCAGTTCACTCTGGTGCCATCATTTCGTAGATGAGATCTTTGTCTGTGTAAGTGAAGAAAGGGGAATTTACTTACAGGTCTACTTTCCTTTCTCTGTTTTCTTTAGTCAGTGTATTGTGACTAGCTGATCCAAGCTAGTGCTGCCTTGAATTTCTTCCATGATATACAGATTTCACACTTGAATCCAGAAAAATATATTGTCAGAAAAGTAGGGCCTGGAGCAAACTCCATTAAGATCAACCTATGAGAAAAGCCCATTTTTAGGGAAAGGTTGAAGTCTTTCTTCATTTGGATTTCACACTACACACAGAACACACTCAGACCACTTCACTGAGGAAGACAAGAAGTTCATCCTTGCTTGACCTTCAGGTAATGAATTAGAACCAGGACAGGAAGGCTTGCAATATACATATACTTTTATTTATTTCAGTCTCTAGAGTTTTCTAACTATAAATTCAATTCAAGGATAGGACACCTCAGACTGCTTTGTGTTTTGTTTTAGTTTTTGTAATCAATGTCATTAGCTATATATGCTGTTTTTAGTTCCACTCCATTGTAGATTTTTTTCCCATGAAGGATGACATTGAAATATGGATGCTGCTTACATTACATTTGTAGATTGCATTGAATGAGATGGATGTTCCAAAAATTGTATACGTTTCAATCTGTGATTTTGAAATAATTGGTACTCTTTTGTATTATTTTGAAGTTCTACCAATAGAACCAGTGTTTTCTTCTCTTAGAATGTAGCATTCCTTTAAAAATATTCAGGACATATTGGAAGATTGTCTTAGTCAGGGGTTTCTATTTATGCACAAACATCATGACCAAGTGGCAAGTTGGGGAGGAAAGTGTTTATTCAGCTTACACTTCCACATTGCTCTTCATCACCAAAGGAAGTCAGGACTGGAACCCAAGCAGGACAGAAAGTAGGAGCAGATTCAGAGGCTATCAAGGTATTTTACTTACTGTCTTATAGGTTCAGAGGTTCAGTCCATTATCATCAAGATGGGAACATGGTGGCATCCAGGCATGCATGGTGCAGGAGAAGTTCTACATCTTCTTCTGAAGGCTGCTAGCAGAATTCTGGCTTCCTGACAGCTAGGATGAGGATCTTAAAAGCCCATATCCACAATGACACAGCTACTCCAGCAAGGCCATACTTTCTTTTTTAAATGGCATTTTTTATTTACATTTTAAATATTATCCCATTTCCTAGTTTTTCCTCCAGAAACCTGCTATCCACCCTTCCTGCTTCTAGAAGGGTACTTCCTCATCCACCCACCTTCTCCCTCCCATCTCTCCGCCCTGACATTTCCCTACAGTGGGGCATCTCGTCTTGACAGGACCAAGGGCCTCTCCTCCCATTAATGACTGACAAGGCCATCCACTGTTACATATGTGGATGGAGCCATGGGTCCATCCCTGTGTTCTCTTAGGATTACGGTTTAGTCCCTGGGAACCCCTTCTAATAGTGCCACTCCCTGGACTGAGCATATAGAAACCATCACAAAGATCTAAAAATGGATTAGGGTAGGAAGCAGCTTCTCTGTGTACTTTACACTCTGTTCCTCTACCTTCTAGCCCTTATTAACTTGAAATAACCACGGAAAGATTTCACAGGTATTAGTGCACAGAATATATCGTGATGTTCCTGATGATTTCTACCTTAAAAGAGTTGTAGGTGTCATTTTAATTTTTTTCAATAGGAAATCATCACAAAAAATTTTATTTCAGGCCAAAGTGATGGAAACAGTTTGGATCACAATGACCTAGTGGGTGTCCAGTACATATATATTCAACTGATGAATTAAAATATTTACATCTTTAGCTTGAGTTAAATCGTAAATGATTCTACAAAATCTAAGCGCATTTTTTTCTAGGAATTTTGTTATTAAGAGTAGCTTTAAGAATTTATTTTCTGTCAATCATTTTAGTTCCTTTTTGAAAATTCATGAAAATGTATGTAATGCAAAAGGAAAAAATTAAAGCTCCTTGTATAGTATGAATAAGTATGAATAGTGTGAAGAAGATAACATTGATGATTTGGTTTATATTCTCTAGATGTAATCATGTTACATGCATGTATATAAATTCCTTTTATGGCACAGAATGCCTGTTTTTCCTTCTGTTTTGTTATCTGAAACTGTGTGATGAATATGCTTCTGTGTTAAAGCACCATTGACCGCTGTCTTCTGATTATTGGGATCATACCAGTCACTTCTCTTTCTACGGTATTCTGTATAGCAGATATTTACAACTTTATAATAGTGAATAAAATATAAATGTTCGCACTTTAGAAAAGTAAATGAAGAAAAAGTGACAGGTGATTTTATTTGAAATTAGTTCACTTTGTTATGGAAGTCTATACAGTGAATGTTAATACTCAGAGTAGAGAACATGGCAGTAATAATTTTTGAAATGGATTAGTTAAATTAATGGTTCACATTTCAGGGTTCAGGTGGGTGCCTATAAGAATGTGGCCTGACTTGTATCTGTTTGAATAGAATATTGAGAAGATTATAGGGAAATTAAGTAATGAAAAATTGTTTTCTTAAGACGAATGACTGTTTAATAGATACGGATCATCATACTTTTATACTTCCTGAATTTGAAAAGTTTGCTATTCTATGCTCACAGTCCTCATATATAACAAATAAAACTGGCATTTACCGGAAATTTTGTTTAACACCAGCATACTTTATTTCGAGTGTTGGCTAGTTTTGTCAACTTGACTCACACGAAAATTAAGTGGAAGTGGGGAACCTAAACTGAAAAATGCCTCCATAAGATCCTGCAGCAGGGCATTTTCTTAATCAGTGATTGACGGAGGAATGCCCACAATATTGTATGTGATGTCATCCAGGAGCTAGTGGTTCTGGGTTCTATAAAAGGCAGGTTGAACAAGCCACATAACACAAGCCAGGAAGCAGCAACCCTTAATGAACTCTGCACCAGCTCCTACCTCCAGGTTCCTGCCCTGCTTGAGTTCCTTTCCACAGTTTTTTCGGTGATGAACAGTGATGTGAATGTAAAAGCCAAGTAAGCCCCTTCCTCCCCAGGTTGCTTTGGTCATGGCATTTCATGACAGCAATATTAACCCTAACTAGGACAGGTCTACTCTGCTTTTGTTCCTTATCACTAGGATTTTATAATTCTTTTCTTCTAATATTTGAGAAAGTATCGATTTTTGTACTATAACTTAGCTCAGTAGTTTCCACATTAAAAATTTCCACATTATACACTGATGTGTCTCCCCCGAAGCCTAGTCACGGTGCTGTTATATAAATCATCCAGGCAAGTCAGTAGAAAGATTCCACAGAGAAACTTTGGCACCGTGGGACGGTTTTTGTCATTGTAAATTCACTACCACGTTATACAGTCATCTGGACAATTTAAAGCTTAGTTGACATTGTAACAAATATATTTGCATTAAAATAATACTATATTAATTAGAAAGGGCATAAAATTCACTATGATTGCTTTCAATCTCATTTACATTATATATTTCACCTATGGTACTCTTAAAAACATAATAATAAGATAATTATGCATGAGTCTTGATAAATATATATTCCCTGAGCCTCTATTAGTCCTATGACTAGTGAGTATTATTATTGGAAAGTAATAAATAAACTCCTAGCATACATAGATTATTTTTCTTCTTTTATTATATTATTTCCCACATAGCAATGGTTTCAGGAATAGTTGTATTAGTAGATGACATTAAATATCCTGTGGTAGATATTTTTACTGAGATGAGAACAAATTCCAACTCTTGCTGTGTCAGCGGTCACTGCGACAAAATACACAGTACAAATCTTTTATAAGGAAGAATAATTCAATTCTAACTTTAGTACAAAAGGATCAGACTTTGGTCATGTGGTTCCATTGCCTCAGGCCCATGGAAAGGACAGAATATCATGGTTGGGAATACATGGCAATGGGGGCTCTTTAACTACTTGTAGTCAGGAAAGATAGAGTGCGAGCATAGACAATGAAGAGAAAACAAAGGGAAAGGAGAAAAGAGAGAGGGGAAACCAGAAATGAAGGAGGAGAAGAGAAGAAAGGAGAGAAGCAGCCCTTTCAATATTTACTTCAAAGAGCAAGTCTCTAGCACTATAACTTCCCTTCCACTAAGTTTCCCCTAGTATATGGGACCTTCTAAATGGTGCTATGACCAGCTACCAAGAATTTAACACGCAGTCTTTGGCAAATAATTAACATTTCTGTTCATACAGCATGTGCCATTCTTCTGTGGTCCTTTGTCTTAAAAAGCATATAAAAGACATTAATTAACAAGTGATGAATATTTGTGTTACTTTTTGTTGTGGTGATGAAACATCACGACCAAGGCAATTTATAGAAGGATGGATTATTGGTGCTTACCATTCCAGAGAGATAGGAACCCTTGTGAAAGGTTATCAGAACAGCAAACAGCAGGCATGACAGTGGGAGTAGGCAGCTCAGAGCTCACATCTTTTCCTGGAAGCAGAAGGTCGGGAAAACAAACCAGCAGCGGGGTGGGGCTTTTAAAACCATCTCCAATGACATAAGTTCTCCTGCAAGATGGTGCCACATGAATCTCTCCAAACAATTCCATGAATGGGGCAATTAATGCAAGAATGATTGGGTATAATTTTCATTCAAATCACAAAACTGATTAGTTTTAATTTTTAATTTACTTTCTTTTTTTTTCTTTATTTAAGGAAGCATCTCTCCACGTAGCCTTGGGTGTTCTGGAATTCACTGTGTAGACAAAATGGACTTGGTTCAACATTGCTCTGTCTCCTCAGTTGTAGGAATGAAGGGATATATTGTCATATTTGGGCAATTTTAACTTTTTTACTTTTATATAAAATATTTTATTTTCTGTTTCTTTTTTATTAATAAAGATAAGAAAATATCATTATTCTCTTAAATCCAAATATGTTTTTTATTAATTGTTGTTATAGTAGCTTTTGATGAAGGCCAGAACAACTGTTCTAAGTCCTATTTTTGAAAGATATTTTTGATAGTTAAATGATTATTACTGGTGTTAATCTAACTTGCAAAGATAAGTGGGTGACAATCTGTATACACCACGTCTTTATTTTCCTGTCATTCTCTGCCATGTGACATGTTCTGGTTACAACTTAGAAGTAAGTTTCCTGCAGTCACACAGGCTGAACTAGATTGACATTTTATTTTCTTAAGATATGCATACCCTGGAGGTGGATGGTTAATTGTTATGTGAAAGCCGGAGATCGAATCATCTGACACATGAAAATCAAACACTGTTATGTGACCATAATTTCAAAAGATTCATTTTTCTTTCTGGAAAGCCATGGGGGACTCTGGCAGGAATAGGAATGACTTACATAGGGACATTATCACCTGGGTCAGGTAGACTCAATGCTCTTAAGTTCCCGAGACCCCTTAGAAAATAATCTTAGTGAATGGTTATTTCAGGGTCAGGCAAGAGGCAAAAAGGCAATGTTACAATAGCCTTGGAGGCTATTGAAACATTGACCCCACCCTTTGTTTTCCTAGTAATATCAGATAGGTAAAGCTTCAGAGCTTCACGACTGCTTAGATTCACAGTATTATATGAGAATATGGAGGCATCTGGAGTTGTTGAAGCCACTTAAGGCAAAGGCACTTCCTCGAGGTTAACACCATAGAATCTTAAGTTTCCTTTATGGATCTGGGTGGACCTGAAACATACTATAGTCTCCTTCTGAGAGGAGCCTGTCAAGTCCACTGTCCAAGAAACCAGAGTCACATGAAGACATACCAAGGAAAAGGGAGGGCTAATAATACCTTGAATGAAATAATATGCCTTTCCTTTCTTAGGAGCCCCACCCTCCAGCAGAAAGATAGGACATCAATTGAAGGATGGAGTTGCTATCCCACAGTCAAAATTCTGGCCCATAATTGTTCCTGTCTGAAAGAACTACAGGGACAAAAAATGGGGAAGAGCCTGAGGAAAAGGAGGTCCAGTGACATGACCAAAGTTGGATCCAGTTCAAGAGGAGGCTCTAAGGCCTGACACTATTACAGAGGCTATGCAGTGTTCACA
The DNA here is from genome assembly GCF_021556685.1 of Rattus norvegicus. Lineage (NCBI taxonomy): Eukaryota > Metazoa > Chordata > Mammalia > Rodentia > Muridae > Rattus > Rattus norvegicus. The sequence goes on along the minus strand of NC_141544.1, from coordinate 61,468,412 downwards.
AAAAAGGGACTTATGACTACCCTCTGAAAGACCCAACAAGCAGCTGAAAGAGTCAGATGCAGATATTTGCCCCCAACCAATGAACAGAAGCTGCTGATCCCTCTGGTTGAATTAAGGAATAGCTGGAGGAAGCTGAGGAGGAGGGCAACCATGTAGGAAGACCAGCAGCAATTAACCTGGACCTCTGAGATCTCTCAGACACTGGATCTCCATCCAGGCAGCACACACCAGCTGAGATGAGTCCCCCAACACATAAACAGCAACGGACTCCTAGGTCTGGGTTCAGTCAGAGAAGATGCACCTAACCCTCAAGAGACTGGAGGCCCTAAGGAGTTTAGATGTCTGGTGTTGTGGGGTCTGGGGTGTGGTTGGGGACGTCCTCGTTGAGACAGGGTTGGGGAGGACGTATGGGATGGGGAACTGTCAGAGAGTGGACCAGGAGGGGGATAAAACTTGGAGTGTAAAAAAAAGATTACATTTTTTTTAAAAGAAGCCCCACTCCAAGTCTGGAAGTTCCTTAGAAAATTGGACATTGAACTGCCTGAGGATCCAGCTATACCTCTCTTGGGCATATACCCAAAAGATGCCCCAACATATAAAAAAGACACGTGCTCCACAATGTTCATAGCAGCCTTATTTATAATAGCCAGAAGCTGGAAAGAACCCAGATGCCCTTCTACAGAGGAATGGATACAGAAAATGTGGTACATCTACACAATGGAATATTACTCAGCTATCAAAAACAATGACTTTATGAAATTCGTAGGCAAATGGTTGGACTGGAAAATATCATCCTGAGTGAGCTAACCCAATCACAGAAAGACATACATGGTATGCACTCATTGATAAGTGGCTATTAGCCCAAATGCTTGAATTACCCTAGATGCCTAGAACACATGAAACTCAAGACAGATGATCAAAATGTGAATGCTTTACTCCTTCTTTAAAAGGGGAACAAAAATACCCTTGGCAGGGAATAGAGAGGCAAAGATTAAAACAGAGACAGAAGGAACACCCATTCAGAGCCTGCCCCACATGTGGCCCATACATATACAGCCACCCAATTAGACAAGATGGATGAAGCAAAGAAGTGCAGGCAGACAGGAACCGCATGTTGATCTCTCCTGAGAGACACAGCAAGAATACAACAAATACAGAGGCGAATGCCAGCAGCAAACCACTGAACTGAGAACAGGACCCCCATTGAAGGAATCAGAGAAAGACCTGGAAGAGCTTGAAGGGGCTCGAGACCCCATATGAACAACAATGCCAAGCAACCAGAGCTTCCAGGGACTAAGCCACTACCTAAAGACTATACATGGACTGACCCTGGACTCTGACCTCATAGGTAGCAATGAATATCCTAGTAAGAGCACCAGTGGAAGGGGAAGCCCTGGGTCCTGCTAAGACTGAACCCCCAGTGAACGTGATTGTTGGGGGGAGGGTGGCAATGGGGGGAGGGTGGGGAGGGGAACACCCATACTGAAGTGGAGGGGGAGGGATTAGGGGGATGTTGGCCCGGAAACCGGGAAAGGGAATAACACTCGAAATGTAAATAAGAAATACTCAAGTTAAAAAAATAAAAATAAAAAAAAAGAAGCCCTACTCCAAAGACAACTGCTTGTTGGGCTTATATCAAATAGCATTGTGGAGCCTCTGCTATGCAGAATTTTCTGAATGTAAGCCTTTCCTTTTCCTTATTTCATCCCATTTTCTTTCAGGTATTCACCAAAGCCTGGATTGAGCATGGTTTCCCAGACATTCAGGTTCTCTGTACGCTCATTCTCAGAAGCTCTCTTCTGCCACTTTCTGTAATTACTGCCTGCTCAAGTCAAGCACAGAGGACATGTCTTTCTCTATCGCTTTTCTTCCTAGCTAATCCAAGAAGCTACCAGGATTGACAGCTTGTGTTCCCTGTTGTTTTTCTCTTTCATGCCAATAAAATTGTCCTTCTGCTTCCGTTCTAAAAATCGTTTTATTGGCAAGAGAAATGACTCAAAAGAGGTAACCCCAATTTCACGAACACATGTCTGCTATAAAAATTATAACAAAATTTTAATTAAAATTATTTTTCAAACACATTCACACTATTTAGAACAGACTTGCTTTGAACCCATGATTTTTCTGCCTTAGCCTGCTGAGTACTAGGATTATACTCCCGAGTATAATCCTCTACAGTCAGTACTAAATGGAGAGTAATGTAACAGTATATCATTAAAATTCATGTCTTAGGATATTGCTTGGTGGTTAAAGTAAATGGACCAAAGTTCAAACACGCAGAAGCCACATAAATACAATGTTGGTGGGTATGGCAGTCTAGTTCTATATTCTAGCCTTGGAAGCAGGAACAGAATCCTGAAAGTTAGCTGGCTAGAGACTGGCAGTATCAAAACACAATGGGAAAGTTAGGGCAAGGACTGAAGGAGCTGAAGGCATTTACAACCTAGGAAGAACAACAATATCAACCATCCAACCCGCCACCCCCTGAGCTCCCAGGGACTAAACCACTAACCAAAGAGTACACATGGAGGGACGCATGGCTCCAGCTGCATATGCAGCAGAGGATTGCCTTATCTGGTATTAGTGGAAGGGGAGCAACTTAGTCCTGTGGAGACTTGATGACTCAGGATAGGGGAATGAAAGGCCGCTGAGGCAGGAACAGGAGAGTGGGGAGAACACCCTCATAGAGGCAGGGGGAATGGGGGCTTGTGGAGGGGAACCTGGGAAGAGGGATAACATTTGAGATGTAAATAAATAAAATAACCAATAAAAAAAGAAAAAAAGCACTCAGGTTTTAACTGACTATTCTTCAGTTAATGAGGTGAAATAGCAATCTAGAAAGATTCAATCCTGTGTATTGCACATATATGTGCACACATACGCAGACAGTGCTGCACATAGGTATGTGCCCACATATATGTGAACAAACACACACACACACACACACACACACACACACACATGAAAAAGGAAAAAAATCAGGAATACATTAAGGTGACATCTTTCCCATTACTAAAATATCAAGAAATATAACCTGAAAAAACATAAATTAATTAATACCGTATTATCACAATAAAACAGAATAAGAACCTTCACACAAAGTTGAATACAATAACAACTTTCGTGTGAGAAAGCACAATGTAGTGAACATGAGAAACTAATCTGGATGTAATTAGCAACCCAAAGCTATCATAGAAGTTCTCAGCCTAAAAGAAAATCTTTTAATTTGAAACAATCAAGCTACAGCTAAAACATCAAGCATTAGAACATGTCATACTTAAGACTGTGAAATATATTATCTCGAACTTTCAAACGACTTCAGTAAATTGCTGGCTGAGAAGCAATGTCTGCAGCTTAATTGTCATCGTGCGACATAGCTGAAACTGAAACAGAAGACGTCTAAATCAATGCAGCAGAAAGAATGGAGAGAAACGTATTAAGGAGAGCTGTCTGCATGTGGCTTCTTTAATTGTGAAAGCTGCATTCTAGGAGAAAGGTTACAGTTAAATGTGGAAGAAAACTAAGCCAAGCCTGGTAGTCCATACAACTGAGCAGCTCTTGGTGCCTGTGACAAGTTAACCTGTCATCAATACTTCTTGAGACGGCTACTGATATAGAATATAATATCCCAAAGCCATGATTCCATTCCTTTCTGTAGCTCATGTAAACCTAGGATCTATGTCCCATGACTCTTTGCTATACATGTTAATAAGTTTAGATTCCTTTCTCTTTAATTAATATTCATCTTCTTACAATCAGTTCTTGTTACTAACCTTTGTAGTGAAAAGGACCTTTCTGTTTTTCCTGAGCAACATGGTGGGATGAAGCTCTGACTGAAAAAAAAAAAACTAGGCAAAAAGTTTAATTATTATTCTATAATGTGGTAGGAAAGGATATGTATTTAGGCATTGAGAGAAGAACACCATCATTTCCCTCTTGTCCTGCATACCATGTGACAACCTCTTCACAGCAGCCTACATGAGACTGGCTCTTCAGAATTCTCTTCGCCCTCAGGGCTTTCCTATGTGGGCTCTTTGGCCTGTTTAATTCAGGTGTAGCAACAGAACTAGAAAAACTGGCTTAGTCTGTATTTCTCTACGCGGGGTACGTAACTCTTCTAACTTCCTGTAGCAAGAATGTTACCAATTGCAACCTAGGAAGCTTCTTGAACATTGGCGACAACTTTAGAAATCGTAATCTTCTGACACCCTCATTCTGCTCATTGTTATCTAATGTGCTTGACATCACCCTACCCACAAGGATTTATTTTTTTTTCTTCTTTTTTTCAGAGCTTGGGACCAAACCCAGGGCCTTGCGCTCGCTAGGCAAGCGCTCTACCGCTGAGCTAAATCCCCAACTGCCCACAAGGATTTCTATGTTGGGATCTTGGGCTTTATTGTGGTGATGTTGGGGCCTGATAAGACCTTTGAGAAGCGAAGCCCAGGAGTCACATAATAATTAATTGCCTTAGAAAGCAATTAATGTTTGGTGCCCACCCATGGGATTAATCCCAACTTAGTCAAGTCACTGGATGGCTTTTCCTTCCACCTTGTCTGTTTTTTTCCTTTTAGTTTCTTTTAGACAGGAACAATTCTGGGTCAAAATTTTTGAAGGTAGATTGGTGACCCCATCCATCCACTCTGTCTATCTTCTGGAGGTGGCCTCTTCAGGCTCTATCTCCTCCCTGTTGCACAATTCAGCTAAGGTCATTCCCGTTTAGTCCTGGGAGCCTCTCACATTCCAGTTCTCTGGGACTTCCTAGAGGTTCCCCGTCTTCATTTCCCACAGATGTGTATTTGCATTCATTCTCCTGCCCCTCTGGGCTCCCCCTCGCATTTCCTGCCCCTGACCCATTTTCCCTCACTTTTCCCTCTCCCATCCTGGTCTCTCCCTCACTCTGCCTCCGATGGTTATTCTGCTCACCCTTCTAAGTTGGATTGAGGCATCCTTATTTGGCCTTCCTTCTTATTAATTTATCTCATAGGTGGGCACCAAACCCTGACACTATTGCCAATGCCATGTTGTGCTTGTAGACAGGAGCCTAGCATGGCTGTCCTCTGAGAAACTCTATCAACAGGTGACCGAGACAGATGCAGGTACATATAGCCAACCACTGGACTGAAGTCCATGCTTCCTTTGGAAGAGAGAAGGATTGAAAGAGCTGAAGGGAATTGCAACCCCATAGGAAGACCAACAGAATCAACTAACCTGGACCCCTGTGAGCTGCCAGACACCAAGGCTCTAACCATGACCCCGGGCTCATGGGTAGTAGAGAACTGCCGTGTCTGGCATCAGTGGGAGAGGATGCTCTAATCCTGTAGAAAAATAATGCTTAATGCACCAGGAAGGGGGATATAGGTGAGAGGAGCTGGGAGCAGATGGTTAGATAAGGGAGGTGGGCAGGTGGGGGGTGGGGAGCACCCTCTCAGAGGCAAAGGGATTGGGTATAGGGTGAAGAACTCTTGGAGGAGAGACAGAGAAGGGGCACAACATTTGGAATGTAAATAAATGAAACAATAAAAAAGAGCAATTAATGTAGGAACTTATTAGTTCTCATAAACACATTCATGGGAAATCATCCTGTCTATGATTTTTTTCTAAGAAGTAGAAAACTGGTCTGATTTTAGCAGTTTTAAATCATGGCCTAAGATTTTTAATACATTTATTAGTTTTAGGTATTTTTGTAATGATGAAAAGCAGATTAATACAAATAAAGTATAGATACGCTAACACAAAATCTTGTCACTCAAAAGAAAGAAAGGCAAAGAGCTGACTGTCATCTTATTCTTGTAGTTCTTTATAAAGTAGGCCATACATGTATTAATTCAAAAGAGTCTGCACAAGAGGAAATCATATTTTTATCTCTGAATACACAAGGAATCGAGACAATCTGAACACAGAGTCCTTTCTAAGACTCCTCTAGTTTGGTAGCATCAGATCATACACTCTTGTTCTCAAATCAAATATTTCTCTGTGACAACACACTTCTTACCATGCATATACATTAAGGCACATTTACCTCCTTCCTTAGATCATCATTTCCTTTTTATGCCATGTATCATATATATGTTTATATATTATGTGCATAAATTCATATAATATGTATATAAAATTTGTGATATATAATATATTAATAAGACTTATTCCTTTTATCTATTTATTCACTCTTCTAGTATTTTTGGAGACATGATTCTTGTTATAGGTAAGAAAACAATACACTCTTCCCCTATTGCTACACAGTTTAAGATGTTTTGTTATGTGCAGACTTGAGAACATTTCTATACTACTGTGATCATCCTAAAAGCAATTAAAATCATCCCAAATGGATGAATAGTTTACCTTACAATCATTTAAAATATTTTATATATAGATGTGTCCATATGGATGTATTCACATATGTGTTTATGTAATGGTTTTTGTATGTGTGCCTGTATGTATATTTCCTCTACACATGGGAAGACAAGTAGAGGACTTCAGATCTCTTAGAGCTATAGCTGCAAGGAAACTCATTGGTTATATACTTATGGGAATTTTAACTTTGGTGCTTTTGATAATGAAGAAAGCAATTGTACCTGCTGAACCATCTCTCCAATCTTTTTCTTACCATCAAGACAAATAATAAGTATATTTTTCTTTAATTCCTTTCCCCCCTGGTTCTAACAAAGGAGTGAATTATAGGTCAGATATGGCAATAAAGTTTTCACACTCTTTTGAACATAAATTGAGTATAAATTTTTATATCAGTATATCAATTCAACATTTCATACTGAATGATTTAGTTAGTAAATTTCCTGTCTGTATTAACTACATAAGAAGATATTTAATTTTAAGTATTTGGACATAAGAAAAGGTGCATACAAAATAAATTAAAATGAAAAGGATGATCATATTGAAGTGGTATCAAGAAATACTTCATGAAGAACTATGGAGATGTGTAAAAGAAACAAAAATATAAAAGAAAAGAATAGAATTCCATAGAGAAATAATTATTTTAAAGCTGACATATTTGAGTAGTATAATCCAAGTGCATCATAGAATTAGATGCATAATGATATCACATGAGAAAAGTAAACTAGCACAGGCTCTCTTAGGGGGAGCACTGAATGACTATAAAACAGCCATCTAGTTCCAATGAGAATAATGTGTAGAATGCATGTGCTGTGCCTGTCAAGTACAAACCTAAAAACTGTGTCCAGAAATTTCACTTCCATGTAAATTAATTTCCTTATTCATATTACAATCAAAACATTTTATAAACCTTTTACTTTTATCATGTGATGTGAGGTATTTCTAGGATGCTAATCATTATTTTTGCATGATATCATACAATTATCAATACTGTAAAGGAATTTTTCAAGAAATTTTGAGACACTGATACCATAATTACAACACTGTTTTAGAAATCTATGTATATTCTTCCAACTTTGACAGACCATAATGGAAGATGTAATTTATTGTGACATTTCAAACAAGGTGTTAGGAATATGATTAAACGGCTGTATGATTTATAGAAACAGAAGGCGGGATTTGAATTAAAACAATTGACCATGTAGAAAGCAAAGTACACACACACACGCACACACACACACACACACACACACACACACACACACACACACACACAAAGCAAAGAAGTACAGTCTTCAGCTTTCATGATGGTTGCTTCATTGATACAGAGAGAAATCTATGAGAGAAAAGAAATTTGACTTCAAAACTAATGATTAATAGATAAAGAAACTAAAGCATACAAGAGGAAACTAAAGTAAAGATTTAGGGGGCATTTATTAGTAGTTTGCTGGTGACAACTGTCACAATGGAGATAAATATAGACAAGATCTTGAGACAGCATTTGCAGTGTGAAATTGCCTCTTTCAAAAGAAAGTAGGGTCTTTTCTTAAGCCAGCATGTGAAACTTCATAGGGATATTTAAAACATTTGACACTGTGATATGACATTGTAATCTGTGAGGCTTATGTTTCAGTACCCTACAAGGAAACTCATTCCTAAAAAACAAAATATGAAAGAGTGAAGTAAAGGGGAAAAGCATGGAGAAGAAAAGTGGGGTTGGAGAGAGTTTGATTTTGCATAACATTTAATTTCAGGAACCATTTTATGGGAATGAGACTTCAGGTCAACTAAATACAAGATATTCTGTTTCAACAACATGCCTGATAATTCAGACAACAGATTTTATGTCTCATTGAATTGTATGATTTCTGGAAGACAGATGGTCTATCTCTTGAGATATCTTTTACAAATGAATTCAAGTACATATAAAAAGGGACTATTTTGACATTGAACAGAGACTATGCACACTAAAAAAAAATTCAGAGTATATAGTTTGATATAAAAATACCTAGGGGCATTATGACCTTTAGACATAACCATGCTAGCAATTCTCCAAGGGATATTTACTTCAGTAAGATTTGAGTCAAATTTATGTAAATTATGACACAAAACTACTAGAGGACACATGTATATGATGAGAATATATGAAATGTATAAGGCACAGGTGAAATTACTAGCAACCAGTTATAAAGAATATATATGTATATATCCTACATATGTCATTCAAACATTTATGTATGAGTCCCCTGGAAGCAATATGATAGACTGGCCTTTGTAGTTTTCTTAACTTGCAGGAACCTAGAAGGATGCTCTGTGGCAGCTATGTATTAAAGAAGAGCAGATTGCCTCATAAGCAAACTAAGAATATTACTACATCATGTACAAGATGCCAAAGACTCAGAGGAGGAGGAGCTGTAATATCAGTAGCCTTCAGATTTAGATCTTTTACAAATAAATTAAAATATAGTCAGCCATTGGAATTTTTGACTTTCATGATGACGTCTATGATAATAATTGAGCCTGATTTATAGTCATTTGTTTTTCTTTGCTTTATGACTATTTTTAATGTATATAGACGATGTAGTTGCGTGTATATATGTGTGTGTTTTCTAAAAAGAACTAGATAAAGTAGATAAAAATGTAACCATGTTTGTAATTCTATGAAGATAAGAGAACATTGCAATGTTTTTTACAGAATGTGTAAGCCCTTAGTATAATTGCAGCTCCAGAGCATTCACAAATTATTCATTGGAAGGATAAATCTCAGATACTGTCATCACCAAGCATCAGTGGCAGTGGTTAAAAGTGAGACCTAGAGTGTTAGGTTATTCATTTGTGGGATAACTGAGAGTTTTCTGAAAAGAAGAATAAAATTTTGCTATGTGTTTCCTGCTCTCTCATATGTGTAAGTTTAAGAGAATATAATCAGTTGAATATGTCATGCATAATCTTATCTCCCAGATCTAGAATATTAGGCAATGGTGCTTCTCTCTTGAAGCATAATGATCAACTGTGTCCTAGTAGAGCTTTGTACCTGTGTATCTACTGTTAAGCTACAAGGTGATTTTGTACAAAAGTAGTCACCACAGTAATATTAATTACTGGGAGTTTCTCTGACCAATTGACTGACAGAAACAACTCAGAGAAGGATTTATTTGGATTTGTATGGATCAGTCTAAGATCCCTGGCCCCTTGTTCTTTTAGACACCATTAAAGCAAGTTGGAGCATAGAATATATTGTTTTCTCATGGTGGCCAAGAAGCGTCCCAGGTACAGAGACATAAAACCCACAAGGACACACAACTAGTGACTTACTCCACCAGTTCAGTAACACTGGCTAAACTCCAGAACAGATATTCTCAGGCTGTGGATCCTGACTCCTTTGGGGGTCCCATGTCAGGTATCCTCCATATCAGTGTTTTACTTTACATTTTATAACAGCAGCAAAATTACAGTTATGAAATAGGAATAAAGTAATTTATTGTTGAGTGTGGAGATCTCCACAACTTAGTAAACATTAGGAAGGTGGAGAAGCACTGCTCTAAAACCTCACAAGTTACCTTCAGTAGTATGTGACAAAGGCTTTAGGGTATGATCTTAGTAGAGAAATTTTATAATTAGACCATAATATTTATTACATTTTATCTGTATATAAAATACCAACAATAACTTTCATTGAGTTTTTCTTTGCTTATCGATTCGGAGTTTGGCAAAGTTTACTGTCAAAGGTCTTAAGCACTTTAGGAATTCATCTAAGTTGAGCCCAGTCAGAAAATAATCCTAATTATTATCTGGATAAAATTTGGGCGCTGCTGATTATAGGACATATTTCTAATTGTAGAAAGCCCTTCAAGAAATCATTGGTTTTTTTTTTCTTCAAAATCACACATATGACAGTAAACCATAGCTTCTCTAAATGAGTTGAGTCTGTCTGGCGAAGATTTGAAGATTCTAAGAAAGTTTGTGTAAAGTGCTTCTAACTGATTTTGTTTTTCAATTATTGGATAGAAACTGGGTCAGCACTATAAAGGGTTTGGGGTGTCTCATTTTATCCCATCATCTACCCTCACAGAGTAATGCATGTGGAGATCTTTAAACTACTTTCTCATCTGGGAGGTTGTTTACCTCTTTACCTAAGAATAATCATGTGCTTCACGTGATTACCTTTTTACTTTTTGGTACGATCTCTTTCATAGCTAAAGGACAGACATGTTAACTTCTCCCTCCTTTTTAATACCTTTCACTTTGTCATGTAAAAATTTACATGTACATGTTAATATTTTTATATGGGTAAATTATTACCAGCTTTGATTTAATCGAGATATCCCAGCCATCCACAACTCACCACTCTGTGCCAAAGTCTTAGGCATTTGTGTACCAGGTCCCTAGTTCTTTGTGCTACTTGGGAGATTTAGAAAGTATGGCATTGCTGGAGAACTTCTGCTACTTGGTGCAAGCTATAAGGTTTTAAAAGTCCCATACCATCCCCATAGCTCTCTCTGTTTTCTTTTTTCCTATTCAGATGTGAACTCTAAGCTTCTGCTTCAGCTGCCTACCACCTACCTGTGTCCCACCATCATAGACTACTATCCCTCAGAGAACGGTAAGCCAAAGAAACCCTCTCTTCTATAAGTGGCCTCAGCCATGCCACCTTATCACTGCGATAGAAATGGAACTAAGTCAACAGTCATTAGGCAATTTTACGTTCAGGAAGTTGTGACACTTTCTTAAGAACTTACGTCAGTCCTTGTTAAAAGGTGTGACTCAACATCACTATGCCTTTCTGATCTGCTCTGTAGGATGACGTGTACACACAGGCTTTTCTACAGTCATCAATATGCAGCACGAGAAGTCTCTCCTCTTTTACTTGCACAGGCTTTTTGAAGTGAAGTCTGCCAGGCTGCATGCTAATGAAGGTTTGCTACAATACTCACTGGTTGCAAATGTCAGGATATAGCTAATAGTAACCAGTCTGGGAGAGTAAGCTTGTAATGCCTGAGGTGTTAGGATCTCAGCGAAGAGCTTGTCAGAATACATTCTTTTTAGCTAAATTAAGTAAGTTGTGATATCTTGAAAAGTATGTTTAGTCATGATACTATCTTGCATTTGATCTTCAGTCATTTATTACTGAGAAAATCATCAGTATTATTATCATATAAACACTACTTCAATTTCAAGAATTGTAAGTATGTAAAGTTGAGAATTGCAAATTATGAACATCTATTTGTGAAAAAAAAATTTTACGCTGCAACAGAATGCAATTTCTAGTTTATTCTCCTGAATATACTTTCAGTTACATACATGCTTGATGTATCACAATGTTTATAAAAATGCTTTATATTTTATTAGAAGATTCAGTTTAAGATGCTGTACTTAGTGATGTCACATGTAAAATGCCCTACTAGTTAAGTAATACCTTCATTCTCCTCACGCCCACAAAATTTGGAATTTCTTTCTGATAGTATACATTAAAACAAATAAATCCCATATTTACTTCCCATTTTCTTCTCACATTTTTGAAACTTGCTTTCTCCTTCTTTTGATGTTTTTTTTTTTTTGAGTGCCAGTTCTAGGATAATTTTTTTAAAGCTAATTAGGCTCTTAACTTTAAATTAGCTTGAAAAGTAAAGTAACTAATTTAGAATTAGGAAAGAGTTTCAACAGCAGGAAAATTCTACTCTTCTGACCATGTTTTGGGGAATTTTGCACATTTTCATAGACCATTTGTAAAATTGTATATAGTAATTTGTATATAGTCAGAGAGCACGTAATTCGAGTTGGGTAATAGGGAAAAAGAACTTATAAGTCACATGAGATGCACCAGAAAGCAGCTCTCCTTCCATTTTGAATAAAACTTTTCCCTCTGAAACATCTCAGAAATTTGAAAAACATATTGTACTTATTAGAATAAAAGATATTATCTTAAGAAGAAAGAATTGGAATAAGAAAGATCATAATGTACCAGCAAAACGTTGATAGACCAGGAATTATTGATGGAACAGTAGCTAACAAAAGAGATAATGAAAATCATTGGGAAAAGATTAGTTTAGTGGTCAAAACCAAATTGAGTATGACTCAAAAGAAGAGAAAAAAGCTTAATAATAGCTTCTATTATGATTTAAATTCCCCAACAATGATTCCTCATATGACTTTCAGATGAACTAAGAGAAGGAATAGGCTTAATATCTATAGTTACATAAAAGGAAGAAAGACTCAAAAGACTCCTGTCTAGATTTAGGCTAAGAGTACATATGAGTCTATTTAGGTACAGAATTAAACATACTCATGTCTTATTTAGGTAATCATTTCATAATTCAAACCATAATTCAACACCAATTCCAAACCATCTTCAGATATGAGAAGAAATTGGTAGCACTTTTTTCTCACCAGTGAGCTTGGATGTTAACATTTCTCACTTTCACTCATTCTTTTTTTTTTTTATTATTAACTTGAGTATTTCTTATATACATTTCGAGTGTTATTCCCTTTCCCGGTTTCCGGGCAAACATCCCCCTCCTCCCTCCCCTTCCTTATGGGTGTTCCCCTCCCAACCCTCCCCCCATTGCCGCCCTCCCCCCCACAGTCTAGTTCACTGGGGTTCAGTCTTAGCAGGACCCAGGGCTTCCCCTTCCACTGGTGCTCTTACTAGGATATTCATTGCTACCTATGAGGTGAGAGTCCAGGGTCAGTCCATGTATAGTCTTTAGGTAGTGGCTTAGTCCCTGGAAGCTCTGGTTGCTTTGCATTGTTGTACAAATGGGGTCTCGAGTCCCTTCAAGCTCTTCCAGTTCTTTCTCTGATTCCTTCAACGGGGGTCCTATTCTCAGTTCAGTGGTTTGCTGCTGGCATTCGCCTCTATATTTGCTGTATTCTGGCTGTGTCTCTCAGGAGCGATCTACATCCGGCTCCTGTCGGTCTGCACTTCTTTGCTTCATCCATCTTGTCTAATTGGGTGGCTGTATATGTATGGGCCACATGTGGGGCAGGCTCAGAATGGGTGTTCCATCAGTCTCTGTTTTAATCTTTGCCTCTCCCTTCCCTGCCAAGGGTATTCTTTTTCCTCATTTAAAGAAGGAGTGAAGCATTCACATTTTGATCATCCGTCTTGAGTTTCGTTTGTTCTAGGGATCTAGGGTAATTCAAGCATTTGGGCTAATAGCCGCTTATCATGGAGTGCATACCATGTATGTCTTTCTGTGATTGGGTTAGCTCACTCAGGATGATATTTTCCAGTTCCAACCATTTGCCTACGAATTTCATAAACTCGTTTTTGATAGCTGAGTAATATTCCATTGTATAGATGTACCACATTTTCTGTATCCATTCCTCTGTTGAAGGGCATCTGGGTTCTTTCCAGTTTCTGGCTATTATAAATAAGGCTGCGATGAACATAGTGGAGCACGTGTCTCTTTTATATGTTGAGGCATCTTTTGGGTATATGCCCAAGAGAGGTATAGCTGGATCCTCAGGCAGTTCAATGTCCAATTTTCTGAGGAACCTCCAGACTGATTTCCAGAATGGTTTTACAGGTCTGCAATCCCACCAACAATGGAGGAGTGTTCCTCTTTCTCCACATCCTCGCCAGCATCTGCTGTCACCTGAGATTTTGATCTTAGCCATTCTCACTGGTGTGAGGTGAAATCTCAGGGTTGTTTTGATTTGCATTTCCCTTATGACTAAAGATGTTGAACATTTCTTTAGGTGTTTCTCAGCCATTCGGCATTCCTCAGCTGTGAATTCTTTGTTTAGCTCTGAACCCCATTTTTAATAGGGTTATTTGTTTCCCTGCGGTCTAACTTCTTGAGTTCTTTGTATATTTTGGATATAAGGCTTTTGTCTGTTGTAGGATTGGTAAAGATCTTTTCCCAATCTGTTGGTTGCTGTTTTGTCGTAACCACAGTGTCCTTTGCCTTACAGAAGCTTTGCAGTTTTATGAGATCCCATTTGTCGATTCTTGATCTTAGAGCTTAAGCCATTGGTGTTTTGTTCAGGAAATTTTTTCCAGTGCCCATGTGTTCCAGATGCTTCCCTAGTTTTTCTTCTATTAGTTTGAGTGTGTCTGGTTTGATCTGGAGGTCCTTGATCCACTTGGACTTAAGATTTGTACAGGGTGATAAGCATGGATCGATCTGCATTCTTCTACATGTTGACCTCCAGTTGAACCAGCACCATTTGCTGAAAATGCTATCTTTTTTCCATTGGATGGTTTTGACTCCTTTGTCAAAAATCAAGTGCCCATAGGTGTGTGGGTTCATTTCTGGGTCTTCAATTCTATTCCATTGGTCTATCTGTCTTTCTCTGTACCAATACCATGCAGTTTTTATCACTATTGCTCTGTAATATTGCTTGAGTTCAGGGATAGTGATTCCCCCTGAAGTCCTTTTATTGTGGAGGATAGCTTTAGCTATCCTGGGTTTTTTGTTATTCCAGATGAATTTGCATATTGTTCTGTCTAACTCTTTGAAGAATTGGATTGGTATTTTGATGGGGATTGCATTGAATCTGTAGATTGCTTTTGGTAAAATGGCCATTTTTACTATTTTAATCCTGCCAATCCATGAGCATGGGAGATCTTTCCATCTTCTGAGGTCTTCTTCAATTTCTTTCCTCAGTGTCTTGAAGTTCATATTGTACAGAACTTTTACTTGCTTGGTTAAAGTCACACCGAGGTACTTTATATTATTTGGGTCTATTATGAAGGGTGTCATTTCCCTAATTTCTTTCTCGGCTTGTTTCTCTTCTGTATAGAGGAAGGCAACTGATTTATTTGAGTTAATTTTATACCCAGCCATTTTGCTGAAATTGGTTATCAGCTTTAATACTTCTCTGGTGGAACTTTTGGGATCACTTAAATATACTATCATATCATCTGCAAATAGTGATATTTTGACTTCTTCTTTTCCGATCTGTATCCCCTTGATCTCCTTTTGTTGTCTGATTGCTCTGGCAAGAACTTCAAGAACTATATTGAATAAGTAGGGAGAGAGTGGGCAGCCTTGTCTAGTCCCTGATTTTAGTGGGATTGCTTCAAGTTTCTCTCCATTTAGTTTGATGTTAGCAACTGGTTTGCTGTATATGGCTGTTACTATGTTTAGTTATGGGCCTTGAATTCCTATTCTTTCCAGGACTTTTATCATGAAGGGGTGTTGAATTTTGTCAAATGCTTTCTCAGCATCTAATGAAATGATCATGTGGTTTTGTTCTTTCACTTTGTTTATATAATGGATCACCTTGATGGTTTTCCGTATATGAAACCATCCCTGCATGCCTGGGATGAAGCCTACTTGATCATGGTGGATGATTGTTTTGATTTGCTCTTGAATTCGGTTTGCCAAAATTTTATTGAGTATTTCTGCGTCGATATTCATAAGGGAAATTGGTCTGAAGTTCTCTTTCTTTGTTGTGTCTTTGTGTGGTTTAGGTATAAGAGTAATTGTGGCTTCGTAGAAGGTATTCGGTAGTGATCCATCTGTTTCAATTTTGTGGAATAGTTTGGATAATATTGGTATGACGTCTTCTATGAACATCTGATAGAATTCTGCACTAAACCCGTCTGGACCTGGGCTCTTTTTGGTTGGGAGACCTTTAATGACTGCTTCTATTTTCTTAGGAGTTATGGGGTTGTTTAACTGGTTTATCTCTTCCTGATTTAACTTCGATACCTGGTATCTGTCTAGGAAATTGTCCATTTCCTGAAGATTTTCAAGTTTTGTTGAAAATAGGTTTTTATAGTAAGATCTGATGATTTTTTGAATTTCCTCTGAATCTGTAGTTATGTCTCCCTTTTCATTTCTGATTTTGTTAATTTGGACGCACTCTCTGTGTCCTCTCGTTAGTCTGGCTAAGGGTTTATCTATCTTGTTGATTTTCTCAAAGAACCAACTTTTGGTTCTGTTGATTCTTTCTATGGTCCTTTTTGTTTCTACTTGGTTGATTTCGGCTCTGAGTTTGATTATTTCCTGCCTTCTACTCCTCCTGGGTGTATTTGCTTCTTTTTGTTCTAGAGCTTTTAGGTGTGCTGTCAAGCTGCTGACATATGCTCTCCTGTTTCTTTCTGCAGGCACTCAGCGCTATGAGTTTTCCTCTTAGCACAGCTTTCATTGTGTCCCATAAGTTTGGGTATGTTGTACCTTCATTTTCATTAAATTCTAAAAAGTTTTTAATTTCTTTCTTTATTTCTTCCTTGACCAGGTTATCATTGAGTAGAGCATTGTTCAATTCCCACGTATATGTGGGCATTCTTCCCTTATTGTTATTGAAGACCAGTTTTAGGCCGTGGTGGTCCGATAGCACGCATGGGATTATTTCTATCTTTCTGTACCTGTTGAGGCCTGTTTTTTGACCAATTATATGGTCAATTTTGGAGAAAGTACCATGAGGAGCTGAGAAGAAGGTATATCCTTTTGCTTTAGGATAGAATGTTCTATAAATATCCATTAAGTCCATTTGGCTCATGACTTCTCTTAGTCTGTCGACATCACTGTTTAATTTCTGTTTCCATGATCTGTCCATTGATGAGAGTGGGGTGTTGAAATCTCCCACTATCATTGTGTGAGGTGCAATGTGTGTTTTGAGCTTTAGTAAGGTTTCTTTGACGTATGTAGGTGACCTTGTATTTGGGGCATAGATATTTAGGATTGAGAGTTCATCTTGGTGGATTTTTCCTTTGATGAATATGAAGTGTCCTTCCTTATCTTTTTTGATGACTTTTAGTTGAAAATTGATTTTATTTGATATTAGAATGGCTACTCCAGCTTGCTTCTTCTGACCATTTGCTTGGAAAGTTGTTTTCCAGCCTTTCACTCTGAGGTAGTGTCTGTCTTTGTCTCTGAGGTGTGTTTCCTGTAGGCAGCAGATTGCAGGGTCCTCGTTGCGATCCAGTTTGTTAATCTATTTCTTTTTATTGGGGAGTTGAGGCCATTGATGTTGAGAGATATTAAGGAATAGTGATTATTGCTTCCCGTTATATTCATATTTGGATGTGAGGTTATGTTTGTGTGCTTTCACTCTCTTTGTTTTGTTGCCAAGACGATTAGTTTCTTGCTTCTTCTAGGGTATAGCTTGCCTCCTTATGTTGGGCTTTACCATTTATTATCCTTTGTTGTGCTGGATTTGTAGAAAGATATTGTGTAAATTTGGTTTTGTCATGGAATATCTTGGTTTCTCCATCTATGTTAATTGAGAGTTTTGCAGGATACAGTAACCTGGGCTGGCATTTGTGTTCTCTTAGGGTCTGTATGACATCAGTCCAGGATCTTCTGGCCTTCATAGTTTCTGGCGAGAAGTCTGGTGTGATTCTGATAGGTCTCCCTTTATATGTTACTTGACCTTTTTCCCTTACTGCTTTTAATATTCTTTCTTTATTTTGTGCGTTTGGTGTTTTGACAATTATGTGACGGGAGGTGTTTCTTTTCTGGTCCAATCTATTTGGAGTTCTGTAGGCTTCTTGTATGTCTATGGGTATCTCTTTTTTTAGGTTAGGGAAGTTTTCTTCTATGATTTTGTTGAAGATATTTACTGGTCCTTTGAGCTGGGAGTCTTCACTCTCTTCTACACCTATTATCCTTAGGTTTGATCTTCTCATTGAGTCCTGGATTTCCTGTATGTTTTGGAACAGTAGCTTTTTCCGCTTTACATTATCTTTGACAGTTGAGTCAATGATTTCTATGGAATCTTCTGCTCCTGAGATTCTCTCTTCCATCTCTTGTATTCTGTTGGTGAAGCTTGTATCTACAGCTCCTTGTCTCTTCTTTTGGTTTTCTATATCCAGGGTTGTTTCCATGTGTTCTTTCTTGATTGCTTCTATTCCCATTTTTAATTCCTTCAACTGTTTGATTGTGTTTTCCTGGAATTCTTTCAGGGATTTTTGTGTCTCCTCTCTATGGGCTTCTACTTGTTTATTTATGTTTTCCTGGAATTCTTTCAGGGATTTTTGTGTCTCCTCTCTATGGGCTTCTACTCGTTTATTTATGTTTTCCTGGAATTCTTTCAGGGATTTTTGCGATTCTTTCAGGCATTTTTGCGATTCCTCTCTGTAGGCTTCTACTTGTTCTCTAAGGGAGTTCTTCACGTCTTTCTTGAAGTCCTCCAGCATCATGATCAAAAATGATTTTGAAACTAGATCTTGCTTTTCTGGTGTGTTTGGATATTCCATGTTTGTTTTGATGGGAGAATTGGGCTCCGATGGTGCCATGTAGTCTTGGTTTCTGTTGCTTGGGTTCCTGCGCTTGCCTCTCGCCATCAGATTATCTCTAGTGTTACTTTGTTCTGCTATTTCTGACAGTGGCTAGACTGTCCTTTAAGCCTGTGTGTCAGGAGTGCTGTAGACCTGTTTTCCTCTCTTTCAGTCAGTTATGGGGACAGAGTGTTCTGCTTTCGGGCGTGTAGTTTTTCCTCTCTACAGGTCTTCAGCTGTTCCTGTGGGCCTGTGTCTTGAGTTCACCAGGCAGCTTTCTTGCAGCAGAAAAGTTGGTCTTACCTGTGGTCCCGAGGCTCCAGTTCGCTCGTGGGGTGCCGCCCACGGGCTCTCTGCAGCAGCAGCAACCAGGAAGACCTATGCTGCCGTTTCCGCGAGCTTCAGTGCACCAGGGTTCCAGATGGTCTTTGGCTTTTTCCTCTGGCGTCCGAGATGTGTGTGCAGAGAGCAGTCTCTTCTGGTTTCCCAGGCTTGTCTGCCTCTCTGAAGGTTCAGCTCTCCCTCCCACGGGATTTGGGTGCAGAGAACTGTTTATCCGGTCTGTTTCCCTCAGGTTCTTGCGGTGTCTCAAAATGGCCATTTTTACTATATTAATCCTGCCAATCCATGGGCATGGGAGATCTTTCCATCTTCTGAGGTCTTCTTCTATTTCGTTCCTCAGTGTCTTGAAGTTCTTATTGTACAGATCTTTTACTTGCTTGGTTAAAGTCACACCAAGGTACTTTATATTATTTGGGTCTATTATGAAAGGTGTCATTTCCCTAATTTCTTTCGCGGCGTGTTTCTCTTGTATATAGAGGAAGGCAACTGATTTTGTGTTAATTTTATACCCAGCCACTTTGCTGAAGTTGTTTATCAGCTTTACTAGTTCTCTGGTGGAACTTTTGGGATCACTTAAATATACTATTATATCATCTGCAAATAGTGATATTTTGACCTCTTCTTTTCCGATCTGTATCCCCTTGATATCCTTTTGTTGTCTGATTGCTCTGGCTAGAACTTTAAGAACTATATTGAATAAGTAGGGAGAGAGTGGGCAGCCTTGTCTAGTCCCTGATTTTAGTGGGATTGCTTCAAGTTTCTCTCCATTTAGGTTAATGTTAGCAACTGGTTTGCTGTATATGGCTTTTACTATGTTTAGGTATGGGCATTGAATTCCTATTCTTTCCAGGACTTTTATCATGAAGGGGTGTTGAATTTTGTCAAATGCTTTCTCAGCATCTAATGAAATGATCATGTGGTTCTGTTCTTTCAGTTTGTTTATATAATGGATCACGTTGATGGTTTTCCGTATATTTAAGCATCCCTGCATGCCTGGGATGAAGCCAACTTGATCATGGTGGATGATTGTTTTGATGTGCTCTTGAATTCGTTTTGCCAGAATTTTGTTGAGTATTTTTGCGTCGATATTCATAAGGGAAATTGGTCTGAAGTTCTCTTTCTTTGTTGGGTCTTTGTGTGGTTTAGGTATAAGAGTAATTGTGGCTTCGTAGAAGGTATTCGGTAGTGATCCATCTGTTTCAATTTTGTGGAATAGTTTGGATAATATTGGTATGACGTCTTCTATGAAGGTTTGATAGAATTCTGTACTAAACCCGTCTGGACCTGGGCTCTTTTTGGTTGGGAGACCTTAAATGACTGCTTCTATTTCCTTAGGAGTTATGGGGTTGTTTAACTGGTTTATCTGTTCCTGATTTAACTTCGGTACCTGGTATCTGTCTAGGAAATTGTCCATTTCCTGAAGATTTTCAAGTTTTGTTGAATATAGGCTTTTATAGTAAGATCTGATGATTTTTTGAATTTCCTCTGAATCTGTAGTTATGTCTCCCTTTTCATTTCTGATTTTGTTAATTTGGACGCACTCTCTGTGTCCTCTCCTTAGTCTGGCTAAGGGTTTATCTATCTTGTTGATTTTCTCAAAGAACCAACTTTTGGTTCTGTTGATTCTTTCTATGGTCCTTTTTGTTTCTACTTGGTTGATTTCAGCTCTGAGTTTGATTATTTCCTGCCTTCTACTCCTCCTGGGTGTATTTGCTTCTTTTTGTTCTAGAGCTTTTAGGTGTGCTGTCAAGCTGCTGACATATGCTCTTTCCTGTTTCTTTCTGCAGGCACTCAGCGCTATGAGTTTTCCTCTTAGCACAGCTTTCATTGTGTCCCATAAGTTTGGGTATGTTGTACCTTCATTTTCATTAAATTCTAAAAAGTTTTTAATTTCTTTCTTTATTTCTTCCTTGACCAGGTTATCATTGAGTAGAACATTGTTCAATATCCATGTATATGTGGGCATTCTTCCCTTATTGTTATTGAAGACCAGTTTTAGGCCGTGGTGGTCCGAATGCACACATGGGATTATTTCTATCTTTCTGTACCTGTTGAGGCCTGTTTTTTGACCAATTATATAGTCAATTTTGGAGAAAGTACCATGAGGAGCTGAGAAGAAGGTATATCCTTTTGCTTTAGGATAGAATGTTCTATAAATATCCATTAAGTCCATTTGGCTCATGACTTCTCTTAGTCTGTCGACATCACTGTTTAATTTCTGTTTCCATGATCTGTCCATTGATGAGAGTGGGGTGTTGAAATCTCCCACTATCATTGTGTGAGGTGCAATGTGTGTTTTGAGCTTTAGTAAGGTTTCTTTGACGTATGTAGGTGACCTTGTATTTGGGGCATAGATATTTAGGATTGAGAGTTCATCTTGGTGGATTTTTCCTTTGATGAATATGAAGTGTCCTTCCTTATCTTTTTTGATGACTTTTAGTTGAAAATTGATTTTATTTGATATTAGAATGGCTACTCCAGCTTGCTTCTTCTGACCATTTGCTTGGAAAGTTGTTTTCCAGCCTTTCACTCTGAGGTGGTGTCTGTCTTTTAGATGTTCAAATTTTAGACTTAATTGAACATAAATGTCCTATACACCCAAAAGGTAATTTGATGCCTAGATGAAGTTTTCTGCTATCATTTTGAATACATAATGTGCATTTGTATAAACAAATTTATTTTGAGGAAACATATACGTTGATTTTCTTTAAGTGTTACTGGAAGAAAAACATGGCTTTGGTTGAATTTTTTAAATCAAATATCTTGAGTGACAGTTGGGTTTCCTTTTGCAACTTGTCTAATGGCTTTGGGTTTTATGAAGTCTTTTTGAGATTTTTTTTAACTGTTAGATAGTACCAGTGAAGAACAAAACTAGAGACATGTTGAAGATAATGAAGCCAAGGGGTATTATTAGCTGAAGTATGTGACCTTTAGGTAAAAATTGTGCTCTAAAGGAGAGGCAGGGTCTTTTAAAAGTTAGAATATGTTTAATGAGTTGTCAAAATAGAAATTTAATAGAATAAATTAGAAAGTTAGATCTACTGAAAATTGTTGCGCTGACCTCATTTGGGTTTATACAGACTTATGATACTCTCCACATTTTCTCACAGTCTTTATCCATGTAATTCAAGACACTGAAGAAAAGAATAATGGAAAGTATTATTTATCAAAGTATCAAAACAGATGGGGTAGATTAAGGACCTTAAAATGGGTCAGGATCAAAGAGTAGGGAAATAGAACATTTGTTATGTTGAACACCATCAAAATATTTCATTCCGTGGTATATTTTTCTATATATTATCAAATTATACCTCAAAGAGCTAACATACTGGTATAACCTGTCATTCTTTAGTAGTTCCTTTTCTTTCATTTTGGTTCATCGATCTTTTTGTATTTAAGAAGAATGCATTAGATTTTCTACTTTCATTTGGAAGTGAATGTCATGATATTATTTGAGGTGGGCGTATGTGTCACCTTGACACGGTATTGTTATAGTAATATTGTGAGATTACAGAGATTATAGAATATTTCTGTAACATTGTTCTGGTGGAAATTGATATGTCTTTGGCTATACGATTCAACTACTCTCAGTGTAAGTTCTTACATTTTCTGAAAACTGAGGACACTTTGGACTATATTTGTTCATGAGTATTATTTGATTTGGTTGCATCTGTCTTTTTACCTCTTATTTTAGGTTGATAATTTTTGGGAGATTTTTACAGTCAGACTTGCACAAGGACAGTACTTTGATACTTAATTAAATCAGCATTAACATATTCAACTGGCTTTGATTGCTAAGGAAAAATAAAAAACCTCTAAGTAAATAAGCATTTTGTACATCCCTTTATAATATTCCCTTTGTGTTTTTAAGAATAACTGTCTAACCACTTGGTAATTATGCTTAAATGTTTTTGAATTGTTTTCTCCTTTTAAGGACTTTCATAAGTGTACAAAATGAAATATTCAAATCCCTATTTCTCCACTCCCACTTCCCATATAATTATTTAAAATGTCTTTCTTCCAACTCCATATCTTTCCTTTTTGTCATTTTGATTACCCGCTAAGTTGAATTAGCTCTTTCCATATATGCATGACTGGGGAACTTGGAAAATCTACTAGTGATGGATGAACTTCCACCTGTAAACAGTTATCAATTGCCCCCAGCTCCCCAGTAAGCATTGTGTCCTGAATATTTCCCACCACTCTGAATTATGATGGGATTTTGGCTAACCTCATCGTCCGTGGGTAGTCATAGATGCTATGAATTCACGAGTGCAAGAAACAAGTCACACCTCACAGATCACATTCACAGAGCTACTATTTTTCCTTTTTTACTTTATTTATGTCTGCTTTTAGATATTGTCAGCACCTTGCCAAGTGGTGGGGTGAATAAAAGTAGTCTATTAAGGGCTGATCATTCAGTGTCTTATTCTCAGCACTTTAAACCATTGCAAACCTTAGCATTGACTGCTGTACCCAAAAACATATCTAATTTTTTCAAAGAAAACTTATTTTTCCATACAATACACTTTGATCATAGTTTCTCTTCCCTGATTTCCTTCCAGATTCTCACTACCTCATCACCCTTCCAACTCATTCTTTTCAGAAAACAACAAGCAAATGAACAAAACAAATAAACAAGAATTAAACAAAAACAAAGGTGTTGGCGTTTGAGACCTGTGTTTCAGACACTACCTGCTATTACTTTATATTCTAGTCCTTGGGAAACATCCTGACCTGCCATGTGTGATAAGGGAGTATATTTTCTATGTTATATCAGAACTACTTTCTCTAGTGTTTATGTAGAACTCTTTCATCAGCCTCATTATATGCTGAGGTAACCAGGATTGCATTAGTTCCTCCTAATTTCTACAATTTAGAATATTTCTATTTCTAGTTAGAAATAGAAAGATTTACAAAATGTCTCAAGTTCCTGTATGTTTGGGTTTCCCAAAGGTCTCAAGAGTATATTTATGCGATGGTGAGAAAACCCTGTGCAAAAAATGTCTAATGCTAAGCTCAAGGTCCTGATTTCAGTCCTTTGTAGTAAAGAAGCTGACTTACTCTTCTGCCCCCATATGTGTGCAATTACATTACACAGTACATATCATTTTCAAATAGATTGTATCTAAGTGATCTAAATTAAACAAGAACTAAGTCTTCATGAACTTTTATTTCTAGGCAATGAATCACAAGATTTCCATTGTTTGCCAAATAACGCCAATATGCTTGTGGTCCAGAAGTAGATAATTCTCAAACGTCAGTTAGCTTGGAGTCTTGGGTTCAGTTTTTACCTTGCCCAAAAGCTCACCAGCTGCAACCTACATGCATTCCATTACCATATTTACTCTGGAGAATGTACTATATAGGAGGAGCCTTAGCAATGCCCATCTTTAATTCCCCAGGTCTGAGATTAGATGATGTCCCACCATGTCCAGTCTTTTACATGGGCATGAAATGCTAACTCATATCTCATGCTTGCACAACTAGTACTTTTGACACTGATCTCATCAGGCCTCGTAAGGTGTAATGTTGATCCATCACTGTGAATTTGAACATGAACATATATTTTTTGCAAACTATACCTTCTTGTTTTGAATATTCTGTTAGTAAAATGATCCTAGTACTGATAGCATTTCTCCTGCTACTCTGACTGTTGTAACCTGTTGTTTTTTTTCCTTTGCACTTTGTAGAAGATACACACACACACACACACACACACACACACACACACACACACACATATATATAGTAGTCTTGGTTCCACCACAGACTTTCTTGAGAAGAAACTGGTTTCTTTTATCATAATCCAAAGGCAGAAACTTGTTCAGATATCTCCTTCACATTGGGGCTACACATTAGCATGTTTAATGTTTATACGAATTCCATCCTATGGTAACATTAATCTTTTTGAAATGCAATTAATCAGAAGATATGCTATTCTCACATCTCTTACAAATTACTCTCCCTCACTCTTTACATTCCCTCGAAAGCACTGACACAGAAACAAGTAAATTCTTTTTTCCTCTGACCTCAAAGACATAACCAGAGATATGTGTCTCATTTGTCGAAAATAAAACCTGGACATTTTATTCAGTTCGGAAATTACAAACCTAACCTTAAAGGGATTGCCGTCAAAAGAATCAACGCCTTCCAAAAGAGACACTTTCTTCTCATAGAACGATCAGCGTATATGCCATCCAGTGACATTGGGCACTTGGAGACGTTTCGGTGCTCACCATTATTGAATAATCTGTAGGGAAGATGCTTGTGACACATTATAATGAAGGAACCATATGTGAGAGGCTATGAAATTAACAGGAGCTGTGTTTGTGTTTCCCCTTCAGCTTTTCAGATGAAAAACACATGCAGTTTTGAAACCTCAGACTTGCTATTTCAAAAACCCTCTGAGCATCTGTTAAGGATTGCGTGATCTAATCTGTAACACAGCTCATGCAGCCAGCCTTTCAGCCTGTCACACTATTACTAGGTAAAGAGCCAGAGAATGAGCAGGCAGGCCACTTTTCACCTCATTAGCACTGCTGGAGTGGTCCTGGGGAAAAAAAAAGATGCTGGCAGAAGCCATGGGGTCTGCTAGTATTCTTTCTAAAAAACAGAGGAGGACCCAGCTGTGTAACTCTTCTACCTCTATGCTACTGTTCATTCCCACACAACCCCTTCTCTATTTCCTGACCTTTCATCATTTTGACCCCTGTAGTGTTCATAAACCACCACCGAGTCTTCGCTGTGGGACATGTAGTTTAATTCTTATTTTCTTTCATGGTAGTCCTTGGTCTTAACCCAATTATATTCAATGTGATACGATACAGTCTTTAATGCCCTTGGCAGTGTTTAAACATGATATCCTTGCAAATAGTATGTGGGTAGCCTTGAGAAAGAAGGTAATATTGTTCTTTTCTGAGTTACTTCTTGCATAGTTGAAAAAAAAATAATACGAAATTTTCTTTCTGTCCTCTGTCATCTGTTTTCTATTTCCATCACCACTTCTTTTCTTTTTCCACCTTATTACACTGTTGGAACTCTTCCGTCAACTTTGATTCTCAAGTGACTTTACTGATGAGCATCTTCCTGACACATCTCAGTTAAAAAGGAAACAAAGTAAAACAAAACAGAACAACAAACAAAGGACCCAGAAAACATAGCTTCCTTTTGTAATCAATTTAAATCAGACTCATGTTTTATACAGCACAATGGTACTGAATTATGTAAGTGCTAAGATAGTTGGGCACAGGCACAAGAGTAGATACTGTGCTAAATGTTTTATCCCTGTTAAATTTTACAACCATATTGGGTAGAATTCAGTATCCTTATTCCAATTCTAGCATGCTAAAACTGGTTCACGCACATTTTGATGCCTCTGGGACGAATTAATTTCAAATTTGTTTCATATTCTTTTCTAGATGTCCTGCAGAATCTAATTCCAGAAGGATATAAATGGATTGGACAAAGAAGTCACACCCTGCCTCATGTGAAATGGAAGTCTAACTCTGTGCTCCTTACTCTCTGGTATTCATTGTGAGTGCAACTATATATCCCCTGGTGCAAGCACCACTCACAGCCTTTTAACTAGAATACAGACAGACCAATATCATCTGTTGGTGGCACATATTGTAATGTAATATAATGTAAAGTAATGCAACAAAAATGTAATACATTCCTAACCCATTAGAGTCAGATGATAATGAGAAATGTGCCTTCTCTTTTTCTCCTATGCAGTTACAAAAAGTTCTCAGATAAATTCATAAAATTTCCTTGAAAGTCTGACAGGTAGAAATCAGCCTGATAAATGGCCCTTAAACCAGTCTCTTTCCCCTTATCTTTACACCTATCATTCCACCTGCCTCCCTTAGGTCAGATTATAAGGCAAGATAGTAGCATAAAAGCTTTTGTCTCAGACACAGTGGTAGACAGAACCAAGACTAACCCAGTGACCTAGTCCAAGTGACTAGTCCAAGGATATATAGCATCATGGACATTGAAGATAATGAAGGCTAAAGGTAAAAGACACATCCCTAACCATTCAGAAACTGGACCTTTTAGTATGTATTTATTATACACTGCCTTCTTACTTATAGTGTGAATGGTTCGTCCAGTAACTATCTCCTCTTGGGAGCATTGAAGATTCTTCGGCATGATGATAGCTTTTGCTGATGTGCTGATTAATAGGTCTCATGGGTTGTGGGAGGCTGGATTGTTGAGTGAATACTTTCACCTATCTTCATGCCAGCCTTCATATAATTATTTGAAAAAACAAATACATATTAGTGTACAATTTGATTTTTAATTTTAAGGTTCTACTATATTGCAGAAATGCACTAAAATTTATTGTAAGGTATTTCACACATGAACTTAGAAAACACTCTTTATAGTCCTTAATAGATGATAGCATATTTTACAAATTTTTAATAATAAATACTAAAACTTATTTTGACTTATATTCTAGAGCAGAGGAATCCCAAATGTCACTGATATTTTCAGTCAGAATTTAAAAAAATCATATCAAATAGTCATAATTTTTCAATGATCATTTGATCCAATATATACATTTTATCAAAGCATTGATGTTTCAACATATAATTCAGGTCAATATTCTAGTGAGATATCTTATTTATAAATAGGTCTGTGAAATAACATCTATTTGGTCTCAGATTGCTTCATGTAAAACATGTTTATAAATCATAAA
Organism: Rattus norvegicus; assembly: GCF_021556685.1. Classification (NCBI taxonomy): domain Eukaryota; kingdom Metazoa; phylum Chordata; class Mammalia; order Rodentia; family Muridae; genus Rattus; species Rattus norvegicus. The sequence continues at coordinate 61,440,843 of NC_141544.1, read as the reverse complement.
TCATCAATGGCTACCAGGAAGGAACAGTCATCTCTAAAGAACGGTATGTCTTCCTCTTGGCTAATATTTCTTTAGTGACTATTCATCTTAGCTCATTATATAAAAAAAGACATTGTTTTCTTTAGTGCTGGATATACTTAAAAATCGAAGCACAATATTAAAAAACAATTTTGCTTCTTCTCTGCTTTTGATTATTTATAAAAACCTGCTTAGTAATGCATACTGGAGAATGATAGGAAATGTAAGATGGAGAGATAAGGGCTTTCATCAATCATTATCCAAAGAAAGATCAATTTGAATAGCGTTACATGGGAAAAAAATCAATTTTCGAGACTCGAAGAAGCCTGAACATCATAGTTCCCGATTATACGGTACAAAATTAGATGCAATAAAGATGTGGATGAGGTAGTTAAAATGTTAACCAATCACAGTTAGGACACCTTGCAAACATTTAACAACCATTTGGGGAATGACGAATATGAGCCTATGACTTTGTCCCTAACAATGTATTGAAAACAGTAAATAGTCTTTTCTAAAGTCTTCTCATGTGTTGAGCTGTATAGATTCATTAAAGTTTAAACAGGGACATGCAAGTCTTATAAGGTAGGATCAATGCCAAACTCATATTGCTTCTAGCTGACTTAAGTTGCTTTGGATTATGGTCAAACCTCAGTAACAAGTAAGTCACACACGTGCTGGATTCAGATGCCCACAGTCCTTTGGGATGCTCATCTAATAAAAGAAAGTTATGAAACATCTTCACGTTTTATTACCAAACAGGAAGCTAGAAGAAATGCAATGTGACCAAAGCTAAAGTCACGGTTATCTCAGAGACACAAAATTCTATCAAGATTGGTCATGGAAAAGAAGAAAATTTAAATAAACCAATTATCCCGCACTTTGGTGGCTTTGCTGCAGAAATCTCCCCTTAAATCTCCCAGTCATCGAAGAAGAGTACAGATTGTTCTAAAATTACACTAAAAGCATAGAAAATGTATGAAAGAAGGGAAAATAATACTATCAGGTACATGTGCTTGTGCAGAATGAACATGAAAAGAGATTAAAAGCAATGCAAAATGCCAGCATTTGAAACTTCTAGAAGATAACATGGGGCAAGCACTGTGTGATATGGATCACCATAAGGAGTTGGTTTTTTTCGTTGTTGTTTTGTTTTTTTTTTGTTTTTTGGTTTTTTTTGTTTTTTTTTTTTTGTTTTGTTTTTTTGGTCTGAAAACACAGGCAATGAAAGCACAGATAGACTTGACTGCAGTGAAAGATTTCCCATAGCCAAGAATACAGTCAGCAAGGCAAAGGAGTTGACATGCACAGTAGATGAATTATTTACAATGTCAAACTTTATCTGGAATTAAAAACTAAAAATGACAAAGCCATGAAATATACCAAAAGCCAAAAGCAAAAAAAAAAAAAACAAATAAAATAAAGAAGAAGAATTAAGAAGCAAATAACTTCAAAGTATAGTTCTTAAACAATATATGCAAGTGGGCATTTGAAAACAAAACTCAACTTCACTGACAATCAAGATATGATAATTTCAATCAGAAAATGGAGCCTCACTATGTATATTTTTATAAAGTTTAACAATTTTAAGTGTGTAAAGATGATAATTTGAGGATACAGGATTTACTGTATTAAATTGCTCCTCTGTAAGATTGAGGTTATCAGCATTATTAGATATGTACGTGATATCATTTTAAGGACAATTTCCCTTTAAAGGGTCACTAGAAAATATGGTGGTATAAAGAAAGAAAATATGTGGCCACTTTGAATTTTAGATTTCAGTGTGTATATTAAGTATTTCCATAAATTAAAATCCCAAATACTCATCTTGACAAGAGCGATACAATTGTCTATTACTTTCAAATGCTAGTAATGGCAAAGACGAGAAGAAACGGTTATTGAATGAGACCTAAAGTAGTAGAGCCATTACGGGAAGAAAATGGAGGTTCCTTAAACTACTAAAAGTATTTTAAAAGTAGAACTATCATGTAAACTGTCAATCTGCCAGCATGAGTGTGTGTGTGTGGGGGGGGGTGTGCGCGTGTGCACGCGAATCCACTAGTAATGGACCCTACGTGCTAAAGCTACATTTATTTTCTTCTAACACAATTTTTGCAGTATCCAATCTATGAAATTTCATTGAGGATCCATCAAGAAAAGGGCAGAGAGCAAAAATGTTCATATATATGCTGAAATGATCCATAAAAACCTCCCTAAGTTTTGATGATTTGACTTAGAATGTTTTACACTTTAGAATGATGCAAAAGAAATATGAATTCAGTTGAAATTACAATTAAAATTCTGGCCATTCCCCAGGCTAGGGACGGGTGGTTTGACACACACTTTTGATGGTGAGATAAAGCATTAAGCTATTGCTGCCAGGCAGCCATGACAGTGGGAGACCAAACAACTAAGACGAGACAAGAGACAGCATAGCTAATCCATGATGCTTTGGTAAATTATCCATATACAGTGAAGTTCTAATTATGGCACTTTAAAATTAAAATGCATTCCTGGTAAGCTACTCCATCGTGTGAATACCTCTCGGTACACTCTTGAATACCATGAGAAATCATTTGTTATCGTCATTTCCTGTCCTAAAGCGCACGTTTGAGAATAATGTGTTTTGAGGAGTCAGCAGGAATCTTTGGAGACATCTTCCAACAACTGGAGCACGAATATCCTCGTCAGTTCCATGAGGCAGTATCTCTTTATTTTTTTTTCCATTCCACTATCTAGGAAAAAGGAATGATGCACTGACGATTGTATTATTAGTAGCACATTTAGTTTTTGCTACAGACAGATAGCTCCTGATATTTTACAAGAGTTTCTGCTATAAGTAGGTATTCAAGGGGATAGACATACATTCCTGTCCAATGTCCCCGAAAGAGGTAACAAGTAATAATAATTATGTTAAATTGTTGTTTTAAAAATAAGGAGCAGATCAATTTGAGGCTTAGTAATTAATTTGTAAAATGCTTTTAACCGATCTACATTGTACCTTAATTATCTGTCATAGAGGGCATTCGACTGTCTACAGCATAGGAATGTAAGGGTTCATCATTCGCTGAAGGATGATATCCTGGTCCCAGATACTATGTAAATGTGGACAGTGTTTTATTCTGCAGAAGTCCAACGCCTGCTGGGATCTCCAGTTACCAGAATAAACAGATACCTAAGTGAGCTTGCAGGCCTGATTTAAGCACATTAGGGAATCTTGGAGCAGTTGACCTTTTGTTAATCTGGGGGTCCATCTCTATAGCTAGTCCATTAGGGTGTGGGGCTGGCAACTTGCTGGGCAAGTCTGGAAACTGCTGCTGACCCATTGTCCTTGCCTCAGACCAGGTGGCAGGGCAGCTTCTGAGGCCTCGATTTCCCTGGAGCTGCCCAGTTCTTGGAAACAGAGATCTAGGCTTAATCTCCTTACCTGCTAGTTTGAAACCTGTCACGAAATCAACCTAGTCTTCTCCGAAATGCTACAGTTATCAGCTAATATATAACTGTGTGTCAGTAGATCTGACATATAAATAAGCATGCAATAAATACTAGCATGCAATAAATACTAGCCACCAGGATCACAGAAAGTAATGTGTTTCAGCAAAATTTATATTTTCTTGAAAAAAATACTATGAAAATCAAAAGGGAATAGTATGAATACACCAGATGATGCATGGAAAACATACATAGACAAACATGTATTAGAAAACAGTTTAAATTATAAAATGATATAAACAAATAGCTCGTGATTTTCCTTCTAGACACTCTTCCAGGTAGGAGAAACATTTTTAAAATTCCGATCCCAGTTCAGTTTTTACTTCAATACGTGTCATTTTTGTGTGGATCCTGAATACATTTGGGTTATTCCTTTTTTTTTTCCTACTCTGCCCTGGGAGTTGTGTCAGAAAACACTTGTATCCTAACAAATTTCAGAGGGAGATCTTTGGCTGAGAATTGAGCTGATCATATAATGGAACCCATCTGATTAGATAAATAGATCATGGGTGATTTTATGTGCCCATAAATATCAGTGTGTCTTTTAAGGTGGTGGTGGAGCGAGGGCAACGAGAGTGGTGTACCAGCTATGTTTGTGAACTATAGGTTATCAGCACGCACAAGAAAAGTAATAACTTTTCTTAAAAGGCAGTAAAGACCTGGCCCTTGACATACTGCCTGATAGAACAGTTCACCACTTTCTTGGCCCCATACGTCTTACTATTTCCGATGGCATAGTTGGAGGGTAGGATAAAAGTTGGCAAGCTGGGAAAATGGAGCTTTTATGGTTTGTAGAAAAGATGATTTAATGCCACTCCAAGTAAATGGATAGTTGCTCATATGCAATTTAGGTACCACAAAGAAAGCAATCATCGTGACACTGGGTGGAAGGTAGCTTACACTGTGGACTTACTCACAGGAACCATTATTCAATACTTTTTGAGATGCATTATTTTGTCCAAACTAGTCATTATTCTTGGAACTCTCCCCCAGGGGCTGTGGAGACTTCCTTTAGAATCAAGCCACTTGTGAAACACCATGAGGCTCAGTCAATAGGAAATGGAACATACCTAGGGTCCAGAGAGATCTCTGAGGGTTAATATAGATAGGCTACGAGACTACTATGTTAACATGGTCTGCGTTAGGATTTTTTCTCTTCCTTAACATATCTTTGGACTTAGTACTTTGAACATTTCTCATGGTCCTCATACAACCCCCAACCTGTATTGTATGTGAATATTCATTTCTATGTTTCTGTCTTGGAAAGTGCTCATCACCCCTAAACATGTCCCAGATTGAAATGTTCAGAAGAGCCCTGTGTGTAGAAGCAGTCAAACGAAGAAAAATCAATCACATTTATCTCACCTACTCAGATTTAAATACCTTCTCTGAATAAATTGACAGAAAATGCTGTAATGTGTACCCTAACTGTCACAGGCTAACAGCCAGTCGCTAGTAGAGTGAGTGTGCTAAGAGATCACAGGTTGTTAAGACACCCTTCCTCTTCCCAGTGTCTTTCTCATCACCAACTGACTATCTTTGTCGTAATTATTGCTGTTATCAAAATTCTGAATGATTGATTGACAAGAATAATTCAATAACTAATAGGGATGCAAAACGTCAGAGTAGCTAGGGGTAAATGACCTTAGAATTGAATACAGTGTATACCTGTATCAAAGCATAACCACGGACTCCACAGGTATGTACAGTGTTTCTGTAAATTAAAATGAATACATGAACATAAGTAACCACGTGGTACGTGTACCAGTTTGCTTACTAGTTTACAATGAAGTTGTCTCTTAAACAGCACAAGAACATGATACAAAATGCTTCTCCACAGATGATCCAGACGCCTATAGGGCATCAGGAAGGTGTTAAGTGGAAACCGATGCACTGTAAATGTCTTCTGCATAGCTACAGATATGTTAATTCCAGCCCCGGCTTCTACCTCTGTTCTCACCAGGAATCTTAACTGATAATGTATTTTTAGTTCAGAAAGTCACTCCTTTTGTTGTGGAAGCTAAAACAAATATAACGGAACATCAGATTATGTTAATAAAGGAGCAGGAGTAAATAGATTCAAGAACAAGAATGAAAAGGATAAAAGAGAAAACCACCTAAGCAAATAGAACCCAAGCATTTGCCACCTGCTAAGTAGAAGAAAATCAGCTTACATCATGAGACCAAGATCCTTCAACTGGAGGACATCCCTAAAGAAAGATAAAAGGTATGGAGATTTAATAGCCAATTAGAGGATTTAAATATTTCATCCTTGCAAATGCTTCACTCCTTCTTTAAAAGGGGAACAAGAATACCCTTGGCAGAGAAGAGAGAGGCAAAGATTAAAACAGAGACTGAAGGAACACCCATTCAGAGCCTGCCCCACATGTGGCCCATACATATACAGCCACCAAACTAGATAAGATGGATGAAGCAAAGAAGTGCAGACCGACAGGAGCCGGATGTAGATTTCTCCTGAGAGACACAGCCAGAATACAGCAAACACATAGGCAAATGCCAGCAGCAAACCACTGAACTGAGAACGGGACCCCCGTTGAAGGAATCAGAGAAAGGACTGGAAGAGCTTGAAGGGGCTTGAGACCCCATATGAACAACAATGCCAAGCAACCAGAGATTCCAGGGACTAAGCCACTACCCAAAGACTATACATGGACTGACCCTGGGCTCCAACCTCATAGGTAGCAATGAATAGCCTAGAAAGAGCACCAGTGGAAGGGGAAGCCCTTGGTCCTGCCAAGACTGAACCCCCAGTGAACGTGATTGTTGGGGGGAGGGCGGTAATGGGGGGTGGATGGGGAGGGGAACAACCATATAGAAGGGAAGAGGGAAGGGCTAGGGGGATGTTGGCCCGGAAACTGGGAAGGGGAATAACAATCAAAATGCAAATAAGAAATACTCAAGTTAATAAAGATAAAAAATTTAAAAAAATAAATATTTCATCCTTTCAATCATCCAAAAGAAAGCTAGGGACATAGGAAATCCCACAAATAACTCAGGCTGCCTTTGCCAAAATAGAATGGGAACACACAAATGATATTTGATTAGCATTTAGTGTCTGTGTATTGCCTTATGGTTGCATTTCTTTTTAGCATAGACATGGCTCTTGGCTGTTGTTACTCTTAGGTACCTGGCCAGCACTTACCACTTTTAGCTACAGATTTTTTTCATTTGTTTTGTTTTGTTTTGTTTTGCAACACGGCCTCTCTCTGGAGCCCAGGCTATCCAAGGAGTCCTCTCATTTTTGCTTCTTCGATGCAGGGATTGTAGGCACCAGCTATCATGCCCAGCACTGCTATTGCTTCCTAAATAGTTGACTGAGAATCTCAGAATCCTCAGAAAGAATTCTCCAAGATGGCTATGTGTTCAAATATTTGGTCACAAGCTGGTGGCATTGCTTGAGAAGGGTGTGTGGGAAATTTCTAATCTTATATAAATCTGACAGATTCTTTCAGTTAAGATGTATGTGTGTTTGTGTGTCACTCTGTGTGAATGCATATTATATTGGTGTTTATGTATCTGTGAGTGTGTGTATGTGTGTGTATGTGTGTGTATGTGTTTGAGTGTACTGGGAGGTGAAGAGAGAGAGAGAGAGAGAGAGAGAGAGAGAGAGAGAGAGAGAGAGAGAGAGGGGAGGAGAGAGGAGAGAGGGGAGAGAGAGAGAGGAGAGAGAAGAGAGAGGAGAGAGAGAGAGGGGGGGAGAGAGATCAAAATTAGGAGTACTTGCAGTTCATCCAGAAGATCTGAGTTCATGTCCCATCACATATGTGAGGCTTCTGCTGATAACTCTGATACAGAGGATCTGGCTCCTTCCTTCTGCCTCTGGTAGCACCAGCACACACATGGCATCCCCCCCAACACACATGGCACACACACACACACACACACACACACACACACACAAACACACACACACATGTACATGCACATACACGTATGACACAGAACTCCCAAGATGACTCAGTGTGTAAAGGTATTTTCCACAAAGCCTGATGACCTGAGTTCAATCCATGGGGTAGACCAGGTAGAAAAAGAGAGTTTTTTGTTACAAGTAGTCCTTTTGACCTCCCACTCAAGCACTCGGCACATTCCTATTCTGCTATGTAGTAAATAAGTAAAATATTTTTTAAAATGCAAAAGTATCATTCATAATATTCTCTATGTTTTCATTTGAGGAAGGGAAATAAAGTCTACATAAACTGCCTTATTTTTACCTACAAATGTTGTACAGTTGCCTGAACAATTCTTTACCATATGCTAATTCTCTATCAGCTCTGTTAAATTAAACTCTGACTTCAGGCAAATGTCCAGTGAGTCCTGTTTTAAGAGACTGACATACCATACACCATATATGAATAAATATAACTTAAAGACAGAATAAAATTCTCAGGTTCAGTTTATCTAGAAAGAGATGTTATGGCTAGAAATCAGTTGAATGTTGATAATATATAATTTTAATATTCTCTTGTAAAATCATATCAGTAGCTAGAATTTAATTGGGAATCTATATATTTCTGTTTATTTGCAATAATAAGACGAACTATAAAATGTTCCTTGCAGTGCCGAGATGTCAGATCAAGCAGTAAAGTGCAGCACTGAGTGATTTGGGAATGATAATAATTACTGTGATCGCCCATAAAAGTTGGAATTTGCATCTGGGAAGTCTCTGGTAATGAGTCCTCAATTTTGGGTTCAGTTTAAGGACTAGAATTTAGTTCACCATAGAGTGGTATTTACTAATAAGGGTAAAGCAATAGAAATGGTAAGAGTTTGAGGATGATTTACTAAAATAGAGAGAAGCGCTCAAAGCATAGTTTTACCCCCACCAAAGAAAAATTTTCAAACTCTAATTGCAATAAGGCTGCTGTAGGGCATTTCGCACCTTTGAGCTTGGGATCCCTTATCCCAGTGGTTCTTAGCCTGAGTTGTGGTCCCCTGGGCAAACGTTTATCTCCAAAGAATATTTATATTATAATTCATAACAGTAGCAAAATTACAGTTATAGAGTAGCAGTGAAAATAATCTTATAGCTGGAAGTCACCACCACATGAGAAACTGGATTAAAGTATTACAACATTAGGAATGTTGAGGACCACTTCTATTACTTCCTGTGTTTGACCTTCTATAGTGAGTAGGGGAAAAACAGAATGCAGCTAATGAAAGGGGTTTTCCCCTTGTATTTTGTTCATGTGCATTTACTTATTTATATGTGGTCTGTGTGTGTGTGTGTGTGTGTGTGTGTGTGTGTGTATGTGTGTGTATGTGTGTGTGTGTATATGTGTGTGTATGTGTGTGTATGTGGGTATGTATGTATGTGTATGTGTGTGTTGAGTTATTCATAGAAGTCAGAATTATGTGTCAGATTCTCTAAAGCTTGAGTTAATCAGCAGTTGTAGGATGTTCAGTGTTGGTACTGGAAACCAAACTTGGGTCATATGAAAGTGTAGCGCATGCTATATAACACTATGCCCTCTCTCTAGTCCTTTTTTTGTACTCTTTAATGTTGTGGAGTTTTCCCATGTCAAATGATTTTGCCAAACATATTATTTTATGTGTCATGTGACATTCTGAGCTGTTCAAACTTGAGATGTTACTTGTGCTCCTAAATTTGCATTATTCTTGAGTTAAAGTTGAGTACTATCACTGTACACACTTAACACACATTTCATGAGGGTATGAAAATTAGACAATGTCCTCTATAGTCATAACTTGATGCAGCCTGGATTCATTTGAGAAGACAGTCCTTGACTGAGAACTAACTGAGACATGGTAGGCCTGTGGCACGTCTGTGTAGGGTTGTCTTTATTAATAAATAATAAGAGGGCCTAGCGTGTTGTGGCTGCATCATTCCTCGGTGGTGGTGGTCCTTGGCTGTATAAGACAGATAAACACAAACAGCTTAGGTAGACAAAGTGAATCAGCAAGTTGAATTCCTCCATGGTTCTTGCCTTTAGGTTCCTGTCCTGAATCCTTGTTCTGAATTCTCACAAAGATAGACTGTGATCTGCTTGCTAAGTAAACCCTTTGTTCCTCGAGTTGCCTTTGGTCGGGGAATTTTATATCAGTGCAATAAAACTAGAAAATATACTCAGTTTCAGAGGGATTTCTATCTCTGTCTTTGTCTTGGTTAAATTGATGAATGAACTTAGAGGGTTGGAGAACAAAACCAAACCCATCACAATATTGATGTGGAAATTGAGTGTTCATGCTTAAAATAAAAACATAAATTGTCTGTAATAGAATTTAATTTAAATTCATCCTTATGAGGATTAATCAGAAAATCCTATACATTAAAAGCAGTCACATGGTGTTATCTATTATCTAATACATTCTATGTCATAGTTCATATTATAAGGGTGAAAATATCAAGAAAAATATACCTCAGAGATCGTTCTTATTTTAATAAATAATTTTATAGCAATTACTGAAAGGAAACTCATCAAACTACATAGAAAAGGAAAATCCAGTCCATTGGGTCACTTTTTCATTGAACTTTTAAAAACTTTTCTAACTCTTTGGACTGAGATTGCCCTGCAGCTGGTGTGCCATCGTCCTCTCAGGTAACCTCTTAGCCAAACAGCTGCTTTAATGGTTGTTTTTGAAGAGCCTTGTGGTCTGGGAATTCCCATTTATTTGCAAATGGTGGACTTTCCCTGCACTCTATCCGCAGCCTTCTTAATGCTTTCAGAACTTCTAACTGTGCCCCAGTTTGTCTGTCCTTCTAGAAAGAGCTGTGCTTCTGTATCGTTTTTTTTTTTTTTTTTTTGTCTTTCCCTCTGGCGCTGCTCCACATGCTTCCGTGCCTCTTCCCATCTTTCCAGTCTAGTCCCTCCCTCCATTTTGTCTGTTTCCTTCTGAGCCGTATTTCATTCTGTAGGGTGTCCTGGAAATTGTCACTAATATTTGTATACAAGTTTTCATTAGTTCAAAGTTCTGCATCCTACCCTTTTGATGACTTGACTTCCACAGACTGCAAATTCTCTAAAATACACCTTCCCTGAAAAATTATGACTCTCATTCTTGGGTTAAATGGATATTTACCTTAATTAAAATACATTTACTTATTTATTTTTAGATAATACTATTATTACTTTTTAGAATTTCATACAACACATTTCAACCAAATTCATTCTCATTCATCCACTTCCTTCCCTAGCTCCCTATACTTCCTGTTTCCTGTTGTCTTTTTCAACTTATTAATCATTGCTCTCTTTTAATCCACAAAGTCCAATTTGTGTTGTCTAATAGGTTGTGTTGTCTCTTAGGTGTTGGGGCCTATGCTGGATACTGTTATCCTATTAAACATCACAAGGAAACTTACTCTCAGATGCGTATCAAATGTCCATAGCTACTTAGCTAGGGACGGGTGGCATCTATTCCCACATCTTATTACCCATGCTGGGAATTGGTCTGAGCTTTGTTAGATTTTGTGCAATCCATGATTTCTAATTTTCTGAACCTTGGTCACCCATGAGTCACTGCAATGACCACTATTATTATTATTGAAACTTAGCAGTTGAGAATTGAAAGATGCATTGATGTAGAGAGATAACAGTAAGTTACTAGCAGTCAGTTTAACCCTATATCCATTCAGCAGAGTAATTGTTATAGCTTCTTGCTTAGGACATACAGCTATAAGGTCTTAACCCTATACCAGTGCTAAATATGTGCTTTATCATATTGAATGTGATTAATCCAATCATAAATTTATTGATCACTCCTATGTTATATTGGGCCACTACTGCACTAATAAGCATGCCTTGTCAAGCGCGTAGGTATTTAGTTATGTTTCTACACTCATTGGAATCTGCTTCCTTTGGAATTTAATATTTATTTTTTAACTCTTACTTTACTTAAATTGATTTTAAAGTAGGAAACGTTTATGATACAGAAATTAAACATATTTTTCCTTAGAGATCACTGTTGTAAGGCCCATTCTTTATCCTTTGTTCCCATTATTCCAGTTATGCCTGTGATCTTGTGCTCTAACCTTTTAAACTTTCTCCTTGCAATAAGTGTATAAGCCAAACATCATGTGCAAGCACACACACACACACACACACACACACACACACACACACACACACACACGCAGAGAGAGAGAGAGAGAGAGAGAGAGAGAGAGAGAGAGAGGGAGAGATACAAACCATACACCACACCAATATATTTATTTGGCCTTCATTTAATTTAAATATAGTTAACAAATATTATTAAAAGTGGACTAAAGATTTATGTGAAGTGATAAAGTTCTTGCCCTCAAGAACATGTCTGTAAACTCTATACTGAGTACGTGAAGGCAGGAGAAGGAAGCTCCAGGTCATTCTTTTACACTAGGAAATTCAAGGGAGTCTGAAATACATGCTGCCTCACTAGGAAATTCAAGAAAATCCAAAATACTTGAGACACTTTCAGAAAAACAGACACATATAAAAGAAATAAGGTCTTAAATCAACTGTGTAAAGGATTTGTGAAAACACCATTGAAATCAATTTCTAATATTGTTTCATTGTTGATGTAGTTTTCTTGAAAATATTTTGCACAGGTTTTAAAACTATCTTTTATGAAGTTTGAGGCCCACTGCTTCCTTTCTCTAAAGTTGCCACGATTTCTCTTATAGCAATAATTTTTCACTCTTGGCAGAATTCCATTCATGGCATATTTCTTATCACTTCCGATCCTCACATTGATAAAACTGTCAACAAGAAAAGTCAAGAATGCATTCAATTCATGACTTTTATTTGAATAGGACAACCATCTGTGTTTGGTTGCAGTTTTCATCAATATTCATTTATTATAGGAAAAATGCTTGAATAAATGTATGAATAGTTATGAACAAGATTTAGTAAATAAATAGACTCATGGAATTTCTTCTTGCTATGCTCGCAGAGCCAATAATTCATTCATTCCAACCAAGTAGGTTCTTGTAAACTACTAGAATAATGTTATTTCAATATTCTAAACCAAGATTATTCCGATGACAATTTGCTATTAGCTGTATAGCGGAACACATCGTTTAGTTTCTTCCAGCCTTTTTTTTTTAAATAAAATAGGGCATATAGGAATACCCCTACTGGACTCTTTGAAATATGTATACAAACTGTATATAGAATTGTTTAACAATCTTTTGTGATATTTCTTATAGTAATTATTAACAATATTTCCTAAAAGATTTCCCTTTTGCTTCTATAATATAATCATACTTACAACCTCCTGCGTACTAGTGCTTTGTAAATTATGACGGACAGCCCTCAGTCCATCATCAGCATCATCAGCATTTTTTCAATAACATTTTCTCCATTTTTCTTTACAGCATAATTTGATAATCATAATTATTTTTACTATTGTCTTTGGCAATTATCATTATACTATAATGTGTGTATTAAAGTTTGATGTGAGAAAGGTTCAGGATGCAGCTTAGTAGTAAAATGTATGTGTATGTGTATGATAAGGATTTTATTTTCAGAATAAAAAGACTCCTGAAATTGACTTTTGGTTACCTTGGGTTTCTAGAGTTTCATATCAAATTCAAAATTGCTTTATTTCAACTTTCATAAATATCTTTACTAGGATTTTGGTAGGAATTTGGCTAAATCTGCAGATTCCTTCTGATAGGATGGCCATTTTCACACCTTCAAGCTCTTCCAGTTCTTTCTCTGATCCTTCAACGGGGGTCCTGTTCTCAGTTCAGTGGTTTGCTGCTGGCATTTGCCTCTGTATTTGCTGTATTCTGGCTGTGTCTCTCAGGAGCAATCTACATCCGGCTCCTGTCGGTCTGCACTTCTTTGCTTCATCCATCTTGTCTAATTGGATGGCTGTATATGCATGGGCCACATGTGGGGCAGGCTCTGAATGGGTGTTCCTTCTGTCTCTGTTTTAATCTTTGCCTCTCTATTCCCTGCAAAGGGTATTCTTGTTCCCCTTTTAAAGAAGGAGTGAAGCATTCACATTTTGATCATCCGTCTTGAGTTTCATGTGTTCTAGGCATCTTTTTACTTTTTACTATCCCCATTTTACTTTCTTTTTAATATCCCCAGAATAATAGAGGGTACCTGTAATTAGTCTTCTAACAAAAGGCATATGTAATGCATCAGTATAAAGTATTAAAGGAAATATTGGAACTGGAAAGGTGATGTTAGATAAGGAGTAGGAAGGCAAGTTAAACAACAGAATTGGGAAGGGATAAATAAATAAATATTAGATTTAGGGAAAAATCATTATTTTATGAGCTCGCATATGTATTGGATATATATGTGGATGGATATATATGTACATATATATATGCATATGAATGTACGTGTATGTATGCAAACAATGTGAGATGACCTAGGAGACTCAAAATGAAAGTTCAGTGCCAGGAATGAGTTGCCTGTATTGTAGTTGTTTTGCATGGGCCAAGAGTAGATCCATAACCTGTTCCCCAAAATTACACAATTGCTAACATTCTAGACTCTCCTCTAAAATTTATCTGTAAGACCCTGTCTGTGAAGACACTAAATGCTCATAACACAAAAATGCAAAGACATTAAACTGGTACTGTTTCAGTAGCTCCATTCCTACTGTCGAGCTTTGATATTGCTGGGAAGTATTATGCATGTTTCCAGAAGACAAAAAGTAATCACCGGTCATGCCCAGGTTTGCCCTCTTTAGTTATAGTGGAGACAACACATGCCCACTGTTACAGCAGTGTCTTCAGGAGAACCAACAATTATTTTCTGATTCATTTAAATCCACAAGACGATACTTGTACCTGACACCATTATAGGACTTAAAACCTAAGTCTACATAGATGTTAGGCTCTATGTTAATACTACCACCTTCATTGTACTAAGTGGACATACTTTTATAATGATCCTTGTGGCTCGTTCTGATATCCATAAGGTAAGTCATCTTTCAGCACTCATCGGAAAAGATGCAGTTTAGAATTGTGACTTACATAGTAACCTACAACCAATTAAGGGGCAAAAATAAAAATACTGTTGAATTCTCAGGCTTAAATGGGGGCATCTATACCATAACTCTTCCTCCCAAGATTTAGGAGTTGCAGGCAGAAAGAATATAGCAACAATAGTTGGTGAAAGACTACAAAGAAATTGTGAGTTCTGGACACAACATGGTAACTGTATATAAGGACCCACCGTTATTATGACTGCATGTATGCAATCTGTGACAAAATCAAACTGGGTCAAAATCCACCATGGAGAGTAGAAATGAGCCTGAATTCCCAATCATAACTGAGAAGCAATTGCTATGTGATTGGTGAATGGGAATCAATTATAAGATGGTAGCCTCTGTTGTTGTTAAGGTTGACACAGGAGAGTGTCAACTACACTCCTGAGGGTGGCTATACATCTTAGAATATATGGGCAACACAAATTAGTCTTGATGGGATTATAAAACAAAAACTTAATAAAGTTAGAAAAGGAAGCATTTGTGGATCTGGAAGGAGGTGGCACAGGAGAGAAATATGACCAAAACACGTTGTACAGAATTCTCAAAGAACTAATAAAAGACTGCTACTTTTCTAAAAAATAAAATGATTTGTCATTTTATTTATTTACATTTGAAATGTTATCACCCTTCCTAGTTTCTCACCTGATTTCATATCCACATCCCCTTCTTCTATGAGGGTGCTCCCCCACCCACCCACCCACTCACCCACCCACCCACTCACCCACCCACCCACCCACCCACTCACCCACCCACCCACCCACCCACTCCTGCCTCATCTCCCTAACATTCTCCTATCCTGGAGCATCAAATGCACAGAAAAATTAATGAATAAAGGAAAATAACAGAAGTTAAAGAAAACCTCATCTAAAGTATCATGAAGTTTGGCTCAACAGAATTACAATAAATAAAAGTATCATTGAATAAATGGTAATAAAAAGTACTAGATCAGCCAATAACAAGTGTTAATGTTATATGTGCAAAAGATAAATGATAAAAAAGATTTGATAGACCTTTTGATCTCTCCCTCCCTCACCCTCTCCCTCTCTGTCTTTCTGTCTCTCTCTGTCTCTTTATCTCTCTGTCTCTCTGTCTCTCTCTGTCGCTCTCTGTCTCCTCTCTCTCTGTCTCCTCTCTCTCTTCTCCTCTCTCTCTCTCTCTCTCTCTCTCTCTCTCTCTCTCTCTCTCTCTCTCTCTCTCTCTCTCTCTGATCTCATCTTTCCTGGAACTGGAGAATAATTAGATCACTTCTAGGGCAAAGATGAGAGCTTATGCTTAGATATTGTGGGTAAATTCTTTGATGTGTAACATTTTTCTAACATTCAGAGTGTAGCTTCTATATGACCAGAAAAATCTGCAGGTATTACAAAACAAGGATATTTAGTTGGCAATTTCAAACTTATGCATAACCCTATCTGTCAACTTCTTTGTCACACTCCAGAGAAGCTGACTTTTACTTGAACACCAGTGTAAATCTTCCCAACAAATATGATTGTTTTAATTTCTAATTGTAAAGACTGAATAGATAAAGTCAGGGCCAGTTTTGTTTCTCTGAAATTTAGGAATTAACACTAAGCACATAGCACACAAAAGGAATCATACAGTGCTCAATTCCATGAAACTATCGTATTGAAATCTTCATAATTTTTGGTAAGAGACTTGCATTGTAACTTTTTCCTTGATCCTACAAATTATGTCACTGGAATATTAATTATTCAAGGTACTTTTCAAGAAAATACCTAAGGGAAAAAAACCCCAGTAATTTGTAGTTGCTGCTGTAGCAGGAAAATCAAAAAAAGTATACTCTTTTGAATGGTCTATTGAATGTAAATCTTAATTGAAAAATTCCATTTTACCATTAGTGTGTGATTATCTTATTCTATAGGTAACAAGTTTTACAGACATGGTTTCTCTTTTTTTCAAATATATCCCTGCATGGCAAAAGAGAAACGAAAAAAAAAATCAAACCTCAAGAACTGAGTATCTATAACAATTGTTAATTATAAATGTTAAGAGAGAAAGAGAAAAGAAAAAGAGATAGGGGAAAGTGGAGAGATTGAAGCAATGGAGAAATGACATAACAAACTATTAACATTAGGGGAGGGTTGGGAGGGGCAAAGGGAGGCTAGCCAGGAGGAAGGGAAGGAACAAAGGGAGAAGAAAAACTGATATAATTCTGTTACATTTCAAAATATTTAATATCAAACTGAGGCCAGCTTTGGGGTGAGTTAACAGTGAGGAGGTGTTTGTTTCATTGCACCATAAACTAAGGTACTAATGGTCAACATGGCGTTGTCTTATTAGTTTCAATCACTACTTTAAGTGATACATTACATCCAGTAACTCAAGCCTTTTAGCGTCTTATGATATAGGAAAATTATGTATTGGCCTTACAACATCTTATTATATAGGAAGGATTCTGGAGAAAAAGAAAATGAGGAACAGGTTAAATACTTCATCAACTACGTGGTCGGTTTCGGAAATGTTTGGTTATGCCTTAATAGCTATTGGCAGAAGCTGAATTTCACCATGGCACACATCTTGGACTGTCTAGCAAAGAGTATTTCTTATAGCTGGAAAAGTGACAAGGCATTTTTATTTACTTACAATTAATTGAGGGAGTCATACATTTTCTGATAATTATTATCAAATGACTGGAATCTGACTCTTGTGCTGTTAGACCCTGGTTGAAGAAAATCTCTTGAAGTGGAGAAGGCACGGTTTCTTTTAATTTCTTCATGTCCAGCTCTGAAAGAACACTTGCACAGATGGGATTAGTCACTGTCTTGTAGTTCTCTCATGCCCTTTGCTCCCAGCTCACCCATTTCCATATCGAGAAAAGCAGGCAAGTCAAAGGTTACAATACTAGCTAGACTTTTAGGCTGTCTCAGGCTCTCCCCTTTGCCAGTAAGCAGGCTCCAGTCTCCAGGGCTGTGAGATGAGCAACTTCACAGATGCTACACTTCCTGCAAATTAAACACATATAGGAAAAATTACAATTACAGCAAATGCCACCCCGCTAATGGTTTTGAGAGGGGCATTAGTGAATTTAATGGGTGTGGGAAACCAAATCTCATTTTACTTCTGTCACTGTGGCCAATTATCTGGGTTTATAATTTATTTAGTTTTTGTATGTACCATAGGAGGCTCTTCCTTTAAATCAACTGACAACGCTGTCTTTTGTTTTCTTCCTTAAAATGATGGACTGTTTTGGTGGCTGTCTGCTTAGGCACTCAGCACTGCCCTCTGCTCTGCCCAACTGCTGCAATTAGATGATGGATAACTCAACAGATTTTTATACCTGTCAAGCCAGCTTTGTCCCAACATCTGCCTTGACATTTTATAGGGAGAGATCAGTGTATGTTTACTCGGGTTCACGCGAAAATGGAAAATTGAAGCGCTACAGGTTAATTGCCCACATTAACAGCCAGGTGTAACAGCTTCACTGAGCGCCTGTCACCTGCCACTTTCTCCGGCCAGTAGGCTGCTTTTTTTTCCTCTTCGGCCCCTTGTCAATTGATGTACAGTACCGTGGCTAAATGAAGAAATTCATCTGTAGCTGATGGAAGAGAGTACAACACAATAGGCAAAATTATCGAAATGGGTGTCTTAATAAACTGACGCGCCTTTGTTAGCAGCATTTGACAAAGAATCTCATCCGAAAAATCTCATTGCTTTCTAGAAGATTTATACTCTCCAAAACATTCGACTCATGGTATGTGTTCTTTTAACTTGAAATAATTCCGAAAACTCCCCTGTAAGCAAAGCACTGTAATATTGAAAATCAATATATTCTTCCTTTCCAAAGTTCCTCTATAACAACAACCAGTAAAGCTCTTTGAATACAATCTTTTTTCTCCACTGCAGGTTATGGCAGTGACTTTGTTTTGTGTGTGGAATGTGCAGATTCAGCTTAATAACCAAAAGATTTAGGGGAAATACACAGTGAGGTGAGTGTGCTTTTGACCCCCACACGAGGAAACTCAGTTTTCCTCTATCTTGCCACTAGAATGAATGCATTCTCAGCATCTGACTTTCAGCGAGAAGCTCAGCTAGTTTTCATGGCTGTTTGTAATTCTGAGATTCCCTGGCTGACTCGGCACTAAATACAGCAGTGACTAGACAAGGATCACACTTGTACATCTTTGTGTAGGTGATGGGGATGTTCCCTCAAATAACCTTGCCCAAATGACTATAAATGCCAGCTGTGGGTAGCACAGCCTTGTAATCTAAGCATCTATGACAATGAGGCAGCAGGATTACAAGTTTGTGGCTAGTTTTAAGCTTCATCGTGAGAATCTATCCCATCAAACAAAATTAAGCAAAACGACAGGAAAAATAATAAGCCTATATAAAAGTCAAGATGATCTGACATTTTACAAGTTTCCCATGATTCCTTAACTCAGGTTCCCAGCAAACAGCCTGTTTTGCAAGGCCATCTACTGTCCTCTGAGTGATCTTACTCCTTAATGATTTCTTGCTATTTTCATAGTCAGCAAAAATTTTATAAAATGTTGTGAAGCTTCAATCAGAGTCAAGCATGAATGCACACTTGTAATCCCAGGTCTTGACTGAAACAGTGCGATCCTTAGTTTGCAGACAACTTGATCTTAATAGGAAACCCTACTTCTATCAAGCTTGAATCATAAGTTAAGGCATAATACACTAGATATATATGTCAGATAGAAAGACAGATTTGGGAGGACAAATTTTTACTGTAAAATGAAGTGGCAGCAATCAAGGGTTGACGATATGGTTCACACAAAAGCAGCACAGAGGTCTATTGAAGGAATGTTCACTTAGGGATAATATGAAGGATTACAGGCCCCTTAAGGGGACAGAAACTACACAGGAAGAACAACAGAGTCATTAATCTGGACCTCTGGGGCTGTCAGAGACTGAAACACCAACCAAAGGCTTTAACAAGCTGGATCTAGGTCTCCCTGTCCATGTAGAGCAGATGTGAAGCTTGGTCTTCATATGAGTCCCAAACAACTGGAGCTAGAGCCATCCCAAAAGCTGTTGACTGTATGTGGAGTATGTTCTTCTAGTTGGGCTGTCTCAATGGAAGAGGAAGCACCTAGCCTTGCAGAGGCTTGAAGTTCCAGAGTAAAATCTTCATCAGCGAAAATATTACTCACTGATACTATTATTATCCAGATGATTTTAAGGTTCTTTCAAACAATGACTTTACCTTTTCCTGAAACTACATTATGAACAAGGACCTCCCAAACCATGAAATTTGTAGTGTGCCAGTGTAGTAGCACACTTTCTTTTCTCAAACCGTGATATAATGATCATTTACTCCTGGACCAGAAAGCATTGACTCAGTTTTTCCAAAGTGGTTGACCCTAAAAATGTATTTAAATAAAGAAGAACATTAAAATTGGGGAAGGTGTTCAATGGCATTTTGAAAGAGTCTTAAGAGTCATTGGTCAAAGATAGAGAAGGCAAATTTCCTGTGTGGATTCTGTATTTATTGGTTCTTCTCATTTGTTAATGGACATTAACATATATATATATATATATACATATATATGTATGTATATATATATATATACTCATTAACTGTTTATATTTGAAAACCCATTGTTTTCTTAGTCATTTGTACATGTTGTTTTCTAGTAAGATAGTAATGAAAGTTATGATATATAATATATATTATGTCTTTATCTTTCTTGTTAGTATGTCATCTTGCAGTCATTATTTATATATGTTATATTATTATTTAGGTTATTATACTGTGTTTATTATCTTATAGTTATTGTTCTCTTATATATATGTTGTATTATTATTCTCCAGTTACAATAATTGCCATATAAAATGTATTTTATTTTTATGTTTCATGCTGCACATATTTTTTGGAGTTTGGAGTTTTCTGATTTTCTTGCAAAGTCCATTAAACATAGAGTACCAAGTTAAGCTTAGGTATCAACTGTGAAATACTGAACAGTGAAAAGATACCTAGCCATTCGATGTTACTGATATTTGTTTTGGATTATTTGAAGATGAGTATTTCATTGATGTTATCTCAGTCTTTCACAGGATACTCACATTTCAGTTACTTTCCCCTCCTTTTTCATTGTTAGGGTAACATTAATATTACAAAAATGCCAAATCTTCATGTATGACTGGGTATACACACAGAGAAATGTTATCATTGTTACTGTAACAGCCATATAGTGCCAGCGATCAGCTGGGGATTTTCTTCCTATCCTTATTTTTAATTTTTATACAACATGCTCACAGCTTAACATTTGCCACTTCTTTGGACAAACATGCTTTTCCTAAAACATACTTTTAAAATTACTATTCCCTCTGCAAAAATTTACATCATCTCAAAACATATAAATCAACTGAATTTCTATTCTTGTTGCAAATTCTACCTCATTTGCTCTTAATTTTTGTATGTAATTACCCCAATAGTAACTGAGTAGCATTTTGTAGCATTAAGAATGTTGCATCATACATATTTCCGTCATAATATCAGGATATTATTTTAATTCTAATTTTATCTATTTTAATTTAATTGTATCTAATTATCGATACAATAACTTTCAATTTGTCAATACATCTATTATAAATCACTACAGCCCCAAGATATAGAGTATTTGTTGGCTATCATTCTATGCAGGAGCTAGTATTCTCTACTATGGACTAAATACTATATAATATGTATAAAATAATATATACACAGCTTATTATTGCGATAAATACACAGATGAAAGTTTGGGACTCTGCAAATAGAAGTGTCGTCCCAATGACTCTCAGTTAGTAATATAAGTAAATGACACCAGATCCTTTCTGTTTTATGGGGCTCCTAGGTATTTTACAATCACTTCATTTATTCTGATTACTCTGTTACTTTTCATTTTGCTACAATTTAATATGTGAAGTAAAAGAGTTGTGACTGAAAACCCCATCAAACATGAGGAGGGAAGTAAAAATGAATTGTTCTTCTTCCCCAAAATTAATATACTTTTTAAAAGATCATTTCCAGCCATTAAAAGATTTAACATTCCTATCTTGGGCATGACATTAAAGTCAATTAAATATCATTAAAAACTCTTGTGTTTAATCTCGCCCATAAGTTTCCTAGGATCTAACCATATAGAAAGACTTCTCTGCTAGTTTCTTACCTATTTCAACTTCCTTCTGACTTTGTCTTTCTTTCTTAATCCAGCCTCTCTTTTCCTTTTCTATTCTCTCTTTGTTTCCCCCACTTTGCCACTTCCCCATCTTTCCTATGTGATAATTTATTATCTATGTCTTGACGTTTACCACTCAAGCTGTGGTAGACCCTGGAAGAAAGAAGTCTCAAAATGAGATGGACTAAATTGCATGCAATATCCAAGCATCAGAAAATGTATACCCGAAGAGTTTGTGGGTCTCTCTTCCCTTTTGGGGTGCAAGGACAAAGGGAGCAGAAGCAGTGAGCAGGGCTTGGACAGCCATGGATACCAATGAATGGAATTCCAGCGTCTGCTGCAGTGAGACAACTTCTTTATTGTTCCCAGAATAGGATTTAAAGGGCTTTTACAGGTAAAGGTAGAAAGGTCTAATTGGTCATAGGTCACACCTAATTATCATGTGTGCTGGAAGCAGGAACAGGACTTGTGTGCTGAGTTAAGCAGCCTTGCACAGTTCATTCTTCAGGTAAGGCCAGATAACTGTGTTCAGGAACACGCTGCAGAGCAAGTCAGGCAGAGAAAGAGACGCCATGCTGACACAGTGAATCTTCCATTTTGCACCAAACTCAGAAAGCCAACTAGTCATGAGGGACTGTGACCTTAATAGCAGGATTCTCCAACAAGGGTTAAGAAAGGTCACCTGAGTAAAGGTCTCATTAGTTCAAGCTGTATATAATCACAAGGAATAGCTGCACAATGCAAAAACAGATTTCCCATAGGGTCATATAAACAGTTAACAATATCCAGTTTTAATGACTAATGTGGTCAGTACTAGCCACTGCACCCTGGAGGGAAAAGAAAACATATTCCAAGAACAATTCTGTGTTTTTGAAGAAACTGAGATCATAATACTGTTGTCTTTTTTTCTTGGAGTTTTCCCACAAGTTCTCAGAATTCTCTTTACACTACTTTTTTGTTTGGAAACTTTGATATTTCCACTTGGAAATGTCGAGTCTAACACATTATATTATGTACAATAGAGATTCAGGGGTACCATAATTACTGTCTCTTAAAGAATGAATTAAGGGTCCTCAGGTGGCTGGATGAGAGGGCGGGTAACAAAGAGAGTAGGGTTATTCAACCTACTGCCCAGAACACCAAAAATACAGCCCCTGGAGGAGAAGTTGGAACAGAGACTGAAACAGAGACACATAAGCATCTACAGGATCCCCAGAGTAGGTACCCCTTTCATCAACAAATATGTGATGGAGAGATGAGAAAGTGGGGATACATGGTGGGGAGACAGAAGATAAAGCAATGTCCAGCACAATTCAAGCACTGTTAAGAGAAGTAGAACTCGAGACTAGATTATGGTGAGGAGCAGTCAGATATGAGGAGACTTCAAGACCATCAGGAGCCATGGTAATATAAGCTCCTGGGCTGGTCCTCAGAGCCATGGCAGGTTCCACAGCACTACTCTAGGGAGAGATTGTGCTCATGTCTGTGGTCCATGTTGACACTGGAAGCCATCTGCTTGAGATTGGTCGGGGAGGCTGCCTCAGTATATGCGAGTCATATTAATGCTGGGGCCAAATTGAGCTGAGTGTCCTGTCTTGTCAAATGTGACCATGGTGACACCTTGGCCCTGGACTGCATCAGAGTACCATGTCTGATTTCATGGTCCTGCTGCCATTGGGGTCTGTGTCAATGTGCATGGCCCAAGTTACCATTAAAGGCCATGCTGGTGTCAGTGGTCTGGGTTGCCACCCGAGACCATGTAGATATGTGAGGGCTGTGCTGCCAGGAGGCGGCATATTGATCTTACTTTTCTGTGTAGACATTTGAGGACATGTGACATCTAGATCCATGCTGTCTCAGGGTATGTCTGGATCATCTATCTTAAAGGAGCCATGGTCAATATTGATGTCTGAAGCCTGTGTTAACACCAAAGGCCATGCAAATGTCCCTAGTATGGACAACAATATGAGGCCAGATTTATGTTTTAGAGGTCCCTCACCTGGGCAGTATGGGAGGAAGACCTGGGTTTGGTGGGATTGATGAGGGAGAGGTGGAAGCAATGGAGTCGGTGCTGGATACCTGGTTCTCTCTTTCACAGATTGTCACATTCTGGAGATCAGTTCCTGCACCTTGCCTTAGCAGCACTGTAGAGGTGGCTCCTGTTGGCAGGTGTATGGGTGAGCCAGCCTGGATCTCAGGGCATAACCTGCTCCTGACCCTTCCTTGTCTGTTATGTACTAGCCTGGCCTCTGGATGGAGCCTCTTGCTCCTGCCACCTGAGGCAGAAGGGTGAACTTTATCAACGAAGTCAGGAGAGTAGGAGAACTGTCCTGCCCCCTCACTGACTCCATCACTAAAGAAAAGCTGGTTCCACCCCTTGCCTGTTATAGCATTATAGCACTTGGGAAAGTTGACCTAGCACCTTGCCAGGGCAACGCTGGAGAACTGATGCTGGTGGCATAGGAGCAAGAGAGCTGGTGAGCTGACTAACTCAGCTTCCACAGAGGCTCAGATCCTCAGTTTTGAGTTTGTCCAACACAGTATCTATCCTAATTATGAATGGCTAGAGCAGATGCAAGGACCGAGCCTGCAGCACCAAAGCTTGGGGATCTTCGTGGAACATGGCAACAAAAAAGAGGAGTTCCAGCCAGGATCCATTATTGACACTAGAGTAGAAACAGAGGCTTTGAACTGTAACAATGTCCCATTGCAATGAACATTCGAAACGGAAGCAGTTTGAGCAAAAGGGTATATACTGTGTGACACACAATGACACGTTACAGTTTCCACAGGGAGATTTTTTGTTGTTGTCAGTCAGTTAGTCAGTTTGTTGTTTTAGCTTTAGTTTTAGTTCTCTTTTAAGTGGGAGGTTACAAGAGTAGGGAGAGGATGGGAAGGATGGGGAGAAGAGTGGAATTGGGGTACATGGTGTGACATTCACAAAGAATCAATAAAACCTTTTTAAAAGTAGAACAAATTTTCTTCTGAAAATATTGTCTGTAACAATATTTTTATTGACTTTTACATTTAATCTTCCCTTGTAGGAAATTTGCACAATATTATGTAGTCTATGTGAGTCATCTTTTCAAGTATTAAAGTTAAAAAAATATCTTAAAATGAATTAAGTTCCCTCTATAACTGAGAACTTTTAACAAATTTTCAATAGCATGTTATCTACCAGAAATGCCATCACTGGAAACACTAGGAAAGCTGATATCCACTCAGCTACCCTAACAGAGATAGGGAAAAGATGTCAGTGGGCAGTGCTGGGTGATCTATGATAAAATGTATTTTAAACAGACACTTTAAATTTTTTCCACTCTATTCCTTGTAGAATATTTTTTACCTCTCAGAATTCTTTAAATGTTGTTGTTCTTCAGTCTATGCTTAGGATTCTGAGGATGCAGACTTCCCTGACATGCATATGAGATAAGAACAGAAACATCTTCAGTAACAAATTGTCAATGGCCTGAAGTGATTTCCCATAAGGGATTGGGGGATGTATTCATTGGACAGGGTCCTCTGTAACTGCATAAATTGGGAGCTGGTTAACAGATTGAAATCACTTAGTCATCACATGCTTTTTTAAAAATGTTCACTTCAGTACAGAGCCTTCCTGTTCTGCTCAAATCGTATTATTTTTTTATCGTGATGCTTGACAATAAAGCAGACATTGACAAAAAGCCAGTTACCCTATTAAGAAAGAAGTACATTCGTTTTTTAGAAATTGACTTGGCATTTTGTAGAGAGCTAATGAACACGTGTACTTCATTGGTAAAAAAGAAAATATAAACCATTGAAAATACAACACACTGAGCATGTAACAATAATTTTTCCTGTACAGTTTTCTTTCTTTTTTTATTTCTGGCTTCAAAACTTATGTGAGCCAATGAACTTTGAAATCAGAAGTCAGGCTATAACTTTTAGAAGTCCCTTAGGCTAATGTGATAGTAAGCAATTTTATTTTTCATTGCTGTAGTTTATCAACTCAATAACCTAGTATTGTAGCAAGTGAAATTTACCCCTGGGTAATTATTCCACCCTTTGGCTATTAGTCTTCATTATTGACCAAGATAATTACATATAGAAGACAAACTCTGTAGAGCCAGCTGTGCCTTTTTCACTACTGGGCTTGAAAATGTTCTAAATAACCCAACAAAATCCAAATCTTGACTCCAAATTTACTACCTTGGAAATCATATTCAGATGGCAAGTTGTCCAAACTGAAATATTTAATACCTTACCCATGAGAAATTACAATAGACATTGTGAATAAACATATCTCTCATGAGGAAAAGCAAATTAAATATCAGAATTTATGTGAGGTTTGTGCCTGCTACAGTAGGGAAAGGATCCCCTAAAATCCTTTTCTTTTTTATTCTTAGACGTGTGATGCCTAATAAATATATCTGTTTGGTTAAAAATTGTCTAAATTCATGTATCAGAGCATTGTCTTAGACTCTGGCTATATTCCATTCCTCAGTATTGAATAATGTTGAAGGCACTATGGGTTAGTAACTGTGGTTCCTTGTGTATGCTACTGTAGGAAACCTATGGAGAAGGACCAACACTGGGTTGAATGGTAATACAAGTCAATTTTTCAGGAATATCTAGCTGTCGTAGTTACATTTATCATTGCTGTTAACACAGATATCATAAGAATCAACTTCAGGGAGTCAAGGATTATCTTGGGCAAGAGTTGAAAGGATATAGTTCATCCTGTCAGGGAAGACATAGCTGTGCAAGATTAGTCGGATTCCACGGTCCTCTTGTATTTTTCTATTCCTTCTGGGATACTAACACATCAGGTAGAACCACCCAAGCTGAGCATTTTTCTTCCACAATATCAGTTAAATCTTTTCCCAACAAGACCTCAAAGTCACACCCTGAAGTATCCTTCATTAATGCCTTATATGTTTATTTCCTCTTTTAATTTTTTCTTTTATGTTTCTTTTCTTGTTTCTTGTTTTCCTTCTTTGCCTGTTCCTTCTTCCCTTCTTTTTTATTCTTTTTCCTCTATCTTCCTTTCTTTTTTTCTTTTCATTCTTTTTGAGATTGGGTTTTTCTATATCCCTGGATATCCTGGAATAGCTTTGTAGAGCAAACTGTCCATCAATGTGCAAATCTGCCTCTGCCTCTGCCTCTGCCTCTGCCTCTGCCTCTGCCTCTGCCTCTGCCTCTGCCTCTGCCTCTGCCTCTGCCTCTGCCTCTGCCTCTGCCTCTGCCTCTGCCTCTGCCTCTGCCTCTGCCTCTGCCTCTGCCTCTGGAGTTCTGCTCCAAATTGTTTATTAATTTAATTAAACTGGAAAATAAAATTATTATGTTAGTAAATGCAAAAAAGAAGACATGACTATGCCAAAGGTACTAAAGTACTGAGAATTTTTAATGGAGAAATCAGGCAAAGGGAAGAGTCCATGATGAACATGGCTCGCAGACTCAATTGAACCATGAGAGGAGAGAGGAAGAAAGAGCAAGAGAGGACCTGCTGACCAAGCGAGGCTATGTGGCCCTTGCAGGTTGTCTTAGGGTTTGAATATACTTGACCCATGGAATGGCACTATTAGGTGGTGTGGCCTTGTTGAAGAAAGTGTGGACTTTTTGGAGTAGGTATATTCTTTTTGGAGGAAGTGCATCACTGTGGGAATGTGTGGTTTAAGACCCTCCTCCTAGCAGCCTGTGGGAAAGTGTTCTCTTGTTTCCATTTGGAACAAGATGTAGAATTCTCAGCTTCTCCTCACCATTCCTGCCTGGATGCTGCCATGTTCCTACTTTGATGACAATTGACTGAATCTTTGACACTATAAGCTAGCTCCAATGAAATGTTGTCCTTTATAACAGTTGCCTTGACCATGGTGCCTGTTCACAGCAGTAAAACCCTAAGACAACCTGCAAGGGCCAGAGACAACTATAGCCAAAATGGCTGAGTTATTTAGCAGAAATGGAGCAGAAATTTGGAACCTGAGAAGATGTTTAGGGTAGGGAACAGGGAGAAAAATGCTTGGAGGAGCCACAAGTAGTAGTGATGTTGGCCAGTTCTGCATTGTTAATAGGCACCACAGTTATTTGTCCTATATTTGAGACTATTAGACCTGGTGGAATTGATTTGTCTTGATTTATATTTGTTCTAAGCTATACTGATTAGGATGACTGATAGTTTTTTTTCGTAGACCTAAGAATAAGAACTAGATATTCAGAAGTAACTTGAGTATATCTGGAAGTTTCAGAGCAGCTCCATATGCATTGAGAATGCAACTATTTGGTTGTCTCATTCATTGCCATCTTTATTCTTGTATTTAAAACTATAATCTATTTTCCCATTGCTTGGAAACCCTCCCTTCCCATTGAGATGTGGCCTAAAACAGGCTGATAGCACAAGTGTCATGATGTAGACATGTCAACTCTCGATTCATGATCCCCATTTCCATGGACAATAGAATTTGGGGAAGCAAACACTTGTCCAAAGACTTTGCTTCTGCTTTAAAACTACATTTCAGTTTTCTTTGTTGATATCCTAAGGCAGAGAACTCTGAGTATTCTTTCTCAAATAGGCTATGTCTTTTCATATCTGTTTTCCAAAGTACATTTGTGTTGAAGAAATAAAAATTTAATATTCATAGATAAAAATGCAAAAAATAAAAATACTAATAGAAAGATAGTTCAGCTTCACAGAAATTTTATACAATTAAAAATCGACAAGGATAGAATCCAAGTAACGATATCATAATAAATATATGTATGTTATCCTTCAAGAGAAGAATAGATACAGAAAATGTGATACATTTACACAATGAAGTACTAAACAGCTATTAAAATCAGTAACTTCATGAAATTCACAAGCAAATTGATGGAATTAGAAAATATCATCCTGAGTGTGATAACAAAAGTACACACATAGTATGTACTCACTAATAAGTAGATATTAGTCCAAAGGCTCAGAATACCCAAGACACAACCCACAAACCATATGCAACTTGTGAAGAAGACCAAAGTGTGGATACTTCAATCCTACATAGAAGGGGGAACAAAATAATCATAGGAAATAGAAAGAAGAAGGGAACCGAGAGGGAGAGAGGAAGGGGAGGGAAAAAGAGACTGCAGGATCAAGTATTCGAAGGGATAGGTGAAAAGTACAGAATGTCAGGAAATCGAATAGAAACATGTAGCAGTAGGGGATGAACCGGGGTACCCACTAATAAGTCCTAGACTCTAGAGACGCAAGAGGCACCCAGTACCCAACAACGATGACTTTGGCTGAAATGAAAAAAAAAAAACCAAGGTGAGATAGAAGCTGTAGAAACCACTTCCAGTAGATCAGCACGGACCCACTTGAGGGGTGAGGCTACCCACGCATCTCACAATAGTTAACCCAGAAATGTCCTGGTCAAAAGGAAAGACAGGGACAAAAAATTGTAACAGAGATTGAAAGAAAGACCATTCTGCAACTGCCCCACCTAGGGACACCAATCCAGACAACATTGCTGATGCCAAGAAGTGCTTGCTGACAGGAGGCTGGAATAGCCTGTTTCTTGAGGGGTTATTCTAGCACCTGACCAGTATTGATGCAGATATTCACATCTAAGCAAAGGACTTAGCCTGGGGACCCCAGTGGAAGAGCTAGGGGAAGGACGGAAGGAACTGAAGGAGATTACAACCCCATAAGGACAATATCAACTTAACTGGACCATCCAGATCTCCCAGGGACTAAACCACCAACCAAAGAGTATACATGTAGGGATCCATGACTCTAGGTGCATATGTAACAGAGGATGGCAGTTTCTGACATCAGTGGGGGGAGAGGCTCTTGGTCCTATGGAGGCTTGATGCTCCATAGTAGGGTGTTGCTAGAGCTTACCATGAGGCAGCAGGTGTGGGTGAGTAGTTAAGTGGGTGATTGGGTGGAGGAGCACCCTCATAGAGGCAAAGTGGAAGGGGGAAAAGAGGGATGGGATGTGGAGTTTGGGAGGACTAACCAGGAAGGGGGATATCATTTGAAATGTAAATGAATAAAATAATTTATAAAAATAAATAAAGATATGTATATATATATATATATTAGTGAAAGCCAAGCAATTTTGCCTAATGTTTACAAAATATAGTAATCACAGGTTAATAAAAATGATCACAAGTCTGAGTGGAGAAATCTATAAGTGTAAATGTTATCTAGACAACCATAAATATGATACAAAGATACTGCTATACCTTTACAAATGCATGCTAGGTACATCATGCTGTCTGTCTTTAGTATTCTTATGGTTTACATTGCTGTGAAGAGACAGCATGACCAAGGCAACTCTTATAGAGAATAGAATTTAACTGTGGCTGGCTTACAGTCTCAAAGGTTCGATACATTATTATCATTGTAGGAAGCATGGAAGTGTTCCACAGGCAGCCAGGAGAGGACCTACTCTTCCATACCGAGTGGAGCTTGAGAACTAGGAGTCTTCAAGCCCTCCCGTACTGGCTCATTTTGTGTGTCAACTTGACACAAACTAGAGTTATCATAGAAAAGGAGCCTCAGAAATGTGTTCATGAGATCCAGGCATTTCCTCAACTAGTGGCCAAGGTAGGCGGAACCAGCCCATTGTGTGTGGTGCCATCCCTGGGCTGGTGGTCTTGGGTTCTATAAGAGAGCAAACTGAGCAAGCCAGGGGAAGCAAGCCAGTAAGTAACATCCCTCCATGGCCTCTGCATCAGCTCCTGCTTCCTGACCTGCTTGAGTTCCAGTCCTGGCTTCTTTTGGTGATGAAATAGCAACATGGAAGTTAGCTGAATAAACCCTTTGCTCCCCAACTTGCTTCTTAGTCATGATGTTTGTGCAGGAATAGAAACCCTGATTTAGACACTTTCCCCCACAATGATTCATTTCTTTCAACAAGGCCACACCTATTCTACCAAGGACACACCTCCTAATAGAATAGTGTCACTTTCTGTAGCCATGCATTCAAACATGTGAGTCTATTTGGGTAAAACCCATACAAATTACTCCATAGGACCAGGATAACTTTTAGAAGACTTTTGTATTATAAGACATGAGAGAGATGTGATGCGATCTAAGTATGGCAGGAGATCCTGGAAGCCTAACAATGTAGAGGGAGTCTAGAAACTGTAGAGTGTTGGGAAATATCCCCCTCCTGTACATCGAAGAACTGAGAATAGACCTACAAAGACCTATCAAAACTTGTTTCAATATTCCATCACTCCAAAATGGAAATCTTTATTAAACCATTAAAACGTGTCAATTTGTCAAAAGTAAAAAAAAAAAGTAATTGTATCAGTAAGTCATGTATTCATTAACAAAGACAATAATTTGAAACATCTTTAGACAGTCTTCAAATTACAAACTACTGGAAAATTTATTATGTAAATCACTTAAATATCAGTTCACTGAAGAAGTAGGAAAATAAATTAAAAGAATAATAATAATGGTCTTTTGTTAAATGACTTTTATTATATGCCAGAAATATAATTAATGTTTTATGTGCATTATCTAATATAATCACAGAACAACGGGAAGAGGCAGTTATTGTGAAATACATTGTAATATATAGATAAGTGAATTTAGTCTCACTAATGAAAGACAATAACTAGTAATTAGTGAGCACATTTTGTTAACTTATATTTGTTTGTTATACTTTCTCACAGATCTCATCCTTCTACAAACCATTGAAGCCAAAATGTGTGTGGGAAATCAATGATGGACAATATAAACGGTCCATCTAGACAATTTCTAGAGATAGCATCTAGCTATTTCTAGGCAACTTCATAAAATTATAGCACATAGGAAAGACAACACAAGAATAAAGCTAAGTCAAGTCAGGGGGCACAAGATTAAAATATGGTTAAAAATGGAAATTTTAAGTTAGGAAAAGCTCAGCAAGCTAATAAATTATTTTTCTGTATTGTAAATAGTAAAAACAATCAATTTTCTGTGTTGAGGGTTCATTGAAAAGTAATCATAGCTATTCCAAATATTGTAATGTCAAAACCTCATCTGGTCTTTCCCAAATTATGTCATTAACACATTTATTGTAAAGTAAGAAAACAAGGATGAAAAATATCAATCGGCATCAAAGACAAGATAAAATTAGAATTAAATAAAATACATTATTTTAGTAATTATAATTGATACTTCAGTTTGACAAGGAGAAATGAACTGTGAGCTCTTTGATTCCTATCAGAATTGACTATGTAACTCAGTGAAGAATCAACTTAACTTTTTGCCATGACTACATTCCTACTGAATTAACATTCAGAAAATTTTCCCTCCTACACCTAAAGCATGCTTCAAATGTCTAGCAAAAGTGAACCATCTGGAAAAGCTAAAATAAAATGAGAGCAGAAAAGTTTTACAAAATATCCGCTATGGTCTCAGAAAACAGAAGTAGGTACCCTGCCTTCTCTCATCCCGCCCTCTCATGCCCTGCCATGTGAGGAGCAGGGAGGCTGAGAGAGTGAGTGGAGTGGCCAGTGGATATCACCAATGTGTACATAGTTAATTTAATCGCAGCCCTTTCCTCCTAAGCTCTGTGATGACAGACAGGCATTACTGTGACTAGCTTTGGGTTTTCATAGTCTTGATACTAATGTGAAAGCATATCACATGGGGTGACTCACATATAAGAAAAACAAAATCAGCCCGCATTGAATAAAGAGATACAACCTGTTATAATGTTCCATTTAGATTAATGATATAAAAGCCACTTTGTGCTGTAAAGCAAGGCACTTAAAATACACTGATTTGCATGTTGACGATTAAAGTTCTCTAAGCTTAACGGATGTTCAAGCTATTTATATTATAATATTCAATATTACTATTCAAACAGTATAATATAGAACAAAATAATGTTTCAATAATTGAAAATATTTACTTAGTGTGAGATCATTGATGATTTTATCCTACTGGTGATTGAGTCTATTTTTCTGGGAACAATGAATTTATTACAAAGATTATCATTCAGTAAGTATGGGGAAAATACAGTTAAATTGTGGAAATAGAAAAATCATGTAATGGTTACAATGTAAGAAACCTTTCAAACGCAAATGTACTATTGCATAAATTATACAAATGATGTTTTCAAAATAAAATACTGATTTGTGACATCATTTTTAAAATTCATGCAATAATGTCAAAAGCACACTGCCCCTTGACACTTGGAGCTAAACTATCTTTTAAGTATATTTTGGGCTTTTCAATAGTGTAATTATGTACATTATTATGAAGAGATTTGCAGTTTTCTGTTAATGAATCTTTTCAGCAGGTTCATTTTCTTTTAGTTTTCAGTACCATATATCTCCACAAATGACTTGAAAATAATTATTAAACTACAATATCAAATTAAAGCAAAATATCTTAGTTAGTATCTTATTGCTGAAGAGAGATAACATAGCCAAAACAATTTCTTATAGAAAGCTTGGTTAGGGTTTGCTTATAGTTTCAAAGGGTTAGGGAATGACCTAGTAGGAAACATGGGCATGTCAGTCCTGCATGACCGTTAGCAGTCGCTCCTGATTCACAGACTACAGACAGAGACTGAACCTACTGTGGGCTTTTAAAATTTTGAAGTCATGCCTAGTGACACACCTCCTCCAATAAGGCCACACATTCTAATCCTTCGTAAACAGACCATCAACTGCAAAAAGGACCATTCAACTGTAAGAGCCTATGGGACCTTTCTCCTTCAAGTCAGCACACTAAGCAATCAAATATCTGAATCAATTGAAAGATTAATTAATTTATTAATTTTAGACTCTTTTTGACAAAAGAGTTATCTCTTGATAAATTTGGTAATACCTTTGTTGATACATACATTTTGTTTATACAAGCTGAATGGTATATATTCAGCATATATATTCAATGGTATATATTTATATATATATATATTTGTGTATATATATATGTATATATGTATATATATAATGTATATATTGTGTTGTACATGATTTTTATATCCATTCCAGGTAGGCAAATACACTTTATTTACTACTTGGTATTGACATTTTTATCAAGAAGATAAAAAGTATAATATCGATGAATAAATAGCATTAATATTTGGGTTTTATTCTCAAATAAAGTACATGCCAAACAAATGAATTTAAAAAAAATGCAGCACTTCGTACAAATGATTTCTTTGATTATAAATATTTAATCTTATCTATATTATTTTCATAAATAATTCAAATCAAATAAAAATTGGTCATCAAAATTATGATTTTTTGATAAATTTTTATCATAACAAGAAATATATTTTGAAACACTTCTCTAAATTTCTGAAGTACACTAAAATTAATACCTACTACATAAGTAATATTATATCTTCTAAGATTACTAAGTACAAAGCATTGGATTGAACTATAGGATTGATTAGGAAAGTAAAATGCATATGTTTCTTCTTCAATGTCTTAAAAAACCTGTAAAAGTAAGATCAATGGAAGAAAATTAATATCTCTTAATTACTCATTACAGAGAAGAAATATACAGAACCCTTTCTTGAGCATAGTTGCTATTCAGTTTGAATACTTTTGACAAAATGCCATAATTTATTCCATGACTTTTAATATTTAATAAAATATTAATTTGTATTAATTTTATTAAATATTAATATTTAATAAAATATTGTTATGTAAAGTTTGTGCTAGGAACATGGAATCACTTAAATATTAAGAGCATGTCTTAGTTTTGTTTTTATTTCTGTGAAGAGTCACCATGACCATAGCAATTCTTCTAAGGGAAAATACTTAATTGGGCCTTGGTTACAGTTTAGAGTTTAGTCCACTATCATCACGGCAGAATTATGGCAGTGTGCTGGTATACATGTTGCTGGAGAAGCAGTTGAGAGTTCTAAACCTTGATCTACAGGATGCAAGGAAAGACTGCCGCAATGGACATAGCTTGAGCATAGAGACCTCAAAGCCCACACCCACAGTGACAAATTCCCTCCTAATAGTACTACTCCCTAGGGTCAAGCATACAAAAACATGAGTCTATGGGGGCCATTCCTATTCAAACCACCACAGAAACTTTTTCTGAACATTATTACTATAGAAATCAAATGCCAGCTGTGCCACTTCATGGGTTCGATGACAAATAGCTTCACTCTTCTTCTTAATTTTGCGTCAATAGTTCTTATCACAGGGTGATTCTAAGTCTTAGAAGTTTATTAGAAATTTGTATAAGGTAGAAGGATGAATAGCAGAATGTGTTTATTTTTATAACCTTATGGTTTGTGGTTCTAGGATCAATAAAATTACCTGAGGGGTCTGTAAGAGACCAAAGAATTCCTGATAATTTTTATTTTCTGGGGTCCTGTATTTCTTCACTTTGAGGTGACTCTGGGTCCCCAAGATCATTCAGGAAGTAAAAAGATCACTGGAGAATAAGCTATGGCAGCAATGCTACCTACTCTTACAAAATTGGTTTTTTTAAACAAACAAAAAAAGGATTATTGGTGCCATTGTAGAAAGCATCTCGAATTAGCAAATTTGAAACCAAATGAAATTCAAACGCCATCCCAATTCAGCTACTGCAGATGTTGGAACATTAAGCAAACTCCCTTTAAGAATCAACTTTACACTTACAAAGAAAATTATTACATATATTCAGCATTAGGGAGAAAATGTAGTCTGCTTTTTCTGTGATGAGCTTCTTTATAATAGTTCAAAGTATGTATGAAAATCTAGTGAAAGCTTATTTTAGAGAATATATTTGGCTGTAAATAATAGTAATTTTGATGCGATACCACTAAAAAAAGGAAACGACAGAAACTGTCAATAAATTAGAATGGATAATTGAAGCACAATAGGAAAGTAAGTGTATGCATACAAAATAAAGAGGGGAGCATGAATGGAGAGACATTCTTCAATGATAGGTTCCTCCCCTGAACATCCAGCTCATTGTTTTACCCAGGATAAATTAAGCTATAGGGGGTGGGGTGGGGGTCAGGTCTACTCTGTTTCAGCAAAAACATCCGGACTGCTTTGCCCAAATGACCTACACTTCTCAGTATGATTCTGTGTTCCAAGAACAAACTGTCTTGGCTGAACTGAAAGGATGGAAACATGGCTATAGTATGGAAAGGAAAAAATAATGCCATTTTCAAGTGCTTTGGAAGACCAACTACAGAATATTTTTAATACTCTGATACAATATCTGAAATATATCAAAAGATATATAACAAGATATACTTTGACTAGAAATTACTCAAATGTCTAATAGCTGAGATGAGCTGAAGAAAGGAATGGAAATCATGCATATCATACACATATTCTCATAAATATAACCTGTTCTCTCAGTATAATACTGCCTGCATTTACGGCTAATGGTTTGGATATGGAAAACCAATTGGAAGTTCTAAACTTCTGTGAGTTCTGGTTGCAGCGATCCACCTTGGAGGTGGGCACTTCTGGGTTCGACAAGTTACTCTGGGGAGCAGGCAGAGGCTGAAACCAGAAGGCAGATCAGAGTGATGATTCGCTTCTGAAGCAACATCACTAGCCTATTGATGAAATTTAATTTTAGGTGTAGGACCACCAGGGTGTGTAGTTTGAGTTGTTCTTAGCTCTAACATAGGAACGAGCAGTTTATCATATTTCCTGCCATGAGTTTACAAATGAACTCTAGTGATTTTTCAAATATACACAGTTTGAAAGATAAATTCTTGTAGGGACCTGTAGTTTTGTTAAATACTAGTAATTATGTTGATTAAGACATATGAAATGATTAAGACAGAGTCATATAAAAAGTATATAGAACAAGTGGAACAGGGGCTATCCCAAAAGCTGTTGCTTTGTGTGGGAGATGATCTTCTAGCTGGGCTTTATTGTGTGGTCCCAGTGGGAGAGGAAGTGCCCAGTCCCATGGAGACTTGATGTGCCAGGGTGGGAAGATACCCAGAGATTCCCCATATGCCCAGAGGAGAAAGGGAGGGGATCTGGGGGAAGTATTGTGGGAGGAACTCACCAGGATGGGACCAGTGAATGGGATGTAAAGCAAATAAGTAAAAAATTTAGAAAAAAAAACGGGAAAAAGATGAAATAAAAAAGTATATAGAGAATAAATTTTTTCAATGTATAATTTTATACATATATTTGTACATTTATATGTATATCATTTTGGGGCCCAGAAGCTGTGTGGTAAGTGTCCTACTAGCAAACATTCCAAACGTCAGTTCTGGAAACATCATGAAGTTTATTGAACGTATTTTTGATTGATGATACATCAAGTAGAGGAAAGGACAGATTTAAGTTTTTATGCTATCTTCTCTAAGGCATGAATCACATACAGTCACTTGAGGATACATGAAAAATATGTTTTATTTTTGACAATTCCATATAAGTACTGTATTGACATCATTTGTCCTGTGTTCCTTCCAACTTCTCATATGTTAGCCCACTTCTTTTCGATTACATGGTCACTTATTGTTTAATTGTATATTAAATATATTATGTAATTATATATCATATATACATAATTTTAAATACAACTTTTTTAATTCATTTAGTGGTGTGTGTGTGCGTGTGTGTGTGTGTGTGTGTGTGTGTGTGTGTTTAGAAATGCCTGCTTGGGACTGGAAAAGAGATTATCCGTAAACTTTCTGTTTCTTTCTCTTTGTTTCTTTTTTTTGTTGTTGTTGTTTCTTTCTTTGTCTCTTTCTTTGTTTCTTTCCTTTTTTGTTTCTTTGTTTTTATTTCTCTCTTTTTTGTTTGTTTCTTTCTTTCCTGTGTATGGGTATTTTCTCTGCATACTTTTCTGAGCACCACATGAGTACGTTTTTGCTATCAAAGCCCTAAATAATGAGTCAGATGCTTTGGGGCTGGAATATGGACAGCTGTGAGATTTCAGTATTCCAGGAGAAACTTGAAGGAGTAAACTTGATGCTATAAAGATTTACGAATACTTGCTTAGGAATTATTAAATTACTCAAAGAAGATTTTAGCTAAAGGAGATATAAAACTGGGAGATAAGGAATTTTTGCAGCCCCTAAAAGTTGTATATTAGCTAGGACTTCAAAGCAAATATCTACATAAAATCTGATCTACATAATATATACAGGTATCTACTGAATATTTACCTGTGCTTGGGACCTTTCCCTCCTAGAGGGAAAAAGCCCTCAGGTCCTTTCAAGACCTAATGCACCCTTGATAGGAAGATTTGTGTCTAGTGATGTTGTAACAGTTTAGGCCATTTTCAGTGGATATGCCTGGGGGGGCCTGCTCTTTTATTTGAAGGAAAAAATGAGAAGTTGATCTCTGAGAGAAGAGATGGACTGGGAGCAGTGGGGGAAGCAGAAAGTGCAGTCAGGATGTAATGTATGAGTGAAGGTAAAGGAAACAATAATCCAACAGAACTGTGTGCTTATAAGTAGGTGTTATTTGAAATTATTAATTAGTATTGATTGCATATTTTGCAATAGATGACTCTTAAATGGTTTAGAATATTTACCATAATGAGTGATTCCGGTATGTTATATGATGTTCCATCACCAGTCATGCACCATGTAATCATAGTTATTACCTGGGAACTCTCTTGTTGGCTGGTTGTATCAGTGTACAAACATCATAGGATACACTTCCCTAAGCCTAGACAGTATGGGTTGACAATTAATCCAGCCTTTGATATCAGGGACAGTACAACAACATAAAGAATCATAAAGTATAAAATATGGGAAAACATATTTTATACTAATCCTTTTCACAAACTGACACCTTTTCTAAGATACTAATTTACGGTTTTATATGCTTAAATTTTTTTTATTATCTTGAGTATTTCTTATTTACATTTCGAATATTTTTCCTTTTCCCGGTTTCCGGCCAAACATCCCCTAATCCCTCCCCCTCCCCTTCGTTATGGGTGTTCCCCTCCCCATCCTGCAGCCATTGCCGCCCTCCCCCCAACAATCACGTTCACTGGGGGTTCAGTCTTAGCAGGACCAAGGGCTTCCCCTTCCACTGGTGATCTTACAAGGATTTTCATTGCTACCTATGAGGTCAGAGTCCAGGGTCAGTCCATGTATAGTCTTTAGGCTTAGTCCCTGGAAGCTCTGGTTGCTTGGCATTGTTGTACATATGGGGTCTCAAGCCCCTTCAAGCTCTTCCAGTTCTTTCTCTGATTGCTTCGACGGGGGTCCTATTCTCAGTTCAATGGTTTACTGCTTGCAATCGCCTCTGTATTTGCTGTATTCTGGCTGTGTCTCTCAGGAGCGATCTACATCCGGCTCCTGTCGGTCTGCACTTCTTTGCTTCAACCATCTTGTCTAATTGGGTGGGTGGATATGTATGGGCCACATGTGGGGCAGGCTCTGAATGGGTGTTCCTTCTGTGTCTGTTTTAATCTTTGCCTCTCTATTCCCTGCCAAGGGTATTCTTGTTCCCCTTTTAAAGAAGGAGTGAAGCATTCACATTTTGATCAACCCTCTTGAGTTTCATGTGTTCTAGGCATCTAGGGTAATTCAAGCATTTGGGCTAATAGCCACTTATCAATGAGTGCATACCATGTGTGTTTTTCTGTGATTGGGTTACCTCACTCAGGATGATATTTTACAGTTCCAACCACTTGCCTACGAATTTCATAAAGTCATTGTTTTTGATAGCTGAGTAATATTCCATTGTGTAGATGTACCACATTTTCTGTATCCATTCTTCTGTTGAAGGGCATCTGGGTTCTTTCCAGCTTCTGGCTATTATAAATAAGGCTGCGATGAACATAGTGGAGCATGTGTCTTTTTTATATGTTGGGGCATCTTTTGGGTATATACCCAAGAGAGGTATAGCTGGGTCCTCAGGCAGTTCAATTTCCAATTTTCTGAGGAACCTCCAGACTGATTTCCAGAATGGTTGTACCAGTCTGCAATCCCACCGACAATGGAGGAGTGTTCCTCTTTCTCCACATCCTCGCCAGCATCTGCTGTCGCCTGAGTTTTTGATCTTAGCCATTCTCACTGGTGTGAGGTGAAATCTCAGGGTTGTTTTGATTTGCATTTCCCTTATGACTAAAGATGTTGAACATTTCTTTAGGTGTTTCTCAGCCATTCGGCATTCCTCAGCTGTGAATTCTTTGTTTAGCTCTGAACCCCATTTTTTAATAGGGTTATTTGTTTCCCTGCGGTCTAACTTCTTGAGTTCTTTGTATATTTTGGATATAAGGCCTCTCTCTATCTGTTGTAGGATTGGGAAAGATCTTTTCCCAATCTGTTGGTTGCCGTTTTGTCCTAACCACAGTGTCCTTTGCCTTACAGAAGCTTTGCAGTTTTATGAGATCCCATTTGTCGATTCTTGATCTTAGAGCATAAGCCATTGGTGTTTTGTTCAGGAAATTTTTTCCAGTGCCCATGTGTTCAAGATGCTTCCCTAATTTTCTTCTATTAGTTTGAGTGTATCTGGATTGATGTGGAGGTCCTTGATCTACTTGGACTTAAGCTTTGTACAGGATGATAAGCGTAGATCGATCTGCATTCTTCTACATGTTGACCTCCAGTTGAACCAGCACCATTTGCTGAAAATGCTATCTTTTTTCCATTGGATGGTTTTGGCTCGTTTGTTAAAAATCGAGTGCTCATAGGTGTGTGGGTTCATTTTTGGGTGTTCAATTCTGTTCCATTGGTCTATCTGTCTGTCTCTGTACCAATACCATGCAGTTTTTATCACTATTGCTCTGTAATATTGCTTGAGTTCAGGGATAGTGATTCCCCCTGAAGTCCTTTTATTGTTGGGGATAGTTTTAGCTATCCTGGGTTTTTTGTTATTCCAGATGAATTTGCAAATTGTTCTGTCTAACTCTTTGAAGAATTGGATTGGTATTTTGATGGGGATTGCATTGAATCTGTAGATCATTTTTGGTAAGCAGAAGCAAATACACCCAGGAGGAGTAGAAGGCAGGAAATAATCAAACTCAGAGCTGAAATCAGCGAAGTAGAAACAAAAAGGACCATAGAAAGAATCAACAGAACCAAAAGTTGGTTCTTTGAGAAAATCAACAAGATAGATAAACCCTTAGCCAGACTAATGAGAGGACACAGAGAGTGTGTCCAAATTAACAAAATCAGAAATGAAAAGGGAGACATAACTACAGATTCAGAGGAAATTCAAAAAATCATCAGATCTTACTACAAAAGCCTATATTCAACAAAATTTGAAAATCTGCAGGAAATGGAAAATTTCCTAGACAGATACGAGGTACCGAAGTTAAATCAGGAACAGATAAATCAGTTAAACAACCCCATAACTCCTAAGGAAATAGAAGCAGTCATTAAAGGTCTCCCAACCAAAAAGAGCCCAGGTCCAGATGGGTTTATTGCAGAATTCTATCAGACCTTCATAGACAATCTCATACCAATATTATCCAAACTATTCCACAAAATTGAAACAGATGGAGCACTACCGAATTCCTTCTATGAAGCCACAATTACTCTTATACCTAAACCACACAAAGACCCAACAAAGAAAGAGAACTTCAGACCAATTTCCCTTATGAATATTGATGCAAAAATACTCAATAAAATTCTGGCAAACCAAATCCAAGAGCACATCAAAACAATCATCCACCATGATCAAGAAGGCTTCATCCCAGGCATGCAGGGATGGTTTACTATTCGGAAATCCACCAACGTGATCCATTATATAAACAAACTGAAAGAACAAAACCACATGATCATTTCATTAGATGCTGAGAAAGCATTTGACAAAATTCAACACCCCTTCATGATAAAAGTCCTGGAAAGAACTATTCAAGGCCCATACCTAAACATAATAAAAGCCATATACAGCAAACCAGTTGCTAACATTAAACTAAATGGAGAGAAACTTGAAGCAATCCCACTAAAATCAGGGACTA
Source organism: Rattus norvegicus (assembly GCF_021556685.1). Classification (NCBI taxonomy): domain Eukaryota; kingdom Metazoa; phylum Chordata; class Mammalia; order Rodentia; family Muridae; genus Rattus; species Rattus norvegicus. The sequence continues at coordinate 61,399,395 of NC_141544.1, read as the reverse complement.
GACAAGGCTGCCCACTCTCTCCCTACTTACTCAATATAGTTCTTGAAGTTCTAGCCAGAGCAATCAGACAACAAAAGGAAATCAAGGGGATACAGATTGGAAAAGAAGAAGTCAAGATATCACTATTTGCAGATGATATGATAGTATATTTAAGTGATCCCAAAAGTTCCACCAGAGAACTACTAAAGCTGATAAACAACTTAAGCAAAGTGGCTGCGTATAAAATTAACTCAAATAAATCAGTAGCCTTCCTCTACACAAAAGAGGAACAAGCCGAGAAAGAAATTAGGGAAACGACACCCTTCATAATAGACCCAAATAATATAAAGTACCTCGGTGTGACTTTAACCAAGCAAGTAAAAGATCTGTACAGTAAGAACTTCAAGACTCTGAAGAAAGAAATTGAAGAAGAGCTCAGAAGATGGAAAGATCTCCCATGCTTATGGATTGGCAGGATTAATATAGTAAAAATGCTTAAATATTTTTATAACATTATGAGGTATTATGAATACTTCTCTCTGCATATTATTTTTTTGTATACTTGGTGTGAATAGCAACATGGTAGATTGCTTTCTGTCATGAAAATTTTAATTTTGTAGCTTGAATCTTTTATTTAATCAAGAAAATATTAAATTTAAATATCATGACATGTAGAAAATACATTATATACTTCTAACAATATCTATTGATACACCTATTGATTCCTTAAACACAGGATATTAGTAATAATACTTACATATAGAAGTTGCTAAGATAAAGAATAGAAAAATATATATTACCAATATAATACAAACAAATGGCATTATTTCCTATCTATCATCAAACATCATATAATCCCTTAGGGGGAAAAAACCTTACAAATTACATGCTTCATTGGGATAACAACTCAATCAACAGAGATAATACTTAGAACATGAACATCAGATTTGTCAAAATCTTGCTTTTTAAACTTAATCTGAAATTTTGCCATGTAAGTTTTTATGCTTGTTTTGATCTGATATTATATATAAATAAATAACACATATTATCATTTGGTATACTTTTTTACTAGAAAGGGCCTTCACTAAATGGTGAACATACTCAGTTAAACTGGGTAAAAGACTGCTGTCTTGTTCACCATCACTCAAGAAAATACCACCCGTTGGCTTGTAACTGCATCATCCAGACATGATATCAAAGACATGAGAGTGTTGAAGGATATCTGGGTTCTTTACAGGTTTTGGCTATGGTAAATAGGGCTGCTATGAACATAGTGGAGTATATGTCCTTGTTATATGTTGGAGCATCTTTTGGGTGCATGCCCAGGAGTGGTATAGCTGGGTCCTTAGGTAGTACTATGTCCAATTTTCTGAGGAAACTCCAGACTGATTTCCAGAGTGGTTGTACCAGCTTGAACACTACCAACAATGGAAGAGTGTTCCTTTTTCTCTGCATCCTCTCCAGCATCTACTGTTACCTGAGTTTTTGAACTTAGTTATTCTGACTGGTGTGAGGTAGAATCTCAGAGTTGTTTTGATTTGTAATTTCCTGATGACTAAGGATGTTGAATATTTCTTTAGGTGCTTCTGAGCCATTTGGTATTTCTCAGTTGTGAATTCTTTGTTCAGCTCTGTATCCAATTTTTAATCAGATTTTTTGATTCTCTGAGGTCCAACTTCTTGTGTTCGTTGTATATATTGGATATTAGCCCTCTATCAGAGGTAGGTAAAGATCTTTTCCCAATGTTGGTTGCTGTTTTAGCCTGTTGACAGTGTTCTTTGCCTTATAGAAGCTTTGCAATTTTATGAGGTCCTATTTGTCTATTATTGATCTTAAAGCATACGCCATTGGTCTTCTGTTCAGGAAAATCTCTGTGCCTATCTGTTCAAGGCTCTTCCCCACTCTTTCTTCTATTAGTTTCAGTGTATCTGGTTTTATGTGGAGGTACTTGATCCAATTGTACTTGAGCTTTGTAAGAGAAGATAAGAATGGGTCAATTTGCATTCTTCTACATGCTGACCACCAGTTGATCCAGCACTATTTGCTGAAAATGTTTTCCCTTTTCCATTGTGTGGTTTAGCTCCTTTGTCAAAGATCAAGTGATCATAGGTATGTGAGTTCATTTCTGGGTCTTCAATTCCATTCCACTGATCTATCTGCCTATCTCTGTACCAATATCATGCATTTTTATCACAATTGGTCTGAGATATGGGATGATGATTTCCCCTGAAGTTCTTTTATTGTTGAGAATAGTTTTTGCTATCCTTGGGTTTTGTTATTCCAAATCAATTTGAAAATTGCTCTTTTTAAGTCTTTGAAGAACTAAGTTGGAATTTTGATGGGGATTTCATTGTGTCTGTAGATTGCTTTAGCAAGATGGCCATTTTTACTGTATTAATCCTGCCAATCTAAGAGCATGGGAGATCTTTCCATCTTCTGAGATCTTCTTTGATTTCTTCAGAGAATTGAAGTTCTTGTCATACAGATCTTTCACTTGCTTGGTTAGAGTCACACCAAGGTATTTTATATTATTGTAACTATTGTGAAGGTTGTCATTTTCTTAATTTCTTTCTCAGCCTGTTTATCCTTCAAGTAGGGGGAAGGCTGCTGATTTGTAACCCAGATGTCCTTCAACAGAAGTGGATACAGAAAATGTGGTACATTTATATAATGGATTACTACTCAGCTATTAAAAACAATGGATGAAACAAGAAAATATTATCATGAGTGAGGTAACCCAGTCACAAAAGGACACATAGAATACACTCAGTGATAAGCACAAAAGCTTGGAATACCCAAGAAACAATTCACAGACCACATGAATCTCAAAAAAAAGAAGACCAAAATGTGGATGCTTCGGTCCTTCTTAGAAGTGAGAACAAAATACTCAAGATAGGACAGAGAGTGGAACAGGAATTGAAGGAAAGTTCATCCAAAGACTGCCCCATGTGGTGTTTCTTCTCAACTGCAGCCACCGAACCCAGACACTATTGCTGATGCCAAGAAGTGCTTGCTGACAGTGCCCTGACCTGGATGTCTACTGAGAGGCTCTGCCAAAGCCTTACTGATACAGATGAGGATTCTTTCAGCTAAATATCAGAATGAGCATGGGACCCCAATGGAGGAATTAGAGAAAGGGCTGAAGGAACTTAAGGGGTTTACAAACCCATAGGAAGAACAATAATATCAACCAACCAAATCCCCCAGAGCTCCCAGGCACTAAACCACTAACCAATGAGTACACATGGAGGGACCCAAGGCTCCAGCCCTATATATAGTACAAGATGACATTGTCTGGCATCAATAGGAGAAGTGCTTGGTCCAGTGAGGGCTCATTTTCCCAGTGTAAGAATATGCCAGGGTGTTGAGGTAGGGGTGGGTAGTGTGGGAATTGGAATATTTTCATAGAAGCAGGGGGAGAGAGCATGGGAGAAAGGGAGAAGGGGATAACTTTTGAAATATAAATTCATCAAATATCTAATTTAAAAAACATAGAAGAAAAAACCTGACAGTGGCCTCTGACATGAGTAACTAGAAAATGTTATGCCCCATTGTAATAACATATTTATTATCTATAACTGATAGAAATATTCGAAATTGTCATGGCAGTACAGATAAATATACAGATGAACACACACACACATGCACACACACAGCATTTATATACTTGAAATTGTGAGGTAAAAATAAATACTGACATTATTTAGATACACTGGATTTCAAACCATGTTAGTGCATCTCCCCAAGTTCCATTTTTTTCTGTGTAATTCCTATGGTTTATATCAATCAATTTTGAGTGGTTCCCTTCTTATCCTCCTTAAAGTTCTCGAAACAATATTTTGTTACCACTGATTTATTTACATTTGAACAGAGGATTAAAACACTGTTTCTAAGGAACTCTAAGGATATTAACTATCCAACCCTATGTAAGGATAGAATAAGCTTTTCTCTCTGCCCCACACAGGGATCCATTAGATCTGCAGACACCAAATCCCAACAATACTGCTGATATTAAGTGCTTGATGACAGAAGCCTGGTATAGTTGCCTGCTAAGAGGCTTTACTAGAGCCTGAGCAATGCAGATGCTGATGCATACAGTCAAACATCAGACATATCAGGGGACCACAATTGAGGAGTTAGGGGAAAGGAGCTGAAGGGATTAACAACCCCACATGAAGAACCACAATATCAAACAACCAGACCCTGCCCCCAGAAGTTCGCCTGGGACTAAACCACCAAACAAAGAGTACACATAAAAGGACTTCTGGCTCCAGCTGCATATGTAGCAGAGGATTACCTTATCTGACATCAATGGAAGGGATATCCTTTGGTCCTATGAAGGTTCAATGACCCAGTTTAGAGGAATGATAGGTACAGAGGCAGGAGGGGGAGGGTGGGTGAGGGAGAACCCTCATAGAAGCATGAGGGCGAGGTAGGAGATAGGGGGTTTAACTGGGAAGGGCGAAAACATTTGAAATGTAAACAAATAAAACAACCAATAAAAAAGAAAAAAAAGATATATTTTGTTAGAAAATAACCTAAGATCAAGAACTGATAAATGGGACCTTATGAAACTGGAAAGCTTCTGTAAGGCAAAGGACATAGTCAATAGGATAAATCAGCAGCCTACAGCCTGGGTAAGAGTCTTCACTAATCCTGCATCTGACATTGGACTAATACCCAAAATATATAAAGAACTTATGAAGATAACCACCAAGAAACCAAGCTAACCAATCAAAACTGGGATATAGAAATGAACAAAGAACTCACAGCAGAGGAACCTCTAATGACTGAGAAGCACTTAAAGAAATGTTCGAAGTCTTTAGTCATCAGGAAAAGGCAAATTAAAATGATCCTGAGATTCTACCTCACACCAGTCAGAATTGCTAAGATCAAAAACTGCAGTAACATCACATTGGTGAGGATGTGGAGAAATTGAAACACTCCTCCATTGCTGGTGGGATTGCAAACTGGTAAAGTCTATTTTCAATAAAAGGGAAAATGAAAAAAATGCAATATTTTACAAATGTATGCTAGATACAATGTATGTTGTATATTTACTGTAGATTTGTAGATAATATGCAGATGATAGTCCATAAATACCCAAAGTTTGCATCAGTAAACTCAATGGTTACCTTTATCTTCCTTATTATTTATATTTTATTGTATTCATCATATCTCATATTGATATATGAGTAGATACAGAGATAGGAAGAATAAGATATGCGATAGGAGAAGAAAGAGAAATGAGATAAGAAGAAGAGTAGAGATGAGACATATTTTAAATTATCAATCATGGTAATCAAACATTAGTGTATAATAAGCTTAGTCTGTCCTAGTTTTTATTGCTGTTAACTTTGGACTTCTGAGATCTCCTAAAACTGTGCTTTGTGTACATGCAGTGAAGCCTACACTTGAGGAGTGAATCAATGAATTGCTTACTTACTTTACACATTTAAATTATTCTCTTTTTTTTCTTTTTTTTTCTTTTTTTTTGGAGCTGGGGACCGAACCCAGGGCCTTGCGCTTGCTAGGCAAGCGCTCTACCACTGAGCTAAATCCCCAACCCCTAAATTATTCTCATTTAGGCTCTCTTTGAACTAGTTTTGGGACAGGATGTATTACTTGCAAATAAAAGAAAAATAATGAGAAATATGAGAAATTTAAAGCATGTAACACACAAACTGTCTTCAACTTTGCCAGCTTGAGTGCTCTTGAAAGATAGCTTTAACTCCTCTACCTGAAGTTATTCACGGTCCTGGACCTTCCTCTTGCTAACTCTGGACTTTCATATGTCTATGCAGTTTTGCTTCTCTAGCACCATTAGCATACATCTGTGTCTACAGTATGTAATTAGCTGTTATTAATTACTGTAGCTATTGTTACTATGTTGGGTCCCACTAAAGCAACACAGATGGTTGCCTCATCTCTTTTGTGACCTTGAATAACTTGGGACATTAATCTCATCATGAAGCTGTAAGGTTTTATATCACCTCCTGATAAAGTTGGATTCTCCCAAATGTGTAGCATCTCTATATTTGAGATTGGAAAGAGGTGGGTTAAAATGTTGAATCAAAATATAGTTAAACCTGAATCAAAATACCCATCTGTCTCCTGATCCCAGGACTACTTCCATTGTCTCAAGTCACTAGTCACCAGTCTCCCCCCCCCTCTCTCTCTCCATCCTTCTGCTCCCTCCTCTGTCTCTCTATCTTCCTTCCTTTCTTCCTTCCTTCCTTTCTTTTTATAAATTAATTAATATTTTATTTACTTACATGCCAAATAGTGTAAATACTTCCCCCTCTCAGTACCTGTTTGAAGAGTTCTTCCCCCTTTACCCTCCCCTTTCCTTCTAAGAAGGATCCCCACTCTTGGGGCATTAAGTTTATACAGGACTTGGCATATCCTCCTCCACTGAGGCCAGAAAATGCTGCATTTGTCTGGGAGTGGGGGTGGGTGGTTTGGACCAGTGTTTGTATGCTCTTCGGTTGGTAGCTCATTCTCTGGGTTACTCCAGGGGCCCAGCTTAGTTTTCACTGTTGATCTTCCTGTGGGGTTGCCATCCCCTTCTGTTCCTTCAATCCTTCCCTCAATTCTTCCATAGGGATCCATGTCCTCCCCCAAATGTGTGGCTGTGATATCTACATCTGTCTCAGCTGCTGGGTAGATCCTCACAGAAGAAAGTCAGTCTAGGCTCCTGTCTGCAAACACAACACAGTATCATTATTAGTGTCAGGTTTGGCGCCTACCGTGAGATGGATTCCAAGTTGGAATGCTCACTGGTTGTCTGCTTCTTAAGTCTCTTGTTCAATTTTGCTCCTGCAGTTCTTTTAGTCAGGAGCAATTTTGGGTTGAAAAGTTTGGAGGTAGGTTGATGTTGACTAGACTGGGAGTCAACTCTGGCTACAGGAGATGGTCTCTTTAGGTTCCGTATCTCCACTGTTGGATATTTTGGCCATGGTCTCCTACACTGAGGCCTATGAGCCACCCTCATTCCAGGTCTCTGGGACTTTTTAGAGATTCCTTCCACCCCCAATCCCACACCTGGTTGGTACGTATTTATGTTCATTCTCCTGGCCTTCTGGTCCTCTCTCCTATCTTTTCTCATACCTGATCCTCCCCACTCGTCCTTTCCCTCTCTCCTCTTACACCTAGGTTTCCCTCCCTTTGCCTTCCATGTCTATTTTGTTTCCCCTTCTCAATGGGACTCAAGCATACTCACTTGGGTCTTCCTTCTTGTCTAATTTCTTTGGGACTGTGGAACGCATCATCGGTATTCTGTACTTTTTGGCTAATATCCACTCATCAGTGAATACATACCGTTCATATCCATTTTGGTCTGGGTTATCTCGCTCAGGATGATATTTTGTAGTTCTATTTATTTTCCTGAAAAATTCATGATATCCTTGTTTTTAATAGCTGGATAATAGTCCATTGTGTAAATAAGCTACATTTTCTATTTCCATCCTTTGATTGAGGTAAATATGGGTTGCTTCCAGTTTTTAGCTATGGACATAGTAGAACACATGTACTTGTGACGTTGTGGAGAATTTTTAGGCATATGACCAGGAGCAGTAGAGTTGGGTCTCCAGGTAGAACTATTTCCAATTTTCTGAGAAACAGTCAGATTCATTTCCCGAATGAATTTACAAGTTTGGAATCCCATCAGCAATGCAAGAGTGTTTCTCTTTCTCCACATCCTTGTCAGAATGTGCTGTTGCTTGATTTTTTTGATCTTAGCCATTCTGATTAGTATAAGGTGGAATCTCAGGGTCACTTTGATTTGCATTTTCCAGATGACTAAGGATGTTGAACATTTCTTTAAGTGCTTTTCAGCCATGTTAGATTCCCGTGTTGCAAAATCTCTATTTAACTCTGTACCCTGTGTTTTAATTGGGTTATATGGTTTTTTGGAGTCTACTTTCTTGATTACTTTTGGATATATCCAATATATTTTGGGTATTAGCCCTCTGTTGGATATAAAGTTAGTGAAGAAGATTTGCTAATCCATAGGCTGCTATTCTGTTTTATTGACAGTGCCCTTTGCCTATGGAAGCATTTTAGTTTCAAGCGGTGCCATTTCTCAATTGATCATCTTAGAGCCTGAGCCATTGGTGTTCTGTTCAGGAAATTTTCTCTTATAACAATGCATTCAAGGCTGTTTCCCACTTTCTCTTCTATTAGATACATTGTATCTGGTTTTATGTTGAAGTCCTTGATACACTTGGACTTGACCTATGTGCAGGGTAATAAACATGGATCAATTTGCATCTTCTATATGTCTTCAATATATTATTTGTAGCTCTACCTAGAACAATAAGACCACAAAAGAGGTCCTGGGAATAAAAATTGGAAAGTAAATCAAGGTATCACTATTCACAGATGATAGGATAATGTACATAAGTAACCCCCAAAATTCTGTCTGACAAGTCCTACAGCTGATAAACAACTTCAGCGAAGTGGCTGGATATAAAATTAGAGAATTCAGTAGCTCTCTTTATACAAATGATAAATGGACTAAGAAAGAATTTAGAGAAATTCACTTCAAAAAACCCCACAAATTATAAAACATATCTTGGCTTAACTCTAGCAAAGCAAGTACAATATCTGTATGACAAGAACTTCAAGTAGATGAAGAGCAAAATAAGAGAAGAACTGGGAAGATGGATATATGTCTCATGCTCATGGTTTGGTAGGACTAACCTAGTGAATATGTCCATCTTACCCAAAGCAATACACCAATTCAATGCAATTTCCACCAAAATTTCAATATAATATTTTACAGACCTTGAATGAGCACTTCTCAACTTCATAAGGAAAAATAAAAAACCCAGGATACAGAAAATTCACCACTTTCAAACCAAACCCTTTCAAATCTCTGCTTAGTTCTTTGAGATTTCTTTTCCATGTGCATCTTAAATTTATTTTCCAAAATCCATATTCATGTAAAATATGCATATATACTACTTTACTGATAAGTGAATCCAAATTTCAATCATTAGATATAAGGAGATATGATTAGAGATGAGAGATGTGTGTATTCAGCTCCTCCCAGACATATGAAGCCCTTGAGAATATTTTATTCCCGTGAATGGACACAGAAAAACTACAGTAAACTCTGCCGTTTCTCTCAATTAAACAGCGATATGTATGAATGTGCAATTTGCATTGTCATGTTTTAATGTCATTTTTTAATATACCTAGAAATGTTGCTTTTTAAATTCAGTTTTCTTTTATAAAATGCTTAAGGAATTTTAACAATTCTTATACAATTTGCCTGATATATTAAAAAGTAAGTACTTGTCACTAGGATTTTCTTTTTATAGTTACATAAATTATTGTCTTCTTTACATTCATTTTTTTTGTTGTTTTAAACAAAGATCTGAAAATAATTTCACTTCTGTCTTTTATTCCCCTGCTCATTCAAATGGAAGTCTTCTTATGGAATGTTTAAATTTGCCAGAGAAAACATTTTAAATCACAGCTACAATAAATTATCATGCTGAAAAAGAGTACATTAGGACATATATCATGTTCCTATTAAAGCAGAAATCTCAGTTCATCTAGCCACCCAAGAAGTTTTAATACAATTTGTTTCCTAAATTTATTATATCTGTCAGGAAGGTTTTATCAGGCATGTTCACATTATAAATATACAATTTTTCTTACCAAAGTATAACAAATTGGTTTAAATGATAGGACTCTTACAATTCATCTGAATAAAAACATTTGTACATCTAAATAGAAGAAAATATTTTCTCTGTTACTCAATAGAAATGAGGAAGAATGTTTCTCCTTATTCCTCTTAGTTACGGGAATTACCATTCATATTTATAACACATGCTGAGATCAACTGCCTTGGGACATGCTAAGATCCAGCCTAGTTTTATCATGTGTTTATTGATTTCTCTTGGGGCAGATACATTGAATGTAATACTTAGGAACCAGTACTCTATAACCATGACCAGGAAATGGTGTGGATTACAGGATTTCAATGAAGGATGGTTGACAAGCATTTTATGTCCATTGGATTTTATGCCACAAGGGCAAGCTTCCCCTCTAAAATCTCACATAAAGTAACACTGACTCATGTCAAAGCCTTGTGGCCTTCGTTCATAGTTCCTCTGTCTTCTTCTAGGGGAGATGCAAAAGCTTCATGGATTATCGGGCCACAGGGGAAGACAAGAGCCATGATTGTCCTCAGAGTAGATGATTCTGAAAAGGAATACCAGTGTGAACGCTCAATGTTTCAACCCTTGCACAATGCAAATTTCATAACAAAATGATCTAAGAAGGCATGTTCAGTATATTGTTCATGAATTTGTAGCTTGTTTTAGAGAAAACAAGTGAGAATCCTTTACTCTGTTGATGCTTTCATGGTGATTTTATCATTATCTACCCTCTGCCATCCTGTTTCACAAGGAAAGTGCTGTGAAATTGCACATTCCACATTCTTCCTTCCTTCTTTCCTTTCTTTCTCTCTTTCTTTCTTTCTTTCTTTCTTTCCTTCCTCCCTCCCTCCCTCCCTCCTTTCTTTCTTTCTTTCTTTCTTTCTTTCATTTATGTTATTTGAGTCTTAAGACTACAAGTGCACAGTCAGCAAATTGATGTTGAAATCTCAGGATTCTTAGTCAAGATAACAAAGAAAATGGTGTCACCTGCATCCAGCTACATGCAACTAGGATTTAGTCCCTCATCATTTACTGGAAAAGTCTAAGTTACAAGACAATAAGGAATGTTATAATTATTACCAACTGGAAAGGCCTATCTAATTAAGAGCAATAATTAATGACAAAGCCTGTGCCTGGTATATTAGACCTTATTGAAAGTATTTATTTGTGAGTCCTAAGTCAAATCGATTTTGTCACTGAAACTGCTGAGACTGTAGAAGTAGCTATGATAGAGTGTTATTGTGGAGAAAAAAATAAAATTCATGAATTGGCTAATAAAAGAACGCATAGTTATCCAACACTAGTGGCTTGTATGCAGAATGTTCCTCTTCAGCTGCATGCTATTTATATAGTCAATTCGCCCTACTTCTAATGAGCTCTGTGACTGACAGTGGTATTATCCAGGACTCTTGCCCTCTCAGTACCCTTAAAATGAATCAGTTTATTATACTACTGGATGGTTTCTTAATGAGAGAGTTGTTATTTAGCAAGAAACACATATAGACGCAGGGACACACATATATCTCCATTCATAACATGGAGTAGAATCTGAATGAGCCTGCCCCCACCTCTTGCATTGCATATCTAAAATTTTATATTCTTACTTGTTCTTCCAACCTTCAGGTTTTGGTCATTTGTATTCATCATTTCAAGATTTCATTTGTGTACTTCCTTTAGGCTGGCATATCAAATTACCACAAATTATGTGAGCTAAGAGAAATTTAGCCTCTGATGTGGAGACAGACATTCAAAGATTCACCAGCAGTGTGCCTATCCCACAGATGTTAGTAGAGAGGCCATGCTATACTCTACTGGTTTCTGTTGGTGATTTAACCATCACTCCTTTCTCTGTTTCTTCATGTTCCTCTCTTCTACTGTCACTCCCTCTCTGGGTGTGTCTTTTTTAAAAGAATTATTTATTTATTTATTTATTTGTTTGTTTATTTATTTATTATATGTAAGTACACTGTAGCTGTCTTTAGACATACTAGGAGAGGGCATCAGATCTCATTACACATGGTGGTGAGTCACCATGTGGTTGCTGGGATTTGAACTCAGAACCTCTGGAAATGCAGTTTGAGCTTTTAATCACTGAGCCATCTCTTCAGCCCTCTGAGTGTCTCTTAAAAATAAATTTATACTTGAATTTATTAAAACGTTTAGCTTAGTTACTTCTGAAAAAATCGTTTGTGCAAGTGAGTGACTTTGTACTAGTTCATGATTTTGACATATATGTCTTTCAGTGAGGCTTACATCACTAAACACATCAATAAGACACCACTGAATGTTTTACTTAATCAGGATCAGGTGGTAGGGAAGTGGCCATCCACAATTCTTTTAAATATTCAAATGTAAATTATCACAAGTAAAACAGGAATCAAGTGAAACACTGAAACTATGTCTCTCAAATCAGAATTGATTTTCTACATGGTATAAATGACTCTTGGGAGATACAGGATGTGACATTAAGAAGAGATGAAGATGAAATATGAACACGTGTGGAAGCTGTCTCCAATAAACGCTGGTTGTCAAGTGTACTGAGGGGTTCCCGCAAACGTTTAAGTGTAATGTGAACATGGAGACATGTATTTGGAAATTACGGACTAGCCTCATAGTGATGGGATCATCACTATGCTCTTCTAAGTTTTATAACTGATTTTATATGTGGTGGTTTCATACCTGTCTGCTATATGTGTCAGAAGTGTCTAACTAATTAAGAACTATAAAAGTGAGATAGGTCTCAGGTTGGGAAATTGAATATTTCTTCCCATTTGGCATTATCCAATTCTTAATTATAATAAGAATTAATATTAGAGAATAAATGAACCTTTGATTCTGGAAGTGCTGTTCTTTGGAAATTTGTTGAAGAAAAATTACTTTAATGATGGTATTGTACATGTCTGCATTTTTCCCTCAGGGGTGACATAAATTAAACACACACTGTTTTGTTTCTTAATCTTTCCCTCAGAGATTTTCATTTAACACTAATAACACATTTGTGTGTATACGTATAGTTATGTGTATATGGTTTTACATATATACAGATGTGTGTTTGTGTGTATGTGTATGTAACAGATGTTACCCTATTTAAAAAATGTCAGCAATCATTTATTGCACAATTTGTTTAAAACATTTTTATGTATGCTAATCCATTCATTATTTCTTAGAAGTTTTTTCTACATGTAAGACTTAAGACTGGAGACAATTAATTTTTCTGGCCATTGGAGAAAAATTCTTAGATGGTTCTAAGAAGTTATCAAACTGTATGTACAGGAGGCACAAGAGCAATCTGAGTTTAAAAATGTAGTAACCTTGATAAGTGATAATTTTATTAAATATGGGGAGCAGCTGAGTGGTTCTATATTCTATGCCATTTTCACATAGTTCAGAAGCATAAAGGCACATTCAGATACCTATTGGCTGTGTGAATGAATAATACTTCTATCTTTGTTCAGCTCCTGCTATTACAGGGTTTTCAGAATATTGAGACTCTGCATGAATGCCTTGGAAAAGTGTTATTTTGGCTTTTCACCCAACAGTTTCAAATAGATAATGTATGGCTGTGAGAATAGCACATTAGTATTCAAATTATCCATCAAATTTTTTTTAATATATCAAGATTTTAGCACTGCGAATTGTCTTGTATCTTTGGAGTGATGGGCACGTTGATTTTAATGAGTAATTTAAGAAACAATCTTCTTGAGCTCATCGTGGGAGGTAATTTCATCAGCCTCATAGCAGCTCTTATTTGATGAAGATTATTCTGGTCCCTCTGAAAATGACCAATTAAATCAAGGAGAGGGTGTTCAATCTCATGTTTATTTTAAGGAATAGCAATGAAATAAGAAGTGGTCTTGAGTATTCAGTTTAAATATTAAAAGTTATTATTTCATTGGTCTGCTAAATCCAAAGGCTGCCTGTTTCCATCTGACCTGCTTCAGATCTCACAGGTGTATATCAATAAAATTTCTGAAAAATGAAAGTGGCATTTATATTCTTTTTGAGCAATCAGTTCTCCCAAGCTAGCACTGGCAACATCTTGATTATGTTTGTTTCAATATGTCCCTTTGAAGAGTGGAACAACACTGACTGACATGAGCTACATCAAAATTGGTGAAAAGCTCAAAAGAAACTAAATACATGAGTAAGTAGCAAAGTTATAGGAAACAATGTCCATGTGTTGATCCATTTCCTTCAGTTACTAGTCACAGCAACAAGTTGTTGAAGAAAAGGTCAGTTGAGGCTTGTTCTTGGGATTCTTCCATAGACCTCTTGGTACAGGGAAGGGCTTTTTCATGTAACTTATCTATGCTGCTTAGAACCTTTCTCTACCATAACTGAAGAAATGATAACTTTTTACCCCTACTGTTTGCTTCCCATAATTACTGAATTTTGAAGTCGGTCAGCCTAATATCCATCCTAAGCTCATTACTGCACTCCACAAAATATTGAATACATTTTAGTGAACAAGAATTTCGAGCCTTCTGGGTTGTGTGAAGAGGGTTCCTTATTTTTACTTGTTTCAAACCTGTCACTTAACTTTATTGCATGTTGGTTTACCAATCTTTGCATTGTCTTTGGAAACATCCACTGTGTTGGCTCACTATTCTGAGGATCAGAGATGATGTCTTTTCGGAACTTGAATTTATTGAAGCTGTTATTATTAGCATTACATGCTTTAAAGTGACAACCTGTTTTAATAGGGGAATAACTATTCATTTTTATTTTCTGTTCTATGATGTGCTTGAAACACATAAATACTTCATTTTCTCCCCCTGGGTAACTCTGAAGATTAATCACTGCTGTGCTATTGAATTAATTTGCTCTCTCATATTTAACTTTGAATATGAAAAAGAGAAGTAACATTTGAGGACAATAAGGTTTAGGGCAATTTTTGAACAGTGAAAAAGATTGAACTCTGAAGAAACAAGAAGATTTATCCAGAGATAATACAACTATTATGAGAGAAAGTTAATATATATATGGGTCATGGAAAAAGCAGTTGTGGTCATGGAAAGAGGGGTTGTAACTCTACTTGATTTTCTTTTAAAGATTTACTTTATCTTTAAATAGTTTGTGTGTATGGGCATGTTTGTTTACATGTGTGTGTGAGCATGTGTGCCTGCATGCGCGCACACACATCTGTGTGTGTGTATGTGTGTGTGTATGTGTGTGTGTGTGTGTGTGTGTGTGTGTGTGTGTGTGCGTGTGTGTGTGTCCAGATACCTAGAGTCTAGATTTGCATGAAATTCACTTGTTATAAGCAGTAGTGAGACACCTCAAATGGGTGTTGGGAATAGAACTTGAACTGGATTCTTTAAACTAGCATAGAATCATTGTTATTATTTTAGACTTTCCTAGATTCCTGTCTACAGTCTCACAGATGACCCCTAAGTCCAAGATATCTCATTGCTTTCTTCTTTATGCTCAACAACTGACAACTGAATGTCTTCTAGGATAGACTTCTGTCATTTTTTCTCCTAATTTCTAAACTAGAGTAGAGACATATTAATGCATGTCTGTATGCCTTTTCTGTTTTCAAGAGAAGATTTCTATGTATCAGACATAGAGGGACGAGACATCTAGCCAGGAAATAATGAAGGATGGCTAGAATTAAGTGTATAATTGGGAGGCAGCTTAACCAATGGTGAATACCGAAAATGAGAGAAGTGTGAAAGTAACTAGAGACATTCCAAGGACATTTATGCTATTAACAATTCTGAATTTCCACCTCTATTTTTTTCTCTTACTTTTTAAACTGGATATTTTTATTTACATTTCAAATGTTATCCCCTTACCCAATTTCCTCTCTGGAGTCCCGCTATCCCTTCCTCCTTCTTCTGTGATGGTGTTCCCCAATGAACCCATCTACCACTTCCAGCCACCCCACCCTGACATTCTCCTGCACTGGGTCATCCATCCTTGGCAGGACTCAGGGCATCTCCTCCCATTGGTGCTCAAGGCCATCCTCTGCTACATATGCAGCTGGAGCCATGGGTCTGTCCATGTGTAGTCTTTGGGTAGTGGTTAGTCCCTGAGAACTCTGGTTGGTATTGTTTGTCTTATGGAGTTGCAAGCCCCTTCAGCTCCTTTAATTCTTTCTCTAAGTCCACCAATCCCCAATCTGTTCTCAGTTCAATAGTTGGCTGTGAGCATTCGCCCCTGTATTTGCCATACTCTGGCAGAGCCTGTCAGAAGACAGCTATGTTAGTTCCTGTCAGCCTGCACTTCTTGATATCAGCAATATTGTCTTTTAGGTCACTGTATGTATGTGGGCTGGATCTTCAGGTAGGGCAGACTCTGAATGGCCTTTCCTCAGTCTCTGCTCCAAACTTTTTCTCTGTGTCCTCCTATGAATAGTTTCATTCACTCTTCTAAGAAGGATTGGAGCATCCACAGTTTGGTCAGCCTTCTTCTTGAGCGTCATGTGGTCTATGGATTATATCTTGGGTAATCCAAGCTTTTGGGCTAACATCCGCTTATCAGTGAGTGCATACCATGTGTGGGTTTTTTTTTTTCTGATTGAACTATCTCACTCAGCATGATATTTTCTAGTTCCATTCACTTTCCTATGAATTTCATGAAATCATTGCTTTTAATCTCTAAGTAGTACTCCATTATGTAAATGTACCACATTTTCCATATCCATTCTTCTGTTGAGGAACATCTGGGTTCTTTCCAGCTTCTGGCTATTATAAATAAGGCTGCTATGTACATAGTGGAGCACATGTCCTTATTGTATGTTGGAACATCTTTTGGTTATATGGCCAGGGGTGGTATAGCTGGGTTTTCAGTTAGTACTATGCCCAATTTTCTGAGGAACCTCGAGACTGATATCCAGAGTGGCTCTACTAGTTTGCAATACAACCAACAACAGAGGAGTGTTCCTCTTTCTCCACATCTTGCCAGCATCTGTTGTGGCTTGAGTTTTTTATCTTAGCCATTCTGACTGTATGAGATGGAATCTTGGGGTTGTTTTGATTTGTATTTTCATGATGACTAAAAATTTTGAATATTTCTTAGTTACTTCTCAGCCATTTGAGAATTATTTGTTTGGCTCATTGCTCCAACTTTTAATAGAACCCTATTGATTCTCTGGAGTCTAACTTCTTGAGCTCTTTTTATATACTGGATATTAATCCTCTATTAGATGTATGATTGGTAAAGATATATTCACAAACTGTTGGATGCCATTTTTGTCCTAATGACTGTGCCCTTTACCTTACAAAATCGTTGCAGTTTTATGAAGTCCCATTTGTTGATTCTTGATCTTAGAGCATAAACCATTGGTATTTTGTTCAGGAAATTTTCCCCAGTGTCCATGTATTCAAGACTCTTCCCCACTTTTTTCCTCACATACTTTGAGTGTATCTGGTTTTCTCTGGAAGTCCTTGATCCACTTGTACTTGAGTTTTATACAGAGAAATATGAATGGATCAATTTTCATTCTTCTTCATGCTGACCTTCAGTTGAACCAGCACAATTTGTTGAAAATGCTATCTTTTTTCTATTGGATGGGTTTAGCTCGGTTGTGAAAGAACAAGTGACCATAGGTGTATGGGTGCATTTCTGAGTCTTCAGTTCTGTTCCATTGATCTGCTTCACTGTCTCTGTACAAAAACCATACAGATTTTTTTATCACTATTGCTATGCAATAATCTGTATGTCAGGGATGGTGATTTCCCCAGAAGTTCTTTCATTGTTAAGGATAATTTTTGATATCCTGGGCTTTTTGTTATTCCAAATGAATTTGCAAATTGCTCTTTCTAACTGTATGAAGAATGGAATTGGAATTTTAATGGGGATGGCACTGAACCTGTAGATTGGTTTTTTTAAAGATGGCCAGTTTTACAATATTAATCCTGTCAATCCACGAGCATGGGAGATCCTTCCATCTTTTGAGATCTCCTTTAATTTCTTTCTTTGGTGAAGTGATGTTATTGTCATACAGATATTTCACTTGTTGTTTAGAGTCATATCAAGTGACTAATACAAAAGGTGTCATTTTCCTAATTTCTTTTTCAACCTGTTTATCCTATGAGTAGAAGAAGACTACTGATTTGTTTGCGTTAATTTTATATCCAGCCATTTTTTTGAAGTTGTTTATAAGGATTAGGAGTTCTCTGTTGGAACTTTTGAGGTCATTTTAGTATACTACAGTATCTTCTGGAAATAGTCATATTTTGACTTCTTCCTTTCTAAATTGTATGTCTTTGAACTCATTTTGTTGTCTGATTGCTCTGGCTAGGATTTTGAGTAGTATATTGAATAGGTAGGAAGAGAGTGGGCAGCCTTGTCTAGTCCCTGATTTTAATGGGATTGCTTCAAGTTTTTCTTCATTTAGTTTGATGTTGGCTACTGGTTTGCTGTATATTGCTTTCACATTTAGGTATAAGTCTTGAATTCCTGATCTTTCCAAGACTTTTAACAAGAAGGGGTGTTGAATTTTGTCAAATGCTTTCTCAGCATCTAATGAGATGATCATGTGTTTTTTTCCTTTGAGTTTGTTTATACAGTTGATTATGTTGATGGATTTCAGTATATTGAACCATCCCTGCATCCCTGAGGTGAATCCTACTTGACCATTATGGATTATTGTTTTTATGTGTCATGGGATTTCTTTAGGAGTTACGGGAATTTGGTTTTTTGACTGTTATGTGATGGGAGGAATTTCTTTTTTGGTCCAATTTATTTTGAGTTCTGTAGGCTTCTTATATGCTTATGGGCACCTCTTTCTTTAGGTTAGGGGAGTTTTCTTCTATAATTTGGTTGAAAATATTTACTGGCGTTGTAAATTGGGAATCTTTGCTCTCTTCTATACCTATTATCCTTAGGTTTGATCTTTTCATTGTGTCCTTGATTTTCTGGATGTTTTGGATTAGGAGCTTTTTGCATTTTACATTTTCTTTGATGGGTGTGTCAATGTTTTCTCTGTTGTCTTCTGCTCCTGAGACTCTCTCTTCTATCTCTTGTATTCTGTTAGTGATGCTTGCATCTATATCTAATTATCTTTTTCCTAGTTTTTCTAGGGTTGTCTCCCTTTGTGATTTCTTTATGGCTTCTATTTCCATTTTTAGATCCTGCATGGTTTTGTCCAATTCCTTCACCTGTTTGGTTGTGTTTTCCTGTAATTCTTTATGGAATGTTATGTTTCCTCTTTAAGGGCTTCCACTTGTTTACCTGTATTGGCCTGTATTTCTTTAAGGAGTTACTTATATCCTTCTTAAAGTCCTCTATCATCATCATGAAATGTGATTTTAAGTCCAAATCTTGCTTTTCTGGTATGCTGGAATATCCAGTATTTGCTTTGGTGAGAGAACTGGGCTCCGATGATGTCAAGTAATCTCAGTTTCTGTTGCTCAGGTTACTATGCTAGCTTCTCTCCATCTGGCTATCTCTGGTTTTATCTGGTCTTGCAGTCTCTGACAGTGGCTTCGTCCTCCACTAAGCCTGTTTGTCACTACTCTTGGAGACCAGCTTTCTCCCAGTGGGATGTGTGCACAGAGAGCTCTGTCACAAGGTCAGCTCCAGGCACATATTTAAACCAGAAGTATTCTGTTCCAGACTATTCCTAGGTTCCTGTGTCCAGAGGGCTCCAGGTGGGTTTTGCTTGGGCCAGGAATGTGAGTAGAAGTGGTGCCCTCCCCTTTTTGCCTTCAGGATTGTCCACACTTCTGAGAGTACCGCTCTCTCCTCATGGGATCTGGGTACAGAGAGCTGTGGGACCAGTTCAGCTATGGGATCAGGACTAAACCAGAAGGATCCTGTCCCAGACTTCTCCTGGGTTACTGTGTCCCGAGAGCTCTAGGCTGGTTCCTCTTGGGCCAGAAATGTGAGCAGAAATGATGGTCTCCCCTGTGCTGTCAGGCTTATCTGCATTTCGGAAAGTCCAGCTCGGTAACCCATGGGATCTCTTTCTCTTACTTTTTAATAATATATTTATTTTTATCTTATATACATTGCTATTTTGCCTTCATGTACATCTGTGTGAAGGTGTTGGCTCATCTGGAATTGGAGCTACAGACAGTTCTCAGCTCCAACTGCTATTTGGGTCCTGGGCATTGAAACTAGGTCCTTTGGAAGAAGACCTAGAGTTCTGAACCACTAAGCCATCTTTCCACCTGCTTCTTTTATTGATGTTCCAAAAATAGAATGTCTTCTGGTTTAATTAACCATTATAGTTTGTACAAATACAGCTTTCATGATGGTGTTCATATCTTTGTTCTTTGGCTTACTCTGCTAGTCTTACAGAGTAGAAAGCTAATGGTCTCATTGTTGCAACAGTTTTGGCTTTATAGACATTTGTCATTGGTCATAAATTTATCAGTGGTAAGTCAAAACTTATGGAGAGTGATAAGTATAGATCAGAGCATATCATAGGTAATCAATATGATTGTTCATATAACTTTGTGACCAATTCTGACCTCATCTTGATTTTATAATTTTTGACTCTTAATGATGTAATAATTCCCAATTAGCATACCAGGCTGAGTTCAAACTCAGGGTAAGCACATAAAACTCATAACATCTCATTTTTTCTTTCTGTGTCTTAATGCTGTGATCATTAAGTGCAAGTATTAAATTTTTTCCATGCTCATGCCTTATGAGTGACATGAATGCCATATTTAATCATTAAAACTTGGTTGGAACACAGAGCCCATCAAACATTGATACTTTCTCACTTGATTTGCTGCAACAATAGAATGCTCACAATTTCCTCATACCTGCGTTGATTGCATTGAAGATACCGCAACTGAAAAGACCCTGGAAAAAGTCTTCCATTACTCCTGTGAGATGTGACAATGACTATTAACATTTTTAATTGCCCCTTTATGAAGGACTGTTAGACTCAGCCCACACACTGCTATTTGTTTCTACCCTCTGATTTTTCACCTCATAAACAAGCTGTCCTTTCTGGTACAGTCTTATTAAAGAGAAAGAATATGTGGATTGTAAGCTATAATATCTGTATTTTATAAAGACTAAGTTTCTTATTTTGAAAGTAAATTTGCTGTTGACATTGTTTTATTCTCATTTCCACTGGTAATTGTTTAGATGTGTCCTTTAAAGCCAAGATCTCCTATTCAGATAAGGAAAATATATAAATAGATTTTCACAGCTGGTTGCTGAGTCTAGGTGACTCTGAGAAGACTGAAATAAAGCAAAGGTGAATTTCCAAATCTAACTTAAGCAGAGTAACCCTAAGATTTTTTGGATTGTTATTATGGAAATTTTGCTAAAGATAAAAATATTTCTGTAAGTGCCCATCACATTAAAAATTTCTATGTGATTTAAATTGTTATTGTTATCTTTCTGTCTTTCTGCAGATGATAGACAAATACGAATAGTATAATAGGTTTTTAAATATTACAACAAATTATATCAGCTTTTTCAGGATGCATCACTTATGTCCCAGGCTGGCATAGGAAAACATAGGTTTTAGGTTTCTAGGAGCCATTTCTATTTGATCCTGGTTCACTTTTTTTTCTTCTTTAAATGAGATTTTTTAATGGATCATAGATACTCAATTTTTATTATTATATTTTGATTTTGATTTCAACCTGCAGTCATTGATAGTTTGCTGTGAGAAAATATGATCCCTTCTATTACATAATTTATTAGGGAGGAATAGAGATAATCACAATTAGAAACATTTCCAGTTCTGGCAAAATTAATCAGGAACCAAAGGCATTTGTTAAAGTTTTTAACTACTGAGTTCAATCTCCATGACACACAAATTGGAAAGAGATAACCAGCTCATAATAGGTGTCCCCTGACTTCCATAAGTTCACCATGATGTAGACACACACACACACACACACACACACAGAGAGAGAGAGAGAGAGAGAGAGAGAGAGAGAGAGATGTACAAATGCATACAAAGATACACACACACTATAAATAGATATGGTGGTAATATCCTTTTTAAATGCTCTAGTGGGTACAATATATTAAAAAAGACGTGGAAATAGAAGGTGAACTTCTAGAGAAGAAAAACTTCAATGGTGAAGAGAGGAAAGTGAAAGAAAATAAGAGTGGAAACTAGTAGAACTGATTATATAACTTGTGTCTAGCTTCTCCTGTTGCCATGATAAAATATCTAAAAAGTGCTTTGTGGAGGGAAAGGCTTGTTGCAGCTTAAACTTCTAGGTCATAATCCTTCATGAGGGAAGGCAGGGTAGGAACTCAGTCAGAACTAAAGCCAAACCATGTAGTAGTAAAGCTCAAGGCTCACTAACTAGTTCCATTTAGTGAATCTTCTTATTTATACTAGGAACCCCTGCCTAAGAATGATATTTCACTCAATGAATGCTACCTTTCCACATTAATTATCAATTAAAACAATCTCTCAAAGACATAACTACAAGTCAGTCCCACTCATGCAATTTCTCAATCATCAATTCATATTTTTATATAACTCTACATTGTATCGAGTTGATCATAAGTCTATGTTTAGCACTCTCATGTATGAAAATATCCAACAGTAAGAAACAAATAAATGAAGTCATCCTAAAATGCTGCATAGTTAAATGTCACAAAGTATGTCAGACTTTAGAGTCTAGTAAAGGTTTAGTAGTTTAATATGTAGCTGTAGTTCAAAACCTACATCTTTAGAGAGTAGAGGAAGGCAGAACTCATTCTAAAAGTTACTGATGTAAATAAATGGCAGATAGGTGAAATTAGTTAATAGGCAGATGAGAGATGTTATGCAAATGTGCACAGCTGGCAAATTATGAACAACCAATGAGAGAAGAACTTGTATCAAATAATGGTTGCTTTCTCCTCACACTGCCTCATGATCATTACTCCAAACATCACTTTGACCTTTCGAACTTAATTTTACTCATTTTAAATAAATTAAAAGCTATTATCTATTTGGTTTGGGGAGATAACTGAGATTGGCATGTCATATGTATATAAGGGGCACAGAGGTCTTTGTGCTTACAAATATGCACTAGGGGAACCTGAAATTTTAAGAATAAAGGGTTGATCTGTCAAAGGAAGGAATGAAAAACATCTTTTCCAGACTCTGGAACAGACATGTTTTCTAGCCTATTGATCTTTGTGCAATCCGTGTTTCTAGCGATATCCAAGCACAGGATCCTTCTCCAGACCTCTCTCATTTGGAGACTGTGTGTGGGGGGTGTTTGTTTGCTTGTTTACTTTTTAATCAATTTCCAGAATGCATCTTTAGGGGAGGTGTCATAAGTAAATTACAAAGAGTTTCCTAAGTAACCATGACTTATTTGTATTTAGTTGACATTTGTCTCTTTAAGGTTTGTTCACTTTGTTTCAATATGCCCAGATCAACCACTCAGAGTCGGACACCTGTGTTTTTAACTAGTACAAGCTACTGAGTCTTGTTGTGAATTAAAACCTGTCTCCCACACTTATTACTTTGTGATCTGTGAAGGTGGTTGAGGCCCCTGTACATGTATACAAGCATGCAGGAGCACCCTTTATGTGCCAACACATGTTCATATGCATACACAAGTTGTCTTTATGTTTACATACATAGTTATGGGTATTTCTCCATTTGTGCTAGAATTAAATTCTAATAAAACCTTCATAAGTTGAGAATATTTCACTTAAAATATATTTTGATTAAAAATTTTAAGGAACTGAATGGGAAAGGAGATAGGGAGGGTATTGAGGGTAGTTCAGGATTACATTGTGAGAAGGACAAGAGAGATGGCCAGATGGCCATGAGAAGAAAAGGAAACTGCAACCGATGGGGGTGGGGAGTTGGGTTCAAACTCAGGACAAGATCTTGGATAAGGAGGGCAACCAGGAATTAATGGAGGAGACATTAGCTGTGACTCACAGCATTGGAGATATAGAACCTAACCACAAAAGTTTTGACTCCAAATTTATCCTGTCTACAGGAAATGCAGGCAAGGGGGATGGGGTGGAGACTGAGGGAATGACCACCCAATAACCAACCCAATTTTAGGCCCATCCAATGGGCAAACAGCAAATCCTGACACTCTTATTGATTCTCTGTTATGCTTGCAGACAGGAGTCTTGCATGGCTGTCCTCTGAGAGGCTCCACCTAGAGGCTGACTGAGACAGATGCAGAAATCCACTGCCAAACAGTGGATGGAGCTAGTGACTCTTCTGGGAGAATAGGAAGAAGGATTGCATGCCAGAAGGAGATAGGAATGCCACAGGAATACCAACAGAGTCAACCAATCTGGACGCTTAGGGCTCTCAGAAACTGAACCATCAACCATAGAATACACATGAGGTGACCCAGGCCTTCCTGTTCATATTTAACAGATGTACAACTTGGTCTTCATGTGGGTTTCAAACAGCTAGGGGAAGGGCTATTCCAAAAGCTGTTGTTAATTAATGGGATATGTTTAGTTGGAAGTCTATATGTAAACATTAAAAGAAACCGAATAATTAAAGATGATTATTTTTAATTATGGCAAGTTCTCATGAAATAATAACTATCTCCTTCAACATTAGATAAGGTTATGAAGGTGGCAAGCAAAATGGTAGCAAAGACCACTTTTGTATCAGTTTAACAGTCACCATTTAGGAACAGCATGAATGTGTATAAATGTAAGTGTAGACACATACTCACTTGTGGACATGCATACAAACACACAGCCAAATAGTGGTAGAGATTATTTTATGATAAATAATAGTCTCTCACACCTCCCTCTCCACTAGGCTAGGATGTAGTCTCCAGGAAACAAACATTTTACATTACTCTGGTTCTCTTAATGTTTATATGTAGATTTCCAACTAGCCTGAAGGCTTCTATACACTTCTTATTCCCCTTCACGTAGTTTATGACTACGTTTGTGCCTTACATTGCTGATGCAAATCAAGAACCTTTTGACCTCCTAGGAATCTCCTAGAATCATACAGCCTCACATTGACAGATATGTAATGTTGAACTTCCTTTCCATTCCCCCACTCCCAATAGTCTTTCCCTAAGTCTTTTTATATGGACCTGTTAGCCATTCCACACTGGATCCCTCTGCTGATTTGCTTCATTTGATTTACTGGTTTAATTCCACAGTTTTTGATCTTCTTTTTCATCTATCTGGGATATAAGGTCTTCAAATATGAATCCCATGTATGTCTTCATGTTTGCTCACTGCTAAATGACACAAACCGATAGAGGGGAAATGCAAGATTTCTGATAATATTGCTGGACAATAGCTCTGAGAGAGAAGAGGGCTACAATCATGCAAAATTAATGGTCACTCAGGTTACCCTGGATTATACCTAATGGGTAGATATGCAGAGATCAACAACCAAACACTTGATAGACCTAGGGAAAGGCCACAGAAGAGGGAGAGGAAGGATTGCAGAAGCCAGAGGTCTCTAGGACCCTATGAGAACAGGACTCACAGAATTAACTATGCAGGGAATATAGGGTCTCACAGTCTGAAGTGACAATCACGGAGCCTTTATGTGTCTGACCTGTGTCCTCTTCATATACATTATAGTTACATACCTGGGTGTTCTTGTTTGACTCCTAACAGTGGGAGTGGAGCATGTCTCTGACTGTTTTGAAGGCTTCTGTTACTCTTTTCCTCCTACTGGGTTGCCTCATCCTGATATAAAAGCTTGTTTGTGCCTAGTCTTATTGTATTTTGTTATGCCATGTTAGATTGATATCCGTGGGAGGCCCACTCTTTTGTTTTTCAAGGGACATAGAAGAGAAATGGATCTCAGGGAGATGGAAAAGTATGTTGGAGGACTCAGAAGAGTATTTTGGAAACCTCAGGAGGGAGGTAATATATTAGAGAAGAATAAAAGAAAAAAAAAGCTACCTGGATCAATGGCTTCCATTCCCTTTGTCTGGGAAACTCAAGAAAAGGATGGTGACTTTTTAGCAAGGAGTTTATACATGTCCATGGGTGAAAGCTGAAGAAATAGGAAGTGGGCAGAGAGCTCCTGTATGCAAGAGCTTGTGTCAAAGAATCGGTTGTCGCTATGGATCATTGTCTGGGCTTAGAAAGGAGTTACTGAGTTGAGGCATTAAGGTCAGGGTGGTCTGGACAGTTCAATGGCTCATCCAAGCATATATCATAGTAAGATATATGTCTTACTACCACAGGTATCTGGAATGGGGTTTGGGTCACACTCTCATGTATAGTTTCTAAATAGACAACCAATAATAAAGTTCAGGTTCCTACCATAAAACTGATGGGATAACCTATTTATTCTATTCTCATTGAAAGAAAGAAAGAAAGAAAGGAAGAAAGAAAGAAAGAAAGAAAGGAAGGAAGGAAGGAAGGAAGGAAGGAAGGAAGGAAGGAAGGAGAAACCAGCAGACAAAGAACTGCAACTGTCATGTGATTTTAGCAGGTTTATAAAGAAAGGGTTATTTCACACCTCTGCTATGAGTTGATATTTCTTAGCTTGATGGCTAGAGATCTCAAGATATTTTCAAAGAATTTTCTTCTTCTGCCAAGTGTACTAATATGATGACATTGGCTTTCTGTGAGCTAAGCGTGTTGGTCCATACATACTGTATAATTTATGGACTTATTAAATTGCCTTGTGTTTCCTGTTGCTGGTTCTTTTTCCATATATGTCCATACCTATTGAACCTCGCAGTGTCTACTTCATTGACATTTATCAAGTTTTGTTATTAATTTCTTTGATACTTCTTTGACACTTCATGAAATAAATCAATTTACATTTTTTTCATGAATACATATTACTCTGCACATTAAACATTTGTGATTTTGTGCCAAATATTATTTATTATTGGAAGTTTTCCGTTCAATGTGAGGAACAGTGGCCCTATTGAATAATAGTCAGCAATAACATATTCTGAGCTGTAAAAGACAGAAGTGATACCAAACTTTGCTTTTTGTTCCTTAAAGAAACACCACATTTGGAAATTATTGTTGATGCTGTATTTGTCCACAGTCTTCCCTGTCCAGGGTAATTTTGTTTTGTTTTTAATTGTTGTTGCAACAAAAAGTAACATTAAATTATCCTGAGAAATATATAATTTATGCCATAACAGGAAATTATTAATTATAATACAGCTATTAAAATATACTGTATGAGGATGGAGAGACGGTTCAATCATTGTGAGTAGTGACTGCTTTCCAGAGGACTGGTGCTCCTTCATGGTACCACATGGCCGCTTACAATCATCTGTAATGCCAGCTCCTGGGTATCTTTTGCCTTCTGACCTACACAAGTATCACATTTATGTGCTACCTAGGTATTTATACAGGCAAATTCTCATGTAAGTAAAATAAAAATTTACCTTAAAAATGATACATTCTACAGGGTTGTCAATAAATTAGTAAAAATATTTGTTGCAAAATTTTTTCAGTTTAAAGGTTCCAAGAAATCTTTATGCCAAGAATCATTTCAAACATCATTTCCAATTCTTGTGGCCTCTTAGAGTTTATATGTACAATTTATAATTATTTTAATTTGAAAATAATATTTCTTATATTGTTCTTTTGGTAAATGATTACATTGGTTCTTATAATCAAGATACTTATATACCTTATTGTTTAAATTCATTGGTTTGCTAATGTTGTTTCAGATGTTCACCTAATATTAGAGGAATGTGTTATTTCATTTTAAAGTAAATCTACACATAAGCACATTCAATTGAAATTATTATTGCTTATAGATTCTTGAAATCTATATTACATTTACACTATAAATTCTGAAGGACATAAAGACCTTTTAGTCTGTTTTATCTTAAAATATACATTGTACATACATTATATCAAATGACTGTGTTGGACTTTAACTAAATAGAAATGTGTTGCTAGGCATATAATTTGTAATTATTTCTACTGTGACTATTTTATTTTAATGACCTCTTAACGTTTAATTTGTTCAATATATTATAACAATATGCAATTTTTAAATTTTAAATATTTTATGTGTAAAATATTCAAAGTTCAAACCTACAAATTAAGAATATGTCCTATATCTAATTTATAAAAACAATTTTGATTTTTCCATTCTCTTTGTTAGTCAATTTTGATAGTACTAACTTTCCTCCTTTAAAAAAACTAAAATAAGCTTATGCATGTCCTCCTGCTAAGTGTCCTGCTAGTCACCCTCCACTTCTTTCATTTTTTAATTTAATATATGTTGCAAATTATTCATATGGAAAAATTCTATCTAAGTCATGGCTTTCACTGAATTCAGCTTAACACTGAACTGTGTGAATATGTCTAGGCACTGAATAAGTTGAAAACTCCAATTTCCTTTCTAAAAAATATCTTAAATTAGAAATCAGACAATCACAAACACCAATAAACCAACCAATAAAATTTGTAAAAGTAGAATATTTTGAGCCAAAGACTTCATTAATCTAAGAAGGTTGCACAGAAAGAATTGATTGGAAGCCAGATTGTATTTCCATTGCTCTGTAAAAGAGGCAAAGTTTTTCCTCAAGTAGAGAGAGTAAAAAGAATGAAACATGTTTACTAATGTGCTCACCATATTTAAAGGGATAAGAGTTGATCAGTTTGTTTAATTGCCAATATACCCCATTAATTAAGTTTAATTTGTGAATCAAATTGGCTAATTAGAAGTTTAATTATAAGAATAGATAGCATCCTTCAATATTGTCTACTATAATTATGTCAATATTTATAACATATGATAGATAAATTGAAGTTCTGATTTAGAATTCTCTTGCAGATGTTAAAAAATGAGGTCATTTATGGATTTTAAATTTACCATTGCATCAAACCGATGCGCAGATTTTGCTCTAAAACATTTCCTCAATAATGTATGTTTCTAGGATAAGATGAATTTATAGCAACAAAATAAAACCTTTTTTCTACTTCCTAATTTCATGATGTGTTATACTTATAGGGTAGATTCATGGGTATTAACTAGCTATCAGGATGTGTAAAGCTTGCAAAACTTAACAGATACATACGAGTTATGAAATGTGGGTTTTATATTTATTTAGAGACAGCCAAGAAAGTGATCCAATCCCCTTCCTCAAGAAAAGCTATCCAGATGGGCGAGACACATGTTCTGGTCATACTGCATCAATGGGATCACAGGAAGTAGTTCACATCAGGGTCCATGGACAGCATAGTCCTAGGCGAGTCGGGAACTGAGATCAGGCACCTGTAATCTGATCAAGACTCTATACTCGTGGCAGCTCTTAGTTACCTCATGCGACCTAAGGGTGAGAAATGGAAACGATGCAGAGCTGATTCTGTCAGATTTCACATAGGCTGGACCAAAACATTCGTCTTTGTCCACAAGTTTCTTCTCCTAATATTAGCACTCTTTGAGGCAACATGTTTCCTCTGTTTTTGAAATACATTTCTGGGCCATGATTCATTGGAACCATTGTACTTTTATCCATAAATTTTTGGCTTTAAAATGTTTTTCTTTAATTTTTTCAACAGTCTCATCAGCCGAACACTTGTGGTTATTTATATATCAATATAGACAGCCTGTCACTGTTTGAAAAAAAATTTTATTACTGAAAGAGCAAATGAAAATTTAGAACCAATATTAAATCTACATAAGAAAAACATGTTCTTATTTTATATTTAGTTGTTACAAATGCATGAGCAGTGACCCAATACAAAAGCATCAAAGAATATAGAACTTCTGGGTGGGAAAACCTCATTTGTCTCTCTACATAGAAAGCATTCAACTTCACAAATTACCAAGGAGATAAAATTAGATGTGTGACCTTGATCCATGTCAAAACACTAATATCATTCAAATGATGTGAAGACCCTCAGAAAAGTTTTGAAATTTTTACTATAATACTAAGTAGGATTGTGTGTCAGCAAGATGGTTCTAAATTGGTATTTATAAGAATATTTTAAAATCCTGAGTTCTCTTAATCTTTAGCAGATAATTATCTTAGACCTGAAGCAAATAATAACCAACATTAGGAAAAAATACGTATGAAAAGAAACAGTTAAAATTGCTTTCCATGGCGCACTTCCTGAATTTCAAAACTCATATCCTTTTCATTTCTTATGTATGTTGGACATAATTATCTGATTCTAATAACAGAATCAAACCAAAGTAATGGTTTTTGGTTCTGAAATTAGATTTCGAAAAACCGTGACTTCCTCTCTTTTCACACTTTTCCTCTGGCCTTCTCCCTGTCGTGCTCAGCTAAAGCAAGAGCAGTATAACATTTCTCAGAGGCAAGGAACTGAAGGGAACAGCAAGCAGACAGCCAACAACTCCAGCTCTCAGCCTAATACCTCACGGAGACTAAATGCCACTGAAAATGACTAAGAAAGCATGAACAAAACCTTGCTTGAGTTAACCTATCCACGGTTGGGGCCCAGTTTTTGAATGCCACACCAACTGGCAGAGTTTACATTCCATACTTAAATTTCTGAGGTTTATAATGATACAAAGGATCCATACAAATCAACACATGTGGGGTACCTTGAATAGGCAGTTGCAATATAAGAATATGTAATTAACAAACTGACAAAACGATCATGCAGGAAACCATTTTTAGTAATAACAAGGAAAAACATTATTAAACTTTAGACATAAGCACAAACACACACACACACACACACACACACACATGCCTCAAAATCATCTACAGGAAAAATAATAATGACTATTACTATTTGCACTATACTAAAATAGGTCATTTAAAGTTACTTTTAAGATATTGTTGTGTCTCTTGCTTTTAATGAATTTATTTAGATTGTTATAGTAAAAGAAGACAAGGCAGCATCAAGTAAACCTTCTGGAATCCATTTCAGCACTTAGAATATATTTGGAAATTGATAAATCTAGGGTGATACTTTCTTTTTTGCACAAACTAACACAAATTTCCAGCAGTTGGTTTTAGACAAGTGTAGCTTCAGACAGCTCTCCTAGAGCGCCACTCTTTCGTTTACATTGGAACAGTGCTTCATATTTCCCACTTTGACTTTAAATTTTTTCTACACGGTCAAAGCCAAAGAAGTATTTGCATCTCAAACTAGGTAACGGTAGCTGGAACAGTTACCCAAAGAATGCCTCGCTGCGATTTAGGTAACGATAAAGCACATTATCCCAAGAGGAAAATAAGCCCTGCAAGCCCTGAGGAAAGCATGCAAAGGAAGTTCATCAGAGGGTGGGCGCAGCCAGCACGCCTGCGCACTGGTTGCTCATCCGAAACCGAAAGGGCACTTACCAATGCTGATTAGAGTAATATGCCAAAGCTATTTCATGTTTTAGTTACGTTCAGCTTCTTTAAAGGTCTGTATTATGAATCATCTGGTGCACTCTAGTCATGCCAGTTTGAGACTGGGGAAGAGACAACATGCCTTGGAGTTAATGCTTCACTTAGATAATCCATCTCTCTAATATGTCTAATAATGCAGAAGTCAGCTTTATGTTTTTGTAAAATTACAGACTCATTTGTGCATGGCTTTCACTCCTGTGGCTTATGACTTCTCCAGCTTCTCTCCTCGGTGAGTTCGAATGTGGCAATGCCTGCAAGGCAGGCTAGGAAAACGAAGGACACTGCGATGTAGACGTTGTTAACGAAAATGCTCAAAAATTTTTCTCCTGATGATTGTAATTAAAAAAAATGACCGAATAAAGAATTGAAAATAAAGGAAAGCTAGGAGCCATGGATTATGTAAAGAGAATTTTTAAATTTTGGGGGTTTTTTTTGTCTTTTTTTTGTTGTTGTATGGTTGGTTTTGGTTTAGTTTGGTTTTGTATTGAGACAAGTGCAGGCTATGTAGTTCTCATTAGCGCTAGAATGATAATCCTCCTGCATCAGCCTCACACATGCTAAGGTATGCATACATAACACTGTGTCTAGCTCTGTACAGTGAGTGCATTTAAAAGCAACACAGTAAGGAGCAGTTCATAGCAGTCAATGGGGTGCAATGATATATGCATTTACTTACACATATGAATCTTACCCTTTTTCATTGTTGTACCGAATTCATTTAGCTTCTTTCTCTAATCCTTCTAATACTTAAACACCCACCAACTGCCTACCACCAAGTCACAAGCTGAAACTACTTCTTCACAACTGACTATACTTACTGTAATTATACAGCCTAATGTGTCTCTAAACATTGTAAATTGTTTTCATTCTGATTTCAAAGATTCTGTTTATGAGATGTGTGTCTGAGATGATTTGTTTGCAGGGAGGGGGGTTTCTTGGCACCGGTTTTGCATTCCAGCTATGTTCTCGGGACTTTAGTGAGCTAAACTGCCAAATTTCTTGCCTCTAGAATAACATAGAGCATTTGAAATATGTATCTCCTATCCTATTTATGAGCCTCTGCTAACCAATCTCCCTCACTTGAAACATTGCCAGCGGCAGTTGTACACTTTTTTTTTTTAAAGATCTTCCTCCCTGATAAATACTAAATAAAGCCTAGGAAAGTAATGAAGGTGCCTGCTATTCTCCTTTTTACCATGAGGTACAGCGAATCACAGGAGACGATGAATCTGCATTTGGAGAAACCGCTGATGGTTCATAGGCTTTATCTTTGTATTCGTCCCAGGGCATAACACAAGCAGACATTTTAAAAGTATGTTCTCCTGGGTATATCGTCTGTTGAGTCAGTGTGAAGAAGATCTAACTTTCTAATAAAAAAATCTATCTTTGATGAAGAGGCTCTATGAGTACTTTATTTTTCCTTTTTAGCCGAATCATGAATAAGCCAGAGATCTGAGTTTGATATTGTCTCACAAGTGTGTGGAAAACAGAAATGTTGCAGCCTGATACAAGCTTTTGTTTCTGTTTCACAGAAATCACAGTTTAGATCATTAGTCTTGAGAGACAGAGAAAGGAAAGACCACCCTGGCTGACACATCCCTACACCGAAAGAGCTGGATAAGATGTAGGAGAGACACGTGGGGGTCATCGACACTTTCACGTGCAGAGGAGGCACACGTGGGTTGGGAAGATCACTGGGTTGGTCCCCAGCACCTGGCTTCCCATCAGGTTCTGCTATTACCCCCTTCCAGCAGTTCTGCTCTCGAGGCTCCTATGCTTTCTTTTCACAGTACAAAATAAAGAAGCACGGGTTGGGGATTTAGCTCAGTGGTAGAGCGCTTGCCTAGCAACTGCAAGGTCCTGGGTTCGGTCCCCAGGTCCGAAAAAACAAAAAACAAAAAACAAACAAAAAAACAAAATAAAGAAGCAAGGCAAGATTTTAGTTTCATCCCCTTAGCTCACTACTGTATTTTTTAAGCCTATACCATTGGTCTCAGTCCTTATTTTAGAAGATGCTGAGCAGCTCATGGCTTGATCCTTTTTTTTTTTTATTACAGGAAGTCAGATAAGCTTAGCAGGACATCTCAAAGGCAGCTTTTGTGGCAGAGCCTACCAGGCAGTTTCAGGTTCTTGGCAGGTTTCTGTTGGCATCCCTACAGATCTGCCTTCCTTTCTTGGCACTGCTTTGCATTGACAGAAACTTTGGTAGGCGTTTAATTGCCTATCATATCGCTTTTATGTATTCCTGTGGGCTTAGTGAGAGGTGATATACACTTGTGCTGAAGGTCTCTCCCCCAGCAGGCTATACTTACTAATCTGTAAGTGCGTGTCAATAGACACTATACTCTCATCACTTAGATCATATCAGATCTACACTCTCCCTGGTTAGATGGATATAATAATGACCATGTTGTGTGCCATATAGAGGTGCAATGTAAAGACTAGATGGGACGAATTATATAATTTTCAGTAGCAGATAACATGAAATTTTAGGGACAGACCTAGTCCTTTGATCTTTGTTAGTAATTGTGGACTTTTCTCTTTGGAAATGGCCCTAACAAAATGACTCTGAGTACCATGAAACACCTACTGACGGTCAAGATAAATGCAAGGTCTTACTGGAGACATCACCAGCTTGGGCATACAGAACTCAGTGAGCAGACCAGATGTGCCGAGCATGATCACATTCAAGAAGGATATCCTGGATGTTCTAATAAAATCAAAAGCATTTTTGGAGAGTTATCTGAAGTATCTAGAGACATGGAATAAAATGTACAAACAACTTTGAAAATAATCAATTTTCTGATGTTTTAGCAAAAATATTTCCATATGCTCTGAGATGGCATGATATGTTTTAAAATATAAATTGCTTTTTAACAAATTCAACTAAAATATATAACTAAAAGAGCTTCTGCCCTATTAAAGTCCCAATAAATATTATATATGACATAGAAAAATCAAAGAGTTGAACTTAGAAATCACTTCTGTTCACATTGAATCACATTTCACAAATTATATAGCTTGTCTTGAGAAAACCATTTTTTTTTGCCTAATTAAGTAGCACTTAGAAAGTTTGTCTATGAAGAGCATTTATAATAAAATTGTGCTAAAACATATGATATGTTATTTATGAATATTGTGACTGGTGTTGTTTTCATCTTTTCTTTCTCAGACCATTTATTATCATATGTATAAAAAAAGGCTACTGATTTGTTTGAGTTAATTTTATATCCAGCCACTTTGCTGAAGTTGTTTATCAGCTTTAGAAGTTCTCTTGTAGAATTTTTTGGGTCGCTTATATATACTTATCATATCATATGCAAATAGTGATACTTTGACTTTTTCTTTGAAACTTGTATCTCTTGACCTCCTTTTGTTGTCCTACTACTCTGGCTGGAACATCAAATACTGTATTGAATAGATACAGGGAGAGTGAGTATCCTTGTCTTGTCCCTGATTTTAGTGTGATTACATCAACTATCTCTCCATTTACTTTGATATTGGTGGTTGGTTTCCTGTGTTTGCTTTTGCTATGTTTAGGTATGGGAATTGAATCCTGACCTCCCCAATACTTCAGTGAAGTATTTTGGTTAGAAGGGGTTTCTAACCAAATGAGTGAAAGTTCTGTATGTCAAGAATTTCAAGTCTCTCAAGAAAGTAATGGAAGAAGACGTCAGAAAATCTCCTATCCTCATTGATTGGTAGGATTAACATAGTAAACATGGCTATCCTACCAAAAACAATGCACAGATTCAATGAAATCCCCATCAAAATTCCAACAATCTTCTTCCCAGATGTGGAAGGAGTAATTCTCAAATTCATATGAAAAAATAAAACACAGGGTAGAAAAAATAATTCTTAACAATAAAAGAACTTATGAGGCAATCAGCATTCCTGACCTCAAGCTGTACTACAGAGCAACGGTGATAGAATCTGAATGGTGTCTGTACAGACACAGGTGGGTAGATCAATGGAATAGAATTGAAGACCCAAAAATGAACCCACACACCTTTGGTCACCTGATCTCTGACAAGGAAGCCAAAACCATACAGTGGAAAAAAGGCATTTCCAACAAATGGTTCTGGTCTAACTGTCAGCCTGCATGTAGAAAAATACAAATTGTTCCATTATTATCTTCTTGTACAAAGCTCAAGTCCAAGTGGATCAAGGATCTCAATATAAAAACAGATACACTGAATCTGATAGAATAGAAAGTGAGAAAGAGACTCAAAATCATAGGCACAGGGAGGGGGGATTTTCTAAACAGAACTCCAATATCTCAGACTCTAGGATCAAGAATTGATAAATGGGACTTGATGAAACTGAAAAGCTTCTGTAAGGCAAAGGACATAGCCAATAGGACAAATCTGCAACCTACAGATAGTGAAAAAAATTTTACTAACTCCACATCTGCTAGAGAGGGCTATATACAAAATATATAGAAAACTGAAGAAGTTAACCTTCAAAAATCCAAACAATCCAATAAAAACACCACATCGACAACCAATGAGTGCACATGGAGGGACCCATGGCTCCAGCAGCATATGTAGCAGAGGATGGCACTGTCTGGCATCAATAGGAGGAGAAGCCCTTGATCCTCTGAAGACTCATTCCCCAGTGTAGGAGAATGCCAGAGCATTGCGATGGGAGTGGGTGGGTAGGAGTGGGAACACCTTCACAGAAGCAGGGAAAAAAGAGAGGGCAAGGGAGAGGGGATAAAGCAGATAACATTTGGAATGTACATACATAAAATATCCAATAAAAAAGGAAAAATGGGGTATAGAAATGAACACAAATTTGCAACAGAGGAATCTCCAATGGCCAAAAAGCACTTAAGGAAACATTCAAAGTCCTTAGTGATCAAGGAAATACCAATCAAAGTGATTCTGAGATTTCACCTTACATTAATGAGAATGACTAAGATCAAAAACTCTGTGACAACTCTGCAAATCCATCTGGGGGTTCCTCAGAGAATTGGAAATAGAGCTACCTGAATACCCAGCTATACCACTCTTGGGCATATACCCAAAAGATGTCTCACGATGCCACAGGGGCACGTGTTCCACTATGCTAATAGCAGCCTTATTTGTGATATCCAGAAGTTGTAAACAACTCAGATGTCCCACGACAGAAGAATGGATACAGAAAATGTCTAATGGAATATTAATCAGTTGTTAAGAACGAGAACATCATGAGTTTTGCAGGCACATGGATGGAACTAGAAAATATCATCTTGAGTGAGGTAAGTCAGACTTAAAAGGACATGCATGCCATATAGTCACTAATAAGTAGATATTAATAAAAAAAAGTACAGAATGCCGAGGACACAATTTGAAGAACTCAAGAAAGTTAACAAGCTAAAGGACTGAAGTGTGAATGTTTCAATCCCACTTGGGAGGGAGAAAAAAGTAGAGGGCAGAGGGAGGGAGGGAATTGGATGGGAGAGGGGAAGAGGAAGGGAAGGGAAAAAGGGAACTTGATCAAGTATTGGGTGGGGGACATAGGAGTGAAGTCCCAATGACTAGCAAAATGAATGGAAATATATAACTTCAGGTGTGGAACATAGGGTGTCCCTCTAGAACGTACCAGAGACCTGGGACGTGAGAGAATCTCAAGACTCAAAGGGAGGGAGCTTAGATGAACGACCCAACAGTGGGGAGAGGGAACTTGTAGAATCTACCCCTAGTAGGAGGAGAGATCAAATGGAGGGATAGGACTCCCATTTCACAGTTAAAAACTTTGACCCAGAATTGTTCCTGTCTCAAAGAACTGCAGGGACAAAAATGCAGAAGAAACTGAGGGAAAGGAGAGTCAGTGACCAGTCCAAATAGGGACCATTTCAAGTGGCCCCATGTCAAGGGGAGGTTCCAGGGCCTGACACTATTAGTGATGCTATGATGCACTTACAGACAGGTGCATAGGATGGCTGCCCTCCAGAGAGGCCCAACAAGCAGCTGAGACTGAAGCAGATTTTTCACCCAACCAATTATCTGAAGTCGGGTACCTCTGTGGTTGAATTAAGGAAAAGCTGGAAGAAGCTGAGGAGGAGAGTAACCACATAGGAAGATCAGCAGTCTCAACCAACCTGGACCCCGAGATCTCTCAGACACTGAGCCACTAACCAGGCAGCATGCAAGAGCTGGTCCGAGGCCCTGACACATACACAGTAGAGGACTTCCTGGTCTGGCCTCAATGAGAAGATATGCACCAACGCTCAAGAGACTTGACAACCCAGGGGATGGGAAGGCCTGGCGAGGTTTGGGAGGTGTGGGGGTAAGGACATCCTCTTGGAGATCTGGGAGGAAGAATATGATGAGGAATTTTGGGAGGGAAGAATGGGAGGGGGATAACAACTGGATTGTAAAAAAAATGTATGATATAAACACATTATTCATGTATGAAATTCCAAACAGAAAACTAAACTTAAAAAATGTATATGAGCGAATGATTCTATGCTGCGTGTGTATGCGTGTACTGAACATATTTTATGTGGTGTGTGTGTACGTGTGTGTTTAATGTGTTTCTGCATGTGTATGTGTGTGGGGGTGTGGATGTTTGTGTATGTGTGCATTTGATGAAAGTGTTGGTGTGTGTGTGTGTGTGTGTGTGTGTGTGTGTGTGTATGTTTGTGTGTGTGTTAAATGTGTGCATTCTTCTACTCTGCCCTTTCTTTACTTGGATGGGGATTATATGAATTTTGCAAAGTCCTGAAATGACAGCAATGTTCCCTTTCTGACCCACATAATTCATTAGAACACAGATGCACTCAGCTTGCTAGTACTAAGGAAACCAAAAGACTCATTGGCTGCGCAGAGGAAGTTTTATTAATCCAATATATTTTAATGTGTTCATTCTGTTCACGCATGTGTATTTATGTATCAGTATGGATGTGCGCATACATTCATATGCTTGTGGTGGAAGGAGCTCAAAATTGGGGTTTCTCCTTGATTCTTAGATTTCTGCCTACCTTATTCATTGATACAATGTCTGTTAGCTTCCAGAGCTCACCAAAATAGAGTCTGGCTAGCTAGCTTGTTCCGTGGTTGGAGCACTGGAATTACAGGTACACCATCATGCCTGTCAAGTTTTTATGTAGGCCATGGGGATCTGAACTGTGGCTCTTACATTTATACATTAAAATCTATAACCACTGAGATGGTTTTCCAGTCCCTATTCAAGCTTTAAATTTGCTTTTAGAAAGCATACATTTGTAATATATTGTCCTTTTTTACATAATCATATGTTTTATTTCCCTAAATCTATACCATATGATATTTTCTTTATCTCAATCTGATGATTACTATGTGGCAATACACACTGAAAATGATAGATAAATTAATATGGTAATGAATACATTAATCCATGATCGAGTGCCACCCGATACTCTTCTGACCTCTTGCATTTCTCAAACAGTAATTTTCCCATGATACTTGCCTTTGATTTAGGATACGGATGAACCTTTAAATCAGTGATCATGACTAAAGCAACATCCCATCACACTGCACAACTGGGGTGTATCTTAATTTTGTTTTCTACTTTCAATGTTTAAACAGTTAATTGTTATATTTTTTTTCTGTGTTTCTGCCTGTGGCACTGAATGAAACATAAAATTATACTCTCTTAGTCTGATAAGGAAGTCAAAGCTTAATTAATTCATCGTTTTAATCACTTCAGGTGCCAAGCCATTAAAAAGAATCAAACTTCTTCAAAGGGAGACATGAAAAAAATAGCAAACTTTTCCTTCAGGGAGTAATGAATCAAAACAAGGGGAGACTATTGAGGTGACTCTCCCATCCCAACAGCACAGATCTATTCATGCTCATTAACATTTCAGGATGAGCCTGGACACATTTCTTCCTTCTTTATCCTTGGATCGTATAGTTATTCCTTGTTTTATCTACAAGCCAGTAAGCATGGAAACACAGCCATGTTCTCTTCCATATTTTAAAAGACTTCAAGCATTGATTTCTACTGAAAAATGTTAGATAGCAGCCAAGTATATCATCTTAGAATGCTATGAGCTTTTCTTTTCTTTCTTTCTTTTCTTTTTTTGGTTGGATTTTTTTTATAACTTAGTTTGACTATTTTCTAAGTTTGGAAATGATGGGGTGGCTACCAAATTTTAGTATATTACATTTATCCAGGTTCATAGATCTCCTTGGAGCCCCTTCTCTTATTGAGAACACACACACACACACAGACAGACAGACAGACAGACACACACACATTATATATATTAATTATAGTTTCAGAACAAATTTCTTTCTGACCTACAGTATTCAGTAGTATAAAATTTAAAAATTTCTACCACTTGAGTTGGTCAGTTACATATCTGAAATTAACAGAATGGGATGCCATTCTATCACATATGTAGGTAGACTCAATTCAATAAATTTTAAAAAATTAAAAGAAACATTTACTTACTACATGCCAGATATCATGAAACTGCTGGGTCTCCAAGCTGGTTTTAGGCAGAGGATTTGATCCTCGAACAGTTCCTGAGGACTGAAAGGAAGATATGCAGTCAGCAGCTACCTGGGTCACGAAGCTGCTGGAGTACACGGCTAGTTACTTAGGGACAGAGAAGAGGGATTAACTCAGTAATACCGAAGTTCTGAGAAAATGATTTAAGAAATGAAATGGTGGAGGGAAAGAAAGAAAATTGCTTTCATTGAGGACCTTCTCTGAAGTGTTATACATGGATTTCTTTGTTTTTAAGTTTATTCATGACAAAAATCATAAACATTTCTTAAGACAGAAACTCAGAGTTATGATGTTCTTTATGGGTCCTCTTAGTGTCTTTGTTAATAATGTTTTCTTGTTATTGACAGGAAAGTCATTTTATATTTCATACAGATTATAATAACATTATTGGTATGTTATGTGTATGTAATATATGTATGTGGGAGCAGATGTGAAATCTGTCATGGCACATGTGTGGCAATTTGAGATCTTTCAGAGTTGTTTCTCTCCT
Source organism: Rattus norvegicus (assembly GCF_021556685.1). Taxonomy (NCBI): domain Eukaryota; kingdom Metazoa; phylum Chordata; class Mammalia; order Rodentia; family Muridae; genus Rattus; species Rattus norvegicus. The sequence continues at coordinate 61,359,574 of NC_141544.1, read as the reverse complement.
TTCCTTTTGGGTTCTAGGGATCAAACTTAGGTTCTCAGGCTTTGGTGCATGTGATATGACATGTCCTGATGGTCTGAGAGACGATACATACAGTGGCATACAGTTTAAGAAGTCAGCTAAGATAAAAATAAGTTCTGTGAAGTTTTAAGGTTGTTTCACAGTATAATATAGGATGGAAAACTAAAAGCTGGCTTCCCTTTTCATCAGAATTAGCTGACCAGTAGAAAGAAAAATAACCTCTATTAGAGCCTTGGAAATCCCACGTGTTGTATTGAAGTAAAGAACATAAATTTGACTTATAGTTTTATTTTTAGTGTTTCATCTGTTAACCGGGTCAGGGATATTTTTATACTATTAAACATGTACTTTTAAATATTTTGTATTTCTACTACCATAATAATTGTTCATACACAAGCATGCAAATCAAGGAAACTATTGCCTCCTAATATTCTTACCAAGGACATCAGTACACTTTTTAATCCAATTTACATCTCCTAACACTTTCTATGGAGCTAGGACAGTGTCCCCAGCATCCCCAAATCAAGATTGGAGTAAAATTTATATTAGATACCGAACAACAGCTGCAGATATTAGGACATTTTGGAGTTTTAGCTCCCTTCCTGTATTTTCCTTCTTGCCATGATTTCATGTATTCTTTCTTTCCTGCAAGCAGCTTTTTCAGTGAGTTAGTTTCAGGACCAACCATAAATGACTGGCAGCACAGAAGCTAAGTTTCACAGCTATAGATTTACAGTGAGTTTCTGAACATTTGGTCACAGAACACACTGGTAGATTCATGCTTACAAGGCACTCTTTGTGTCCTTCTCCCCTTCTCTATTCCAGATTCCATTACGTCATTGCTAATTATAACTACTGCACTTTTTTTTTAACTCTTATTGTTCTGAGTAATGTTATCTGGTTACCATGTTTCACTATAGCTGCCATTAACACTCAAATGTTATCAAGAAAAATAATAATTCATTTGAGATTTGAGCTTAAGCTTTCGGGACACAAAACTGAAATAACATTGCGTTAGGCGATTAAAATCAAATAAGGTAATGTCTTCGAGTGCTATGGTTGAACTTTGTACACTGCCACAAGGAGAGTGTATAGGAATCGGAGGGCAACATCATAGCAGATTGCCAATTTGTGCAAAGGACTCATCCTCCACGAAAAGTAGTTACAGCCATCTATTTATTTAGTTGGTGCTGTTGTCATTTATTCTTCTGTTTGGGTACAACACCATGATATTGTAAAAGAGGGGAAAATGCTTAGAGGGTTCTAGAGAAAAGAAATAATTAGCAGGGTATATCTCCTTTAGATTTCCCATACTTGTGGGAATCCTTTTTACACATTTCAGTGGGAAAGGCATTGGGAAATTACCTGTTTTCCATAAAGTAACCAATTCTTTGGCTCAGAGACTTCTTCTGGGACCAGATAAAAGTAACAAATGTGTTCTTTGATGTCAAAGGCTGTAAGCTGGTGAAATGAGAGAGTTTACTAAGTATAATCTTTCTAGTATCTGTTAACTAGGACTTCAGGTTTTTTGGGGGGTTTTTTGTTTGTTTGTTTGTTTTTTATAATTCAACCTCAAATCAGCGATTACACTCTCACACCAACAATATTTCCCTCTCTTTTTTTTTCCCTCCTGGTTTCGCTGTTGAGATGTTTTCCCACAGGGCTATGACAGCTGAAAGCTGCTGGGCATCAAATGAATAGAAAGGTAATTAAAGGTTTTGTCTTCCTCTCACTTCAGGTTCATCACTAGGGAATTTCCTTAGATAAAATCCCCTGTCAACAAGCCACAGAAAATTTCATGCTATACTAATAAAATGCCTTCTGTTCTCTTTAAGAGTAATGACAAGTAGATAGTTAGATAGACAGGTAGGTAGGTAGATAGAGAGATAGATAGATGGATAGATAGACAGACAGACAGACAGGTAATTGAGAGATAGGTGGATGGGTAGATGGAACTAGATAAATAAACTATATGTGTAATGCTTTTGGGTTTGTAAAGTAGACATGGAATTCATACTAAATATCATGTAATTATTTCAATTATTTGCTTTTAGATTTGTCTAGAAAAAATGGCATGTGTTCATGAAACTCAGGTATGGTCTAGGTCCTATCACATAAAAAATTCATGATAGCGTAGCAGAGCACATACCTTAATACACAAAATTGCAAATGAAAAGTAGAAAGGAAAAATGAATCCTTGTTGAGATATGAAAAAAAGGAAAAAGAGGTTGAAGACTTCCAGGAAATATCATCACTAACATAAAAGAAGATTATAATTCCTCTCTCTCAGATCATAACTTTTTATCTCTGTCCTTGCCTGTAGCTTGTTATCACACTATTATGCAGGGCAGGGTGTTTTCATAAACTTGCCTTAGAAATTCCTGTCTGCATTCTCTGTGCACACACACATCACCCTGTCTTCTCCCCTTTCCTTCCTTTTCTGACAAATTCCTTTCCAGATTTTACACTCCAACCTCCGTGAGGGAGACACTGCTCTCATTCAATCATAAGAAGTAATTTCTAGTTCTTTAGTCTTGGCACGTGGCCTGCAAGGCATATTCCCTTGAGGGTTAATGCTTTGTTTAGTAAGGGGAGAGGAGTATTTCTTCCACAAGCCAACCTTTTCTCTGCATAGCTCTGCTGGGGCAACTCGCCCATTCCTTCAGTCTACAGTGCAAAACCCTTGGGTGGTTGCCATTGAGGATTTCTCCCATAGTGCCAGTTTCCCAGGGGGAGCAATGCCTGGGAAAGGAGCAGAAACAGTGTTCCCTTTAGCTGCATGTTATGAGCTTTAAATTTTTTTTAAAGACAGACCGACAACACACACCTTTACTTCCTTCTATTTTAAGGCTGAAACACGTACAGAGATAGCAGAAGATCCCGTCCTGGAGCGATGAGAAATTTGGGCATTCCCGGTTCCACTGGACATGCGGGATCTCAGGGCGATAGTCTACACTTTCACTGGGAAACAATGGTTGCCTCTCACACATGCTGCCTGGTATAGGAAACAAGCAGGGATCAGAGGCAGCCAGGTTTGCACAAATCAGAAATTCAGCACGCTTGCTTACTGATTATCTACATTTCCTCGTTTTCTCTCTGTGACTCCCTTGAAAGTGTTTTCAAAATTTAAACCTTATATCACACATACGTAAAATTTCTCCATTTACTCACATGTTTGAAAAAAATAAGAAAACACTTATTCAAAATTATGCGTTCATTTGCCTGTTTTCAGCCCCGGGCTTTCAGCTTTGCTATGTTACACATTGGTGTATCATATTTTACCCCAGTGCTGTACATATACAAACATACAAAAAAAGTTTAAAGCGCATACATTGTAAACATCAAGCTACTAGGTTTGTTTTATTGACAGTTTGTCTTAAATATTAAAAAACACTACACCTATACTGTTAATCTTGAGATTAGCAGGAGAAAAAACAATTCCTTCATTTTGGGCAAAATTTGAAGCAAGTACTATTAAATATTAAATGCTGACCAAGGTGAGGACCACTTTTTGGAATTTCCCAGCTGAGTGGCCATAGACAGTTGCAGGGTTTATAAAGACAGACCTAGAGGCCACCATACTTTCCCATGAGGATGTTTTTACCTTCTAATAACTACAACACCCAGAAATCCAGAAATTATCTGGTCCTTCAGCAGGTGGGGCTTACAGGATAATTTTAAATATTACAAAATGAAACCTTTCCTGGTGACAGGTGCCTATGATTTCAAAATGTGAGAGGACTGGTGTGGAAGGGAAGCCAGTTCAGATAAGAGAGTTCAGATATGGGAGGAGATGGGGGAGAAGTACAGAGGGTCGAGAATTTGAAAGTAGGTGTGTAGCAGTGGGGGAGAGGAACTAGGGGTAGCCACTAGAAAGTCCAAATTCCAGGGACACAAGAGGTCCCGAGGACCAAACAAGGAGGACTTTAGCCAACAAAGGGAGGTAGGACCTTTAGAGACCATATCCAGTGGATAGGCATGGTCCCCAGTTGAGGTGGGGGGTCACCCACCCACCTCAAAAATATTAATTCATAATTCTTCCTGTCAAAAGGAAATGCAGGGGCAAAGAGTAGAGCAGGAACTGAAGAAAAGGCCATTCAGAGACTCTCCCAACTGGGCATCCACCCCATATACTTATAACAACCCCAGACACTATTGCTGATGCCAAGAAGTGCTTGCTAACAGGAGCCCGGTATAGGTGTCCCATCAGAGACTCTGCCCGAGTCGGACAAATACAGATGCACATGTACACAGCTAAACATTGGATTGAGCACGGGCACCCCAATGGAGGAGTTCGGGGAAGGACTATAGGAGCTGAAGTGGTTTGCAACAATATCAAAGAACAACAATATCAACCAACCAGACTCCCCAGCGCTCCTGGGAACTAAATCACCAATCAAGGAGTACACAGGGGGTACCCATGGCTCAAGCTAGCAGAGGACTGCCTTATCTGACATCACTGGGAGGGAGACCCTTGATCCTTGATGAACCAGAGTAGATGAATGCTAGGCTACTTAGGCAAGAGTAGATGGGTGAACCCTCAAAGAGGCAAACAGAAGGGAGGAGGAGATACCGGGTTTGTGGGCGGGAAATTGGAGAGGATAACATTTGAAATGTAAATAAACAAAATAAACAATAAACATGTGAAAAGTGAATGCAAGAATATCAGAAGTTGAGGGTTTTTCTAGTACAGTCAGTTTCAGGACAAACTGAGTTATAAGAAAATATGTGTGTGTGGGGGGGGTCCTTATTTTTATAATTCCATATAAGAAAAGAACATAGGTAATCTCTCATTCTCTTTGTTTTGATTACATTTTAACTATTTCTCTTTTTTCTCTATTGATTTTTTGTATTTATTGCTTCGTCTACTATAATTCTAAATCACTTTAGAATTCTTTTTTTTTTTTTTTCGGAGCTGGGGACTGAACCCAGGGCCTTGCGCTTCCTAGGCAAGCGCTCTACCACTGAGCTAAATCCCCAACCCCTAGAATTTTTTAATAGAGTAGTTTCTATAGGCTGCAAAAACTGCAGAAATTCTTGTTTTTAACCCTGACTACAAACATCTCCATATGATTTCAGAACTACTTGCCCTGTTCAAAACAATAGAAAAAAATAAAACAAAACAAAGACAATGAAGAAAACAAAAGCCAAATTACATTGGGATTGTTTTCTCTTTCAAGGGTCTGTGTGAGTGTGTGTGTGTGTGTGTGTGTGTGTGTGTGTGTGTCTTAGTGAAATGCAAAACCGTTAGGAAAATCCAAATGATTAAAATGGCAACTGATGGACATTTTGTAATACAGAGGTGTTAAGAAATGTCAATCAATAAGTGACAGAATAGATTTTTCAAATTAAACTTTGTCACTTACACTAAGTTTTTTCTATATAAACATGGGTAGTTTGCATTTAATAAATATTTATTAAATTCATAAAACCTCTGTCATAGTATTCTAAGTAGCATGTGTAGAGCCATTACATTATATATTCCATGTTTCAGTTTAACGGAAAGTAACTATACTAAAATTAAATTTTATGAATATGAAAATATAAAAATACCTAAATAAATTCTGGACACAGAGGAGTTAGATTTGAGACATAGGAATGCATAAGTTTGCGGAGGATTTCATAAGCTCCATGAGAACCATTAGGTTCATGGCTTTTCAGCCTTTTGGTACAGGTATCTATGAAGCCATACAGGGAGCTTCTACATCAGTGATTTTTGGTGGGGTCAGGATCATTGCTCCCTGTTGTTCTGACAATGCAAACACATCATGATGAAGTAGCTGCTGTTTTGCTCAGTTCTTCAACCTGTAAACAGAATTTGTGTGGCAGTCACTCTTCAGTCATGTTACTTATTCTTTATTCTCTTTTCCTTTGGAGAATCAAGCAATAATTATAACATACTATATTTTAGAATTTTATAAAATATATGTTTTTTTCTAAAACACTTAAGAGAGAGAGCGCACGCACACACACACACACACACACACACACACACACACACACAAAGTCACACAGCCATTCATTAAATAAACTGTGTTTCAAAATGTACACATTTTTTATGCAATTGCCTTCTATATCAAGACTATTTTCAACACCCTTAATTTTCTTACAGCCCATCACAATCTCAGGGGTTTTCTTTGGAAATATTTCATAAAATATTATTTTTTCTATTTAAAAATGCATATCAATTAGATCAAATAACACTTAATTTGGGACTGGCTTTATTTGTACAAAAACTTAATCAGGTGTTCTCATCCTAGTAGTCTGAGTATGTTCGAGTAGTTTAAATTTTTTCATTACATATAAGTTTGTTAAGAACATAGGATAGCTCTTTTTCATGCCACTGCTGACAAACACTTGTTGCTCCTATGTTTGGGTTTATTCTGTATAATCCAGCTATACATATTCTTTTGCTCATTTTTCTTTCAGCTTCTTTCCTTAGATCGCATGTGTCTGTGTTTCCTGCCCAGATGTTGGGTGGATGAATTATCATCAGGAGAGATGTCTTCTCTGAAATGTATTGCTCTCAGTATCAGGCCCTTGCTGCCTGCCAGATGAGGGCAGCTCTCATCATCCAGGCTATCTGCATTCTCTGTCATCTCGCTTCCTCCATTTTAAAATTCCTTGTCAAATTCTTGTATTTAAAGCTGTGATTTCCCGATTCTTCATCCTCCAAAGCTAGATTTAAAGGGCTCTTGTTATTTAACGAGCCACACACATTTAGTTTCCCTGTCTTAATGCCAACTATTTTTTGGCATTAATTATAACAAATTTTTAAAAAATCATGAGAATGACATCTTATTATATCTTATATAATCTTACTCCACATTCTAGAGGGAGAGGTTGTGGAGAGATGAGGATCAGTTTAGAATACTGACACAATATTCTCAAGTACTTAGTGTTTGTCATTATATTCCTCCTTTCATAATCCAATTGACATTCTTAAAATGAGCATATTCCATTCAAAGTTCACTATCCTTATTGCATCTTGATGAATTTAAGTTGATATGTTATTTAGAATATTTCCAACTCATGAGTGTAATCGAATGGTGGCACATCCTTATGTGAAATATGTGTCAAGCTGACTCCTCCAACAGGGACCCTGTTCTCAGTTCAATGCTTGGCTGCTAGCATTTACGTTGATATTTGAAATGCTCTGGCTGTGTCTTTCAGGAGACAGTTATATAAGGCACCTGTCAGAATTTACTTCTTAGTTTCATCAATCTTATCTAGTTTTGGTGGCTGTATATATATAGGCTGTGCACACATGTAGGGCGGGATCTGAATAGCCATTGCTTCAGTCTCTGCTCCAACATTTGCCTCCATCTCCCCTCCTATGAATTTTTTGTTCCCCCATTCAAGAAGGAGTGAAGTGTCCACACTTTGGTCTTCCTCCTTGAGCTTCATGTGGTCTGTGGATTGTATCTTGTGTAATTTGAGCTTTGGGGGAAATATTTGCTTATCAGTGAGTGCATGTTATGTGTGTATTTGTGAATGGGTTACCTCCCTCAGGATAATATTTTCTAGTTCAATCCATTTGCCTATGAATTTCTGGAAGCCATTGTTTTCAATAACTGAATAGTACTCCGTTGTGTAGATATACCACAATTTCTGTACCCATTCCTCTGTTAAAGGGCATCTGGGTTTTTTCCAGCTTCTGGCTATTATAAATAAGGCTGCTATGAACATAGTAGAGCATGTGCTTTTGTTGTACGTTGGAGCATCTTTTGGGTATATGCCCAGGAACCATATAGCTGGGTCCTCAGGAAGTGGAATGTTCAATTTTCTGAGGAACCTCCACACTTATTTCCAGAGTAGTTGTACCAGTTTGCAATCTTACTAACAATGTAATAGTGTTTCTCTTTCTTCACATCCTTGCCAGCATCTGTTGTCACATGAGTTTTTAATGTTAGCCATTCTGACTGGTTTGAGGTGGAATCTCAGGGTTGTTTTGATTTGCATATCCCTGATGACTAAGGATGTTGAACATTTCTTTAGGTACTTCTCAGCCATTTGATATTCCTCAGCTGAGAATTCTTTTCTTAGATCTGCACACCATTTTTTAATAGGGTTATTTGGCTCTCAGGAGTGTAACTTCTTGAGTTCTTTGTATATTTTGGATATTAGATCCTCTATCAGATGTAGGATTGGTAAAGATCTTTTCCCAATATGTTGGTTGCCTTTTAATCCTAATGACAGTGTCCTTTGCCTTACAGAAGCTGTGCAAGTTTTTGAGATTCCATTTGTTAATTCTTGATCATAAAGCATAAGCCATTGGTGTTTTGTTCAGAAAATTTTCCTAGTGCCCATTTGATTGAGACACTTCCCCACTTTTTCTTCCGTTAGTTTGAGTGTATCGCATTTGGTGTGTAGGTCTTTGATCCACTTTGACTTAAGCTTTGTACATGGTGATACGAATGGATCTATTTGCATTCTTCTACATGATGACCTCTAGTTGAACCAGCACCATTTATTGAAAGTGATATTTCTTTTTTATTGAACGGTTTTTAGCTCCTTTGTCTAAAATCAATTGACCATAGGTGTGTAGGTTCATTTCTGGCTCTTAAATTCTATTCCACTGAAATACCTGCCTGTTTACCAATACCATACAGTTTTTAATCAGTATTGCTCTGTGATACTACTTGAGGTCAGGGATGGTGATTCCCCTAGAAGTTCTTTTATTGTTGAATATAGTTTTTGCTATCCTGGGTTTTTTGTTATTACAAATGAATTTGCAAATTGCTCTTTCTAACTCTGGGAGAATTGAGTTGGGATTTTGATGGGGATTCCATTGAATCTAAGATTGCTTTTGGCAAAAATGGCCACTTTTAGTATATTAGTCCTGCCAATCCATGAGCATGGGAGGTCTTTCCTTCTTCTTTGGTCTTCTTCAATTTCTTTCTTCAGAGACTTGAAGTTCTTGGCATACAGATCTTTCACTTGCTTGGTTAGAGTCACAACAAGGTATTTTATTTTATTTGTGACTATTATGAAGGCCATCATTTCCCTAATTTCTTTCTCAGCCTGTTTATCCTTTGAGGAAGGAAGGTTATTGATTTGTTTGAGTTAATTTTATACTCAGTCACTTTGCTGAGGTTGTTTATCAGCCTTGGTAATTCTCTAGTGGAACTTTTGGGATCACTTAAGTATACTTAAGTATACGTTTCATATCATCTTCATATAGTGATATTTTGATTTCTTCTTTTCCAATTTGTATGCCTTTGACCCACATTAATTGTCTGATTGCTCTGGCTAGGACTTTGAGAACTACATTAAATAAGTGGGGAGAAAGTGGACAGCCTTGTCTAGTTCCTGATTTTATTGGGATTGCTTCACGTTTCTCTCTATTTAGTTTAATGTTAGCTACTGGTTTGCTGTATATTGCTTTTACTATATTTAGGTATGGGCCTTGAATTTCTGATCTTTCCAAGACTTTTATCATGAAAGGGATTTAAATTTTATCAAATGCTATCTCAGCATCCAATGAGATGATCATGTGGTTTTTTCTTTCAGTTTGTTTATATAGTGGATTACATTGATGGATTTCTGTATTTTGAACCCTGGATCTCTGGGATGAATCCAAATTGATCATGACGGACGATCCTTTTGATGTGTTTGTGGATTTGGTTAGTGAGAATTTTATTGAGTAACTTTGCATTAATATTCATAAGGGAAATAGGTCTGAAGTTCTCGTTCTTTGTTAAGTCTTTGTGTGATTTAGGTATAAGCATAACTGTGGCACTATAGAAGGAACTGGGTAGTGCTCCACCTGTTTCTCCTTTGTGGAATAATTTGGATAGTATTGGTATGAGGTCTTCTATGAAGGTCTGAAAGAATTCTGCATTAGACCCATCTGGTCCTGGATTCTTTTTGTTTGGGAGCCTTTTAATAACTGCTTTTATTTTTTTAGGAGTTATGGGAATGTTTATATGGTTTATCTGATCCTGATTTAAATTTGGTACATGTTATTTGTCTAGAAAATTGTCCATTTTCACCAGATTTTCCATTTTTTTTCAATATAGGCTTTTGTAGTAGGATGTGATAATGTTTTTAAATTTCCTCAGATTCTATTGTTATGTCTCCCTTTTCTTTCTGATGTTTTTAAGTTGGATATACTCTCTGTGCCCTCTGGTTAGTCTGCCTAAGGGTTTATCTATCTTGTTGATTTTCTCAAAGAATCACCTCCTGTTTTTGTTGATTCTTTGTATTCCTTTTGTTTCTACTTGGTTGATTTCAGCCCTGACTCTGATTATTTCCTTCCTTCTACTCCTCTTGGGTGTATTTGCTTCTTTTTGTTTTGGGCTTTTATTTGTGCTGTCAAGCTGCTAATGTATGCTGTCTCTGGCTTCTTTTCGGAGGCATTCAGAACTATGAGTTTTCCTATTAGAATTGCTTTCACCATGTCCCATAAGTTTGGGTATGTTGTGCCTTCATTTTCATTAAATTCTAGAAAGTCTTTAATTTCTTTCTTTATTTCTTCCTTGATCAATTTGACATTTAGTAGAGCGTTGTTCAACTTCCATGTATATATGGGCTTTCTGTCATTTTTGTTTTATTGAAGACTGGCCTTAGTCTGTGGTGATCTGATAGGACGCATGATATTATTTCAATCTTCTAGTATCTGTTGAGGCCCTTTTTGTGACCGATTATATGGTCAATTTTTGAGAAGGTACTATGAGGTGCTGAGAAGAAGGTATTTTTTTTTCAGATGAAATGTTCTATAAATATTTGCTAAATCCATTTGGTTCATAACTTGTGTTATTTTCTCTATGTCTCTGTTTAATCTTTGTTTCTATGATCTGTCCCATCAATGGACATCATCATCAGTAGAGTAGGGTATTGGAATCTCCTACTATTATTGTGTGAGATATAGTGTGTAATTTGAGCTTTAATAAGGTTGGTTTTATGAATGTAGGTGTCCTTGCATTTGGAGCATAGATATTTAGGATTGAGAGTTCATCTTGGTGGATTTTTCTCCTGGTGAATATGAAGTGTCCTTCCTTATTTTTTTTGATACCTTTTGGTTGAAAGTTGATTTTATTGGATATTAGAATGGATACTCCACCTTGTTTCTTCAGGGCATTTGCTTGGAAAGTTGTTTTCCAGCCTTTTATTCTGAGGTAATGTCTGTCTTTGTCTCTGATGTATGTTTCCTGTATGCAGCAAAGTGCTGGGTCCTTTTTCCATATCCAGTCTGTTACTCTATGTCTTCTTATTGGGGAATTGGGTCCATTGATGTTAAGGGATATTAAGGAATAGTGATTGCTTTTTTCCTGTTATTTTGTTGTTAGAAGTGGAATTATGCTTTTTGTGTCTCTCTTCTTTTGGTTTTGTCGCAAGGAGATTACATTCTGCCTTTTTAAGATGTAGTTTCCCTCCTTGTGTTGGAGTTTTCTATCTTTTGTAGGGCTGGATTTATTGGAAAGATATTGTGTCAATTTGGTTTTGTCATGGAATTTCTTGGTTTCTCCATCTAAGCTAATTGAGAGTTTTGCTCTATATAGTAGCCTAGGCTGGCATTTGTGTTCTTTTAGTGACTGTTTGACATCTGCCCAGGATGTTCTGGCTTTCATATTCTCTGATGAGAAGTCTGGCATAATTTTGATAGGTCTGCTTTATATGTTACTTGACCTTTTTCCTTTACTGCTTTTAATATTCTTTTTTTGTGTGCACTTGGTGTTTTGACTATTACGTGGTGGGAAAATTTTTTAGTCCAATCTATTTGGAGTTCTGTAGGCTCCCTTGTATGTATGGGCATGTCTTTCCTTAGGTTCAGGAAATTTTCTTGTTACATTTTGTTGAAGATATTTACTGGCCGTTTAAGTTGGGAGTCTTTACTCTCTTCTATATATATTATCTTTAGGTTTAATCTTCTCATTGTTTCCTGGATTTCCTGGATGTTTTAAGCTAGGAACTTTTTGCATTTTACAGTATCTTTGATGGTTGTGTAGATGTTTTCTATGGTATCTTCTGCCCCTGATATTCTCTCTTCTATCCCTTGTATTCTGCTGGTGATGCTTGCATTTATGACTCCTGATCTCTTTCTCAGGTTTTCTATCTCCCGGGTTGTCTCCCTTTGTGCTTTGTTTATTGTTTTGAAAGATCCCCGAAGAGAGACCCTTACTCAAGTCTCGGGAAGTCGCGGACCCCAGACACAGAGAGACCATTTTGGATGTAATACACAAAGGCAAGGTTTATTACAGAGATCTATTACGGAGATCTCTGGACCGACATGTATCCCACGCAGGAGACAGAGGGGTCGACCCCGAGTGGCTGGGAGAAGGGCTTTTTAAAAGAAGAAGTCGGGCTGGGGATTTAGCTCAGTGGTAGAGCGCTTACCTAGGAAGCACAAGGCCCTGGGTTCGGTCCCCAGCTCCGCTCCGAAAAAAAGAACCAAAAAAAAAAAAAAAGAAGAAGTCACAAGCTCCAGGAGATGAGGCGATGTCAAAAGGAAATACCAAAAATGTCACAAGGGGAAACTCTCAAAGTCACAGGATTGTCCTCATGATAGTGTTTTATGGTCAGCTAGTTTCTGGAGCAGGGCTATTGAGGCCGGAGGAAGGTCAGGTCGTCCTCATTGTTCCCAAAGCAGGCCTCTTCTTTGTCCTTTTAGGGAAAATGTTTGTCAGAGTTGATGAAGCTCCTGCACCTGATAAACATCTGGATAGGCTTTGCTCCGGCTCCCTGGAACTCTATCTGCAGGACACAATGACTAGAGCAGTATACAATATACTTGGACAAACATCACAGGGGTAGGGCTCCTTACTTGTTTACTCACGTCCCGAGTCATTTGGAGGGCTGGTGAATGAGTCAGTACCAGATGCCCTGGAATTTTTAATTTTCTTATCTGCCTTAAGACGCCATCTCTCCTTCCTTCCCCCGTTTGGTTGTATTTTCCTATGATTCTTTAAGGAATTTTTGTGTTTCTTCTTTAAGAGCTTCTACTTGTTTACTTGTGTTGTCCTGTATTTCTTTAAGTGAGTTATTTATGTCCTTCTTAAAGTCCTCTATCATCATCATCAGATGTAATTTTAAATCTAAATCTTCCTTTTCTGGTGTGGATATCCAGTATTTGCATTAATGGGAAAACTGGGCTCTGATGTTGCCAAGTAGTCTTGATTTCTGTTCCTTAGGTTCCTGCACTTGCCTCTCTGCATCATGTTGTCTCTGGTGCTAGCTGGTCTTGCTGTTTCTCACAGTGACTTGACCCCATAGGCCTGTGTGTCAGTACTCCTGTGGACCTGTTTCCTTTTAGCTGGATCTGCTAACAGAGAGCTGCTCCTGGGTTTTTGTGATCTGATGCCTCCAGGCAGGTTGCTTGGTGCAGAAGGGTTGATCTTACCTCTGCTTTCAGGTGTGTAGGACCTCCTGGTGAATGCCTTCCTGCTCTTTGTGAAGGCAGAAACTGAACGGATCCTGCCCCTTACTGCTCCTAGGTCCCTGTGCCGAGAAGGCACAGAGGGCACTAGGCAGTTTCCTCTTAGGTCAGGAATGTGGGCAGAAAATATTTGTCTCCTCTGAGTTCTCAGAACTGTATGTGCTTCTGTGGGTCCAGCTCTCTCCCCCACAGTATTTGGACGGAGGGAGCTGTGGGACCAGGTCAGTTCAGTTCTGGGGGCAGGCAGAATCCAGCAGGTTCCTGTTCCTGACTTCTCCTATATTCCTGCATGAAGAGGCCACCATGCAGATTCCTCTTAGGTCAGGAATGTGGGCAGAAGTGCTTGTCTTCCCTGAGCTCTCAGGGTTGTCTGCACTTCTGGGAGTTCAGCTCTCTCCCTCATAGGAGGGGTGGAGGGAGCTGTCCTGAACATGATACAGTTTTTGGATGGGTCAGTGTCTGACAGCAGGTTCTTCCCATTGGTTTGGACTGAGAGTTTAGGAATACTTTATGCATATATTCAGGGGAATGGTGCTGCTTCTATGATCTGTCTTGAGCCTATGTGACCTCTGGTCATGTCCTCACCTGTGGAGGAGGGGCTTGGGGCATTGTTCTATGTAACTTGTCTGTCTCAAACCTCTCTACCAGTGTCTGTGGGGGTCCAGTGGGGGACTGCAGCTACATGATAAGGCCCTGTTCTTCAGTGAGACTGGGAATGCACCTGACATCCCTTTTAGGGCATTTGACCTATCTGGACCAGGAATCAGGGTACCTTTCATAGCCCACCATCACATACTATGTAGCTACTCTTATTGTCAGACTCGTTGAGCACCTATCAGCCCTGCTTAGTTGATTCTGTAGAGTTTCTTAGGTGTCATTGACCCATCCAGTTCCTACAATCCAGCTTCTCCATCTTCAATAGGATTTGCAAGCTACATCTAATGTTTGGCTGTGGGTTTCTGTATGTGCTACCATCAGTTGCTACAGGAAGCCTCTTTGAGGAGAATTATACTAGCTTCTTGACTATGAATTTAGCAGACTATCATTAGAAATCATTTCATTGATTTTTAAATTATTTTTGTTTGATTTTTGCTGATTCTATCCTAGGTATAGTGGCTATCCTGACTCTGGTTGCTGGCCCTATCAGGAATGTCAGAGGTGGGTTTCCTTTCCTGGCATGGATCTCAAGGTGGACCAGTCATTGGTTGACTACTCCCACAATTTCCAAGCTATATTTGCACAAGCACGTCTTAATGACAGGACAAGTTGTAATTCAAAGGTTTTTGGGGTTGGATTGATGCTCCAATCCCTCCACTAGTAGTCTTGCTTGACTACAGGAAATGGCCATTTTAGGCTCCATACCATCCTTTATTAAGAGTCTTAGCTAGGATTACACTCAGATTCCTGGGAATTTCCATTAAACTTGGTTTTTAGCTCATCCCAGAGATGACCCCAATTCCAGCTGTCTTTCCAATACTTTCTTCTTTCATACTTCCCACAGCATATCTTTCTTGCTTTGTCTCACCACCACCCTCAGAGAGTCCAACTGTGAATGTCTATTCTGTTTCCCCTTACCAGGGACATTCATATGTTGCCCCTTAAACCCTCCTTGTTTTTAACCTCTCTGGGTCTATGAATTATAGCATGATTATTTTGTAAGTTAGAGCTAATATCCAATTATAACAAGGAACATACATGATTGTCTTTCTATCTGGCTTACCTCACACTTAATGATATTTTTTAGTTCTTTCCGTTTTCCTGCAAATTTCATGATGTTATTTTTTAAACATCTGAGTAATACTCCATTGTATAACTGTACCACATTTTCGTTACCCATTGTTTGGTTGAGGGACATATAGTTTGTGTCCAGTTTCTGGCTATTATGAATAAAGCTGCTATAAACGTAGCTGAACAAGCATCCCTATAGTAGTATGGACAATCCTCTGTGAATATCCCCAGGACAAGTATAGCTGGCCCTAGAGTTAGAACTATTTCCAATTTTCTGCATCATTGTTGTATTTATTTTTAAAGTGTTTGTTCAAGTTGAGATACCCATTAGCAAGGGAAAAGTTTCCCTTGCTCCACATCCTCACCAACATGATCTGTCACTTGTGTTTTTGATCTTAGTCATTCTGAATGCTATAAGATGAATCTCAGAGATGTTTTGATTTGGATTTCCATGATGGCTAAGGATGTTGAGCATTTCTTTAAGTGTTCCCCATCCGTTTGAGATTCCTCTGTTGAGAATTTGCTGTTTAGATTTGTACCAAATATTTAAATCGAATTATTTGGTTTCTTAAGTTCTTTATATATTTTAAAAATTACCCTACCTCCAATGTGGAGTTGGAGTTTTTATTCTGCTAGAAGTCAGAATTTCTCAGCAGTTGCTTCTTAGGTCCGTTTACTTAGAAAACATTTTCCAACCCTGTACTCTGAGATCAGGTGTATCTTTGATGTTGAGGCATGCTTACTGAATGCAGGTATAGTGAAATGTGGCTCCTCTTTATGCGTGCATCCTGTTAGCCTATTTCTTTTTATTGGGAAATTGCATCCCTTGGTATTGAGAAATATTAGTGACAAACATTATTTCCTGTTATTTTGCTATTGGTGTTTATGGTTTTAGTGTTTGTATATGAGTGCATTTGTGTGTGTGTGTGTTTGTGTGCACGTGTGCATGTGTGTGTGTGTGTGTGTAAGAGGCTCTCTTTGTTGTGTTTTTGCTTGTGTGAAATTGTTTTATTGGCTGTGTTTTCATGGGAGTATTTAACATCATTTGGTTGAAGTTTTCTTCTAGTACCTTCTGTAGGTGTGAATTTGTAGATAAATATTGTTGAAATTTGACTTTGTCAAATTTCTCTATCTACAATGATTTAGAGTTTTTCAGGGTATATTACTCTGGGCTAGTATCTGTGGTTTCTTAGACTTTATCAGACATATGCCCAGGTCTTTCTGGCTATTAAGGTCTCTGCTGAGAAGTTGATTATAATTCTAATAGGTCTGTCTTCATATGTTACTTGGTCCTTTTTCCAACTTTTAATATTCTTTCTTTGTTCTGGTGCATAGTCTTTTGATTATTATGTGGTAGGGGAGATTTTCTTTTCTGGTTCAATATTTTTGGTTGTTTTGTAAGCTTCTACTTCTATAGACATATACTTTCTAAGGTTAGGAAAATTTTCTTCTATGATTTTGTTGAAAAATTTTTCTGGGACTTTTATCTGGGATTCTTTTCCTCCTATTCCTAATGTTTTTTGGTTTTGTCTGTTCATAGTGTTTCAAATTTCCTCAATATTACTTATCAGAAAATTTTTAGTTTTAACTTTTTCTTTGAGAAATGTCTTGATATCTTCTACGATACCTTGTTTTTTAAAGCAATTTTATATTTATGATAATAATATTTATCATCATCATCATCATCATCATTATTATTATTATTATTATTATTATGTGATTTTTCTATGTCTGAAGGTCTTTCTTACATCTCTTATATTCCATTACTGATGTTGTGTCTATTGTACATGTTTGCCTACCTAGATTTTCCATGTCTAGAATTCTCTCAGCTTCTGTTTCTGTTACTGCTTTAATTTCTATTTTCAGGTCTTGAATATAGATCTCTCTTTCACCTGTTTGGTTGTTTGCTTTCTTGGCACGCTCTAAGGGATTAATTAATTTCATCCAATTTTGGTTCATATTTTCCAGCATACCTTTATGGGGTTTATTCAATCCCCCTTTAGGCACTCTATGATCTTAATAAAAGTGTTTTTATTGGGTATTTTATTTATTTATATTTCAAATGTAATCCCCTACCCAGCTTCCCCTCCACAAACCCCTCCCTCCTTCTCTCTCCCCCCTACTTCTATGAGAGTGCTTCCCCCCTACACATATAACTCAACAACCTAGCATTCCTCTGAAATGGGTCAGGACCAAGGGGCTTCCCTCCCATTGATACCAGATAAGAAAACCATCTGCTACATATGCAGCTATAGCCATGGGTCCCTCTATATGTATTCTTTGGTTGGTGATTAAGTCACTGGGGTATTTGGGGTGTCTGTTGGTTGATGTTGTTCTTCCTATGTGGTTACAAACCCCTTCAGCTCCATAACTCCTTTCCCTAACTCTTCTATTGAGGTCTTCACACTCAGTTCAATAGTTGACTGCATGTTTCTGCATCTGTGTTGGTCAGGCTCCTTAGTTTGTGCTTCATCTGTGTTGGAATATCCAGACTTGCTATAGTAAGATATTAGGGCTCTGGTGGTACCATATTGTCCTGGTCGTTATTGACTGTGTTCTTACACTAGAGTCTAGGCATCTGGGTTTAAGGTAATTATAGGCTTATATGACAATATCTGAGTTTATCTTTTTTGGATGTAGGGAATTTTTTTCTAGTCTTCTGACATTAGTGGCCTTTGATTCTGGTGAACAGAGAGTCCTCAGGTCCATTATAATAAACTAGGACTGTGGTGGACTGTGTGACCTCTGGGGTTTTGGATGCTACTATTGACTCCAGGCTTGTGGTGTACTGCAATATGGCATAGCTTCTTAGTTTCTTGATAGTAGCATGAACTGTAGTAGAGTAAAGGGCTTCTGCTAGAGTTATGGACTCAGGTATGGAGATGAGGGGAGGGGATGCTGTTGGGCAAGTTGGATGAATTCTAAGGAGTCTTGATGTGCTGTGAGCAGGATCTTACCTGTGGTTCCTGGTATACAAGTGTGACGTCTGATAGAGCAGTCACTTCTGCCAGAGTGGTGAGTAAGGATATGGAGCAAGTCCTAACAATATTAGGATACAGTTTAAATTGTAACTGTGCTGCAGTAACATATTTTACAATATAAAACATAGCATGATACAATAATTTTTAAAATATTATTAAATATTTGCTTCTTCAATGTTCCAATTACTATTTTTAAATTACAGTTAGCCATGGGAAACTGGAACTTTGGAATATAAGATCACTAATACGGGGAAGGCTGCCATTCTCATTCCTTATAAGTAATCATACTTTGCTATCACAATCTATTATAATTTTTCTTCATGTTTGTGGTGTGCATGTGTGTATGCTGACATATTGTTTGTTCCCATGTGTGTGTACGTATGCACGTACCACATGCATACAAATGCATGCAGAGGATTGAAAAGAATGTTGAGTGTTTTCCTCAATTGCTTATTTATTGAGGCAGAATCTATCACTAAGCCTGGAGCTCTGGGTAATATACCAAGCCAACTTATGCTGTCTTTGTGTCTGACTGCAGGGAATCTAGGCTGCTACCACAGTCTGCCGGTGGTTTCTTTGGTATTGGGATTCATAACGCCTGTCCATACCATTTTCATTGACCCATCTCTGTAGCTTCTGTACTGTATACAAAAATGAGTGGTAACAACATCCTCATTTTATTTTTCTGGAAAGCTATCACTTCACTTCGCAACATTAAATAATATAAGCACTAAGAATTAATCAGAAGCACCACATATAGTTGGCAAGGAATATATGATTTTTAAAATATCTAATTGCTATTCATTTTTAGAGGTAATAAGTATGTCATTTTTCAGAGTTGCTGTTTTTGTTCATTTTCTTTTTTTGTCAAGACAGCTGTGTAGCCATAGCTGTCCTAGAACTCACTCTATAGAACACACTGGCCTTCCACTTAGAGACCTACCTGTCTCTTCCTCTGAGTGCTGGGATTAAATATATGTGCCAAAATTTCCTAGATATTTGTTGGTTTTTATATTAACAGGTGTGTATTTCACCTCTTATCCATTTTTCAAATTGTTTTTAAGTAATGTCAAATTATTTATGATGGTCTTGTTATGTTACTGCTGTGATGCCTATAGAATGTGTTGAAATGTTGTGTTTTTCAATGGCAATTGTAGAAAGCACTTTGTTATAGAAAACTGTTTTTCATTTATTGTGTACTCTTTACATTGTTATTTCATTTTTATTCATTTTCTTTGAGACAGGCTGCCCAGTTGCAGCTCAGGCTGATCTGGAGTTTGTAATATTTTGTTCTTTTGTTTACTAGACCTGAAAATAAACATATGTACACATATGCCCAACTCTGATTTACCAATTTCTATTCTGATTTTGTTATTCTTCTGTCTACTTTCTTTTTTAGTTTCCCATTTTTATAGGTCATTGAAATATGCACTAGATGGAAACATTAGTCTTCAAGATAAATGTTGCAATCATAATCACGTTCTGACTGCAGTGATCTCCAGCTGAAACTGAGTATTTTATCTGACGACCTAGTTTTCATCACAAATTCCATTATTCTCCCTCTGCACCCACACCATTTCAGACCACTTTCAAGAAAATAACTGCTAATATATTAGTTATATGAATTTTTCATGCATGTAAAAATGTAGCATCACTATTCCTACCTCTAATCCTATCTCCTTGCTATCTATGTCTTGCCTTTAATCCCTATTTCCCACAAAAATGCCCCACAGTTTTGTCTTGTGAACCACTGTGGTTTAGTCTGGCACTTCTCTGTGGCCATGGACCTGGAGCTTCCATTATCTACACTGACTGACTCAGTGTTATTCTGTTCATGTACTTAGGCTAAACTCATGAAGAACTCTGTTAGGTTTGAGAACAATTTTTTAAAAATTTTTATTAGTTATTTTATTCATTTACATTTCAAATGTTTATTACTTATTTTTTACTGTGTCATACTAGTTCTCTATTAAAACTCCTGAGGTTTTATTTTTGACACATGTGTGTTGTACATCTTTGTGCTTATATGTGTATGTTTGTGTGTGTGCCTGTAATATATTCTCACATGTTCTGTGGTGTGCATGTGGAGAGTCCAGAGGACAAGCTCTGTTGTTTTCCTCACCTTTCACTTTGTGAGACAAAATCTCTAGTTTGTCAATACATGGACCAGGCTACCAAGAACATTACTGCTCATGGATTCTCCTATCTCTCTCCCTATAGAAGCCCAAGAATTACAAGTATATGCCCCTGTGCCTTAATTTACATGAAGTCTGGGGGTTTGATCTCTAGCTCTCAACAGTTGCACAACAAATACTTTGACCCACTGACCCATCTCTCCAATTCCCCACCTTTATGTTACTCATGAAGGTATTTTCTTTGTGCAGTTTTATTTCTGAAATTAAATTTCATTCCAATTGTTATAACTGCAACATTAGATTTCTCATTCTGTAACACACTCTATAATAATCCTTCTCGATTCAGCAAATTTAGGCTCTCTTCAGACTATGTTATTAATTTCATCTTTCTCAAATATCAAATTTATGATACATACTTGATTGAAACAACAAAATTAATCTATTTCTTTCTTGTTGCCAGCTGCTTTGTATTCCCTTTCCTAATATCACTTCTCCCCATTTCCCTAATGAAGCATATTTCTTTAATGGAATGATTTTTAACTACCTTGTTCCTATGATCCAAGTTGATTGCTTTTCTTTGCGAAAAAGACTCACATATTTAGTTTCCCCAAGAGTCAAGTAGAAAGCTAAACATGCAATTAGATCCAAACAATGTATGTATTGACTGATTATTTAATAAAAAATCAGCATGCTATATTATTTGAAGTGTCATATAGAAAAATCAGAATATGATATTCAATATTAAAATAAAATGTTACAGGTGGGGGTTTGACATCAGAAGAAACCTTTGGAGAAATTATAGGCTGTAAAGCTTCTGTAAGTTGTCGATTAAATTAACTTTGCTCTAAATCAGTCACTGTAAGGTTAGATTGATTGAGTGGCACCAGAGTGGAGTAATTGGGGGTGGGTAGATACAAGGTTTAATTTGCACCCATTTTCTAACCTGTCCCTACAGCATCAAAAGCTCTGAGGTGTGATCCATTAACTGTTTCAAATCTAAAATATAGCAATTATTTATTTTCTTCCAAGAACCAAGACTAACATGAATGCAGAATGCCTCTTCTGTCTGTACACAAGCTGAAAAATAGAGCATGTCTTTGCCTACACTTTAAGATCATGCATTCTGCATTCAGTAAGAACAGCACCAATGTTCTCAGCTGAAATGCTTTCTTACCTTTTGAGTCCAAAAGTATATTTTTCATCGGTAGATAGATGGATGTTCTCCGACATTGGGCGCAACTTTGGTATGTGTAATTGATGCATTGCATATAAAATAGATTTTGAAGTGAAGTGTGTGGAATATATGATTATTAAATGCCTAAGGGTGAAGTGGCAGCCAAAAATATATTTCCTGACACACAGGAGAAGAATGCATAGGCCATGAGAAAACCACTAGTGTGAGCTGGCATAGCTGGATTAAAGAGGATATGATACATTATCTAATGGACAGTTCTACACTGAACTTACATAAACTTTAAAAAAGAAACACATAGCAAATACAATAGAATATGACTGCAGTGCGGCTTGTTTGTTTCCTGGAAAGCTTTGAGTATTGACATCTGTCACCCAAAGAGAGGTTCAAGTAGTACGGAAATACAATCAACTAGCATATTTATGGATTAGAGTCTTTGAGATCTGTTTAGGGATTGGTTACTTTTTATGGAACAGACCCTTATTGTCCTTGGTCACTTTATAAAATGAGGAAGATCCCAAAGGAAGCACTGACATAAAAATAAGTGCTACGATGTGATGCTACTTGCTACTTCAGCATTGTGCTAGCAAGGACACCAGCAGAAAGTCGCAATGCTACTTCTCCAAAATTCTAAGTAAAGACATCCCGCTTCTTTCATGATTTAAAGTGCCTTCTAGTAAGACATTATCTTCAACCCAACTGGGCTGATACATAAGCTAAGTTTGGCTAGGACTGTAGACAAGTCAGTTAAATAGTAGATGCCAGTTTATTCACCTGGAAAAATCATGAGAGTATGATCCAGCTACAGTGTCATATAACTAATTTTTTTCACTATGGGACACTAAGCTCCATTCACACTAATCACACATTACACTGTGGAACAACACTCCCCTTGGCATGCAACTTCAGCATGGGTGTTACTGTTGAGGCTATCGTGCATTTTGGTCAGTTCCAAAACTCTATTGGTAAATTAATGGGGTATGAATCCACAGATAGATAATGGTACTAGATACTGTTACTAGAGAAAACCATATAACATCAACGAAACTTCCCCAGGATTTGAGCAGATGAGAAAAAAAGGAAAGAACCAAACTGAGATAGAGTTCTAGAGAAACAGACAAAGTAAATTTAAATTAAAAAATTGAACTTAAAAAATAGAGGAGTTGAGACAGCTTGGCTGGTATGGGTATTAGAAAAACTAAACTTGGTGAATCCTTGTGTGGACGACATAAAGTACAGAGTATATAGGGAAATATAATGCATGAAAAAATCCTGTTTTTATTCTATTTTTAAAATTTACTAGTGATTAATGGTTTTCCCTGGTCACTCAGAGATGCTGTTCTTGTTTCGGTTGGGTATGTGTTGCTGTATACAACATTTGCTACATCTTTACGAAAATATTTTACTAGTTATATCCTATAATTTCTTGAGGACCTACTCTGCATTAATATTATAACCTTTTTTATGGGATTCAATTTCATTTCAATCTTATTTTTATTAATTAATTGTTTTATTTACTTATGTTGTAAATGTTGTCCCATCCTGGTTCCCCTTTCAGATTTCTTCCCACATCGCCCCTGCTGTTCACCTCTGAGAGGATACCACCCCTGGGTGTGTTCCCCACCCTTGTGTATCAAGTCTCTACAGTATTAGGCACATCCTCTTCCACTGATCTAGACAACGAAGCTCTCTGCTACATATGTGCCTGAGGCCTTGGACCAGCCCACATATGCTCTTTGTTTGGTGGCTCAGTCTCTGTGAGACTTTCAAGGGTAGAGGTTAGTTGACAGGGTTGGTGTTCTTATGGGGTTGCCATGCCCTTCAGTTCCTTCAGTTCTTCCCCTAACTCGTTCATAGGGGTCCTTCACCTTGGTCAAATGCTTTGCTGTGAGTATTTGCATCTGTCTCAGTCTCTCAGAGTGGAGATGGGTAGAGCCTTTCAGATGAAAGCCATGCTAGGTTCCTATTGACAGAGCATAGCATCATCAATAGTGTCAAGGATTAGTCCCAGACCATGGAATGGGTCCCAAGTTAAGCCAGTCACTAGTCAGTCATTGCTTCAGTCTCTGCTCCAGTTTTGTCCCTACATTTGAGTTAGACAGGAGCAATTTTGGATCAAAAGTTTTATAGGTGGGTTCGTATTCCCATCTCTCCACTGAGAGTACTCTCTGATTACTGGAGGTGGTCTCTTAAGGTTCCATATACCCACTGTTGAGCATTTTGGCAGAAGCCATCCACATTGAGTCCTGGGAGCCTCCCCATGCCAAGTCTCTGGGAATTTCTGGTGGTTTTCCCATTCCCCAACCCCCACCCCTGGTAGCTGCACAAGAGAAATTTTTTTTAAAAGAACACTAATGGCTCAGCCCCTAAGATCAACAATCTAAAAAATGGGACCTCTTGAAACTCTGAAAGGCAAAGGAAATTGTCAATAGGACAAAAATGGCAACCTACAATTGGGAAACATCTTCATTAAACCTACATCTGACAAAGGACAGATATCTAAAATATATAAAGAACTCCAGAAATGAGACTATAACAAGCCAAATAAACATTTTTTTAAAAATGGGGTACAGAGCTCAACAGAGAATTTTCAGCACAGGAATGTAAAATAGCCATGAAACACTTAAAGAAACAGACAACATTCTTAGTCATCAGGTTATACAAATCAAAAGGACTCTGATGCTACACCTCATAACAATAGAATGGCTAAGAAAAAAAAAATCAACAGCATATGATGGTGAGGATGGGAAGTAAGGGGAACACTTCTCCATTGCTGGAAGGTTTATAGAATTGTATAACCACTCTGGAAATCAATCCCATGGTTCCTTAGAAAATGGCAAGTAGTTCTACCTGAAGAGCCAGCTATAATGCTCCTAGGAATATACTCAAAAGATGCTCCACCATGTCAAGGACACATGCTCATGCTATGTTCATAGCAGCCTTATTCATAATAGCCAGAAACTGCAAGCAACCCAAATATCTCATTCTGAATGGATATAGAAAATGTGGTCCATCTATACAATGAGATACTATTCAGCTATTAAAAATAAGGACAGCATGAAAATTGCCAGCAAATGGATGGAACTAAAAACCTATCTTCCTGAGTGACCACCAGTCTCGTGTTTAGAACAGTAGCATATGATAGAAGTTTCGATGTTTGGGCACTGTTACTGTTAGACAACACCACAGAGGGTTGTGTCTAGATCAAGCACAGATACTAGACCTAACTCTGGGCTGTTCCTTACTTAGGGATTTGGGATAAAAATAAAGATCAGCAAGTAAGCTAGAAAGGGACAATTGTGAGAAAAAGATAAAAATAATACTCTGCAAGCATTTTGCTTGTAGAGCCAAGTGAAAGATCTCTGAAATTGAAGATTGAGTAAATTAGAACAAATACTTTAAAATGTGTAAGATGTCTGTAAATTTACCAGTAAATTTAGTAAATTGTTGATCACTGATGATCTTTTCAGTGAGATTTATTTTCTCTTTGAGGATATTTTATGCAGTACTTAGTATAGAAACTAGGGTCAGACACATGAGGGAAGAATTCTATCACTGAGTCAATTTACGAGCCTTACAATAACATTTTCAATGTATTTTCCCATTTAATTGAAAATAAATTTGTTTCAAATATAATATATTCTGATTAGTTTCCTCTCCCTCAACTCCTCCTCAGTTCTTTCCCATTTTTCTCTCCCATCTGGACATTTTCTTTCTGTTTGTCATTAGAAAATAAAAGGCTTCTAAAGGCCTCCTAAACAGCAAAACATAACAAAATATAGTAAGAGATAACCAATGTAATCGTGTTGGGGTTGCACAAAGCAAACTCAAGCAGGAAACAAGCCTCAAGAGAAGGCACAAGAATAAGAGTCCTATTCATTCACATACTCCGGGCTCCCATAAAAATACTAAGCTAGATGCTATAATATTTATTCGGATGATTTGGTGCAGACCTTTGAGATTCTGTACTTGTTTCAGTCTCTGATCTCATATGAGCTTTTCTTAGATGACTTAGAGGACCTTGTTTTCCTGGTACTCTCCATATTCTCTGTGGCTCTTACGCACACTCTGCCTCCTCTTCTACAGGGTTCCCTGAGATTTGAGGGGAGGGATTTGATGGAGGCATCCCCTTAGAGTGTCTCTTCTAAGTCTCTGTATAATGTGTGGCTGTGGGTCTTTGTATTTATATCTATCCACTGCAAGAAAAAATTTTCTCTGATTATGGCTGAATAAAGCTCTGCTCTATGAGTATAGCAAGATATCATTAGAAGTCATCATACCACTATTTTATATTAAAGAAAATTAGTAAATTAGCATTTTTTACCATATATATTCATGCTATCTAGTCTTTGGCTTTTGGTCTCACAGACAGCATTGGGTATGTGCTCCATCTTAAAAAAGTGAATGTTCAATCAAATCAGGTATTTTCAATGCAGTCCTAAAAAGTTCCATCTTCCTTATTTTTAAGAAAATGAATAAATTTCAAATTGAGGTTCAGCTATTTGTTTTTTCCCCTTGAGAGTTGATAGTTATTAATGGTGTCTGATTGCCATTTAGGAATCTTGAATGCATCTTTCAAGATGCTCTTCATGAAAACCAGAAGCTTCTTTAGTAATATACAACAGCAAAACCAGAATAAAAGAAAAACATTTTTATGAGATATGAGTTTTGTATTGTGGTTATCTTTTTTTGCTACCATTTCAAACAGATTCTCTTATTGTTCTAGTGAGTATTCTTGGAATAATGGGGACAATATTCAAGAGTGCTAAACAAAATCTCACACAAATGTACATAAAGCAGTTTCTTTTCATATATTTGATATAAGTAAAATAAAGTAGGTCATACCAAGAGAGGATCATAGGAAAATTAATATAAATACTGAGTTTATCCCTAAGGTATATGTGCTTAATTATCATAATGGTCATTTTGGTTTACATCTGTTCTTTTGATTTTATGGGAAGTGAATAAAGGATGGTTTTGTTTTCAGGCTTACTTTTAATAGCTTAAGGACTCCTCTCTATGTGCATGTGAGTTTCTCTAAAGACCAGATAATCTCATGCTGGGAATTGATTTCAGGTCTTCTATTAGAGAAGTACATACTCTTATATGAGGAGACCTATTTCTATCTCTGTCTTTTCTTTAGAAGAAAGGAGACACCTCCCCATTCTACTACATCTAATCATTGAGAAGCTAGAACTTCTTGTCCAATATTTGAAAGAAACTGGATCTTAAGCAAAAACAAAAACAACAAAACAAACAAAAAAGTATGAGCAAACAGATCTCCACACAAGCATGGAGGCTGCATTTGAATCACATCAATTTCTGTCAACATAGGTCAGTCGAAACCCTTGGATATAAGTAACTATATCAGACTTACTGTGTTAGTTCACTTTCTGTCAACATGACAAAACACTAGAGGACACAACACAAAGATGAAAGGCTTAGTTTTGATAGTCAACACTTAACTTCTTCTTCTTCTTCTTTTTTTTTTTTTGGTTCTTTTTTTTCGGAGTTGGGGACCGAACCCAGGGCCTTGCGCTTCCTAGGCAAGCGCTCTACCACTGAGCTAAATCCCCAACCCCAACATTAACTTCTAAACAGTTTCCATATTGTATTTTGTTGATTTGCCATGGTTGTATGCTTTGGTTCCTTTCACAGGAACAAAATTTGATCAAACAGACAAATAAACAAACAAAAAATCCATTTTCAGATTAAACAATGGTGAGCTTAGAACAAAAGTGCCCCAGTTGCATATTGAGTAAATGATGGTACTTGCCTATGATTGCCGTCAAAGATAGCCTTATCTGCCTTTACTTATTACACCAAATACAACTTTCTATATATTTCCACTGACCTTTTCAATGATCAGCTTTTGACTCTAAGTCTAAATCAAAGGCCATATCACTGGTAGGGAGCCCAATGGTGGTCAAAGGACAAGAGTGCTTAAAACCATTCATTTATAAAATATCACATCTGCCATGGGAGAGTAAAGTCCTATTGATATTGCCGCTGACAGGACTAGAGAGAAAGAGTAAGCTATAGCATCTATTACACTGCTGGGGATAGATTAGCATCTTCTGTGAGGAAACCACTGTGGGACCCTGATGCCAAGTCCATCACAGTAGAGCAGAATTTCAGTTTGCTTCACTCTTTAACTTCAGAGTGAGCTCCGTTGTTTTTTGTTCTGTGTTAAGGCAGAAGGAATATGACAGAATGGCACATCAAAAGAAAGCTTCTACCTCATAACAGCTAAGAACCAGGGAGAGGGACAGGCAGGGATAAGGACAACATACACCTGTAAAGCATAATCTTCCACTGATACACTTTCTCCAAATAACACTACCTTCTCATGACCTACTTATTTATAAATCGCCCATTGATAAGTTTATTATGATCAAGGACCATTCACCTCTCAGTAATGCTACTATCTGGGAACAAAATCTGGATCTCATGAGCTGTTCTTCTGGGATTGAGGAGGCACTTCATATCTAAACTATAGCAGGAGTCATGATGTAAACTGATAACAATGTTTAGTGACCTCACCAGTGTTCAACAAATATATTCAAATTGAGACATACACTGCTTGTGGCTACTTACTTCAGGGGCAGCTTCCTTCTTTGACTACTTATGAATCTCCAACTTACCATCAACTTAGTACTGTCATCTGTCTCCAAGCTGTTTTTCTCCTCAAGACTATGCGCTGTAAGATTGCCTTGCTTTCCTTTTCTTTTTTTTTTTGCCTGATATCTTGACCCATTCCCATTCTTTAATATCCCCTCTTTTCCTACATACCCCTCTTCTCCCAAATATCACTTCTTTATTATCCTCTACTAATCCTAGAATTTATGTTCCTGTTTTTTGTAAGAGTAATTGTGAAGGAGACCTTACATCATGTATACCAGTGCTTTGTTTTGTATTTTTTCTGTGGTTTTGTTTTCCTACTAAGAAGGTGTCAAATTGATCAGGCTGGTTTGTAGTCAGAGTACCTACAGACAGGATAGGTTTTACACTAAAAGTATAGCCCCAAGTAACTGGGCAAGGCAACATTTTCTTAAGTTTAATAACATTTGTAGTCATAAATATCATCCAGCTTTTGGCATAACTCTAATGGCTCTGTTGATTTGGCATTAATTCACAAATAAAATATTTAATGTGGAAGTGTTCTTCAATACACAGAATCATGGAAATTTTATGTTTAAAAGGAACTTCATAATCAAAGTCAATATGACCTATTTCATTACTGAGAAAGGATGAGGCAATGATGAGTTTATTTTATCTTATTTTATTTCATTTTGTGGGAGATTCAGTTGAAGCTTGCAGAAACTTTAGTGAGAGGAGTGCTGCAGTACAAGTGCTGTCTTGGCTCTAAAGTACAAGTAGTCATTTACTCTGCTCCTGTCGAAAATGAGCAGCATCTATTTGAGAGTATCTTGTTTGTAAACATTGGCTAGTTTATAATTTTTCTCTTTATCTAACTCTCTCATATATATATATATATAATTTTCTTCAAAAACAAAAGAAGAAAGAAAGTGTGAGATTTTATCTTAAATGGCTTCTGGATGCTCAGATAACAAGACCTGACATATCTCCCTAACTAGTTGGGTTATTTTAAGTAGTTTGAGCCCTCTTATCCTTATGCACACACAAAGAAATAGACCTGTCTTACCTTTCTATGAGAATGCTTGACAGTTAGAAGCATACTCTACATTTCAATATAACCATTTTGATAATTGCACTGTAAAACACACACACACACACACATATTTCCCCAAACACACACACACACACACATATATATATTATTAAATATCACATCATTTTATATATATATGTATATATATATATATATATATATATATATATATATATCCCCATTGGTACTGGCTGAGACTTTGTTGGAGTAAGTAAGACCTTGTTATAGAAATGAAGTGCTGGTCAGTTACATGGCAGTAAGAACACACTGTTCCATTTCCATAGCAAGCAAATGGAAGCTACGTTGACCTAACTCCTTTAGTTTTAGCAAATAAGTGGGTTTTTTTCCTACTCTGCGCCTTCTTGAATTACAAACAACTCCTTGAAGCATCTGTTTCCACTAAATTTGACAGCCAGGAAGGATGGTCACAATTTCAGCAGCTGTTATTTTTTCCCCGTTTACTAGATGAGCAGTGAGACCAGCGTGTCTAGAGATTTGTTTGATTACTCAGCAGGACAGTAGAATCTATAGCAGAATGATGATAGGAAGTGTAAGGAGAAAGAGAGGAAGCCATGAGACAAGTAAACATCAAAAAGGCATGGCTTGATAAGCAGGATCCCAAGAAAATTCTGTACTAATGACAGGGTGGCCAGACAGACAATCGCTGATGTAAAGCAGCTGAAGTCAAGAATAGATTTTTGAGGGCACTAAGTATAGAGATTGTCCCAGCTTTTACATAGACATCCTTATTTTCAAAGCAGATTTATGCATTTATTGACTATGTAGCTAGTAAGTTTCCATTTCTTAAAAACATATTAATAAGTTTCAAAATAAGAGAGCTTTTGATTCAAATGTCCTCAAGAGAATACATGTATTTCCCAATTCAACAAGTGATTTAAAAATAAGCCTGGATGTAAAGATCCACTCCAGAGAGAAAATACATGAAGTAGAAGAAAGACAGGTCCCCCACAACTAAAATGGAAAGGTTATCATCCTGGTCACTCTCCTGGAGATGTCACAGAGATCTGAAGAGACTTAGTTTCTGGAAGCTCTGAGGGGCCTGAGTTAATTGCTCCTGTTGTTTTACCTATGGGGATGCAATCCCCTTCAGTTCCTTCAATCTTTCCCCTAACTTCCACAGTGATCCCTGACCTCAGTCTACTAGTTGGTTATAAGTCTCTGCACCTGTCTTAGTCAGCTGCTGGTAAAGCCTTTCAGAGGGCAGACATGTTAGGATCCTGTCTGTGACCACAACATGGTATTAATAAGTGATGGGATTTATTGCCTACGCATGGGCTGGCCTTTAAGCCACCAACCAAAGAGTATACATACATAGGCTGGACAGTGGCCCCCTGCACATATGTAGCAGAGGACTGCTCTGTCTGAACTCAATGAGAGAGTATGCACACAATCCTTTGGAAACTTGATGCCCCAGGGAAAAGGGATGATGGCAGGGGTAAGGTGAGGGTGGATTGGTGGGGGAAGCACCTTCTCAGATGCAAACTGTAGTGGGGGATTGGGTGAAGAACTTGGAAATAGGGGACAGGAAGGGGGAACATTTGGAAAATAAACAATAAAATATTTTAATATAAAGGAAGAATAAAAGAATCTACCTATCACATATGAAAAATAAATAATGGAATTGGTAGGTGTGGCAGCTAGACTGAGTCAGAACTGAGAAAGAATAGAGAGAATGAATTCTTTTTTTCCTGTTCAAGTGGAATTCTCAGAGGAATGAGTGAACTATTTAGAAGAATCCCCAGGAATTTATTTCGCACAGTTCTAAAGACTGTAATGTCCAAAATCAAGGTTGTAGTGATCACTCTCTGATGAGAGCTGACTTCTGGTTCAATATATTGCATTCTTTTTGCCTTTTCCTCGTATTGCAGAAAAGGCTAGGGACTGCTCTGGGATCCCTTACAATGGCACCAGTGACCCCATTTATTAGAGTTCAGCCTTTATGTCCTGAGTACTTCCCAGAGGCCCTCTATCCAAATGTCACATCGGAGTATGGTTTCTACTTACAAAATTTGTATGTGGAGACTGGAATTAAATCATGGCATTCTAGTCTAGCTTTTGCTACCATATTGTAATGCTTTTCACATGATTAAGTATTAATTTCTTCCCAATGGTGCTCAAAATCTTAACTTGTCCAGCCACCCACTCTGAAGTCCATCACTTTAATATCTAAGTCAAAAAGTAGTCTCAGTCAGGGAATAATACGTCCTGAAGCGTATTCTCTTCCAGCTACAAACCTGCAAAACCAAACATTCTCTGTGCTTCACTGGAATTCCAAGCATAAAAAAGACACCCTGTTCTGAAAGAGATATGTGGAAGACCAAAGCGTGACAGGTCCCAATAAAAATCTAAAACAGAGTAGGTAAAATTCCATTAGGCACTGAGGTTTAAGAAAACTGATTGCCCAGTTAGCTTTAATTATCAATGTGTTACACCCTACATTTATCCAAGAGTAAAGCCTAGATTGAGAAACTGCCTTGATCAGTTTGATCTGTTTATGTTTGGAATTGGTAGGTGTGGCAGCTGAAGTGAGCCAGATCTCAGAAAAATGGAAAGAATGAAGTGATTTTTTCCTGTTCAAGTGGAATTCTCAGAGGAATGAGTAAACTATTTAGAAGAATCCCCAATAATTTATTTCACACAGTTCTAATGTCTTATTATTTTTATTATTAACTGATCCAAGATGGCACAGCAAATAGTGGCTATAAGGATGCATATTCAAGTCATACTGAATTACAGAAGAAAAATAGTTAAGTGTGATGGAGTCCGAGTGTGAGTGGCAGAAAGCTTTCCTTCATGGTTCTTTCCTCTAGGTTTCTGCCTTGAGATCTTGTAATGAGTTCCTTCAGTGAAAGATGAGGACACAGAATGTAGGTCAAGGAATCATTTTTATTTCCAGGTTGCCTTTTCATCAAAACGACTTTTCATATCAATTGGATAAAACTAAATTAATAACTTTGAAAGGCTAATTTTCTGCCTTTTGGGCAATGCATGAAAACTGCATGGATTCCTAAATGCTCTGGGACCAAAGGTAATTCAATGTTAAACCATTCTGGACAGGAGGTGTTCTCTAGAGGCATTCCTAGTAAGCTCCACATCACATTCTGGGTCATTCTTCTACTGCCTTGAACCCTGGATTCTTCTATGTGAGTGTCTTGTCTCTATCAAACAATAAAATTGGAAATGTTTTCTGAAAACATGCTCCTAATTATTTTCAATAACAGTAAACTGAAAACTGCCTACACCTTTATTTCATGCTTCTTGTTGCTTACCAATTTCACCTTTAAGTTAATTTTGTTCTTAACTTTGGCTATAAGTAGTCAAGGACACGCAGGTGACTCCTATAACAGTTTGCTAAGAGATTTCTTTGGTTAAAAATCTGGTTTTAGCATCACCAAGTTGTACTTTGTATAGAACATTGAGAAAACCACACACTTCACCTTACTTCCCGAGTGTTTCATGATAGAACATCTTTTCCTTCACTGCTCAATAAGGCAGCATTTATAAATAATAGCATTCATGTATAAATGATATCTCATGATAATGGGCTTTATTATGTTTAGGTTATACAGATGTGCTCTGGGAAGCATGAGGATTCTTTCTGGCTATCTTCCTGTGTCCTCATATGTATGGTCAATAATGTCCTGTTCATAAAGTGACCCCCTTTTATAACATAAATCTCGAAACTTCTTCAGGCTCTATCTATTACACAGATCTCAAGATATTTCCACAATTTCATGTACTTCTTACATGACTGCCCCAACTTACTGATACACAGGTGTGTCTTACTTTGTCTTCACTGCTATGAAACAACAACATGGTTGGCAAAGTTTAAAGAATAATGTACTTCATTTTCTAACTCAATGAAGAATTGAGTGGGAATTTTGATTGCATTGAATCTATAGATTGCATTCATCAAGATGGCCATTTTTACTAAAAGCAATTCACAAATTAATTTTTTATAATCAAAAACCCAGGTTAGCAAAAAATATTTTCAAAAGTAAAAGAAATTCTTGGGGAATTGTCACCAAACCTCAAGAAGTATTACTTAACAGTAGTGATAAAAACTGCATTGTATTGGTACAGTGACAGGCAGGTAGATCAAAGTAATTGAAGACCCAGAAATTAACCCACGCACCAATGGTAACTTGGTCTTTTACAAAGGAGCTAAAACCATCCAGTGGGGGGAAAAAGACAGCATTTTCAACAAATCATGCTAGTTCAACTGGCAGTCAGCTTGTAGAAGAATGCACACCAATCTAATCTTATCTCCATGTACAAAGGTCAAGTCCATGTGGATCAAGGACCTCCACCTAAAACCACATACACTGAAACTAATAGAAGAGAAAGTGAGGAAGAGTCTTGAACATATGAGCACAGGAGAAGTTTCCTGAACAGAACAACAATGGCTTATGCTCCTTATGCTCAAAGATCAACAATTGACAAATAGGACATCATAAAATGTCAAAGCTTCTACAAGGCGAAGGACACTGTCGATAGGACAAAATGGCAACTAACAAATTGGGAAAAGATCTTTACCAATCTTACATCTGATAGAGCACTAATATCCAATATATACAAAGAATTCAAGAAATTAGACTCCAGAGAACCAAATAATCCTATTTAAAAATGAGGTACAGTGTTAAAGAAAGGAATATTGAATGGCCACAAAGCACCTAAAGAGATGTTTAACATATTTAGTCATCAAGGAAATGCAAATCAAAACAACTGAGATTCCACTTCACACAGTCAGATCGATCTGCTAAGATCAAAAACTAGGTGACAGCAGATGCCTGCAAGAATGTGGAGAAAGAGGACTACTCCTCCATTGTTGGTAGGATTGCAACCAGTCTGAAAATCAATCTGGAGGTTCCTCAGAGAATTGAGCATATTACCAGAGGAACCAGGTATACCACTCCTAGGCATATACCCAATAGATGCTCCAAAATGTAAAAAGGACCCATGTTCCACTATGTTCATAGCAGTCTTATTTATAATAGCCAGAAACTGGAAAGAATGCAGATGTACTTTAATAGATGAATAGATACAGAAAATGTGATACATTTACACAATAAAGCACTACTCAGCTATTAAAAACAATGAATTCATGAAATTCTAAGGCAAATGGATGGAACTAGAAAATATCATCCTGAGTGAGGTAACCCAGTCACAAAAAGAATACACATGGTATGTACTCACTGATGAGTGGATATTAGCACAAAAGCTCTGAATACCCACGATATAATTCACAGACCATATGAAGCTCAAGAAGGAAGGCCAAAATGTGGACTCTTCAGTACTTCTTAGAAGGGGGAACAAAACACTAACAGGAGGTAGATGGTGAGAGGGACTTGAGAAGAAGAGATGAGGGGAAGTGGAAAAGCAGGACAGTATCAGGTATGAGAAGAGGTAGGGATGATATCCAGAGGGTCAGGAATTTGAGCAGAATGTGTACCAATGGTTGATGGGAAACTGGGTGTAGCTACCAGCAAGTTCCAGATGCCAGGAAAGCAAGAGACTTTCAGGACTCAACAGAGATGAGATTAGCTGAAATGTCCCACAAAGGAGAGGGGGAACCTGTAGAGATCATATCCAGAGTTAGGCAGTGGGGTATGGGGCCACCTGCCCTTCTCAAAATTTTATCTCAGAATTGCTCCTGTCTAAAGGAAATACAGGGACAAAGAGTGGAACAAAGACTGAAGGAAAGGCCATCCAGATACTGCCCCACCTGAGGATCCATCCCACATGCAGCCACTGAACCCTGTCACTATTGCTGATGCCAAGAAGTGCTTGCTGACAGGAGCCTGATATGGGTGTCTCCTGAGAGGCTCTGTCAGACCCTTACCAATACAGATGAGGATGCTTGCAGCCAACCATTGGACTGAGCACAGGACCGCACTGGAGTTAGAGAAAGGACTGAATGAAGTAAAGGGTTTGCAACACCAAAGGAAGAAAACAATATTAACCAACCAGATCGCCCAGAGGTCCCGGGGACTAAACCACCAACCAAAGAGTATACATGGAGGTACTCATGGTTCCAGTCGCATATTTAGCAGAGGATTGCATCATCTGGCATCAATAGGAGGAGAGGCCCTTGGTGCTGTGAAAGCTTGATTCTCTAGTGTAGATGAATGCCCGGGTCGGTGAGGTGGGAATGGTTGGGTAGGAGAGGGAGCATCCTCATAGAAGCAGGGGGAAACTGGGAAAGGAGAATAACATTTGAAATGTAAATATATAAAATGTCCAGTTAAAAAAAAAGTAAAGAAAAGATTAATGTATTGGTCAACATTTTTGTCTCCTGGACCAAATAGCCAACAAAAGAGTTTAAGGGAGAAAGGATTCATTTTAACTCATCGTTTTAGCCTTTGTTTACAATCATTGCTGACTCTACACAAGGTGAGTGAGGAGTTTATGAAAGAGGGTACTTTTCACTGTGTAAAGGCTGAGGTTCAGAATGAGACCCAGAGCCAGGGAAATGTTAATATGTCAATTATGGTTTTCTTCCAGCTTTCCTTTGCCTCCTTATAGTTTCAAACTTCCCAAATTAATGGGGAGGAAGCTGTCCTTATGGAAAGAACATCATATATGAACCAAATATATATAGATATTAATTACTCATGGTTCCAGTGGTCAACAATTCCAAGACCAATATATGTGCTGATGGAGCTTCTGGTGAGTGTTTGTCTTCCGCTCCATGGAAAGAGACCATTCCCTTTTTTTGTTGTTATTGCTTGGCTTTTCTGGGTTTTTTGTTTTGTTTTGCTGCTGTTGTTGTTGTTGTGTTGTTTGCTTTTTTGTTTTGGGGATATAAGTCTATGTTGCTAAAAGGCCTGTACAGATATCTGATGTACCGTTTGTAAGGGTATAATTTATTATATGTTGCTCTCCAAGACATCACCTTGAAATATCACATTGCCTATTACGTTGCAGGTCTGGCTTTTGGATGGAAAAATAAACATCCTGTCCATGGTGGTTTTTATTTCTTATCCATTAGCATTGTAAAGATCCTATTGCAAGTGTTTCTACATTGATTTTCAAGTATAAAATTAAGTTTTGTTAACTATACTTTTTTTTCTTCAGAAGTTTTCATTTAAATTTTAAATGAAGTATTTTCTCTTCAAAAGAGTTATTATTTTATCTCTAGTCTGGGTCATAGTGACCCCAATTATGTCTTCTTTTGAGAACAAAAGAGTGTTCAATTCCATGTATGGAAACTTGTAGAACTTTTTACTGTTCCTTATTTGAGAGATCTTTAATAGAAAAGAATTCCTGAGACACAGAATGATTTTAAAACTTAGTTTTTGCTATTGAAAACATTACTGTAAATATTCTGAGGGAAAAGACAGGTTTTGACACATGCTTGACATAATTCAATATATTGGAAAATTAGATTGATAAACTATATAAACTAGTCTTATTTTCTACTCAAATTTTATTGTTTTGATTATAAAGATATTTTTCAAAGGTCATCTTGGTTTTACAGGAAAGAAAATAAAATATAACCAATGTTTCTATTAGTGAAAAATGATACAACTCATATCTGAGGTGATGGAGAGATGAAATTTTAATAGGATTGATGTTGAAGAAATAGGTGTGCTTCAATTCAGATGGACATGTCTCAAGACAGAAAGTAATTCAGGCTTACCAGTCAAGAATGTCAAAATGTACTTAGGAGAACTTGGTACACATAAGACGTTGAAGCTGAGTTCTGGGGAAAAAATGCATTCCAAAAATTTCCAATAGGAAATAACATTTTTATAGTTCTGCAAAATGTTCAAAGAATAGAGCATCTGGCAGGAAAGGGAAATTCATTGACCTTACACTAATTTCAAAACAGCTCTCAAAAATACTATTTACAAATTTATGTTTTGGTTTTCAATGAACTAATAAGGCTACATTGCCGTTTACATTTTTAAAAAATTGCTACATTATATGTTAGTAAAACAAAAATGTAGACTTCTGTCTTTTAGAAATAAAATACTTCAAAAAGGCTTTAGCAAGAATAAGAGCTGGATACAGTTTTCAAGGTTCTAGCTACAATAAAAATGTTCTCAATGCACATTTACTTAACAGATTCAGCTTCTTTTCAGTTCTGTATCCCATTTAAGGAGATGTTGCTTCTATTACAGGATAGTGATGGCATTTACATTGAACGTATGTGTATATTTTGGTCATTTGTGTCCTGATAATTGTTTGAACCTTTTTTATTATTGCAGTTCAGTTTTCATAAAACCTACTTCTATTGAACGGGTTTGCCATGCATTTCTCGGCCTTTGGGTTTAATTTAAAATTTATGTATGTTAAGAAAAAATACTGCCCCTCTCTTTCCTTCCTTCCTGGCTCCCACCCTCTTTAACCCTGAGAATATGTCAAAAGAATCTGGCTGTTTATTTCTGATAGTGAAATTAGAGGGAAACTTTATTTTGCAGTATTATACACCTATGTTGTTTTATAATTATCTTCAATTTGCTTTAGGATAAAATAAATAAATATTAAAATACAATATAAAAATTATTAATTCTCAGCACTTGGCTTTGTCTAGTTCTGAAAGTTTGTACTTATGCTATATATATTAACTAAATTTTTTTGAATACCATAAAATGGTAAATGAACTTAATCAGACTTTTCTTTTAAGTTATTTTAGTATTTACATTCTGGTCATTGCCCGATCCCAGCCCCACTAGTTCTGCCTTCCCACAGTTCCTCATACCATTCTTCCTATCCCTTGTCTCTAAGAGGGTGCTTCCCTTCACCAGGCCTCCCCTTTTTCAGGGACCTCAAGCCTCTGGAGGATTAAGTACATCTTCTCCCATTGAAGACAGACCAAGCAGTCCTCTGATATTTATATGCCAAGGTCCTTTAACCAGCCCCTGTATGCTCCTGCTTGGTGGCTCTGTCTCTTGGAGTTCCCTGGAGTCTGGGTTAGTTGGGTCTGGTGGTCTTCCTGTGCAGTCATTCTCCCCTTCAGCTTCTTTAACCCTTCCCCCAATTCAACCATAAGGTCCCCGACTTCACCACAATGGTTGGGTATAAGTATGTGCCTTTGTCTCAGCCTGTTTTAAGCATATCATAGCATCAGTAAGAGTGTTAGATGTTGGTGGATCCCCATGAGATGGAGCCCAAGTTGAGCCAGTCATTGAACTACCTTTCTTTCAATCGCTTTTCCATATTTGTCCCTTTATTACAGAAAATATTTAGTTTGGCTCCTAAAAAATGACTGTTATCCAAAGATGAAGATTTACACATACATAAATGTAAACACACTTAATAAATATAAAATGTCTTTGATGAATCAATACTAATGCTCATATATATATATATATATATATATATGTATGTATGTATATGGACACACAACCACATACGCACAACCTCCCCAGGAGTTTTTAAAGTTTCAATATTTCACAGATTATTTATTGATTGACAAACATTCCAGCACAGTTTCCAGTTATTCTCACATAAATATACTGCAAATTTTCTATATTATCCATTAACTTAGAGAATTAGGGGCGATTGTATGATAACTCTGAAAATATATTTCATAGAGGTACACATATTAATTATTGACTTATCATTGCTTAAAATTACTTACTAGTCTCCTAACTACGTGATACTCTAACAAAATATAATGGACTGGGTAGCTTAAACAACAAACAGTAGAAATCACATATGTGCAGTTGTAAGAAGGCCAACATCAAAGCAATGGTATATTCAGCATCGAATGGGGAAATGAGGGACTGCTGATCTTCAGATGAAAATCTTCCTCCTGAATCTTCACATGGCCTGGAGAGGAAGCAAACCTCTTGCTTACTCATGCAAAGAAAATAATACCATTTTTTAGTTCAGACTTTTTGATCTCACCTAATTCCAATTACTTCCCAAAGATCTTGCCTCTTAACCCTGCTATATTAGAGAAAAGGCATTTCAAATCAAGAATCTGAAAGGGAATGAGGATAACAAGCATGGATATGTAGTTCTAACAGAGGACAGAACTCAAATATCAGGTTCTTTGAGGGAATGTGAGCTACTTATCCAGTCATGTTTTAGTTTTCTCTAAAATCAAAATGCATAGGTTTAAATAATGGAATCGAATAGGCAAAGGCAATGATGTCACTGGTCTAATGAGAATTGCCATATTTAAATTAATACAATTGGGTGAGATATGGTTTGTTATTAAATAGAACCAATTAGTAAATGTACTATTGTGGTGATCTTATGTGCACTATGTTGAGATTATCTTTGTATTTTTCCGTTGCTGATTTCTGTACTGGCAGAGATCTGATTACAGGCCAGATGTTGGTATTGCCGTTTTTATGAAGCATTTCCTGGCTTACTAGTTTGTGAACCTCATTCTAAGAGAGGAGAAGCAGGACTTCTTGCAGAGATAGGGACTGTGGGAAGGAATCT
Organism: Rattus norvegicus; assembly: GCF_021556685.1. Classification (NCBI taxonomy): domain Eukaryota; kingdom Metazoa; phylum Chordata; class Mammalia; order Rodentia; family Muridae; genus Rattus; species Rattus norvegicus. Next base: position 61,320,024 of record NC_141544.1, on the reverse strand, counting down.
CAGGCAGGAGAATTCTGTATACAGAGGTGGGAGGAAAAGATGCCAAACAGATTATCTGAGAATTAACTGGCAGGATTATAGGAGAGTTACATAGCAGGATGTATAAGAGAATAATTGGGTAATTTAAGTGAGAGAGCTTGCTGAGAGGTAGCCAACGAAGGCCAAAACTGAATAGTAGTAGTAGTAATAGTAGTAGTAGTAGTAGTAGTAGTAGTAGTAGTAGTAGTAGTGATGATGATGATGATGATGATGATGATGATGATGATAATAATAATAATAATAATAATAATAATAAAACGCTCTGTGTCATTGGGCAGCTGGCATTTCAGAGACAGTTCAGGAATAATGCAGATGCTATAGATATAATCCATTCATTAAAAGAAAGTAAATCTTAATAGAGAATTAGAAATATATTAAAGATAACGTCACATATATGAGAAATACAGAAAAAATATATATGTACATTCTGGATTTATTCTGGATTTGAACACTACTCTTTTAAAATCTCTTTATAAAAGATGCTACTTTTCATTGGGAAGGAATTTGCTTACTGGTGAGACAGACATCTGTGTGTGGGATACGTCACTGCGAGCTGTTTCAATTTATCATAGTAGATCCCTGTGGGAGACATAGACTGTTTTATAACATGGGGTGAGCAGCATGAATCCTGGCAGACCTCACTAAATTCTTAGCTGTAGAGAAATCATTGCTACGTCTAAAATCTCCTTTGCCTATGGACACATGAATATATTCTTTCCACAGACCTTTGTAAGAGTAAACTTTGTAAAGTATAAAATTATTGGAAACTGAGAGAAGTGAAAATTTGTCCTTATATTTAAAGCTGGTTTAAATGAAATCTTGTTATAATTTCTATTACCTATATATTATACACAATCATTAAAATGCTGGAATAAAATGTATTTTCTAGTTTTATTTGAGTTTATAAGGATTATCTGGATGGATACAACTGATACATTATTAATGACAGGGCAGAATTACAAGTTTGGCTTACACAGTAATCCAAAAGTGGCCATCTGTACACTATATAATGTAAGAACCTAGGAGCTGCTCAGTCTACAAGGTTAAATGGCTTCCTAGGAAGTCCCAATCTGCCTCAGAAGGCCGCTTGTTTTCAGTCTACATTGGTAAACCAATAGTCCAATGTAATTAAAGGATCAGCCCCTAAGGAGATGCACTCATCAGCAAGGAGTGAATGTAAGTAGGCAAATGTACCACTGCTTTATTTCTCTGACATCTTTATATCTGGACCTCCACAAGAAGATACTTTACTCTCTGGGGGAATGTTCCTACCCTTTGATATTCCTTACTAGTAGTGTCCTCACAGATCTGTCTATAGGCACATCTCTCTTTTTTTTTTTTAATTTTTTTTATTAACTTGAGTATTTCTTATATACATTTCGAGTGTTATTCCCTTTCCCGGTCTCCGGGCAAACATCCCCCTCCCCCCTCGCCTTCCTTATGGGTGTTCTCCTCCCAACCCTCCCCCCATTGCCGCCCTCCCCCCCATAGTCTAGTTCACTGGGGGTTCAGTCTTAGCAGGACCCAGGGCTTCCCCTTCCACTGGTGCTCTTACTAGGATATTCATTGCTACCTATGGGGTCAGAGTCCAGGGTCAGTCCATGTATAGTCTTTAGGTAGTGGCTTAGTCCCTGGAAGCTCTGGTTGCTTGACATTGTTGTACATATGGGGTCTCAAGCCACTTCAAGCTCTTCCAGTTCTTTCTCTGATTCCTTCAACGGGGGACCTATTCTCAGTTCAGTGGTTTGCTGCTGGCATTCGCCTCTGTATTTGCTGTATTCTGGCTGTGTCTCTCAGGAGCGATCTACATCCGGCTCCTGTCGGTCTGCACTTCTTTGCTTCATCCATCTTGTCTAATTGGGTGGCTGTATATGTATGGGCCACATGTGGGGCAGGCTCTGAATGGGTGTTCCTTCAGTCTCTGTTTTAATCTTTGCCTCTCCCTTCCCTGCCAAGGGTATTATTTTTCCTCATTTAAAGAAGGAGTGAAGCATTCACATTTTGATCATCCGTCTTGAGCTTCGTTTGTTCTAGGGATCTAGGGTAATTAAAGCATTTGGGCTAATAGCCACTTATCAATGAGGGCATACCATGTATGTCTTTCTGTGATTGGGGTAGCTCACTCAGGATGATATTTTCCAGTTCCAACCATTTGCCTATGAATTTCATAAACTCATTGTTTTTGATAGCTGAGTAATATTCCATTGTGTAGATGTACCACATTTTCTGTATCCATTCCTCTGTTGAAGGGCATCTGGGTTGTTTCCAGTTTCTGGCTATTATAAATAAGGCTGCAATGAACATAGTGGAGCACGTGTCTCTTTTATATGTTGAGGCATCTTTTGGGTATATGCCCAAGAGAGGTATAGCTGGATCCTCAGGCAGTTCAATTTCCAATTTTCTGAGGAACCTCCAGACTGATTTCCAGAATGGTTGTACCAGTCTGCAATCCCACCAACAATGGAGGAGTGTTCCTCTTTCTCCACATCCTCGCCAGCATCTGCTGTCACCTGAGTTTTTGATCTTAGCCATTCTCTCTGGTGTGAGGTGAAATCTCAGGGTTGTTTTGATTTGCATTTCCCTTATGACTAAAGATGTTGAACATTTCTTTAGGTGTTTCTCAGCCATTCGGCATTCCTCAGCTGTGAATTCTTTGTTTAGCTCTGAACCCCATTTTTTAATAGGGTTATTTGTTTCCCTGCGGTCTAACTTCTTGAGTTCTTTGTATATTTTGGATATAAGGCCTCTATCTGTTGTAGGATTGGTAAAGATCTTTTCTCAATCTGTTGGTTGCCGTTTTGTCCTAACCACAGTGTCCTTTGCCTTACAGAAGCTTTGCAGTTTTATGAGATCCCATTTGTCGATTCTTGATCTTAGAGCATAAGCAATTGGTGTTTTGTTCAGGAAATTTTTTCCAGTGCCCATGTGTTCCAGATGATTCCCTAGTTTTTCTTCTATTAGTTTGAGTGTGTCTGGTTTGATGTGGAGGTCCTTGATCCACTTGGACTTAAGATTTGTACAGGGTGATAAGCATGGATCGATCTGCATTCTTCTACATGTTGACCTCCAGTTGAACCAGCACCATTTGCTGAAAATGTTATCTCTTTTCCATTGGATGGTTTTGGCTCCTTTGTCAAAAATCAAGTGACCATAGGTGTGTGGGTTCATTTCTGGGTCTTCAATTCTATTCCATTGGTCTATCTGTCTGTCTCTGTACCAATACCATGCAGTTTTTATCACTATTGCTCTGTAATACTGCTTGAGTTCAGGGATAGTGATTCCCCCTGAAGTCCTTTTATTGTTGAGGACAGCTTTAGCTATCCTGGGTTTTTTGTTATTCCAGATGAATTTGCAAATTGTTCTGTCTAACTCTTTGAAGAATTGGATTGGTATTTTGATGGGGATTGCATTGAATCTGTAGATTGCTTTTGGTAAAATGGCCATTTTTACTATATTAATCCTGCCAATCCATGAGCATGGGAGATCTTTCCATCTTCTGAGGTCTTCTTCAATTTCTTTCCTCAGTGTCTTGAAGTTCGTATTGTACAGATCTTTTACTTGCTTGGTTAAAGTCACACCGAGGTACTTTATATTATTTGGGTCTATTATGAAGGGTGTCGTTTCCCTAATTTCTTTCTCGGCTTGTTTCTCTTTTGTATAAAGGAAGGCAACTGATTTATTTGAGTTAATTTTATACCCAGCCACTTTGCTGAAGTTGTTTATCAGCTTTAGTAGTTCTCTGGTGGAACTTTTGGGATCACTTAAATATACTATCATATCATCTGCAAATAGTGATATTTTGACCTCTTCTTTTCCGATCTGTATCCCCTTGATCTCCTTTTGTTGTCTGATTGCTCTGGCTAGAACTTCAAGAACTATATTGAATAAGTAGGGAGAGAGTGGGCAGCCTTGTCTAGTCCCTGATTTTAGTGGGATTGCTTCAAGTTTCTCTCCATTTAGTTTAATGTTAGCAACTGGTTTGCTGTATATGGCTTTTACTATGTTTAGGTATGGGCCTTGAATTCCTATTCTTTCCAGGACTTTTATCATGAAGGGGTGTTGAATTTTGTCAAATGCTTTCTCAGCATCTAATGAAATGATCATGTGGATCTGTTCTTTCAGTTTGTTTATATAATGGATCACGTTGATGGTTTTCTGTATATTAAACCATCCCTGCATGCCTGGGATGAAGCCTACTTGATCATGGTGGATGATTGTTTTGATGTGCTCTTTAATTCGGTTTGCCAGAATTTTGTTGAGTATTTTTGCGTCAATATTCATAAGGGAAATTGGTCTGAAGTTCTCTTTCTTTGTTGTGTCTTTGTGTGGTTTAGGTATAAGAGTAATTGTGGCTTCATAGAATGAATTCGGTAGTGATCCATCTGTTTCAATTTTGTGGAATAGTTTGGATAATATTGGTATGAGGTCTTCTATGAAGGTTTGATAGAATTCTGCACTAAACCCGTCTGGACCTGGGCTCTTTTTGGTTGGGAGACCTTTAATGACTGCTTCTATTTCCTTAGGAGTTATGGGGTTGTTTAACTGGTTTATCTGTTCCTGATTTAACTTCGATACCTGGTATCTGTCTAGGAAATTGTCCATTTCCTGAAGATTTTCAAGTTTTGTTGAATATAGGTTTTTATAGTAAGATCTGATGATTTTTTGAATTTCCTCCGAATCTGTAGTTATGTCTCCCTTTTCATTTCTGATTTTGTTAATTTGGACGCACTCTCTGTGTCCTCTCGTTAGTCTGGCTAAGGGTTTACCTATCTTGTTGATTTTCTCAAAGAACCAACTTTTGGTTCTGTTGATTCTTTCTATGGTCCTTTTTGTTTCTACTTGGTTGATTTCAGCTCTGAGTTTGATTATTTCCTGCCTTCTACTCCTCCTGGGTGTATTTGCTTCTTTTTGTTCTAGAGCTTTTAGGTGTGCTGTCAAGCTGCTGACATATGCTCTTTCCTGTTTCTTTCTGCAGGTACTCAGCGCTATGAGTTTTCCTCTCAGCACAGCTTTCATTGTGTCCCATAAGTATGGGTATGTTGTACCTTCATTTTCATTAAATACTAAAAAGTTTTTAATTTCTTTCTTTATTTCTTCCTTGACCAGGTTATCATTGAGTAGAGCATTGTTCAATTTCCACGTATATGTGGGCATTCTTCCCTTATTGTTATTGAAGACCAGTTTTAGGCCGTGGTGGTCCGATAGCACGCATGGGATTATTTCTATCTTTCTGTACCTGTTGAGGCCCGTTTTTTGACCAATTATATGGTCAATTTTGGAGAAAGTACCATGAGGAGCTGAGAAGAAGATATATCCTTTTGCTTTAGGATAGAATGTTCTATAAATATCCGTTAAGTCCATTTTGCTCATGACTTCTCTTAGTCTATCGACATCACTGTTTAATTTCAGTTTCCATGATCTGTCCATTGATGAGAGTGGGGTGTTGAAATCTCCCACTATTATTGTGTGAGGTGCAATGTGTGTTTTGAGCTTTAGTAAGGTTTCTTTTACGTATGTAGGTGCCCTTGTATTTGGGGCATAGATATTTAGGATTGAAAGTTCATCTTGGTGGATTTTTCCTTTGATGAATATGAAGTGTCCTTCCTTATCTTTTTTGATGACTTTTAGTTGAAAATTGATTTTATTTGATATTAGAATGGCTACTCCAGCTTGCTTCTTCTGACCATTTGCTTGGAAAGTTGTTTTCCAGCCTTTCACTCTGAGGTAGTGTCTGTCTTTGTCTCTGAGGTGTGTTTCCTGTAGGCAGCAGAATGTAGGGTCCTCGTTGCGTATCCAGTTTGTTAATCTATTTCTTTTTATTGGGGAGTTGAGGCCATTGATGTTGAGAGATATTAAGGAATAGTGATTATTGCTTCCCGTTATATTCATATTTGGATGTGAGGTTATGTTTGTGAGCTTTCACTCTCTTTGTTTTGTTGCCAAGACGATTAGTTTCTTGCTTCTTCTAGGGTATAGCTTGCCTCCTTATGTTGGGCTTTACCATTTATTATCCTTTGTAGTGCTGGATTTGTAGAAAGATATTGTGTAAATTTGGTTTTGTCATGGAATATCTTGGTTTCTCCATCTATGTTAATTGAGAGTTTTGCAGGATACAGTAACCTGGGCTGGCATTTGTGTTCTCTTAGGGTCTGTATGACATCCGTCCAGGATCTTCTGGCCTTCATAGTTTCTGGCGAGAAGTCTGGTGTGATTCTGATAGGTCTGCCTTTATATGTTACTTGACCTTTTTCCCTTACTGCTTTTAATATTCTTTCTTTATTTTGTGCGTTTGGTGTTTTGACAATTATGTGACGGGAGGTGTTTCTTTTCTGGTCCAATCTATTTGGAGTTCTGTAGGCTTCTTGTATGCCTATGGGTATCTCTTTTTTTAGGTTAGGGAAGTTTTCTTCTATGATTTTGTTGAAGATATTTACTGGTCCTTTGAGCTGGGAGTCTTCACTCTCTTCTATACCTATTATCCTTAGGTTTGATATTCTCATTGAGTCCTGGATTTCCTGTATGTTTTGGACCGGTAGCTTTTTCCGCTTTACATTATCTTTGACAGTTGAGTCAATGATTTCTATGGAATCTTCTGCTCCTGAGATTCTCTCTTCCATCTCTTGTATTCTGTTGGTGAAGCTTGTATCTACAGCTCCTTGTCTCTTCTTTTGGTTTTCTATATCCAGGGTTGTTTCCATGTGTTCTTTCTTGATTACTTCTATTTCCATTTTTAATTCCTTCAACTGTTTGATTGTTTTTTCCTGGAATTCTTTCAGGGATTTTTGCGATTCTTTCAGGGATTTTTGCGATTCCTCTCTGTAGGCTTCTACTTGTTTATTAATGTTTTCCTGTGTTTCCCTGAGGGAGTTCTTCACGTCTGTCTTGAAGTCCTCCAGCATCATGATCAAATATGATTTTGAAACTAGATCTTGCTTTTCTGGTGTGTTTGGATATTCCATGTTTGTTTTGGTGGGAGAATTGGGCTCCGATGATGCCATGTAGTCTTGGTTTCTGTTGCTTGTGTTCCTGCGCTTGCCTCTCGCCATCATATTATCTCTAGTGTTCCTTTGTTCTGCTATTTCTGACAGTGGCTAGACTGTCCTATAAGCCTGTGTGTCAGGAGTGCTGTAGACCTGTTTTCCTCTCTTTCAGTCAGTTATGGGGACAGAGTGTTCTGTTTTCGGGCGTGTAGTTTTTCCTCTTTACAGGTCTTCAGCTGTTCCTGTGGGCCTGTGTCTTGAGTTCACCAGGCAGCTTTCTTGCAGCAGAAAAGTTGGTCTTACCTGTGGTCCCGAGGCTCAAGTTCGCTCGCGGGGTGCTGCCCATGGGCTCTTTGCGGCGGCAGCAACCAGGAAGACCTGTGCCGCCCCTTCCGGGAGCTTATGCAGCCTCAGGAGTGCCCACCTGACCAGGCGGTGAAGTCTCTTTCCCACGGGGTCTGGGAGCAGAGAGCTGCTGCGGGCCGGGATCCGAGGGTGTGGGACTTCCGGTAAACACAGGACGTGCCCGGTCCTAGAGGAGTTCTGCCTCTGTGTGTCCCGATTTCACCAGGCAGCTTTCTTGCAACAGACAAGTTGGTCTTACCTGTGGTCCCGAGGCTCAAGTTTGCTTGCGGGGTGCTGCCCATGGGCTCTCTGGGGCGGCAGCAACCAGGAAGTAGGCACATCTCTTAATCCCAGATCAGATTAAGTTGAAAAACAAAGTTAATCATCATTTATGTTTAATACAAATGATAGTCAAAATATTATGAGACTATTTCATAATGGCAGCAACATTAAATACTGTCTGTGTGAGCTTATACTTTGTGAGTACTATATACTTTGCTTAGTGTGTATATCTGTACATCCCTTTACACAAATGCTCCAGTCAAAGGAAATAGCAACACAGGGGACAAGTCTTCATCCAGAAAGGAATCTCATGTGGCATTTCATTGCCCAATACCCAAAAATCATTTTATAAAGTTTTTTTTACATACATATATATATATATATTATCTCTTTGCTGCAAAGAGATTATAAAAATCTATTGCATCACTCATATTGAAACTCACTTCACAGTACAAAATACTAAGATTTGGGCCCTTTTCAATGCAAGACTTAATAATTAGGTAACGGAATAATAAAAGCAGCGCGTGTTTGCCTCTTTCTTCTGTTTCTCCTGTAATGTGAGGACACAGGACTCATCTCTCCAAAGGCTTCTCTAAAGCAGAACTGTGGAAGTTGTAAAGTCACAGAACCTGCTGATGACATCACCTAAGACTTTCCCACTCCCAAGACAGTGAGAAATAGGCTTCCGTATTTCATATTGCCCAATTTTTATTTTTTAACAATAACAAAAGATGAAAAAAGCATTGGGCATTTGTTCTGAGGAAAAGAAAAATGGAGACTCTCCAGCCGTCTTGTGGGAGGGGAGTCAGAAGAGGTAAAAGAGGTCCGAGATCTGTTGTGCCTGAGCATTTTTAGGAAATAAACTGTTAATTTCTAGTATCCATTGTTCATCTGTAGCATTCTTCAGTCGGGTATATTTCACTTTTGGATGAAAATTCCTATTACTATTTTCTCTGTAATAGTCATTTTCTCTCTCTTTTTGGCTATTTACACATTTTTTCCAATCTCTAGGTTTGATGTTTTTGATAATTTTATTTCTAGTCACATTTCTTTCTTTTATTTTATTGGATATGGTCACATTTCTTTCTAACATCTTCCTACCATTTGGTAGGCTATGAATATTATATAGAAAAGAACTTGGAAATAAGTTATGTACATACTTAGAAATTTCATACTTCAGTCTGCCAGTGTATGCGTGCATGCATGAGTGTGCACGTGAGTGGTGGTGGTGGGCAAGTCTTAATAAATAACTGAGGTGGGATTGATTTTGCTGAATGGTCTGAAGATCCTAGCCAACATCATGACGTTAGGAAGGCTTCAGCACTGGATCAAAACTTCATATCTGAGCAGATGCCTCTCAAACTCATTCAAGCTTCATGGGTTCCATGGAAGCTTTACGAGCTGTGGGAAGCCTCTGCTATACCAGATGGCCTCTCAGTGTTGTGTGTTAGCTTTCCTCATGTAACATGAAGACCTCTCCTCTATGCAGCCCTTTCACCGGGCTCGCTGTCAAGATGGCTTCATATGCCCAACGGGACCTCTCTGAGGTGCTTTGTTTCACTTAAATCCTTCCTCTATTCTCAGGTTCTGATCATTTTTTCCCTTTCAGGTAAATCTTATTGGGCAGTCCTTTACCTAGCTTGGAAACTTGGATGAAAGCTTGGAAATATTTTAGGAGTTGAATTCTGTCTCTCACTACTAGTCCTTATCTGTGCAGAAAATCCAAGGTACCATATCCCCCATTCCTCACTTCTTCATCTTAAATGAATGAAGACAGACAACGTCACAGGGTGCAAGGTGAAAATTGGATGGGACCTGTTAGGAGGTGTTATCACCAGCTTAGATCCCTGAGCATTCACTTTCTAAATCTCAATTTTCTCATCATTAGAATTACTTTCTCTTCTCCCAAAGTGCCACCGTGAGTACCCACAGGGGTGTTTTTCCTAGATCGCTATGTTTTTACATTTGGGTTTTCAGTTCATTCTGACTTGTTTTCTCAGTGCCCAAATTGTAAATATCTATTACTGGACCTGTTGTCATTGTTATATTTAAAGCAACATGTTAGCATTTTTATACATTAAATAAAGGTGAATCCTAACATAATAAAACTACATGAATCTCATCTTCGTTCTCTTTGTATCTTTGTATTGCATTAATTTCTAAGTTTAGGCTCATATTAGGATGCTTATATGCTTCTATGGTTCCATGATAGGTTTAAAAATTTACAAATGTTTGGAGTGTTACGTAAATGGTATATTACCTCAATTGGATACAATACTGTATTAACTCTTCTAACCAGAAATGAACAGAAATCTCTCAGACTCACTTCATAGTAACACAAGAGAGGAAATTAAATAAATGAAAGCATTAATTGCTTCAAGTTAGGAGACTATTTTATTTTGGCTTATAGAGGAGACTAGTGAGATTCATGTGATAGTCAAATGTAGTGTATACTGTCCATGCCCTGCCCTTCTACATCTGCTGCTTTTCGTTTGTTCTTCGTGTCCTTAATCCCACGTTAGAAGAACCTTCAAGTGTTCCTTTACACTAGCTTCCTAAAAAATTACCCTTGTTTTGGTAGAGTGTCAGGTAACACTGATCTTGCATAATTCTTCATTTATGACTTTTCACCCTTTTTTTTCCACATCCATTACTACAGCATAATTATCAATTAGAAAACCTCATGAATGTTTCTTTTCAAGGGTTCTTGTTGTATTCTTGTCAAATTTCCTGACCCTGATCACCTTTATTCCTTGTCACCTCTCACATAGTGTTCTCTAAAACAAGCACTTTCTCTGCATTGTTCCAATGATGAATGTTCTTCCTGAGAAGCAACCAGGATAATTACTTTAATTTTAGTTTTTCAAAATTGTCTTTGGGATGATCTATCTTGGTGCTAATGTGTCCTCATGTTTTGTCACAGCTTACATTTTTTTCAAGAACAGCCCTTCTGAGCTGATGCAGATATTTAGGACAACTTCTGAAAATGAGAATTTCTTTATTTTCGTAGCAGTAGAATAAAAAATAAATAATTTTTCTGGACACTCTAAGTCCCTTCAACATACAAACTATTCAATTTTTAACTAATAATAAACAACTATGGTACTATGTCATAAATCAAAGTATAATTTATATTTCAAAGCTGCTTACCTTTATTTTAATATATGTAATATTTTCTATGAAAATAATCCATTGAAGATCTATCTGTACCTAAAAATACTTGTCCCAGAATATTCAGAAAAAATAGAAGAGGAATGCTAAAAATATTAAGAAGAAAGGAGTCTCTCTCTCTCTCTCTCTCTCTCTCTCTCGCTCTCTCTCTCTCTCTCTCTCTCACACACACACACACACACACACACACACACACACACACACACACACACAGTGTATGTTTCCTTCATACAGTCCATCAAAACTACTATATTAATAACTACTCCTATTCCATGAATCATGCACCTCAAACTTGCTATGCTTAAAACTGAATAGTAATAATGATTTCATTGTACCCGACTTCCTGTCCAGAGCTATGGTAATCCTGCATTTTTAGGAAGGCAAACTTCAGTACTTTCAAGGTCCGAGCCTATGAATCATAAATTAATGTCTTATTCTGAGAATGGGTAGAAATTGACTATTTTATTGAGCAAATGGCCCTGGAGTCCTTAGAAACATAAACAATGTATTTATATTCATTATATGCTAACTCGAATATTTCAAATCTCAAAGCTTGTAAATCCGGAGATTTTTCTTCTATAGGGATCATCAAGTTGCTTCTTGTAAACAGAGGGGCCGAAGGAGTTGTTGCAGATATACAGTGCATTCCATTTCAGGACAATAAGAGAGACGGGAACTTCCTGTTGAATATTAGCTGATAAAAATGCAGAAGGGAAGAGAAACAAGCGGAGCACAGTGGGTGAAGTAACCCTTAGCAACAACACTTATCATTTTTATGCTGGTTTAGTTGTACCCTAGGGCAGAGAGAGATTATTAATACTATTGTCTGAGCATAAACATGCATCTTCAAATGCAATATGACTAACAATAGTGATCACACCAGCCTCTCTGTACATGTTTCGCTAATAATTTCCTGATACTAACTGGCTATTTTCTTTAACCAAAGATTATTCCAAATACAATCTTGTATTTAGCAAAGGTCTACAAATGGGTTATGATAGTCACCATGTTTAAAATTGTTACATGTGTGTCAATAACATTTAAAATTAGAACTTTCATGCTCTTACCTTGATGCACTCTCATGTTTTTCTCCAGGAAGGTAAATGACAGTGTTGTATAACAGGTTAGATAATAAATGTCCCCAAAAGTCTAGCCTATCAAGTGACAGATGGCACTTTGCATAGAGAGTGGAAATTTTAGGACGTGGAGCAATATGTAAACAAGGAGGAGGTCACTGAATAGCATACCCTTCAATGACATATTGGAGTCCAGATTCTCCTCTCTCTAATTCTCAGTAGGTGAGAAATGAGCACACACTCTCTCTCTCTGCATTGCTATTGTCTAAACAGAGGTCCAAAGTGAATGGTCTGAGACCTCTGAAAGGAAACGTTGCTGGAAAATAAACCTCCTGGCTTTCTCATGATTTACTTTTAGATATATCATCACAGTCTTGGAAAACCAACTGCCACAACGTTTCCAGGGAAATGAAGAGCCAACACAGAAGTGATAATTGACAGTTTGGAATTCTTACTATTTTGACATTACTGTATACAACTCAACCTAGTCCCCAAAGTCAGCACTGTGATTCTCCATATGTGATTCAAAAGGTACAAAAGCAACAGAATGTTCAGAGGAATTTGTTATGACTATAAATGTACAAGAAGAAAAGCATCCCCCTATTAGTTAATCAAGATGTTTGTGGCTGTGCACAATAAAGAATGGCTTGTAATTCTTCATGCAAATTAAATCACATTTTTCAGAGACACCATGAGAGAAAACTGTGTGGTAATTTCTCTAAGGAAGATAGACTAACAACTTGTTTGCTTACATGGTATAAAATCACTACATTCTAAATAATCCTGATGAGAAGGCAGTAGATGTCTAGTCTGGAATTGGCTCTTCTGTGGTTTTCTTATTATAGGATAAGAGTTTAGCTCTCTGGTGCAGATAAATAAATGATAAATGTTACAAAGAACAAGAAGGAGGACAAGTTTGCTTTCTTTTTTAAAAAATTTAAATTTTTTTAAATTTTAATTTTTTAAATATTTTATTTACATTTCAAATCTCATCCACTCTCCCCCTTCTTCGATGAGGGTGCTCCCTTACTCATCCACCCACCCCTTCCTGCCTACCCTGACATTTGCCTACACTGGGTGTTTGAGCCTCAGCAGAACCATGGGGTTCTTCTCCCATTGGTGCCAAACAAGGCCATCCTCTGCTATGTATACAGCTGGAGCCATGGGTCTGTCCAGGTGTACTCTTTGGATGGTGGCTTAGTACCTGGGTTGGGGGAGTTACATCAGTCTTCTCTCTAATTAGTGCCATGAAACTGAAGTAGTTTGAAGAAACAGAAATGAATAGTGTGTTGTTTTGTTTTTTCATGAACTATCTATCATTTTCTAAGTGAAGTCCTTTCTTTTACTACTGGGACTCCCATAATTAACCTATTATGCATTATAGAATCACATTTCTCAAATACTCTACCTTAATAATTGTGTGTATGTTTATATTTATGAGGATCCATAATGTTAAGATAAACCTCTGAGGCAATTTTTGTAAAACTTAACTACAATAGCTTCATATTTCATGGTGTCTAGTAAACATCCATGTTTAATAGTGTTTGATGATTAGACAACTTTGATTGAAATCTTTAATTGTAATCTGTAATCTGAGAATGCATCACTATACATAAAGTGAGTTGACATAGACTCAATCTTTTTAAACATAAATTTAGCACAGAAGTTAACTCATTTATTTTCAGTTTTGTTTTGTTGAACATTTAATGTCTTGACTTCCTGTTATTTAATTTCAAATAAAAACGGTGTCTATCTACATTGACTTGCCCAGTATATTGGATTTCCTAGTCCAAAGATGTTCAGATGGGGTGTGTGTGTGTGTGTGTGTGTGTGTGTGTGTGTGTGTGTGTAATTAATTTTTGTTTTGTATGCAGATTTTCATTTTAAATTTAAAATTCTTAGGCAATATATTTTGACCGCTTTTCCCTTCTACCAGATTCTATCAGGTCCTCTCCAATTTCCTTTTCTCTCTTTCTTTCTAAACAAATAAACAAGGGGAAAAACACAAAAACAAAAAAAAAACCAGACAAAACTCCAATAATATAAAAATTCTAAAACAAAAACAAAAGAAAAGAAAAAGTCCACAGAAATCATACTGAATTCATTCAGTTCTGCACATCTACCCCTGCCACTAGGAGATTGCCCTGGAATGTGGATGCATATCCACTACCATTCCTTTGCAGAAAGATAATTTTCCCTTTGCCAGTGGTTACTAGTTGCAGATAGCTTCTTGGTCAGCAGTGGGACACTGGTTTTTATGGTACTAGAAAAGAAATGCTGCCAGAGGAGAAATATAATCATCAACATCACCCAGTTGCAGTGTATATGAACCACAGCAGTGTCCTGGCTATATTATGTCTTGATACAATAGTAGTATTAAAATAGATATGGTGGAAAGCAACCTTGATTTTACTGGAATCTAAGCCTACTCAATGAGCTAATATCTGACACTGCTAAAGGGACCAAGAACCGGACACTAGTTACATAATGGGCTCAGGTGAAACATTATATTATTACTGTGTTAAAATGACATAACAATAAAATGAAGCCCAATGGCATACTACTTTATCTATAAATCAGTGTCTCACTTAGCCTACATCAGAGAATTCTTTTTTCATTAGATGGGAATTAAAATATCCACAATTGGACAACTATAGAATGTCTTCATCAAACCCATTACTCAAAAAAAAAAAAAAAGGAATCTATGGAGAAGAGGAAGGAGAAAGCTTGTGAAAGCCAGTGATAATGAGAGAGTGTCTTCCAGACACCACAGCTCTGATGCACACAGGAACTCACAAGAATACATATACAAAAGACTACACAGAATCAAACCTGAGAGGGCCCCACAACTGAACCTTCAGCCCTTTCTTCTTAAAAAAAATTAGGTTTGTGGAATAGCTTCAAAGAGTCAAAAGATTTTTTCTACTTCCAATATTAACATCTCAGATAACTAGGATATGATTATTAGAGTCAAGAATTTTGTATTGCTAATAGCAAGTTAATTATATCTTGTTTTCAATCACAAGCATCCACACATTGGAGAGGGGGTCCTGATGTTAAAATTTTATAATTATCTGTTATCCACTGAATGCACATCTCAAAATTCTAAACTAGATTCCTTTTTTTTTTATTTTTCTTTCGGTTGCTTGTAGTTAGGAAAGAGAATTAGGAAAGGAAGACTGCAGACAAAGGAAGGATAAAGTAAAGTAAGAGAAAGGGGAAGAAAAGAACAAAGATGAAAGATGAAGACCTAGTAAAACTTCAACATAGTGTAATTTTGTTATTTTCTATGTCATATTTTAGGATTATTTTATGTAACTATGGGCCATGTTTCTTCACATAGCAATTCAACAATTATCATAGTGTAAACAGTGACATAAAAATAAAAATGTCCCATTCATTTTGGTAGGATTTAACTAAATAGATTGATAAAAGAGTTGTAAGAGTTGATAAGCATTCAGAGACAAGGACAGAAGTTGGGTCTTTTAATATTTACTGAGAGAGCTATCACCTGAAAGAAAGCCAGTGTCACATATTGGATACATATTGGACATTAATTCCTTCTTCTTTTGAAAAAATTATGCATTTATGTGTGCACAAGTTCATGCATGCCTGTATGTGTGCATGTGCATGTACATGTGTGCACCTCTCTCTCTCTCCCTCTCTCTCCCTCTCTCTCTCTCTCTCTCTCTCTCTCTCTCTCTCTATGCGTGTGTGTGTGTGTGTGTGTGTGTGTGTGTGTGTGTGTATCTAAGAATAATCTCTAGGAATGAATGTTTTCCTCCACTGAATTGGCTTCTTTTCACCAAACAGGTCCTAAGGACTGATGATCGCATGTAATCAAACTTGTAGCAACTTTCCTTGCACACGGAACCATCATCCCAGCCTATCTTGTGTGTTTAAATATAACTTTATCTGGAAATATTTTAATCAATTTCTGAAAAATGTTGTACTATTTATAAATATACTAGATTTGTATTTCGTATTCAGAGGCATTAGTGAGAGTTAACAAGCAAAACTTGCTTTTTGCTGGTTCTTTGAGAAAATCAACAAGATAGATAAACCCTTAGCCAGACTAACAAGAGGACACAGAAAGTGTGTCCAAATTAACAAAATCAGAAATGAAAAGGGAGACATAACACAGAATCAGAGGAAATTCAAAAAATCATCAGATCCTACTACAAAAGCCTATATTCAACAAAATTTGAAAATCTGCAGGAAATGGACAATTTCCTAGACAAATACCAGGTACCAAAGTTAAATCAGGATCAGATGAACCATTTAAATAACCCCATAACTTCTAAAGAAATAGAAGCAGTCATTAAAGGTCTCCCAACCAAAGGAGCTCAGGTCCAGATGGATTCAGTGCAGAATTCAATCAGACTTTCTTAGAAGACCTCATGCCAATACTATCCAAACTATTCCACAAAATTGAAACAGACAGAGCACTGCTGAATTCCTTCTATGAAGCCACAATTATTCTTATACCTAAACCACACAAAGACCCAACAAAGGAAGAGAACTTCA
This sequence comes from Rattus norvegicus, assembly GCF_021556685.1. Classification (NCBI taxonomy): domain Eukaryota; kingdom Metazoa; phylum Chordata; class Mammalia; order Rodentia; family Muridae; genus Rattus; species Rattus norvegicus. Next base: position 61,303,604 of record NC_141544.1, on the reverse strand, counting down.
GACCAATTTCCCTTATGAATATTGATGCAAAAATACTCAATAAAATTCTTGCAAACTGAATCCAAGAACACATCAAAACTATCATCCACCATGATCAAGTAGGCTTCATCCCAGGTATGCAGGGATGGTTTAATATATAGAAAACCATCAACATAATCCACTATATAAACAAACTGAAATGTAAAAACCACATGATCATTTCATTAGATGCTGAGAAAGCATTTGACAAAATTCAACACCCCTTCATGATAAAAATCCTGGAAAGAATAGGAATTCAAGGCCCATACCTAAACATAGTAAAAGCCATATACAGCAAACCAGTTGCTAACATTAAACTAAATGGAGAGAAATTTGAAGCAACCCCACTAAAATCAGGGACTAGACAAGGCTGCCCACTCTCTCCCTACTTATTCAATATAGTTCTTGATGTCCTAGTCAGAGCAATCAGACAACAAAAGGAAATGAAAGGCATACAGATTAGAAAGGAAGATGTCAAAATATCACTATTTGCAGATGATATGATAGTATATTTAAGTGATTCCAAAAGTTCTACCAGAGAACTATGAAACCTGATAAACACCTTCAGCAAAGTGGCTGGGTGTAAAATTAACTCAAATAAATCAGTAGCCTTTCTCTACACAAAGTAGAAACAAGCTGAGAAAGAAATTAGGGAAATAATACTCCCAAGTGATATGAAATACCTCAGTGTGACTTCAACCAAGCAAGTGAAAGATCTGTATGATAGGAACTTCAAAACTCTGAAGAAAGAAATTGAAGAAGATCTCAGAAGATGGAAAGATCTCCTGTGCTCATGGATAGGCAGGATTAATATAGTAAAAATGGCCATTTTACCAAAAGTGATCTACAGATTCAGTGCAGTCCCCATCAAAATTCCAATCCAATTCTTCATAGGGTTAGAAGAACAATTTGCACATTCATCTGGAATAACAAAAAAACCCAGGATAGCTAAAACTATCCTCAACAATAAAAAGACTTCTGGGGGAATCACTATCCTTGAACTCAAGCAGTATTACAGAGCAATAGTGATAAAAACTATATGGTATTCATACAGAGACAGGCAGATAGACAAGTGGAATAGAATTGAAGACCAAGAAATGAACCCACACACTTATGGTCACTTGAGTTTTGACAAAGGGGCGAAAACCATCTAATGGAAAATAGGTAGCATTTTCAGCAAATCGTGCTGGTTCAACTGGAGATCAGCATGTCGAAGAATGCAGATCGATCCATTCTTATCATCCTGTACAAAGTTTAAGTCCAAGCGGATCAAGGACCTCCAAATCAAACCAGATATACTCAAACTAATAGAAGAAAAAGTGGGGAAGAATCTCAAACACATGGGCACTGGAGAAAATTTCCTGAACAAAACACCAATGGCTTATGCTCTAAGATCAAGAATCAACAAATGGGATCTCACAAAACTACAAAGCTTCTGTAAGGCAAAGGACACTGTTGTTAGGTCAAAACAGCAACCAACTGATTGAGAAAAGATCTTTACCAATCCTAAACTGATAGAGGGCTTATATCCAAAATATACAAAGAACTCATCAAGTTAGACTGCAGGGAGACAAATAACCCTATTAAAAATTGGAGTTCAAAGCTAAACAAAGAAGTCACAGCTGAGGAATATCGAATGGCTGAGAAGCACCTAAAGAAATGTTCAACATCTTTAGTCATAAGGGAAATGCAAATCAAAATAAACCTGAAATTCTACCTCAAACCAGTCAGATTGGCTAAGATCAAAAACCCCGGCAACAGCAGATGCTGGAGAGGATGTGGAGAAAGAGGAGCACTCCTTCATTATTGGTGGGATTGCAGACTGGTACAACCATTCTGGAAATCAGTCTGGAGGTTCCTCAGAAAATTGGACATTGAACTCCCTGAGGACCCAGCTATACCTCTCTTGTGCATATACCCTAAAGATGCCCCAACATATAACAAAGACACATGCTCCACTATGTTCATAGCAGCCTTATTTATAATAGCCAGAGGATGGAAAGAACCCAGATGCCCTTCAACAGAGGAACGGATACAGAAAATGTGGTACATTTACATAATGGAATATTACTCAGCTATCAAAAACAATGACTTTATGAAATTCATAGGCAAATGAATGGAACTGGAAAATATCATCCTGAGGTAACCCAATCACAGTAAAACATGCATGGTATGCACTCATTGATAAGTGGATATTATCTCAAATGCTTGGATTACCCTAGATGCATAGAACACATGAAACTCAAGAAGTATGACCAAAATGCGGATGCTTCACTCCTTCTTTAAAAGGGGAACAAGAATACCCTTGGGACGGAATAGGGAGGCAAAGTTTAGAACAGAGGCTGAAGGAACACCCATTCAGAGCCTGCCCCACATGTGGCCCATACATATACAGCCACCAAACTAGATAAGATGGATGAAGCAAAGAAGTGCAGGCTGACAGGAACCGGAACAGAGGCAAATGCTAGCAGCAAACCACTGAACTGAAAATGAGACCCTCGTTGAAGGAATCAGAGAAAGGACTGAAAGAGCTGAAGGGGCTTGAGATCCCATATGAACAACAATGCCAACCAACCAGAGCTTCCAGGGACTAAGTCACTACTCAAAGACTATACATGGACTGACCCTGGACTCCAACCTCATAGGTAGCAATGAATAGCCTAGTAATTGCACCAGTGGAAGGGAAAGCCATTGGTCCTGCCAAGGCTGGACCCCCAGTGAACGTGATTGTTGGGGGGAGGCTGGTAATGGGGGAAGTATGGGGAGGGGAACACCAATATAGAAGGGGAAGGGGAGGGGTGAGGGGGATGTTGGCCTGGAAACCCAGAAAGGGAATAACATTTCAAACGCAAATAAAAAAATACTCTATTTAATAAAGATAGAAAAAACAAGCAAAACTTGATTTTTGTAGGTTATGAAAATATGTCAAATGCAGCAATTTGAATATTACAAAGAAATTTATTAAAATGTTATAACTTATAAAACACAGAAGGAATTACCTTAAAATTAGCAATCAAAAGTTTGTTTTAAAAACATGATTGTTGACTAATCCAACTTAGGACAAAGAGAATTACCATAGATATATTAGTTTGATTCTCCAATACCATAAGAAGAAAAAGTCATGATTTATAAGTCTGAATATGTTGTATCTACTGTGTCCTGCTTATGTTTTTCTTTCTTGTAATAAAATAACAAAATAACATTAGGGTTTTCCTATTTTGCGTAAGAATTTCAGTATTCAGTCCATCATGACAGGGAAATCATGGCTATAGTAACTTAAGACCCTTGATTATGTGATATCCACATTCAGGAAGTGGGTACCATTAAATAATATGCCGTGTTTAGCCAACATTTATTCTCCTTTTAATATAGTCTATGGCCCAAGCTCAGAGAATTATGGCACCCACAAACGGAGTCATCCTAGGGCAGTTATCCTGAATAAGAAAACCTGCCCATTGGTCCACCTGTGATTCAACGTCCTATTAATTTGACAATGATATTATGTGCAATTATATTACACATAATGACCCTAAAAACATTGGATGTATATTTGTTATCTCTCATTGATGTATATATTATCTCTATCTATCTATTGATGAATTGATCAGTCCTTCACCTTCTTTGGTATCAGTCATCTCTCTATTAGTCACCTGTCATCTAATCCTGATGGTTGAAGAGAATAGGATACAAAGTAAGAGTAAAACTAAAGCTTCAGAACTTTTATTCCATTTCTTATAAATGATATGATTTTATTGATAAGAATGCTTTTATTCTTGGACTAAAATTGGAAAATTGTAGGAAATCATTTGATATCAATTAAGGAAATGTTTCTGAAGATAGAGATGAGTATGTATAGGGTAATGTAATAAGTACAACTCAGTTACTATTAATAGAATGTTAGGATAATTCAGGGTATATTTAATCAAAGAAAGGTGTGCTTCTTGTAAACCATGGTAAAATACAGGAAAGGATACTACAAGATTGAAGAAAGTCCTTGGTCTTAGGCATAACCAGTTCCTAACACACTATTTCAATCTTGTTATTGTTTAAGAACAAGAAAGACTTTGACTCGTAACTGATGCCAGATAAAAGAGGCAATAAAAATGGCAGAATGTTAGAAATTTTGGATATATAACATTGGTGGTATCAACATGTATAGAGAAACCACGCAGCTTGCTGAGATCCTATTGAGCCAAACCAGAAAAATCTAGATTATTTCCAGAAGACTGATGCAATTGGGCTTCTTGTAGCTAAAATAAAACCTTCACCCAAACAAATGAACTGATCTCATCCAACTCAGAAAGTAATGCAGAGTTTGAGGAGGTTGATTTTAACTAAGTAAAAAACCAATTAGTTATTTTTGCAACATTATCTCAATTGTTTACCATCATACCCTCCTCTTTGAATATTAGGATAGATTCACAGGTAAGATGAATAAAATGATGGCCATTCAGATAAAGGAGAAGTCTCTTGTGTAAAACAATGAGGGAGCTTTGTTATACTAAGAGACTGAAAAAAATTACAAAACTCATCTTTATCTTTCTCATTTCAATAAATTTTCCAGAAGTACAATCTACTTAGCTCACTTCCTTCACAAAACTCTTTTTGATGTTGCTGCATCAAAAATCAGACAGTTTAACTGAATGGCTTTGTTAGGAAGCAATTAACAATTGGTTCTCCCCAAAGAATTCAACTCATCTATTCATTTAGCATGAGTATAGCCTGTTACATAAGTCTTCCACAGTAAGGTTCTGATTGAAGAGCTTTGGCAGACAGTATCCTTTGGTGGCAAGAAATCCTACTGCAAAGATATAATGAAAATCCTCATGCCCACACAGAAATATGCTTGATAATACAAAATCTATAACTTATGCATTTCAAAGACAAAGCTAAAAGGCTATGGTATTTTTATCCACAATTTCAGGAACCACGAGAGAATCTGCTTTGTTAAATTTTAACTGAAGTATTGCTCCAAGAGGATTTACCAAACTATGAAACACACTACAGAGCCAAATGTCACCACAAATTCTGATAGCACTTGTAATTTTCTCTTGACATAGAGTTTATGTTTATAATGCTGAACAATTTAATTAGAAATAATTTATATATTCAGAAGTGAGTAGGAGAGAATGGAAGTGTTGATAATTCTCTATTAGTTTTGCTAAAAATGTTTTTGTTGGCAAATATTTTCTATTTGTAGAAGGCATATTATTTTGTCTTATTTTTATGGGGGAGGTATAAGGGGCATAGTCAATTTAATGGTATCATGCATGCACATGGGGAGACTACAAAATATGCTATGCTAGACAATATTCATTGTGTGAAAATTATAAAGTTACTGGTTATGATTCTGTGCTGTGGTTTAAATAATAGAATTAGAGTCCCCTTGGAAAATGTCTGTTTAAATTGTCCTCAATTACCCTGTTATTAAGATTCATGGAATTTTGTGAAAATAATGATGCTAGATGTGTGGCTTGGATAATTTCTTAACATAAACTTCTGGACATTACATCTTTAGCATCAGAGCATATGACAGCCATACATTCAAAGGCAATGGCATACAGTACAGTAGGAATAGGAAATATATTACTGATTGCCAGTCACTTGACCTCGATCTTCCCAACCAACAGATAAGCAAATGTTAATTATTTATCCTTGCATATTACCCTCTGTGCAGAGCTTGAGTAAAATTTTAGATATTGGTATTGATGTGTGCAAGAGCCCAAGTATGTGTATGTGTGTGTTCATGTGTTATTGTGTGTGTGTGTGTGTTCTTTTGAAAAGAATGGAAAATATACCAGCAGATTTGGAGATGATGACAGATAGAAGGCACAGCAGTTTTTAAGTAACTATGGGGAAGATCCTCCATTTCTGTGAACAGACAATGGAGAAGAATTCTAGAATAGGAACAGAAAAAAAGAAAGAAAGAAAGCTGTAGAAAAAAGGCTCAGCATTAGATTTCTATTTGGTTCTTTTAAAAAGAATGCATAGATTGATTTGCATTCTTCTACATGCTGAACACCAGGTGAAAGGGTGTCATTTTCCTAATTTCTTTCTCAGTCTGTTTATATTTTGAGTAGAGAAGGCTACTGATTTGTTTGAGTTAATTTTATACCCAGCCATTTTTGCTGAAGTTGTTTATCAGGCTTATCTGCCCACTCATGCCTGACAAGGCTATCCTCTGCTACATAAGCAGCTGGAGCCATGGGTTGCTATGTGTGTACTCTATGGTTGGTGATTTAGATTCTGGGAATTCCAGGGGCTCTGGTTGGTTGATATTGTTGTTCTTTCGATGAAGTAACAAACCCCTTCAGATACTTCATTTCTTTCTCTAACTCCTCATTGGGAACACCATTCTCAGTTCTGCTGCAAGCACCCACCTCTGGCAGAGTCTCTCAGGAGACAGCTATATCAGGCTCCTGTCAGTATGCACCTCTTGGCATCTGGAATATTATCTGGGTGTGGTGTCTATATATGGGATAGATCCCTAGGTGTGGCAGTTACTCAGTGGTCTTTCCTTCAGTCTCTGCTCCACACTTCTCCGCATTTTTTCCTGTGAATATTTTGTTTCCCCCTTCTTAAGAGGGACTGAACCATCCAAACTTTGGTCTTCCTCTTTCTTGAGATTTATGTGGCCAGTGAATTGAATCTTGGATATTCAGAATTTTTTGGCTAATATCCACTCATCAGTGATTACAGACCATGTGTATTCTTTTTGTGATTGGGTTACCGCACTCAGGATGATATTTTCTTGTTCCATCCATTTGCGTAAGAATTTCATGAAGTCATTGTTTTTAATAGCTAAGTAGCACTCCGTTGTGTAAATGTACCACATTTTCTGTATCCATTCCTTTGTTGAAGGACATCTGGGTTTTTTCCAGCTTCTGACTATTATAAATAAGGCTATGAACATAGTAGAGAATATGTCCTTGTTTTATGTTGATGCATCTTTTGATTATATATCCAGGAATGGTATAACTGGGTCTTCAAGTAGTATTATGTCCAACTTCTGAGAAGCTGCCTGAATGATTTCTGTAATGATTGTACCAGCTTGCAATCCCATGAAAAATGGAGGAGTGTTCCTCTTCCTCTACATCCTGGCCTGCATCAGCTTTCCCCTAGTTATTTTTTTATTTCTATTTTTGTATTTTAATTTGTATTTGATTTCTTTTTTATAGGATTTTTTTATTTACATTTCAAATGTTATCCCCTTTCCCAGTTTCTGAGACATAAGCCCCCTATTCCATCCCTCTCCCCTTTTTCTATAATGGTGTTCCCCTACCTAACCACTCTCCATGCCCTCCACCAACATTCCTCTAAACTGGTGAGTCCAGCCTTGGCAGAACCAAGGGCTTCTCCTTCCATTGGTGCCCAATAAGGACTTCCTCTGCTACTTATGTCCCTGGAGCCATGGGTCAGTCCATGTATAGTCTTTGAGTAGTAGTTTAGTCCCTAGGAGCTCTGGATGGTTGGTATTGTTGTTCTTATAGGGCTGCAAGCCCCTTCAGCTCCTTCAATCCTTTCTCTAATTCCTCCAGCAGGGACTTCATTCTTAGGTCAATGGTTGGCTGAGAGCATTTGCCTCTGTATTTTTCATGTTCTGGCTGTGCATCTCAGGAGACAGCTATGTCAAGCTCCTGTCAGCACGCACTTCATAGCTTCATCAATATTATCTAGTTATCTTACTGTATGAAAATGGGCTATATACCTATGCGGTGCAGGCTCTCAATGGCTGTTCCTTCAGTCTCTGCTTCAAACATTCCTCCATATTCCCTCCTATGAATATTTTGGTTCTCCCTTTAAGAAGGAGTGAAGCATTCACACTTTGGTCATCCTTTTTCATGAGCTTCATGTGGTCTGTGGATGGTGTCTTAGGTAATTAGAGCTTTTGGACTAATACCCACTTATCAGTGAATGCATACCGTGTGTTTTTCAGTGAATGGGTTACCTCACTCGGGATGATATTTTCTAGTTCAATCCATTTGCCTATGAACTTCATGAAGTCTTGTTCTTGGTAGCTGAGTAGTACTTCATCGTGTAGATGTATCACATTTTCTGTATCCATTCCTCTGTTGAAGAACATCTGAATTCTTTCCAGCATCTGGCTATTATAAATAACACTGTTATGAACATAGTGAAGCATGTATCTTTGTTGTATGTTGGAGTACTTTTTGGATATATGCCCAGGAGAGGTATAACTGGGTCCTCAGATAGTACTATACTCAGTTTTCTGAGGAACTTCCAGACTAATATCCAGAGTGGCTCTAAGAGCTTGCAATCCCACCAACAATGGAGGAGTGTTCCTCTTCCTCCACATCCTCGCCAGCATCTGCTGTCACATGAGTTTTTCATCTTAGCCATTCTCACTGGTGTGAGGTGGAATCTCAGGGTTGTTTTGACTTGCATTTCCTGATGACTAAGGTTGTTGATCATTTCTTTAGGTACTTCTCAGCCATTCGATATTCCTCAGCTGAGAATTCTTTGTTTAGCTCTGTACCACATTTTAATAGGGTTATTTGGCTCTCTGGAGCTTGACTTCTCGAGTTCTTTGTATATTTTGGATATTAGCCCTGTATCAGGTGTAGGATTGGTAAAGGTATTATCCCAATCTGTGGGTTGTTGTTTTGTATTAATGACAGAGTCCTTTGCCTTACAGAAGTTTTGCAGTTTTATGAGGTCCCATTTGTCAATTCTTGATCTTAGAGGATAAGCCATTGATTGGTGTTTTATTTGGGAAATTTTCCCCAGTGTCCATGTGATCAAGACTCTTCCCTACTTTTTCTTCTATTAGTTTGAGTGTCTCTGGTTTGATGTGGAGGTCTTTGATTTACTTGGACTTAACATTTGTACAGTGCGATAAGAATGGATTGATTTCATTCTTCTACATTCTGACCTCCAGTTGAACAAGCACCATTTGTTGAAAATGGTATCTTTTTTTCCATTGGATGGTTTAGCTCCTTTTTCAAAGATCAAGTGACCATAGGTATATGGGTATATTTCTGTGTCTTCAATTCTATTCCACTAATCAACCTGCCTGTCTCTGTACCAATACCATACAGTTTTTATCATTATTGCTCTATAGTACTGCTTGAGGTCAGGGATGGTGATTCCCCCAGAAGACTTTTTATTGTTGAATATAGTTTTCGATACCCTGGGTTTTTTTTTCCAGAGCTGAGGAAAAAACTCAGGACCTTGTGCTTGCTAGGCAAGCGCTCTACCACTGAGCTAAATACCCAACCCTCCCCCCCACAGGGTTTTGTTTATTCCAAATGATTTTGCAAATTTTTCTTTCTAACTCTATGAAGAATTGAGTTGTAATTTTGATGGGGATTGCATTGAATCTGTAAATTGCTTATGGAAAAATGGCCATTTTTCTGATATTAATCTTGCCAATCCATGAACATGGGAGGTTTTTTCATCTCCTGATATCTTCTTAATTTCTTCCTTCAGAGACTTGAGTTTCTTGTCATACAGATCTTTCACTTGCTTGGTTAATGTCACGCCGAGGTATTTTTATGTTATTTGTGACTATTGTGAAGTGTGTTGTTTCCCTAATTTCTTTCTCAGCCAGTTTATCCTTTGAGTAAATGAAGGCTACTGATTTGTTTGATTTAATTTTATATCCAGCTACTTTGATCAAGTTGTTCGTCAGGTTTAATTGTGCTCTGGTGGAACTTTTGGGATCACTGAGGTATACTATCATATCATCTGCAAATAGTAATATTTTAACTTCTTCCCATTTCTATCCCTTTGACCTCCTTTTATTGTCTAATTGCTCTGTCTGTGACTTTATGCGCTGTATTGAATAGGTAGGGAAAGAATGGGTAGCCTTGTCTAGTCCCTAATTTTTGTGGAATTGCTTCAACTTTCTCTCAATTTAGTTTGATGTTGGTTACTGGTTTGCTGTATATTGCTTTTACTATGTTTAGGTGTGGGCCTTGAATTCCTGACTGTCAAAGGCTTTTATCATGAAGGGGTGTTGAATTTTTGATATGACCACATTTGCCCTCTTCACATTAATTAATAATTAGATTCCAGTAGATCTCATTGGGGAATTGAGACAACCAAAAAAGGTTGTTGTCCGTACACTGGTAAATTGATTTATAAGTTCAAGGAAGAATTCGAATTCTTCCTTCAAAGAACTGTGATATACAGTGCCACATACAGGTAAAATTTTCCTCTATGACTTTCAGGCAGTCATTTCTATCTCATCTTAGATGAAGAAGGATGAACCCAGCAAAACAAGGAAGGCACAGTGCTTACATTCTTGGCAATTAAGTTCCCAAAGTGAAGTGTCTCTAACTCGACAAAGCCAAGATTGTTCTTCAACTAACACACTCTCACTCTTAGTATAGTAGCATATTTTGGCAATCCCAGCATTGGAGATGTAGAAGCAGGAGGATCAGAAGTTCCAAGTTATCATTAGCTGGCAGTACCCATACCACCATGGTACAGAGAACTGGGCTTAGGCCTGGGAGATTTAATGGAGGACACATACTTGAGTCATTTATACTATGAGAATGCCAATATTTTACTGAGGTTCACAGTACATATACCCCAAATCCACCAGGTGAAAAATTCCAGGAAGCACAGTAGAAGAACCAGTTTATGCCCTCAAGAAAACAGGAACAAAAACAGGAATTGACTTAATAGTGTTACCGCCCCAGTGTTACTGCCCTTTGGCCAAATGGAAAGGCCAAGAAGTTCCTTTTCTAAGAACAAAAGCTTCCCCCTGCATCTGCAAGGCTCAGCAGGGGGCAAACACTGAGGGGACTCAGAAGGGTCTGACAATTAGTGAGTTTGAGATGAGGCTAAGGTATCTGGCAACGTGCTCCTAAATATTTAGTAAACAAATAAAAAATAGCACAATAAAATGATAAAGTCGTAGATCTAGAATCTGTAAGTAATAGTATGACGAGGGAAGGTGTATGAATCTCACGATTCTGTGGTAGAGAAGTACAATATGTGAGATGGAGGAAGCCCATCAAAAATAAGACTCAGACTCAAAATATATTTACAAATACCTTTGGCATATAGCTAGGCTCTACTCTGACTAGATTATAACTTAACCCAATTACTTTAACCTACATTTTTCCATGTGGCTGGTTACCTGTCTTCAGGTTCTAAGCTTCTGTCTCATCTCATATTTCCTGTGGACCTCCCATGACTAGTTCTATCCCAGAAGACTTTTTTCTCCAAAACATCCCACCTTCCATTTCCTGCCTAAGACATAGGCCATAGGCTTTTTGTTTGACAGGTGTTATATCCATACAATGCATAAGATATTCTCTATACAATTACAGGTTAGTCTTTTAGGTGCCTCACAAGAATTTTACATGTACGTTTCTGGCTAGTTGTCAAAGGATTTCTGGGTTAATGTCACTGACAGTTTATTGGTAGATGTGTTGGTTTCAGAAATCTTTAGAAGAATGGTCTCTTTATACCTTACAAGAGTGCAAGAGAAATATTTTCCATGCTGGAAATAAAAGTAACTTTTGGCTGTAAAAATGGCTCAATCCTGCTCCTTTGAGGGAAGATAATAAATCTGTATGAATTTGTCCCTGGGGAAAAATTTTCATTTTCAGAGCTCTTTGCCATTTTTATAATGGGGGAAAGAGCAATAAAATGCTTGTGGATATATAGCAATTCAGAACTGCACTCTCTGACTTCTTTTGAACCAAACTTGATGGTGTCAGTAGAAATTGCTCCTCTCATTTGGACCCTACAGAATACATGATGTTTCCTCTTTTTTCTATTAAATGGAATAAAAATATTTCAGCTTTGGGAAAAAGAAACATATAGAGTTCTAATATTCCCATGACTTCAGTTGCCATTTGAATGGCATCATGAAAAAAGTCCTATATTTACTAAGAAACTCTGTTGCCTATTTGCTCATTCTAAAAATGCTAAATTATCGGTCCTTTATCATGAGAAAACTTGCTTTTTATCAAGATCATTTTTTTCAACATCATTTTAAATTAAACCTTCTACTCTCTTGGTATATGTACTTGGATCTATGAACAAGCAGTTAAACATCAATATAGCTTTCTTCTGTGGATAACAAGAGTCTGTTAGGTTGTTTCTAAATATGACATGTATTATGCTTTATGTCAGAGTTCAGCAAGGGTGCAAACTCCTACTTTCAAGAACAGCTTCATTGAAATATGATCAGGCTGATTTATTTACATATTGGTTAAATGACTTTTCATTCCAACATCAGTGTAGTCATGAATGACACTATACAACTGAAAAGTTCCAAAATGTTGACTACATAGTCTTTAGATAAACAGAAAATTTGCCTGTTCTGACGTTAATTTTTTACCCAAAAGAAGCTTTCTCCCTTCTTTCCCCTTGGTCCTGCCAACTTTGGACCACCCACCCCCTCATCTGCAGGGAAAGGTCAGGGCAGGTGGGAACCAGGGGTAGTTGGGGAAGGGGAACACCTTCATAGAAGAAGGGGAGGGGAATGGGATAGGGGGCTTATGGCTGGGAAACAGGAAAAAGGAGTAACACTTGAAATGTAAATAAAAAATGTCAAATAAAAATACATGAAACACACACGAAAACCAACCAAACAAAAAAAACCAAAAAGCCTTTCTTTCTCATCATCCTGTTTTACACTTGGACAAAGGTAACACTTTAAATGGTGGTTAATTATCAAAGAAAGTTTACTGTCCTTGTACTTTCCCACCTTACTGTCCTTTCTTAGATCCCAGCCTGACAGATATTGAGTCACATGTATTTGGATGTCCCCATAAACAAGAAAGCCTCCTTATAACTATGTGTGCTTCTAAACCTAATCTAGCCTCAGTCAGAGGCTCTCCATGGTTACAACAAGATTAGAAAAATAAATCATTTTTTGTCTTATTCTCATTGTTTCTTAAAATAAATGATCAAAAATTTCCAGATTCTGGTTCTATTTCTAAAAGATTTTCAGAATACATAACATAATTTTATTCAGGAATAGATTTTCTACCTCAAAAGAAAAACGAAAAAAAAAAAAAACAAACATAACCAAGGATAATTTTCTGGCTTCCTGCTGGCCTACTTTACTTAAATGAAAATAATTTTATTAATGAATGAAATTATACAAAATTTCTCACTGAATCTAATATAAGTTTATTGATGGTTAGATTGATGATTAAATATTACAACTGAAATTCTGTCCCATATCACAATTACTAGAAATGTCTATGTAACTTTTAAAAATTCACTATGTATAGATGGCATTTGTCTTTATTAGGTAGTATTAAACATTTTACCTTCCAGCCAATTATCATTCAGATATTCATGAAATTTTCTATCAATAATGTTGTACAATTGACTGTTTTATACCTTTAAGCTGATGCAAATATACCTTTACAAACTTTGTTTATAAACCCCATGTGGACATTTTGTTTGCAGCATACAATATTTTCTCTAGCTGTATTTGAGTTAAAGTTCAATGATAGAACACAGTAATTTTATGACAAATTCCTCATTTATATTTTTCAGGCAGGAATGATGACTCATAGTTGAAATCACAGTACTTCAGAGGGAGAATATATGAGATCAAGGCAGGCCTGCACTACATAAGTAGTTACATATAATTGTGATAGGCTGTGCACTGAGAACGTATCTCAGAAGCCCAGAACAACTTTGATTATATGCATTGTTTTATTATTACTTTTGAGAGCATCATTCAGACATAACTATTTAGTGCTTTTATTTTTTTTATCTAAATGTCTTTGACTACTGAATTGATGATTAAATACCAAGAAATATGAAGTTCATTTATATATATATATACATATATATGAAGAATAAACGCATGAAAGATAATTTTCCCACTATTTCACTACCTATTCAACATTGTACTTTCGTTTTAATAAAATAACAGGCTTCCAACTCAAGGTAATATAATGACTAAGAAGGCATCAAGAACTTTGAAATGGTACAGAACTCAATAAAGTACATTGACCTCGATCCTAGTACTGCAGTTGATGCCATTGTTAATAAGATTTGACATAAAAGGAAAAGAATAATTCTTAGAGTTTGAGGTGAAGGGGGCATTAAAATGTTTCATAGGTTCTTTTGAAAAACATATTAGTCTTTCAAAGTCATTAAAATATTAAACTAGCAATTTGATAAATGATAAAACTACATATGTGTGTTACATGTATATTTCCAATATATATCTTACTAGTGAGTTTTTAGAAATATATTTTATATGTATACATCAATGACAGCCAAGAAAATATGTCTTCAATAAAGCCAAACAATCCTATTACAACAGGCCTTAAAATGCAATATAGTTTGTAGAGATATAATAATCCAGCAACATATCTGCTCTGGCATGGGACCACACCCAAATAGCTAGGTCTGGGTGATCTGCCTGAAATGAAGATATGACAAACACTTTTACTTACTATAGCTGGAATACAGACATGCTATCTAGCTTTAAGGTAAAATTAATTTGTAGAAGGAAGATGTAATGTTTGAAAGTGATGTCTAAATGAGGAGTAGACAAAGGGATGTCAATCAGAGAAGGATGTAACAAAGTGAGTTGTAACAAAATGCTCAACTATCATGAAAATATCATAGGAAAGAGAAAGCTTGGTAGGAGCAGCACAAGGAGAGAAAGTAGGTGAGTTTATGGTCAGTGCAGAGTGTAGTGCAGATCATTAATGAGCTCATTAATAAGTTAATGCAATTCTGGATAGGTCAGCAGAGGCATTTGAAGCTAGAAAATAGGAAGCAGCTAGAATATTAGTATGGATTGCCAGAGACAGTTGAGGTCAGGCAGAACAATTCAGTGAGAAGCTGAAGGAAGCCAGGTTGAACCAGTCAGCCTAAAGAGAAAATGAGCCAGAGCAACTGAGTTGAATTAACCAGAGTTCAGAAAAATCTAGAAAGAATGATTAGTCAGCAGTAAGCTTCCGAGATGACAGTTACATCTGGTGAATAAAAGTTATATTTTCAATAGCCGGAAACACAAGGCAACTCCTGAAAATACCTATTATGAATACCTTCATAGACTTTAAAGATGATAATAATAAATTCATTAGCAAAATCAATGGAAACACAAACACTGGAATGAAATGTGTAAGACAGTGGATACAGACTATGTGGTTCATTTACACAATGGGATACTATTCAGCTCTTAAGAATGAGGACATCCTGAGTTTTGCAGGCAAATGGATGAAACAAAAAAAAAATATCATCCTGAGTGAGGTAATTCAGACCCGAAAGGACATGCATGGCATGTCCTCAGAAATAAGTTGATATTAGCCAAAAAGTACAGAATACCCAGGATACAATCCACAGAACTTAAGAAGGTTAACAAGGAGAAGGGCCCACATGAGGAGGCCTCAATTGCAAGGGAGAAGAAAGCAATCACTAGGGCAGAGAGAATAAGAGACCTGGATTGGAGAGGGAATAGGGAGAGGAAAAGGGTAACATGATCAGGTATTGAGGTGGGGGAACAGGAGTAAAGCCCCAAGGGCCAACCGAAAGAATGGAAAAGGCAACCTCAGGAGGTAGGAAGTTTGGAGACCCTCTAGAATGTACCAGAGACCTGGGAGGCGAGAGGCACTCAGGAATCAGAGAAAAGGACATTAGATAAAATGCCCAACAGTGGGAAGAGGAAACTTGTAGAGTCCACCTCCAGTAGAAAGACAGGTCATCAAGTGGAGGGATAGGGTTGCCAACCCGCAGTCAACTCTGACCCAGAATTTTTCTGTCTAAAAGAATTGCAAGGACAAATCTGGAGAGGAGACTGAGGGAAAGAAGGTCCAGTGACTGTCCTAAATTAGGATCCAGCTCAATGGGAGACTCCAAGGCCTGAGACTACTACTGATGTTATGGTGTGCTTACAGACAGGAGCTTAGCATGATTGCCATCGAGAGGCCCAACAAGCAGCTGAAAGAGTCAAATGGAAATACTTATACCCAACCAATAAACAGAAGCCGGAGGCCCGTATGGTTGAGTTAGGGAAATTCTGGAAGAAGTTGAAGAGGAGAGCAGCCCCATAGGAAGATCATCAATATCAACTAACCTGGATCCCAAAGATCTTCCAGAAATTGATCCACCATCCAGGCACCATACACTAGCTGATATGAGGCCCTTGACATGAATGACAGAGAGGACTGCCTGATATGGCCTTAGTCAGAGAAGATGCACCTAACTATAAAAAAACTTGAGGCCTCAGGTAGTGGGGAGGTCTGGTGGGTGGGTGGGTGTGGGGTTAGGAACATCCTTTTGGAGATGGGGAAGAAGGAACTGTTTAAGGGCAGACAAGGAGTAGGATAACAACTGAACTGTAAAGAAAGATTAGAGAATACTACTACTACTACTACTACTACTACTACTACTACTACTACTGATAATAAATACTTCTTTAAAATGAAAAAAAAAAGGACATGGCAGTAGAAATGAAATCACTAAGAAAAGTCCAAACCAAGGGAAATTGAAAAGGAAAAACGTAGTAACTTGGGCAGAAACCTCAGAGTCAAGGATCACCATCAGAATACAAAAAATAGAAGAGAGAGTCTATGTCATTTTATATACAACAGAAAAAGAAATGGATATCTCAGTCAAAGAAAATGTTAAATTAAAATGTGCACATGTGCTCAAGAGCTTGCTCGCATGTGTGAGCAAACACACACACACACACACACACACATACACACACACACACACACACACACACACACACACACACACACACTATCCAGGAAATCTGAAACATTATGAAAAGATCAAATCTATGAACAATAGGAATACAGGAAGAAGAAATTCAGGTCAAATAAATGGAAAATATTATCAACCAATTCATAGATGATAATTTCCATAACCTAATGATGGAGGTATCTATCAAGGTACAAGATACGAGAAGTGTCTTAGTTAGGGTTTTATTGCTGTGAACAAATACTTTGACCAAGGCACGTCCCCAGTGTAGGGGAATTCAAGGATGTTGAAGTGGGAGTGGGAGGGTAGGAGGGGGAACATCTTCATAGAAGCATGGGGAGGGAGGAGGGAACTGGGAAAGGGGATACATTTGAAATGTAAATACATAAACTATCCAATAAAAAAAAGGACAACATTTAATTGGGGCTGGCTTACAGATTCAGAGGTTCAGTCCATAATCATCAAGGCAGGAACACGGCAGAATCCACGCAGGTATGGTGCAGGAGGAGCTGAGAGTTCTACATCGTCATCTGAAGATTGCTAGCAGAATTCTCACTTCCAGGCAAGCAGGATCAGGATCTTAAAGCTCACACCCACAGTGACCCACCTATTCCAATGAGGCCACACCTACTCCAATAGAATCACACATTTTGATAGTGCCCCTACCTTGGCCAAGCATATAAAAACCATCATATTCCACTCCCTGGCCCCTATAGGCTTATTCAAACCTAAAAGTCTATGTGGGGCCACACCTAAACATAGCATAATTAAAAAAATACATTTAGTCTAATTTCCAAAACCTCCATAGGCGATAGCAGTCTCAACAATGATAAAAGTCCAAAGTTCAAAGTCTCTTCTGAGATTCATCCAATCACTTATCTGTAATCCCCAAAGCAAGACAGGAAACCAGCTGGGCAAACTCCAATCTCTGTGCCTCTATGTCTGATTTCAAAGCACTCTTCAGATCTTCAACTTTTCATCTTTTTTTTTTAAATTTAGAGAATACTTTATTAGTTTTTGTAATCAAACCCACGTAGATAAGACCTTACATATTTAATACAGTGTGTTACCCCTGTACAAATGGAAAAAACTTAAGTTCAACATTTCTAGACCAATATGGCTGTTAATTTCTGTACAGTGCCCACTCAACACAGTATACGGGGATACTTTTTTCCAAAGTTGACAGCACAGCTAAAGTTTCAAAAAATTCAAATTATATATCTGTATATATATATTTATATTTATATAAAAAGACCAATAATAGCAGTGTGTTATGCATCAACAGCAGCAACAGCTTTTCCAGGTTCTGCAGTCATCTGAACAAAACTGTAGAGACATCCAGCACACTCCATTAAAAAAAAAAAAGTAAAAAAAACAAAACCCGAGAAAACAGCACAGTTCTGTTACTCTTGTGGTACCTGGCACCATTTTTTTTTAAAATTAGCTTCTCAATCATCATCTGGAAAGAAAACATTCTGAGCAACATCATTAAAAACAGCTCTGATAAAGCACGGTCACTACTACGTATCATAAAGCAGGTACAAGCTATTTTACATCCACAGAGGTATGATACAGTACTGTCCTACATCTATAATACTAGAGGATACAATTTAAAAGGCATTATTTGAGACTTGATTCTACTTTTCCAGCAGAGGGCCCAAAGGATGGTGTGACACAGCTTTGTAAAGAAACATACTCTAGACAGGATTTCCTTTCACTAGTGGCACAGTTCTAAGGATTCATTCTCTCCATGAATGTCAGCTAAAACCGTTATTAAAAAAATGAAATATCCCTAGAACAAAACCGTATAACCACCGGATTCACATGAAGATGACCTAGTGGAGACAAGCTGGACCTCACCTTACCAACAAGCTATCAAATCTGTTATGTTTAAACAGTGAGACCTCCAAGGAAGGAGATGCCAAGTAGTGCTTCAAACAATCAAACACAGCATCCTTTTCAACAGAAGCAGAAGCTCATCTGAATATGCTCAAGGATGCTGACATCAACATTTAATCATCTCCTCACTCATCCAGGAAGAAGGGGAGATCAGTTACTACTGTACTTTATTGTGTTCAACCAAATCACCATGTTACAAAAATAGCAAGCTGCCATAATAAAAAATAAGGCTCCTCTATCCAGCACCAGATAGCATCATTTTACTTTCAAGCCTAGAAATTGCACACTTGTATATAAACCAACCGAAGATGAGGATTGAGAGTTCATCTTGGTGGATTTTTCCTTTGATGAATATGAAGTGTCCTTCCTTATTTTTTGGTGACTTTTAATTGAAAATTGATTTTATTTGATATTAGAATGGCTACTCCAGCTTGCTTCTTCTGACCATTTGCTTGGAAAGTTGTTTTCCAGCCTTTCACTCTGAGGTAGTGTCTGTCTTTGTCTCTGAGGTGTGTTTCCTGTAGGCAGCAGAATGCAGGGTCCTCATTGCGTATCCAGTTTGTTAATCTATGTCTTTTTATTGGGGAGTTGAGGCCATTGATGTTGAGAGATATTAAGGAATAGTGATTATTGCTTCCTGTTATATTCATATTTGGATGTGAGGTTATGTTTGTGTGCTTTTCTTCTCTTTGTTTTGTTGCCAAGATGATTAGTTTCTTGCTTCTTCTAGGGTATAGCTTGCCTCCTTATGTTGGGCTTTACCCTTTATTATCCTTTGTAGTGCTGGATTTGTAGAAAGATATTGTGTAAATTTGGTTTTGTCATGGAATATCTTGGTTTCTCCATCTATGTTAATTGAGAGTTTTGCAGGATACAGTAACCTGGGCTGGCATTTGTGTTCTCTTAGGGTCTGTATGACATCTGTCCAGGCTCTTCTGGCCTTCATAGTTTCTGGCGAAAAGTCTGGTGTGATTCTGATAGGTCTGCCTTTATATGTTACTTGACCTTTTTCCCTTACTGCTTTTAATATTCTTTCTTTATTTTGTGCATTTGATGTTTTGACAATTATGTGACGGGAGGTGTTTCTTTTCTGGTCCAATCTATTTGGAGTTCTGTAGGCTTCTTGTATGCCTATGGGTATCTCTTTTTTTAGGTTAGGGAAGTTTTCTTCTATGATTTTGTTGAAGATATTTACTGGTCCTTTGAGCTGGGAGTCTTCACTCTCTTCTATACCTATTATCCTTAGGTTTGATCTTCTCATTGAGTCCTGGATTTCCTGTATGTTTTGGACCAGTAGCTTTTTCTGCTTTACATTATCTTTGACAGTTGAGTCAATGATTTCTATGGAATCTTCTGCTCCCGAGATTCTCTCTTCCATCTCTTGTATTCTGTTGGTGAAGCTTGTATCTACAGCTCCTTGTCTTTTCTTTTGATTTTCTATGTCCAGGGTTGTTTCCATGTGTTCTTTCTTGATTGCTTCTATTTCCATTTTTAATTCCTTCAACTGTTTGATTGTGTTTTCCTGGAATTCTTTCAGGGATTTTTGCGATTCCTCTCTGTAGGTTTCTACTTGTTCTCTAAGGGAGTTCTTTATGTCTTTCTTGAAGTCCTCCAGCATCATGATCAAATATGATTTTGAAACTAGATCTTGCTTTTCTGGTGTGTTTTGATATTCCGTGTTTGCTTTGGTGGGAGAATTGGGCTCCGATGATGCCATGTAGTCTTGGTTTCTGTTGCTTGGGTTCCTGCGCTTGCCTCTCGCCATCAGATTATCTCTAGTGTTACTTTGTTCTGCTATTTCTGACCGTGGCTAGACTGTCCTATAAGCCTGTGTGTCAGGAGTGCTGTAGACCTGTTTCCTGTTTTCTTTCAGCCAGTTATGGGGACAGAGTGTTCTGCTTTCGGGCGTGTAGTTTTTCCTCTCTACAGGTCTTCAGCTGTTCCTGTGGGCCTGTGTCTTGAGTTCACCAGGCAGGTCACTTGCAGCATACAAGTTGGTCTTACCTGTGGTCCCAAGTCTCAAGTTTGCTTGCGGGGTGCTGCCCACGAGCTCTCTGCGGCGGCAGCAACCAGGAATATCTAGGCCGCCGTTTCTGGGAGTTTCAGTGCACCAGGGTTCCAGATGGCCTTTGGTGTTTTCCTCTGGCGTCCGAGATGTGTGTGCAGAGAGCAGTCTCTTCTGGTTTCCCAGGCTTGTCTGCTTCTCTGAAGGTTTAGCTCTCCCTCCCATGGGATTTGGGTGCAGAGAACTGTTTATCTGGTCTGTTTCCTTCAGGTTCCGGCGGTGTCTCAGGCAGGGGTCCTGCCGCTCCTGGGTCCTCCCCCACGGGAGCCCAGAGGCCTTATACAGTTTCCTCTTGGGCCAGGGATGTGGGCAGGGGTGGGCAGTGTTGGTGGTCTCTTCCGCTCTGCAGCCTCAGGAGTGCCCACCTGATCAGGCGGTGAGGTCTCTCTCCCACGGGGTTTGGGAGCAGAGAGCTGCTGCCAACTTTTCATCTTTGTAGACTGCAACAAATAGCTTTCTCCTGGGCTGTTTCTACTCCCTGTCAGCAGCTTTTCTTAGCAGATAGTCCATGACTCTGGCATCTTGAACATCTTGGGGTCTCCAAGGCAATTTCAATGTTACAACTTTCTGTTTCAAGGTCTAGGATTCAAACATGATATTTTGGGCTTCCCCAAAGGCCTGGTGTCCCTTCTCCAACTCCTCTTTCTGTAGCACTCTAAACGCAAGTTGATCCACTCCACTGCCACTGCTGTTCTTCTTGATCATCACATGGTACTGGCATCTTCAATACACTGGGAACTTTTGCTCCAACTAGGCTTCACCAGTAGCCACTCAAAGGCTCTCTTCATGTTGCCAAGCTTCAAATCCTTTGCATAACCCCTTCAGTCTGAGCTGTCAACTGCAACTGAAGTTGTACCATCACCAATGGCCTTCCATGGCCTCTCACAGTGCTAAGCTTCAGCTGCTCTTCATGACTCCTTCATGCCTTCAAAACCAGTACCACCTGGGTGACTCTTACACATTACCAAGTACACCTGCTGTATGAGGTATAACCTGGCTGTCTCTGGAACACAACTTCTTTGTGCTCTTAGAAAATCTGTTCCAGAAAATTTTACCTCAGTGATGCTGGTTTTTTCTTAATCATCACTAATTTCTTAGCTCCACTTTACTAACATCAATTGTCCCTGTAGTCTCCTTCTATCTTTGACTCTAAAGCCAGAGCCACAGGATTGAAGCTGTCTTGTTCTGCTGATATTTTGGACTGGAACATGGTCACCCTTATTCTACTACCAGCTTTCTGTTTTCCAACTCCCTCACTGTCTAAACTTGGCTTTCCTATATCTGGCTCTGTAGGTTGACCTTGAACTCAGAGATCTGCATGGCTGTCTCCTATAATGCTGGGAATAAAGGTGTGTTCAACCATGTCTGGATTTAAGCTTTTCTTGACCTAGAACCTGCTTTGTTCCAGGCTGACCTTGCAGTCAGAGATCTGTTTGGCTTTTTCCTCAGGGATTAATAGTATGTATAACCATGCCTGAATCTAAACTTAGCTGGTCAGTTTCTTGCCCCCAAATCCCTTAATCTGTTATCTCCTGGAACATAGGATTTAACTCCGTTTTACTTCCTCATGCCCCTTTAATACTTGAACCATATATTTTATACTTTCCCTTTATAAGCTTGCTATGTTTGTTCAAAATGCTCTTCATGAGACTTAGTGAGAGAACAATGTCTCTATTGGGCTTTTTTGAGACTTCCTTTGTCAATGCAATTAATATAAATCTCTTTACCTTAGACTCAGGTAGACTCTTTAGACGAGAGTGAAAAGCAGCCACATTCTTGACAAAATACCACAAGAACAGTATCTAAGCCACAGACTGAAATTCTTCTCCAGTGAACCCTCTTGGGCCATCTGCACAGTTCAAATCAATTTCAGCAACATAGTCTTTCATATTACTAGGATAGCTTAAGCCCCATTTAAAGCATTCCACTGCTTTCCAAATCCAAAGTCCCAAAAATCCACATTCTTCTAGACAAAACATGGTTAGGCCTATCAAAGTAATACCCCAGTCCCTGATACAAACTTTTGTTTTAGTTAATGTTCTACTGCCAAGAACAGATACCATGACCAAGGCAAGTATTATGAAGGACAGTATTTAATTGGGGCTGGCTTACAGGTTCAGAGGATGAGTGCATTATCTAGGCAGTGAGCATGGCAGCATCCAGGCCATCCTGGTGCAAGAGGAGCTGAGAGTTATACATCTTCATCTGAAGGCTGCTAGCAGAATACTTTCTTCCAGGCATCTAGGATGAGGATCTTAAAGCCCACACCCACAGTGATACACCTACTCCAACAAGGCCACACATACTTCAATAGGACCACACCTTCAGATAGCGCCATTCCCTTAGCCAAGCATATATGAACTATCACAAAAAGTATAAAAAAATCTTCAAATACACTGTATCAGAAAAGAAATTCCCTACAACATATAATTATCAACATACTAAGTGTATAGGACAAAAAAAAGAATATTAAAATCTACAGGGAAAATGACCAAAGAACATACAAATGCAAAACTGTAATTTTAGCACATGACTCTTCGAATAGACTTTAAAGCCCAGAAGAGCCTATATGGATATTCTCCAAAGTCTAAGAGATCGGGAGTACCAACTTAGATTACTGTATCAGCATCTCACACTAGATGGAGTAAAAAAAAAAAAAAGCTATTCCACAATGAAACCTGTTTGAACAAAATCCGTCTACAAAGACAGCAAGCAATAAAGAAGTCACTGAAAGGAAAACCCCGACCTAAAGGATTAGCCACACCCAAGAAAACATTGGGAATAAATAGTCTCACACCAGCAAACCAAAATATCAGAAGACAGGGATAGGACCACAACAACAAATAACAGAAATCAATGAACACTGTTCATTAATAACTGTTAATATGCATACTCTTAATTTCCTACTGATTATCAAATTAGAGTTGCCAATAGGATTTGTCCTTCTGTGGTACCCAAGCAACACACATATTAAATAGAGATCATTGCATGATTCAACTGTGAAAAAAATATTGTAAGCAAATAGACCCAAGGAGCAAGTTGGTATAGCCATTTTAATAGCCGACTAAAGAGAATTCAAATAAAAAGTAATCCAAGAGATATTGAAAGTGACTACATATCCACCAAAAGAAAGAGCCACCAAGAGGACATTACCATTCTTGTTATCTAGGCACAAAACTTAAGGGTATCCATGTTCTAGATGTCTATCAATGAGTGAATGGATAAAGAAAATGTAGGGGTTGGGGATTTAGCTCAGCGGTAGAGCATTTGCCTAGCAAGCGCAAGGCCCTGAGTTCTGTCCCCAGCTCCGGAAAAAAAAGAGAAAAAAAAGACAATGTAATATATTTACACAATAGAATGCTACTCTAATCATGAAATTCTTATTTAAATTGATGGAACTAAGAAAAAACGCATCCTGGTTGAGTTAAGCAAGACAAAAAAACAAAAACAAAAACAAAAAAAACAAAACAAAACAAAAAAAATTTGCTGTGTGCTATCTTCTTTGTGAATGTTAGCTCTTAAATCTTCAATAAGCAAGCTACAATCACTATAACCGCAAAAGTTAGATATAAAATAAAGGAGTAAAGGTGAACATCATCTCTTTCTTGAATAGAGTTATAGAATATGTAGGATAGATGAGGCTGGCACAAAAATAAGAGAATCAAGCAGGGAGGGGGGAGGAAGAGGAGAAGAAGATCCAAGGAAGGAAATACATGGAGGTACAGCCAAAATGGAGGACCATATGAGGGGTCATAAGTAAACTTACTACATTAGAAATTTTCTAATATTCCATATATATATGTGTGTATATATATATATATATATATATATATATATATATATATATATATATGAGATCCAAATGAAATTGTCAAATCACATGGAAACTGAGCTCCAATTGGATATCCACCATGTCTCATCACAAAATGAAGGTTCTAATAACAGAAATGGATTAGATTTCAGCAATCTAAGGGGCCATAATTTTTTCTAGGGTACTTTTGAATTATAACTTAGAAATCCTTTTTATATATACCATGCCTACTAGTTGTATTTGTGTGTTTTAATGGGATTCCTTAGTGTACAATTGTATGTGTCTCTGAGTCTCTCTGTGTTTCTTTGGAACATTTTCTTCTGTTTGTTTTTGTCTTACTGTAATTTGTCTTTAGTTTGTTTTATTTTATGGTTGTTCTTCAGATTCCTATTTGTTTTTAACAAGACACAAAAAGTACGTGGATACAGATGGGAGGGCAAGTTGGGTGGATCTCAGAAGACATTAGCAGAATGGAAACCATAATCAGAATACATTGTATGAGTAAAAAATATCTATTTTCAATAAAAGAAAAAAAACAGCAGAAAAAGGCTGGGATTGTAGAATTAGTAAGGTGTTGAAAGGACAAAACAAAATACACCCTCATGTTCAATAACTACATGATGCAGTAATTTATTTAAGAGAGAGTTATCATATACATTGAAAGAATACCACTTCAAGTAACTATGTTAACATATCGTGAAATTATGCTCTTATTTAATAAATGATCAGAAGCATTCTTACCAGAACTATTCACTGAAGCAAAACCTTCATCAAACAAGTGTTATGAATAAGTGGAATAAGAAAATTTAAAAAGCTCTTATTTTGTTTTCATTTGTATTATTTGAGACTAAATATAAGTTAAAAATTTAAATTCTAAATTGGAATTTAATCTGAAGGATGTACAAGGGCTAGTATAATCTCAAATATTTTCTTAGGAACACAATTAAAAGGAGAAAGATGAATCTAATGAACTTAAAATATAAACATTGTGTGACTGATGTTTGTTCTTGTGGTATACTATTATTCCTTGTATTTTAAATACATCATAAGTTTAAAAATTTATACTTTAACTGACTTTTTAAAAGATAAATTTTAAAAATAAATTTATTGAATTTCTTCATTAATTGGGTGTTTGATATAGCCCTTCAAGAAAATGGAAAACTCCCCAGAGACTGAGATAAACTGAAGTAGAAAGGAATGCAGCTTATCACTCAGGAAATTAAGGGACATGTCATTCTTGCCAAGAAATAAAACTGTGGTTCCAGGAAGTCTAGGAATGTGAGTGCTTGATATGTTGTCCACTAAGGGCCATTTGAAGAGACATTTCCAAAGTGTGCATTCTAAATATATTTTTCACCAATACAGTTAAAAACATTTCATACAGAAAATAATTTTTATCACTAAAAGTACCTGTACCGAGAGAACAGGTGTTAGATTTGGAACAATGCAAAGAGCATGAGAATAAATCCAACAACGTCTCCAAATGTCCAGTGTTTGCAGTCAGCCTTTGTGGTTCTCTCAGAATAGGAGAAAACGAGAGTGATTTCAAACATGCAGAGTTTCTCATGTTTTCTGCTTGCATGGTGATCCAGACTCAGTGATGAAGGCACCTTCACAACTGGAAGGACTGTACAGGACAAGAGCTCAAACAGCAGTGGTCATATATGCTGATTTGTCTTTGCCCCAATTCCTGCTGATCCAGCAGGTCCTCTCTCAAATAAAAGTATTGTCAGAAGTGTCACCTTGCAAGTCACAATATTGCATTATGAAAGGTTGATTCTTCATTCTTCTGTCCTAGAGAAAGAGGTGATCAGATTAAAATTGTTTCAGCATTACAAGAAGACACATGTTATTTTTAGTAAAAGAATAAAGCTGGCAGTGAGTAGCAGCCCTACAGCTTTTCTGTGTTGAAATTCCATATGCATATGTACGTATAAGTATTCATGATAAAAAATTGAAATATACTTAGAATATCTATATATAAAAGTTACACTTGCTCACTAAAATTTAACCATGTTGTTGTTTTAAATATATAAAATTACTTTTGAGGTCATAATCTAATTACAGAACCCTCCTTGGTATTTTTTCAAACCAATTTTTTTATTCATTATTTGGAAATTTCACAATATGAACCCCAATCACATTCACTTCCCAGTACTCCCAGGTCTTCCCTATACCCATGTGACCTCCCCACCAAAGAGAAGAGGAAGAAGAAGGAGGAGAGGGAATAGAAAGGTAAAAGAGAAGGAGAAGGAGGAGAAGGAGAAGGAGAAGGAGAAGGAGAAGGAGAAGCAGATGGAGAAGGAGAAGGAGAAGGAGAAGGAGAAGGAGAAGGAGAAGGAGAAGGAGAAGGAGAAGGAGAAGGAGAAGGAGAAGGAGAAGGAGAAGGAGAAGGAGAAATCACTGGAGTTTGGTCAAACTCCCAGTGACAAGTGCCTTAGAGAAAATTGAATCCTGCCCAACCAACATCTCTATAAGAAGCCAACATTGTGCAAAGTTACTCTTCAACATATTAATCACAATTTATAAGAGTTTTCTTCAATGGCTTTCTGTCTTGGGTATTACTATTTTTTTTGTCCGCCCCCCCACCCCACCCCGCCAGGGTCGAAGACTTCTAGACCACTCATTCTCAAGTATGAACATGCAGTCATTGATACCACTGCAAAAGTAGAACCTCTGCCCTTTACAGTCCACAAACTTCTACATTCTAAAATTCTGGTGACAGCATTATCCAAGGACATCAACATGGCCCTCTGATACAGCATAGGCCACTGACACCATCATATCTCTCAACTATAGCACAGGCACAGGACATGAACATGGCGTCAGCTGTAACAAGACCACATGACCCTTTGCCATAACATCGAGATGACCTCAATTGGGAACACAACTCACATCAAAAAGCCCCTGCCTTTGTATGTACATAGCCACAGTTGCAATTTAAAAATTAAAATTGGCTCATACTTTTCACTGTTTTCAAACTTCCTTATTTCCTTTGGCTTAACAATATAGAACGACAATCTTTCTAAGCATCTGCATATTTTACAACTCTTAACCATTTAATTACTATCAGCTTCATTTATTTGATTTGTATTTAAAGGTGTGGGGGAAGTAAAATATTATCATGCAAATGCTTGCATGTGGGATGAGTGTGTAAGACAGAATTCTACAGAAGACACCAATGTAGAAAGAGAGCACTGTTCCTCTGATCATGAGGTACTGCCCAGAAATGAAGACCCGGGACTCTGTAAATATGGCTCCAGACTATTCTGGTACTAAATAATGGCATCAAAATGATCTAAGTTTTCAAACAAGAAGGAGACATTTCACTTCTGGGCTCACAGTTGCACGCATGTGGTTGTGAAAGAAGGCTTTACTCACAGTGAGATATCCATGATAAACATCTATATTACTGTCATGCTGAGACTGCCAGTGAAATGCCACACACCGCACGCATGCATTCTGGATTTAGTGAATTTTATATTTGAAATAAGGTTTACCTTTAATGACTTTCAATCTACGTCCCATTCAGAGTTCTTTTTCCTTGAAGCAACTGATGAAAATAAAAGAATATAACACATTTGTTTAGTTAGTTACACAAATGATCACTTTGAAAAAATTAAGTTATTAGATAATTTAATAAAAATAAAGAGAAATTTATTCTTCTACTTCTACTTTTTATTAATTTAGCACTTTAATATTTTAAGTATGTAAATGCATTCTAATTATAACCAAGACTTCTGTCTTAGCTAAAGTTTTACTACTGTGAACAGACATCATGACTAAGGCAACTCTTATAAGGACAACATTTAACTGGGGCTGGCTTACAGGTTTAGAGGTTCAGTCCATTATCATCAAGGCAGGAACATGGTGGCATCCAGGCAAGCATGGTGCAGGACCATCTGAGAGTTCTACATCTTTATCTGAAGGCTGCTAGCAGAATACTGGCTTCCAGACAGCCAGGACAAGGGTATTCAAGTCCACAACCACTCCAATAAGGCCACACCTCCCAACAGTGCCAATCATATACAAATATCACATTCCACTTCCCAGCCCCCATAGGCTTATTCAAACACATGAATCTATGGGAGCTATATGTAGCCATAGCATAATTTTTAAAAAGTACATTTAGTCCAACTCCCAAATTTCCCATAGTCTATAGCAGTATCAATAATGTCAAAAGTCCAAAGTTCAAAGTCTTTTCTGAGATCCATCCAATCACTTAACAGTAATTTCTAAATCAAGATAGGAAACCAGAGGGGCAAAGTCCAAACTCTGCGTCTCCATTGTTGTGGTTTGCCCTCAGTTCTCTATATTTTGATGCTAATTCCGCTGCTCCAAGGAAGTCTGCCTAATCACTTGCTTAGGACTCAGGTGACTTCCTCAGAACCTTCTCCCCCTTGAATTTGTGAAATACAGGTGAGGGCAGGTACAAGATAGTATGAAACCTGTCATTGGATGAGAAGGAAGAATGGGTGGGAGAAAACTTTGAGGGAAGGGGAGGAGACAGGAACTGAAATGAGGAAGAGACGGGAGGGACTGGAGAAGCAGCAGCAGAGAAAACATGGAGGCTGACGTTAAGATTCCAAGCTGTACCTTTACAGGTTGTTATGAATGTTCTTAAGGGATGGACGTGTACAGGGCTTTGTATGTTTAGGTGGGCAATTATATCTTATCCATTGGATCAGAGGTTATTGTGTTGTGTGGTCTTTGGGAGAGTGTGTGGGGTACCACTGAGTTGGGATGTGTGTTTCTGGCATGGAAACCTGCCTTGGGAACTAGATAAGTAGAGAGGTTGCTGCCAGGCTCAGAGAGAGGCCTTTGGCAGTGTGATATGGGATGGAGCAAAGTGGGTGAGACGCTTTGCTGACTGAGATTAAGATATCCAGCAGATATCTTGGGGCACTGCGGTTCTGGACCTAGTGGGGGATAAAAGACACCATTTTATTTTTTATATTTTTACAACAACATTCCATATCTAACGTCAAAGCAGTTTTCAGATCTCCAGCTCCTTTTTCATCTTTGTTGACCAGAAACTTCTTTTCTTGGGCTGGTCCACTCCCTGTTAGCAGCATTCTTCAGGAGATACCCTACAGCTCTGGCATCTCGAAATCTTGGGGTCTCCAAGGCAACTTCAGTGTTACAGCTTCTCCTTTCAATGTCTGGGATCCACACATGATCTTCTGGGCTCCTCTAAATGGCTAGCATCACTTCTCCAGTTCCGCCCTCTATAGAACTCTAAGCTCAGGTTGATCCACTGCACTGCCACTGCTGTTCTTCTTGATCATCCCATGCTACTGGCATCTCTAACACACTGGTATCTTCCGCTACAACTAGGCTTCACCAGTAGCTTCTCAAAGGCTCCCTTTGTGGTTGCCAAGCTTCAAATCCTTTGCATGACCCCTTCAGTCCTGGGCTGCCAGCTGCAATTGAGGCTGCCCTACCTTTACCAGTGGCCTTCCATGGCCTCTCCCAGTGCCAAGCCTCAGCTATTCTTCATGATGCCTTCATGCCTTCTAAACCAGTACCACCTGGGTGACTCTCACACATTACAGAGTACACCTGCATCATGAGGGTCAAGCTTGGCTATTCCTGAAACATAGCTTCTTTTCTGCTCTCAGAAAACATTTCTTTGATTTCACCTCAGTGATGCTGGTCTCTTCCTAGTCACCATTAATTTCTTAGCTCTCATTTACCATCATCAACTGTCCCAGTAGTCTCCTTTTATTCTTTACTCTAAAGCCACAACCACATGGCCAAAACTGCGGTGTTCTGCTGCTTGCTGGAGTTGGACCATGCCCCCCACCCCCAATTCTATTACCAGATTTCTGTTTTCCAATTCTCTCACTGCCTAAGTTTGGCTATCTTTTCCTCTAACAAATCCCTCGCCTACAATCAGGTCCTTTTTTCTTTCTGATCTGTGACCTATTGAGTTTAATGAGACATGTGGTATGCCATTATTGTTTGTATGGATCAAAAAATAGCCATAGAATGCGGAAGTTACATCATTAGTATTTTATCTATCTAATACTTTAGTATTAGATATGCATTATGTATCTTCGATGATCTGTAACTTGTTTAAAATTGTAAATTCTATTAATGTTTAAAATAAAGTCTTTCTGACACTATGGGAGTTTTAAAAGTCTGACACTTGACAGAAGGATTTTTCTAAAAGAAGGAATGGCAAGTGTGCAGGCTTTTCTTGTGACTTTTATTTAAAATGAACAAGTGACCTGATATTCATTGTTACTCTATTCAGTGTTCCTTTGTTAATCCAAAAAAAAAGTGATCAAAGGATGTTTTACTTAAACTAGAATTGGAGCCCTGCATGCCTTTCCCATAGGAATGAGAACACAGGCCAACAGTGTTCTGTTCAATATCATGCTCTATCTACTAACTTATCAAACACAGCAGATGCTAAAACTAGAATGGCAACATCATCATTAATTACAAAGTACACACCCCAGGCTCTTGGAATTAAAATGTGCACTGTCGGGAAGAGGCTTATGGAGCCTCAGCCAGTATTTATGAATACTGTATTCTCTGAAATTAAAACAAGTGAGAAAAGAAGCATTGATCCTGTAGAAATAAATCCACCCAGTCGCATATTCTTTTCCCACTCACACATAAAATGAAGTCTTAAAGAATTGTGAAAATCAGAGAATACAAATTCAGAACAGTCAGGGCTGGCTTGAGGCATTTACTACTTCGAAATAAAAAGTGCCTTTAAAAATCAAGAAAATGTAGGATTTAAAAATGTTTTGAGGCGTCTTTCATGCCATTACTATTTGCTTAGAACCTAGTAAATATTAAAAAATCGCAGGAGGTCTTAGGAATACAGTCAGGAATAAAACAAAACTGTTGATAAAATTAGGTAGAATATTTCCATTAATTGAGACTCAGCATAGCATAAATGAGAAATTCAAGGGCGTTGAAGGCATAGTTTACCTCCAGCATTAACTGTGTGGTCTTCCTAAGTCTATTTTCCTTTAAATTTTATCCATTATTTTAGCTCTTCAGGCTAGTGGTGAAGAGCGAAAGGTTAATTTTAAAAATTAAGATATAAGTCTAGGACATGACTTAGTAAATAAAGGCATGTGTCACCTTTGTAGATAGTCAAACGTCACTGCTAGGACCCACACAGTAGGAGAGAACTGGCTCCCACAAGTTTTTTTCTGACCTCCACACATGAGCTGCAGTACATCTCCCACACAGTAACTCAATACAAAATTACCTACAAAAGAAATCAGTATTCACTAAATGATATTTTAAAAGAACCACACATTGGACAGAATAAAGGAACTACTGAGATAGCAGGAATAATTGTAGCAAATATAAAAGAAAAAGATAGGTCTATAACCATGGCATTACTGTTTCCTGAAAATGGAGTAGGCTATAACTACCTTAGTTTGGTAATTATAAGATAAAAACATATACATACTCGGGTATGATTCCAAAATTATGATCAGAGGAAAGGAATACAAGGCCTATGTTATACAGATATTATTAGATAATATTTTTCAGGGACTCAAAAGGACATATCCATGATGTTAAATAGAAGTGTAATACAGTCTAAATTATGACATAATGAAATTTTAATTTAAGGGTGAAAACACTGCTTTCTTTCCATTATTATTAAAAGGAAAATGATGCTTAGATTCTGCCAAAAGATTCATGGAAGTAGATGTATGATTCACTTCAAAGACATCATTAACTGCTTAATTCAATGGGGGAATGATTGGAACATTTGGACAAAGGAAAATTGCAGGCTCTGTCTTTCGAAGGATTACTATTCTGTGGAAAGGAAAAGTCGGGGATAGTTCAGAGTAAGACACTGAAGTACACAGGTGAAAATGTGCCCAGAGGCCACTGATTCAACAGGTATTTTAGAAATAGAAATACATTTCACACAAGATGAGAAAGAAGAGTTAAACTGTGAATAATTCCCAGGTTGTTTTCACATATCAATAAGAACAATGAAATACTCAGTTAAAAAAGAGATGAGGTTGAGATGTAAATTTTAGTAAAATATTGTAAATATTGTGAAGTTTAGTAAGAAATGTGTCTTAATTACCAAGTATATAGGTTTTGTTTCTAAATTCAGAGTTGTTAGGAAAGATAACAGTCTCTATAGACTAGATATAATCCTACACTATATTGATTTGCTAGGTCTACTATACTAATGTATTTTTCTGTTATGTATGCCTCAACTATATACACTGTTTCTGACCAACAGTATGCCATATACATGAGCCATTTTATTTTTTTGTTAGGAAATTTATACATGCAGTCTGTGAGAAATTTATATTTGATCTTTAAATTTTTCTACAGTTTATTAGTGAGGATATCATGAAACCTTTTGCTGATCAACATTATTGCTATGATAAATATAGTAAAAATAATAACTCATTTATTTATGACCAGTCCTTCTTAATTCATCATATTATTTCCTTTCTGATATTCAGGGAATACTTTAAATACCTATAAGGTAGATAACCCCATGATCTAGTCTCAGCCTTTGATTTTGAATGCCCCATGATATGCAGACTGCATAAATGTTTTAAATTCAGATAGCAACGTTTACTGAGGGAGGAAGATGCTCAAATATAAATAAATGAATAAGTGCTCTCATGAAGTTACTGCATTGATTTGACTCTGAAGCTTGGGTTGGGCTTTAGCCTATATTCTTGAACTAAAGCAAGTGTGATTTATCATTAGGATGACTTAGAGTATACTATTTTCCCTCCCACTTATGATACAGTGAGTCTACACAAACTTAATGCTTGCTGAATTATATATGTCTATTCATCTCATCTTCCTCTTTTATCTGACAGGAGGATGGTTCACTCATAACACATTAGCTCGGAATAAAGTGGCCATATGCTGCTCAGCCTACCTGAGATAAACAACTCTTTTTTTTTAATATTTTATTTATTTATTATATATATGAGTATGCTGTAGCTGTCTTCAGACACACCAGAAGAGGGCATCAGATCTCATTGCAGATGGTTGTGAGCCACCATGTGGTTGCTGGGATTTGAACTCAGGACCTTGGGAAGAGCAGTCGGTGCTCTTAACCACTGAGCCATCTCTCCAGCCCCGAGATAAACAACTCTTATCACCACATGATATTTTTACATATATTCTCCATCTGTTAGATGAACAAAGTTCAAGTAGCATGAAGCAATATATTTCCTGGGTCAAAGTCAGCTTATTCATCTAACACATTGGATAACGTAATTCTTGTCTATCTTGTGTATCAAAAAGCTGGAAGTAAAATAAACTGGGCCCCAGAGCCTCACAAAACAGACACGCTGATGAGATTTCTGATTTCATCTTCTCAAGACTCTTGAAGATTCTAGCAACAGCTTTCTGTGTCTTTTCTCCAAAGATAAAATGCATCGTATCATAATGAAAATGAAGGACTCGATAATGGCCATCACTATTTATAGATCTGAAAGTATTTGATTCGATGTGTCTGTCTTCTTGGTTTATGCATTTGGGAATGCCAAGTGTTTAGTAGTTCATGAGGTTTTATGTGTTATTTATATTCATTGTCATGACTTAACATAAGATCCTTAGTACCTCATATTTTATAATTCACTTTTTTTTGAAGTGAGAGAAAGGAAAATTACCTTCAGAAAGACAAAGTTTCAAAACTTTGTACTTCAGCGTTTCGTCATTCTGAGTTTTGTGAACAACCATCTTAAGTTCATTTGAAGTCTTGCACAATAAGTGTGAAAGCATTCAAATTTATGTCTTGATTTGCTGTACAGGGGTTATATAATCAAGAGACATGGTAGACACCTTAGTTATTTTAAGGCTTTTCTTGTTCTGTTCAATGGCGATCTTATAGAATTATGATATATTTCCCATGTGTTTGTCTTGTTGTAACATCAATTGGTAAACACTTTATCAATAACTGCAGCATTGTAACTCCTTAGATATGCAAGAATTTTTATCTTGTTTACTTCTATTTCCTTAAGGTGAATTATATCTTATTTTTCTTTATATTACTACAGTTGCACTGAAGTAAAACACACATCAAATGTTTGAAAACTCAAGCAGTACACTGTGACTCATTTATGAATGCATTCCCTGTGAAATGATTACTACAATTGATTTTTTGAGACAGATCTATCATCTGTATCAATTTTGTCTGAATGTGGTAAGAATATAGTCTAGAATCACTTGTGTGCTAGGCCGGGGAGGATAGACTCACTCTAAATCACACTTGCTTTGTAGTATGGGATATAACGGAACTTTCAGCCCTAAATTGAGAGGTCTTCTTTTAATCCCTCTCTTCAGGACTCATGGAATCCTGTGGAATGAAAGACAGAGCTTTACGTGTCAGAGGAGATTGAGAACACCACGATAACAAGTCTTTCTAAATCAACATGATCAAAGGTCATAAGAATTCACAGAGACTGAGGCAGCATGCACAGGGCCTGTATGGGTCTCCATGAGAGATTCTCTTCTTCATATACATAAAGGTTTACAGTTTAGTATTCTCAAATGATTCATGAGTGCAGGAACAAATGAATCTCTAATTCTCATGCCTCCTCTTGGGCTCTTTTCATTCTTTTTCTTGTCCAGTCCAGTGTGAATTTTTTGCTTGTTTTATCCTATTACATTTGTTTTTGTTTTGTTATTATACCTTAGAAGTATGTTTACTTCTGATGAGAGATAGAAAGGGAATAGATCAAGCTGTGAGGGGATTTTTAATGGACCGAGAAAAGTAGAAGGCAGAGAGAATATAATCAAGGCAGGACTCCCCAGTGTAGGGGAATGTTAGGGTGGGGAGGTGGGAAAAGGAGGTGGTTGGAGAGGCAGGATACCCTCATAGAAGAAATGGAGGGGGATGAGATGAGGGATTATGGATGGGAAACAAGGAAAGGGAATAACATTTGAAATGTAAATAAAAATATATCCAATAAAAAAGATGTACTATATAAGAGAAATATATTGTCAATAAAAATGAACAACCAAATTAAAAGAATATTTAAAATATTTTATTAGTAAACCAGAAGAGTACAATACAATGTTCCTAACCATCGCCTACATAAGAAAGTCAGACCTAAAATTTTTTTCATTGTATACTACATTAGGCCAACAGAAAATCAACTTACTGCCTTCCTTTGGCACATATAAGTCATTCTTCTACTGTATAGTTCCACAATATTGTATTCTATATGTCTTTTATTATTGTAACTGTACGCTAATATTTAGGTCTTTATTCTGAGGACCACGACATTAAGAAAACTTAAGAGATATGAGAGTTTGAGAGTAAATAACATACCACATGTAATTAGAGAGAATACCTTCATTAATATTATAGTTTAATCTTTCCGGAAGCTTTCAAGGAATGTACACATGTGCATGCAGTATATAACAATTATAATTTTCACAGAACACAAGTTAAAAATAAAAAAAAACTTTTGTGTATAATTTTCTCTGTATCAGGATACATGTTTTTCTTGAGGTTTGAGGTACTTTGGAGCAGTAAAATTTCAGGAAATAGTCTCTCTCATTCTGAGATCTTAATAAACAACTGAGTGGGTTTGAAATAATTGTCTACACATTTGACATGCCTACATATTCCTTTTGTATCAACACACTTTGATATTAGATAATTTGAGAGGGTATGTTTCCCAACACATTTTCTAACCATAAAATCTTCTCGGTACTTAGCTCTTCTGAAGTAAGATAATCAAAGTCAACTTTCAGTCCCATGATATTTCCCCGAATAGTCAAGAAATCCACTGAAATAGGAATGTTGGATAAGTATAAAGTTTAGAATCTTTAAGTTCACCTCCCCCGCCTAATCCACCTATACTTGTAAAATTTTGAGTTTGGATTACCTCAGTCAGGATGATATTTTCTAATTCCATCCGTTTGCTGCGAAATTCACTATGCTGTTGGGTAAATGAACTACATTTTCTGTATCTATTCTTCAGCTGAGGGACATCTGGGTTGTTTCCAACTTCTGGCTATTACGAATAAGATGACTATGAACATAGTAGAGCATGTGTCCTTGTTATATGTTGGAGCAACTTTCAGTTACATGCTCAAGAGTGGTTTAGCTGAGTCTTCAGATAGGACTATTTCCAATTTTCTGTGGAACCACCAGAATGATTTCCAGAGTTAGTTGTGCCTGTATGCAATCTGACCAGCAATGAAAGAATGTTCCTTCTTTACCACACCCTCTCCAGTATAATCTGGCACCAGAGTTCAATTCTCAATGCAGACAAAACAGAAAATAAAAATAATTATTGATGCATCATTTAAACTTGACCATTTTTCATAAATTTCATATGCTGTGGATTAATTTAAATACAATTAAAGGATGTGAGCTTTCAAAAATTAAAGTCCATTGAAAAATATTTGGAAATGGACAGATTGTTCTAAATGTAACATGTTATTCTCTTTTCTTATTTTTAGATATGAAATATTTTCCAGAATATTGATTTTGTCAGTAAAAATCTGATATGTTTTTACATAATTCTAGTTAAATTAAACTTAAGTGTTAATTTTTTATTATAGTAACACTTTTTATTTTGTAAAAAATTACAAAATTGTCAAAAAGAAAATTTTCTGTCAATAAAAGTTTTTATGGGGCTTGCCTAAAACCTTCATT
This sequence comes from Rattus norvegicus, assembly GCF_021556685.1. Lineage (NCBI taxonomy): Eukaryota > Metazoa > Chordata > Mammalia > Rodentia > Muridae > Rattus > Rattus norvegicus. The sequence goes on along the minus strand of NC_141544.1, from coordinate 61,266,506 downwards.
AAAGTGCCATCTGCGATTTTCAGAAGAAAAGGAGTGAACATCTGTACATGGGAGTGCATTCTACAAAACCCTAGGTACTCTCTTTTCACATGTGGGCACATGTGGCCTCACCATACTTGGTAAACAGATTTTCAAGTTACTTTCATTTACTGGAAACAAGCCAATTTTCTTGGAGCATTTGAAATCTCTTCTAACAGAACATCTTTAGCTCACATGTACTTCCTTGTGTGAGAAGCACTTTTTCTTAATGGATCTGGGCTAACAAAGCTGTACTGTAGCTCTCATGGCCACCGAGAGAGCAAGTCAATAGACAAAGGATGATGAGTCTTAAGTATCAAGTAAATGAGTTTCCATTTCAGCGACCTTTGCCCCTGTCTGAAGGAAGACAGCAGTACCAATTAAGTCAGCATGAAAATCTGTTTCTATACCTTTATGAGAAGGCCACATTTTTTTTTGTTTACCAAGTGCTTTTAATTGTATAGACCTAGTCACTTTTAGAATAATTATTGCTTTACTAATTAAATAATTCAGAGGTATGGATGAAAATTTTTGTTTATTTGAGGAGGAACGAGCTGGTTTTTAGAAGTTCATTAGGCTGGCAATTAAATTTGTGAAGAAATTCCACTGTCTTCCAACTAGATTCTCTATAGATAGGCATTTGTTTAGAAAATGGACTAATTTATTTTATTTTGTTATAACCATGTAAGTGATAATTTATAAACCCAATTGTAGAATAATGAAGTAGGTCTACAATACCAAATCTACCTTTTGAGCCATGTGCATGCAACATCATAAAAGTATATTAGCCCTTAAAAAAGACATTTTATCTGATACTCGCTCTAGGTCATGTGTGGCTAGTACTATGTCAACTTGACACAGAAAATAGACTTATCTTGAGGAAAAGAATCATAATGGAGAAAATATTTCCATAAGATCAAGCTGTAAGGAGTTTTCTTCATTAGTGATTGATAGAAAAGTCTCCAGCCCATTGCGTGTGGGGCTATCCTTGGGCTGGTGGTTCTGGGTTCTTTAAGAAACTAGGCTGAGAAAGCCTTGAAGTGCAAGTCAGTATGGAGTACCCCTCATGGCCTCTGCATCTGTTCCTCCCTCCAGGTTCTTTTCCTGATTTCTTCAGTGAAAAACAATGATATGCAGTGTTAACCCAATAAACCCCTTTCTCCATAACTGTTGTTTTTTACCCCGATCATAGTGTGTTATGGCAGCCATAAAAACACTTACTAGACAGTTAATCTATAAAACTACTACTACTACTACTACTACTACTACTACTACCCAATAATTAATATTACTTACCAAGTTTATTGGTTTACACATGTATTATTGTTTTCTTTGTGTGTGTGTATGAAAGAGAAATATATAGAGAAAAAATATCATAGTTAAATGTCTTATATTTGAGTCTTAGCTTTAATGTGAGAGACTCTGTTACATCTTAGCATTGATATATACTCAATAACCTTGAAGAAAATTACTTTGAAACTAGATTTACTTTTGGAGTTGGTGAGCATTTGTGACTTGTTTTTGTGAGCATGGCTTGGCATGGAAGAGTTTCTCATGGCCACACATACAGGAGGTCAGGGGACAAGAGAATGTGAGTTTTAATATTAAGTCAAAGGACAAATGATTTTAGTCGCAATTGATTCTGTCATGGGAGACTCACTATTTTAGAATGGCAATGATATATCAATTTATCCACATTTTCTAAAGAAGAAAGCCTCTACTTAGCTACATATTCGACTTACTCACTTCATGTTCCTTAGTCACAAAATTGAAGTATCTTAGATGCTAGTTTGGATTTGTCAAGGGTTCTGAAAGTTAAAGGTAAGATTTGACAGTTTTAGGACAATCATTTCTGTCTCTACTTTTTCTTCCCTAAAGACTATATGAAAAAAGTTGAATTGCTATGTCTAAAATTATCCACCAATATTTCTGATCTGGATGTATAAATAGGTTTCCAGACAAAAGAAATAAAAACAAACAAGAGTGATTTCCATGTGTAGCTTATAATGCTATATTCTCCATCTGAGAAAAAGAAAAAATAGAATGAAATATAATATTGGAGATTCTGTAAATTTAAGAAATACCTGGTGTGATGTAATTTGTTTATTATTCTGCTCATATATCTTCCCTTTGTTTTAAAGAATCAGCTTTTTTTGAATGAACTGTAATATTATTTGAAACACTTGAGATTTAAAAACACCAAAATAGTCAAAGTAGTGAAGATTAAATTCCCAATGCTAGTTGAAAAGAGCATTCTTCCATTTTTTGTTTCTACTACAAGTGTATCAAGAACAGAGTGACTTAAGAGCTGCTTCTTGACTATCAAGTTTTCCATTTTTAAATTCTGCACTACAAACTCCTTCTGTTTTCAGTATTCTGTGAAAAGTCACGCTGAGAGCTCTCTAAAATCTGTTTGTTGGAAAGTTGAAACCTGTAGAAGGAAAAACAAGATACACAACCATGTAATCAAAAAGTAGAGTGTACTTAACAGCCAGTTCAGACGGTGTTAGCACACTGCAGTCTTTCTTCCCAATTTTGTAGTTCCAGATGGTAGTCTAGAAAATAAGAAGTATATGTGGATCTCCTACTTGATGTATATAATATGCTTGTCTCTATTCAGGGAGCATGCATGTGTGTATGAGTGTCTGTGTGATACATGAGTCCAAAGTCTGATATTTCCCAAGAACTGCATTGCTTTTATATGAATAGATCTCTAGTAATATACACAATTATCAAGTCACTGTAAATTTGAGGGTTTATTTAATTTAATCACTAGCCTACTACCTCACTGTATTTTGGATGGGGCTTCTGAAATAATTATAATTAAAACCATGATTATCAATACAAAGATTTTAGTGCTCATGGGAATTACACTTTTAATTTAATTAATCTTGAAATTAATTTATTGGCTCCTCTTGCTCCACATGAAAATAGACCTTATATACAACTGAGGATCATCTCAAACATCTCTTTATTTTTAACCATATTCTCTCATATAAACACATAGATATTCTAACTCCTAAATCAGCTTTCATTCATAAGCATAGTTTCATTGTGCTCCTGTTCTGTGAAAATACAGACATATTTCCTTGTCATTTCCTGGGAACTCTAGAATATACACTGTGATTTAGAATAGGGATTTATTTAACTCTAAATCTTGCTCTTTCTATTCCTTATATACACAGTAGAAATACTGTGAATCATGATAAGAGGGCTCTCCGTGACAATATATAGACGTTCACTAGCAGATAACTCAATGCTTTTAAGTTAATTTTGAGTTAATTAGGATATATATATATATATATATATGAAATCATTATGAATACCCATTTTCTACAGGTAGAAAATTGTTATGAGATAGATATATGTGCCATGAAAGTAGAGATATTATTCATCTAGGGTAAGGATAGGAGCCCATCAGAGGCTTGACAGATGCATGAGACAGAGAGGCAATAGCAGATAAATATGAGAACAAGGTATAAGGACATATACATTGAAATGCCATATTAAAACACACTATCTTATATATTAATATAAATTGTAGATTTTTTAAATGGATAGAAAACTAACACAGGAAAACAAGGTCCATATTTAGTATGTTAAATTTTTCAGAGATTATCTAATTCAAAATCTCAGCATCCAAAATAGGATTTATTCTAAAATGCTAGAAGATGGAAATATGTTTAAGGGTGGAAGTTTTGATTTTTTTTAATTTAAAAATTGGATTTCTTTCTTTTGTGTCTGTATGATTTGGTATGTGCACATTCATATCCTGTGGAATACCTGTGGATGGCAGAGTCTCTTTTCCTTGAGCGCATTGTGCAATCTAAGAATACAGCTCAGGGTGTCATCATGCCTGACTGCAAGTGCTAGGTCCCCCCGAGCCATCTTACCAACCCTACATTAACTTTTTAAAAATGAACACTTTATTTAAAAATACATTTTCCAAACAGAGATGTGGAAACAGAGAAGAATATTCTGTTGAAATACAGGGAATTCTAACTGTTAATCAGTGACATATGGGGATAAATCATCTCACATTTCCTTCAGATTTAGACAACAGTGAACATGCAATGACAAGGAAGAAGCTAAAAACGAAGGCAAACACTGGTGTGGGTTGGTGTGCCTTTCTGCACTGACAAAAATATCTGAACTTGATGTGCTTTTGGCTTGGATCTTCACTGCCCTCTTTATGCCATCCTTGGGTGGAAAATCTCAGATACGATTGTACAGGTGTATGGAGCAAGACTCTGAAAGGCCCTGTGTTTAGGATCATATACAGATTTATGACATTATTCTCCAATTCATTTTTCCGGTTTCTAGGTGCAGAAAAGAAAATGCCAAAGAACTGTCATTTGGACTGTTTAGTATATTTTAGCATATAAATATACTCAATAAACATCATATTGGAATTGCTAGTTTAACCACCATGGAAACGTTTACTTTTGAGAGCACGTTTTATTATTTGTTTATGTGAATGCGAGTGTGTTTCTCCATGTTATTTGTGTATGGATGTTTATGGAGGGTGGATCACATACACTGATATTAGAGTAATAAGAGGTTGTGAGATAACTGATGTGAGTGGTGGGACTCAAACTCAAGGACTTTGGGCGAGCTGAAAGGGCCCTTACCTGCTGTGTCATCTGCCCAGACTCTGAAATATATTTTCAAAAGAATGAAATGAGACTGAGTTTAAACCACAGTAGTCAGGAGTTTGCCTCCTAGGAGGACCTGGTTTAGTACACAGCAATATAGATGACAGTACAGCATAAAAAGAAATAAAAGCAGTAACAGTAAATTATACTTGTGTTCAGAATCATAAACTGTCAGTCACTTGTCGCTGAGATGGGTCATGTAGATCTTGATTTGTACTTATGTATGAAATCAAATTGTGGATTTGTTTTCCCTTCCCATTAAGAATCAGATTCAGATTCCCCTGCACTTGCTTATGCCATCCTTCTTATTTAGCCACTTTGGGTTTGTGTAGTATAGGATAGGTATTCTGTATTTTATGCCTAATATATGATTATAAGAGACTATATCTCATCAACTTTTGGGACTGTGTTATCTCACACAGGATGATACTCTCAAGATCCATCCATTTGCCTACAAAATGCATGATGCCATTGTTTTTAATGGCTGAAAAATATTTCATTATGTAAATGTACCACATTTTCTTTATCCATACTTCGGTTGAGGGAAATCTTATTTAGAAGGGGAATAAAATAGTCATAAAAGGCATATGGAAGGAGAGAACTGGGACAGATGGGAATGGGTTCAGGATCAGGTGAGGGAAAGGACAAGAGGAATAGCTAAAGGGCCATGGAAATGAATTCAATCTCCATTTGATGGGTATGAAGAGGTTAGAGGCTACTCTAGGAGGTGACAGAGAGGAAAGGGAGGTGCCCAAGAATCAGAGGAGGTAACCTTAGCTGTGACTCACAACACTGGGGATATGGAACCCCAGTTGAGCAATAGAGACAGCAACAAACTCACAGTTTTCAACGCAGAATTTATCCTGTACAAGAAATTCAGACTCAGAGATAGGGGCAAAGACTGAGGGGGTGGCGAACAATAAGCAGCCCAATAATCCCAGACACTATTAATGATATTCTGTTATGCTTGCAGAAAGAAGTGTTTTATCCTGTGAGAGGGTCCACCCAGCAGCTGACTCAGACAGATGCAGACACTCACAGCCAAAGAGAGCATGTAACTTGAGGACTCTTATGCAAGTGTTAGGGGAAGGATTACCAGCTCAAAGGAGATAGGAACATTACAAGAAGACCAACAGAATCAGCTAACCTGGACCCATGAGGCTCTCAGAGACTGAACCACCAACTAAAGACCATGCCTAGGTCTCCCCACACATATGTAGAAGACGTGCAGTTTGGTTCGGTGGGTGCCGAACAACTGGAACAGGGACTACCCCAAAAGTTGTTATCTATCTGGGCTCAGTGGAAGGGGATATACCTAGCCTTACAGAGAGTTGAGTGTCACAGTGGAGGGATAACCAGAGGGGAGGTAGTATTGGAGAAATATTGTGAGAGGGGTCATGAGTAGGATGTAAAGTTAATAAGAAAAAAGTAGTAATAATAAAAATGATAAAAAGAAAAGAAAGAAAAAAGAATGCAGGTTGAGGCATTAAATTAAAACCATGACCACTCTTCAACTCTTGAGTCAATCCTTATTTAAAGGCAAACACACACACACACACACACACACACACACACACACACACACACACAAACACACACACACACACACAAATCACAACAAAAATAAACAAATAACAACAACAAAAAACCCACAACACTTTTCTATAGTAATGGGCTTTGCGTGGAGAACTTTTTAGGAATTTTCTTCTCTCTTTTCACTATGTAAATGATGTGGTAATTAAAATCATGAAGCTTTCATTTTGCTGAGGAATAGGGGCAAATGCAATGAGAGCAACATTCGTTCTTGTTTCTTGCTCAGATGTAGCTTAATTAGCTGACCATCCCTGAGCCTCAAAAGCCAAAGCTAGATAATTGGGCTGAAAGTAGAGGGAATGGGCTGCTGAGGAAAATATGCTTATTTAGAGAATTACCTTAATTCATCTGATCATTATGAAGAACTTCTAAGGCCAATCAGCAGCGGTAGCCCATGGAAATGGGAGTAATTGCCGTGATATGTTTCAGTGTTTCAGCTTTGAATCTCATGCTTTATTTTATATTTTCATGCTAAAAGTATAGCATATTATGTGCCTCAAACCACTAACATAAAATATATCTATTTGCATTTATTAGATAGAATACAATAATCTGTTCCGTCTCAGGTCAATGTGTGGGATTTAGATAACTTTGTGGTCTTGAAAAGAAGGTAGCTCTAATATCCTGAGCAAAATTTCACCAGGCTTTTTTAAAAAAATCTTTAATATATAAACACTGTATTCTCCTGTTTTCCACATTATTACTGGTTACCAGAATGCAAGCTTTTATGTCTCATGTCCTTCATGTTTTACATTTACTAATAAATCATAGTTCATGAGAAAGAATATGAGGTGAGTGAGTGAGAGACAGAAACAGAGAAAGAACTTATAACAATCAGCTTAAAGAAAACATAATACCATAAGGAGAAATCTTAAATCTCATAAGCAGAAAATAATCTCTTGCCTTTTAATGACAACTAATTTATACATATACCTATCTATCTCTATTAATTACACATAATTGCTATACAATTTCTGGAACACTGATTGAAATCACAATACTGTGAGAACAATTGTTTAGTACAGTTCCACAGAAGCTCATAGTTTATGACATGAAAAACAGAGAGATTATAATGTAAGATGAACATATCCATTCTATACATAAACAAAAGGGTATGAAAACTGAATATTAAACATTACTTGGGACTGATGTTTGAGCTTAAAGAATCTGAAATCCATATATATATGCACAAATATATATATATATATATTAACTTAAAAATGCACTAGCAATAAGGTGTTTGTTGCTATTATATCTAAGTTAAAAACTCAGAAAATTGCACCCTGTTTAATCTTTTCTACTTCATTTGCATTAGCACTCCAATTAAGAAGTAAATCCTGGGATATTTTTATAATATTTTCTTGCCAATTTTGAAAGAGATAGATTGACACCTTTAGGACATGGAGAGTGCTTTGTAGAAATATGGATTGTATGAACAAGCGATCTTGCTGTACCCTGACTTCCCCTATGTAAGTGTTTGCCAATAGTGCCTTGGAGCCTCTCACCGTTCTAATCAGGTCAAACCTGGGCCTAGGGGATGCTTTTACCGTTTTTCTAAAATACAAATAGATTTTCCATTTCAGGTACGTTTCTTCCAAGTACCTGAACTTATATCATGGAAAACTATTTTAAATAATCACTCCAAGTCTAGCAGCCATGTTTATACCTGGCGTTGAACCTGAGTATACCTGAGTTATGCAGATGAACTTGTTTATAAGCAAGGTGAATAAAAAGTCTGTCCTGTAAATTTTGACAATAAAGTTTGTATTGTCTTATCAAGAATTCTGGGAAAGGGTCACCAGAAAATATAATTATGTGATTTTGTGCCTATTATCTTTATCATCTGGATCCATGTTTCTTTGTTTCACAGCATAGATTAGTGTTTCACAGTTCCTCTAGCAAGTCCTCAGCCTTAATCCTAATCACTCAAAATGGAGAAAGGAGTAAGGGAGAAGGGGGAAGAAGAAAACGACAAGGACAACAAGGATGATGATGGCAAAGAACAAGAAGAAGAAGAGGAGGAAGAGAAGGATGAGGATGAGGAGCATGAGGAACATAAGGAGGATTGGGGAGGATGAGGAGAAATAAAGACATATCATCTGTCCTTTTAAACATTTAATTTTTATATATTATTTTATATGTGTTCTACTTTCATTTATGTATGTTCATGGAGTGAATACCAAACTCCACAGAGGATGAAGCAGGTGAGCATCTCATTAAGCTAAAGTTAGAGTTGATTTGTGCTGTCCTATGGGTACTATCAACCAAACACTGGTCCCCTGCAAAAGAAAACAAGGGGTTTTTCCATTCCCAGTCTCTGGCCCGTCCTAAGTAGCTGTCACTTGCATTAAGAATTGACAGCTTTAATTTACACAGCTTTGTAAGATCTCTGAAATTGTAGTAATTATCTGTATATTATAAGTAGGGAAATAGAGTTTTTCTAAAACAATAACACACTTAAATGACCATGAAACTATGTAGCAGAAGACATAATGTATGGAAATTTCCCCCAAATGTAACCAAAAGAATGCCTTCTCTATTTGTTTCCCAAAACTCCGTATCTACTTATTTTCCATATGTTTTTATAATTTTTCAGTATAAACTTCAGCATTAGAGAGAATAGACTGCAGTGGAGATGGCCATTTTCTTTGTGTCTTCTCCTTTTCCTTCATTTTTGAAAGCATAAAGATTTTAGCTATACTATACATTTAGCTATGCAAGACAATCACTATGGATTCTGAGAAATGTTTATTAAGAAGAATATTTTCTCAAAATATCCTTAGATATTAGATATTAGATACTCTATGAAAATTTCAGGATAGCAGATTTTCTTAAATATTGACCAATTTTGACAACCCTGATGGCATATTTTTACATTTAGTGTCCATTTACATTATCCTATATACCACTCACATCAAAGACTGGTCTTTAAAAAGATACTCGAGGCCCCTGTTTGCCTATCCTTGGCTACCACATGTCCAGAGCTCACAGTCATTTGAATCTGTAATGTTTGACTTGTATAGCATTGCATCACACTACAGATAGCAACGAATTACCAACCCGTGTCAAAAATTACTCAGGCTTGTGGAGTCATATCTAGTTTCAGCAGCTTTCAGGTGTCAGTGGGATACAATTTCCCCTTATCATGTACTAAGTCAGAGAAGACCTTGGTCTCACTGTGACAAAATGCTTTGTCTAGCACTCTGGGTGTAGTGACCCTGGAAGACTTTTGTGGGATTTTTTTTTTTTTTTACAGCCTGTCAAGATTTTTAGCTTGGTGAATAAATTGTATCCTCTGGAATTTACCAAATTAGAACTCTGCCTGGCCACATTACTTTGAAGTAATATTTAATATCTGACTCTAGACTGTAGCAAAGGAAAGTAGCTTAGAGATAAGAAGTACCATCCGCTAAAACCAAGAACTTCCCCACTGAAGCTGCCAATTTATTTGTTACTGCCGAATATCCTGTACATTTAATAGCAGGTCAAATAAATACAATAGCTTCCTAAATGGGGGAAAATAGTAAACGTTTATAAATGTAATCACTGGATTAAATCTAGTTGAGTTTTTTATTAGACTCCTATTACACACGATAATTAAGATAATTTGTTCTCACTTAATGATTAGCTATTTTAGGATAGATAGATCACAGACATCTTTAACTCCAGTAATTATGTGGACATCTAATACTTTATTTTAATCTCACACAAAAATACTTTATAAACAAGCATTTTTCTTGAAATCAATCAGAATCTCACTTATAAAGTATTATACATATATTAATATTTTTGAAATAAAATGAGAAAATATAATAATTTTACTACTACAAATAGAATTTTCTACAAGAAGGTACAGTGAATTCATAGACATACAGAGCACTAAATAGGTCCCGTGGAAATCCGTGTGGCAAATGCTCGTGCATTAGGTTTTTGCTCTGCCATGCTGGCCAAAGAAGGCAACAGAGGCAAATATTTGTCAGAATGGAGTAGCTCTCAATGCTGTTGATATCTCTCACACAAAATACACTATCATTTTGATCTTGTCACCATTGTTTAGGTGTCTTGACTCTGTGTTCTCCTGCCATTCCAGTTAAAGATCAGGTAAATACATTTATCTTGGGGAATTTTAGCCAACGATACTTAAGACATATATCCAAAATAATGAGTTTAATGTCTAAAACAAATAAAAATGCTTAAGTAATGGATCATAAATTGCTTTCCTTCCCTAAAACATCAAAGAGCTTTGTTTTGGATTGAAATATACCTGGTGATTACTGAAAACATGAAATAACACATCAACAATTGTACTATTCAATTTGCATAATATTTTAGGACAAAGTGACCATAACAACTGTAGGCTGTTGCAACCAAAGACAGACAACTGCTTTTTCTCACAGTAGCAGAGCTTGGTTGGGTAAATTGGAGGAGGTCCTTGCTGGTTTTAGTATTTCAGTCTATAATCTAATAACTTTCAAAAACTTGATTCTCAAGCTAGAGTAAAGTATAAGTCAAATACTTTAATTCTGGATGTCAGGGTTATCAAGTGATAAAAGGGTGACTGAGGGGATCACCTCAGTAGGTCTGAGCTCTCTGCCTTGGTGTAACCTGCTTAACTTCTCCTCGAAGTGAGACCAAAAGAAAATGACCTCATAGATCTAGAGAGGCAGATAGCAGGGGAACTTCAGGGCTAACAGGACGGAAAGAGAGAAACTGAGTCATAGATTGCACAGCTAACGATTTAAAATTAGAGAAATCATCTTCAAAGTTATGACAAAGATTCTATTCCCAGAAATATATCAGACCAGGTACACTAAAATAATTTCAACAAAATATATTAAAAATGCTTACTGACAGTTTTAAAATTCCCTATGCTTCAGTTGCAATAAGGCCAACCCCAAACCCTTCATCAGTCGTATGGAAATATATTCAGGAATTAAAAATAAATATTAAGGTCAGTAGCAGTCCTCAGGCAGCTTCCCAGCTTTGGTAGATTAGCTTGTCAGCTTCAAAGTGGCAAGTCAGTTTAGAAAGATCTCAGACAAAGCAAAGAGTATGACTTTTTATGTTTGCTTGTTTGTATCCTGTTTACTTTCATTGTTATGTAAGGGTCTCATTCATTCTGAAACACAGCAGGCAAGGAATTGACTGTGTAGCCTAGTATTGGATACTCTAAGGGCAATTCTATTCCTCAATCTACCATGTGCTAGAATTACCTCTTGACTAGGTAAAACCTTAGTCCCTTGTTTGGGAATCTCACATCAACAGTTTTCCTTGCCTTAGTTATTTCAAATTCTCTCTTCTGAACTCAATGCAATGTTTCTAACCTCTCCCTTTACAAGCCATACTCTTTCTGAGGATGTTCTCCTCAGGTGTGCTCTAATACATTACAGACTAACTCCATAGGTGCTGTGAGTTTCAGACTATCAATTGCAGGAATAGTGTGTTTTATGGTTATTTCCATATATTCTGCTAAAAGAGCAGGAAGTTCCTTCTGTGGTTGGCTAGTCAAGTGCGAGTTAAACTTTTTCTATTATATATACAAGTGATAGAAAACTCACTGTGAAAACACTGCTACTGAAGCAGAAGTCTTCCCACAGGTTCAAGGTCAGCCTGCCTCCCTAGATTCATCATCAAGAAACAGCAATAGGGCTGGAGAGTTGGTAGCTCAGTGGTTAAGGGCACTGACTGCTCTTCCAGGGATCTTAAGTTCAATTCCCAGCAACCACATGGTGGCTCACAACCATCTGTAATGAGATCTGATGCCCTCTTCTGGTGTGTCTGAAGACAGCTACAGTATAATCACATACATTAAATAAATAAATAAATAAATAAATAAATAACTTTAGAGACGCTGTTAATTAAAAAAAGAAACAACAATAAAATAATTAATGATGGAACAAATATGTATTCGCATATGACCAGCCAGTTAGAATCAAGCAAATGAAATGGAAGCAAAAAACAAAAAACAAAAACAAAACAAAAAACCAACCAAACAAAAAAAAAAAAAACAGACAAGAAAAGCAAGACTAGTATATTATAAACTTTTGAAAACAAAGTAAATCAGAAGCCCTCCATCTGCCAGAGAGAATGAATGACACAATTAGGGGAAGGACAGTGTTCTTTCAACCTTTCTGTAGATCCAACTTTGTATCAGAACTCTGTCCTACAGTTTCCACTTAACCTCCACACTCACCTTCTGTGTCATCTGAGCTGATAACATGTTCTTTCAGGCTTCACTGTGAAATGCTACTTCTATCACTGTCAGCTCTGTAGTACACTTGCACCGATGTTCCATTCTCAGATGCCTGTCCTCCCCATCCCTGAAGTGCTTTAACAATATCAACCTACTGTCTCCTGACTACGAATTATGATTACGATACTGGAATCGCATGAATTAAATATGCACTATAATAAAATCCTAGCAATTCCAATGTAAAATTAAGAGAAAGGTATTTGATTTCAAGAAAAAGTCTAATGACACATTCTTCTTTGCAATCTGTTAATTTGTGCATGCATGTGTGTGTGTGTGTGTATGATGTGTGTGTTTGTACACATAAAATTCTAATAAGATCTTACACAAAGCATCTTTTTAACTAATTATTTTAAAAAATTTCAATTCCTTAAAATGTAAATTGTAAAAATGTACAATGTCTGTGATGGAGGTAAGACAGAATGAATAAAGTACAGAATGAATAGAATTAATAAAAAATAAAGTATAAATCATTAATGAGTAAAATGATAACATTTGCTTACCAGAATTGAGCATTTTTCTTTAAGGAAAGATATGCATTATGTGCTATTACATATGTATAGTATGATTGCAAATATATACTATACTACAAATAACTAATACTCAGCTTTTCTGCTCCTAGTTTTTCTTGGGACCAAGTAACTCCCATACATTTCCTAAATGAGGGGATAGATTTGGTTTTGTGTTTAAGGAGTTTCAGCTCATATTTAGATGGATCTGTGGTTTGAGCCTGAGTCAACGCTTGGCATTACAGCAGTGGAAACAATTGGAGAAGGAGACCATTCACCTGATGGAAGGCAGAAGGCAGTGGGTGTGGAGTGCAACTATCAAAGACACCACCCCTTATTATATATCCTCTATCTAAGCCCCATCCATTAAACTTCCTATCACATCCTAAAGCAATATAGTAGAATAATGAAATCTAAAATCACTGCCAAACAAATCTATTGCTATGCTGCCTCGATTGGGTTAGTAACAAAAGAATGCTTAGTGAGTGACGTTATTTATACTAAGATCTAAATTAGAAAATGCAAATATAAAATCAGTGAGATATAATTATCATTTCAGTTATAGTAGTGTACCTCTGAAGGAGCAGAGACACTCTCGTAGGTTACCAGCTGAACCACTAGAAGTTTATGTATTTATACTGAACTGCTATAATAATACTAGAGAAGCAGACGAAGAAAGATTTCAAGCTATATACTTGTACTTTGTAAGTTCTTGTCTCAAAAGTTTAAAAAATAAAATCGAGTAAATAAAATCTATTTCTTATGTATTTATGAAAATAAATAAAATATTTAAGTAACAATTAAAGTAATACAATAAGAATGTTATATTAAAATATTCCACATAAAAGTAGGGGACTACCAGGGAAGAAGTCGAGTGAGAAAAGGTAAGCAAGACAGCATAATTGAGGATGAATATGATCAGTGCACATAACATACATGAATGACAATATAATGAGACCTTTTATTTCATACAATGAGTATATGTTACGTTGGTAAATATACCTGCTTTGCAATATTCTATGTATTTTAAAATACTTACAAATATTTAAATAAATAATTTATAGAAAATAAAACTAAATTTAAAAATATTTGAGCCTGGAGAAGATTTCACTACTTAAGAGCACTCAACGCTGTCTCAGAGGACATTTGTTCAGGTCCCAGTAACTACCCGATGGTTCCAAACCATCTCTAACTTCAGTTTGAAGTTATCTTATGGCCTCTTCTGGACTCCTTTGACCTCTCAAATCACCAAGCAAACTCAAGGTGCACATACATGCATGTTGCAAAACAGTCATACATATAAAAAACGACAACATGTCTAAAACATTTAAGAGAGATTTATACAAATGAAAAATCATTTATGTAAAATATTGAAGCCTGGACTAGTGAGATGGCTTGTCAGAAAAAAAGACATGTATCACAGAGCCTGATAACCTGAGTTAGATCCCTGGAGGTCACACACTGGGAGGATAGAAGCAACTTCTACAAATTATGCTCTGGTATTCATGTATATGGCACGTACACATTCTCTCTCTCTCTCTCTCTCTCTCTCTCTCTCTCTCTCTCTCTCCCTCTCTCTCTCTCTCTCTCTTCCCCCTCTCTCTCTCATACACATACACACAAAGAAAGAATAAAGAAATGCATATATTAAGACGTTATCATAAATATTGCCCCTTGCTCTCCCTAGGGAAATAAAAAGCATTGTGCTTTAGGACATACACCAGTTATACTGAAATGACAGAAAGGGTTGTTAAGGATTAGTATTTGGCCTAAAGGACCTGAACTGATCCCATAGGAAGAAGAATTCTAACGGAATCTGAAATGTGGATTTTGATAAGATATGAGGCATGGGGCTCATTTAGAGTCACTTAAGGCCTATACTGTGAGCTAGAAGACCATTTTCCTTGCATTGATAAAAAGGTATTTTTATAATATAAGGTACCAAGACAGTTGTAAATGAAAGTTATCTTTGCTCAATGGGAAGAAATTAAAATTATGCCAAATGAACAACTAAATTAAGCTTCTAAATATAAATGTAGACTTGCTAAAAGGCCAAGTCACCCTCAATCCATTGAGAAAGCAAGACACCCAAGAGGGAAGCTGCACTTTTGAAGAACAAGGAAGAGGTTGCATGCTGGGTTTGAGCACCAGAGACATGCACCTCGTGCCTTATGAAAAATTTAAAGAGGAGTTTGCAGAAAGATAAACTTTATCTTAAAATGCTCCCTAGTCAATAATTATTTGCATTTATTTGGCTTCTTTTAAAGCATTTTTTTGCTCTTTAATGATTTCATATTTCATACCTGCATATAATATATATATAAGCTATAGTTCCAATTCCTCTTTAATTCTTTATTTACCTCCCCATACCTCCCTCTTAAATTTATGCCTTCTTTCTCTTTGTCTCTTTGTCTCTTTGTCTCTTTGTCTCTTTGTCTCTTTGTCTCTTTGTCTCTTTGTCTCTTTGTCTCTCTCTCTCTCTCTCTCTCTCTCTCTCTCTCTCTCTCTCTCTCTCTCTGTTTCTCCCCCTCTCCCTTTTCCCTTTTCCTCTCTCACCATATCTCCATCCCTCCCTACATCGCACCCTTCCTTCCCCCAACTCTCTTCTTTCACTCTTCTTTAATAGAACCTGATTCCCATATGAAATGACCTTACATGTCTTATATGCATTGGTGTGTGACCATTCACTAGAGATATACCATAAACTGACCTCCCCTAACAGCCATCAACTGTCGCTATTACCTCAGCTGTGGTTAGAGATTCTTATTCCTCTTTTATGCTGACACTTTGACAAGTTTGATCTTGTGCATGTCCTATACAGCCAATCATAGCTTCTGGAATCTCATGATAACAACAGTTGGTCAGTCATTTCTTGGTCAAAAACCACTACTTCAGCTTGTTCCTTTGGGAACTTTGGATTTAAAGTTCTGTACTACTCTAATGGGATATTTGCTGAGAGTTTATGGGAAGGAATTGTATAGATGTCTCCTTTGTGACTGAACACTCCATAGATTTTTTTTTCTTCTGCAATCTATGTATTAACTATTGTTTACTGTACAAAACTGCTTTACTGGTGAGAGCAGAAAGACGAACTAATCTAGGGTTACAGACACATATATTTAGAAGA
The DNA here is from genome assembly GCF_021556685.1 of Rattus norvegicus. NCBI lineage: Eukaryota > Metazoa > Chordata > Mammalia > Rodentia > Muridae > Rattus > Rattus norvegicus. The sequence goes on along the minus strand of NC_141544.1, from coordinate 61,250,354 downwards.
ATCTTTGGTAGTATGACTATTTAGAAGAATAAAAGTAGTATCTTCATCTCCATAAAAATGTGAATTCTCTTACCACCATCTTGTCCTTGGCCACATTGAAAGCTCAAAGGGTGAGTTTCTTTATATGGAATGGGTCTTAAATCTACTCATAAACCAGACATGCTCATAACACTTGTAATTAGTTTTTAATGTGGAATAGATTTCTTAAATTCTGGTTGTTTTTCTTTCTTTTTGCCTTACATATTTTTAAGCTGTGTAGAATAAAAAGTAAAGTGAGAAATGATTTCACAAGTATTTTTCTTGCAAACATTGTTTAATATTAGTTTTTTATTGATTATTTATTTTCATTCCAAATATTGTTCTTCTTACCAGTTTACCCTCCATAAGCCCTCCACTCCATACCCCTCTGCTTTGCCTCTAAGTGGGTGCTCCTTTGCCCACCCATCTACTCTCTGTTCACCCATTCATCATCCTCCTTTTCTGGAGCAACAAGCCTTCATGGTACCAAGCACCTACCCTCCAATTGATGCTAGACAAGGCAGTCCTTTGCTATATATGTAGTAAGATCCATGGACTCACCCTTGTATACACAGTGGTTGGTGGTTTAGTCTCTGAGAGCACTGAGGGGTTCTGTTAATTGATATTATTGTTCTTTCTATAGTGTTACAAATCCTTTTAACTATTTCAGTCCTTCCTCTAACCTTTTCATTCAGGTTCCTGGTCTCAGTTCAATGGTTGGCTGGGAATATCTGCATATATCTTAGTCAGGTGCTAGCAGAACCTTTCTGAGGACAGCCATACCAGGCTTCTGTCTGCACGCATTTTTTGTCATCAGCAATAGTGCAGGGCTTTGATGTCTGCAGATGAGATGGATCCCATTGTGGGGCCATCTGTGAATGGCATTTCCCTCAGCCTCTGCTCCATTTTTTGTCCCCGTGTTTTCTTCGGGCAGGAACAAATCTGGGTTAAAATTTTTGAATTTGGTGGGTGGCACCATCCTTCCAATGGGGTCAATATCTATCAACTGGAGGAAGTCTCTTCAGATTCTATGTCCCCGCCTTTGGGTATTTCAACTAATGTCATCCCCATTGGTTCCTGGTAGCCTCTCACATGTCTGGAGTATTGGACTTCCTAGTAGTTGCCCAAGTTCCTTACCCCTACTGCTGCTTATCTCTATTCATGCTCATGGACCTCTCAAATTCTCTCCTGTCTCTTCTCATAACTGGTCTTGAATTCCCTTTTTCCTTCCCCTCCCATCTCCTACCCAGATCCCTCCCTTCCTTTGCCTCATGATTGTTGTGTCCATTTCTATGTGAAATGAGAAACATTCCTACTTTGGCCTTCTTCATTCTAAGCTTAATATTGCCTGTGAGTTGTATCTTGAATATTTGAGTTTTTGGACTCACTTATCATAGAGTACATATCATGTATGTACTTTTGGGTCTGGGTTACCTCACTCACGATGATATTTTCTAGTTCAATCCATTTGCCTAGAAAATTTGTGAAATCATTGTTTTTAAGAGCTGAGTAGTATTTCATTGTGTAAATGTACAAGATTTTCTATATCCATTGTACTGTTGAAGGACATCTGGGACCTTTCAAGCTTCTGGCTATAATAAATAAGGCTGCTATGAACATAGTGGAGCATATGTCCTTGTTATATGTTGGAGCATCTTTTGAGTGTATAGCCAGAAGTGGTACAGCTGAATCTTCAGGTAGAACAATTTTCAATTGTCAGAGGAACCACCAGTTTGACTTCCAGAATGGTTGTACCAGCTTGCATTCTCCACATTCTTGACAGCATCTGTTCTACCCTGAGATATTGATCTTAGTCATTTTGATTGTTAAAAGGTAGAATCTCAGGGTCGTTTTGATTTGCCTTTGCCTAATCACTAAGGAAGTTGAAAATTTCTTTAGGTGTTTTCAAGATATTCTGGAATACTCAGTTCAGTATTCTTCGTTTCATCTGTACCCCAATTTTTATTGGATATATTTCTTTATTTACATTTCAAATGTTATTCCCTTTCCCGGTTTCCTGTCCATAAGCCCCCTATCTCCTCACCCTCCCCTATAAGGGTGTCTCCCCATCCACACCCCCTTACCACTCCCCTGACATTCCCCCGCACTGGGGGTCCAACCTTGGCAGGATGAAGGGCTTCCCCTTTCACTGGTGCCCAACCAGGCTATCCTCTGCTACATATTCAGTTGGAACCCTGGGTCAGTCCATGTATAGTCTTTGGGTAGTGGTTTAGTTCCTGGAAGCTCTGGTTGGTTGGCATTGTTGTTCTTATGGGGTTGCAAGCCCCTTCAGTTCTTTCAACCCTTTCTCTGATTCCTCCATCGTTCTCAGTTCAGGGGTTTGCTGCTAGTGTTCGTCTCTGTATTTGATATGCTCTGGTTGTGTCTCTCAGGAGAGATCTATACCAGGTTCCTGTCAGCATACACTCCTTAGCTTCATCAATGTTACCTAGTTTTGGTGGTTATATATATATATGGGTCACATGTGGGTCAGGCTCTGAATTCCTTCAGTCTCTGCTCTAAACTTTGCCTCCGTATCCCCTCCTATGGATATTTCTGTTCCCCCTTTTAAGAAGGATTGAAGCATCCACATTTTGGTATTCCCTCTTCTTGAGCTTCCTGTGGTCTATGGACTGCATCTTGGGTAATTTGAGCTTTTGGGCAAATATCCACTTACCAATGAGTGCATACCATGTGTGTTTTCCTGTGATTGGGTCACCTCACTCAGGATGATATTTTCTAGTTTGATCCATTTGTCTATGAATTTCAGGAAGTCATTATTTTTGATAGCTGAGTAGTATTCCATTGTGTAGATGTACCACATTTTCTGTATCTATTCCTCTTTTGAAGGCCATCTGGGTTCTTTTCATCTTCTGGCTATTATAAATAAGGATGCTATGAACATAGTGGTGCATGTGTCTTTGTTGTATGTTGGAGCATCTTTTGGGTATATGCCCAGGAGAGGTATACCTGGGTCCTCAAGTAGTGGAATGTTCAGTTTTCTGAGGAACCTTCAGACTGATTTCCAAAGTGATTATACCAGTTTGCAATCCCAACAAAATGGAGGCATGTGGGGTTGGGGATTTAGCTCAGTGGTAGAGCGCTTGCCTAGGAAGCGCAAGGCCCTGGGTTCGATCCCCAGCTCCGAAAAAAAAAATGGAGGCATGTTCCTGTTTCTCCACATCCTCACTAGTATCTGGTGTCACCTGAGTTTTTTAACAGCCATTCTGGGAGGTGGAAACTCAGGCTTGTTTTGATTTGCATTTCCCTGATGACTAAGGATTTTATACATTTCTTTAGTTGCTTCTCAGCCATTTAATATTCCTCAGGTGAGAATTCTTTGTTTAGCTCTATACCCCATTTTTAAATCGGGTTGTTTGGATATCTGGATTCTATTTTCTTGTGTTCTTTGTAAATTTTAGATATTAGCTGTCTATCTGGTGTAGGGTTGGTAAAGATCTTTCCCCAATCTGTTTGTTGCCATTTTGTTCTATTGACAGTGTCCTTTCCTTTACGGAAACTTTTCAGTTTTACGAAGTAACATGCTTCAATATTCCTTAGAATGTGAGACATTGGTGTTCTCTTCAGGAAAAATTTCTGTGTGCAGATGTGTTTGAAGGTCTTTCCCATTCTCTCTTCTATTAGATTCAGCATATCTGATTTCATGTGGAGATCCTTGATCCACTTGGACATGAGATTTGTACAGGATATATATATTTCCATTCTTCTACATGCAGATTGCTCGGTATACCAGCACCATTTATTGAATATGCTAACTTTTATGCACTGTATGGTTTTGACTTCTTTATCAAAAATCAGGTAACCATATGAGTATGGGTTTAATTCTGGGTCTTCATTTCTATTCCATTTTTCAATCTCTGTCTCTTTACCAGTTCATGTGGTTTTTATCACTATTACTGTGATTTGCACCTTGAGGTCAGGGATGGTGATTGTCCCAAAAGTTCTTTTGTTATTTAGGATTGTTTTTGATATTCCTGGGTCTTTTGATACTCCACATGAAGTTGAAAATTGATCAATTTATGTGAAGAATTGAGTTGGACTGTTGATGGAGATTGCATTGAATCTCTAGATTGCTTTTGGTATGATGGTCATTTTTACTATGATAATACTAGTGATCCATGAGCATGAAAGATCTTTCCATTTTTGAAATCTTCTTTGATTTCTTCCTTCAGAGATTTGAAGTTCTTGTCATATAGACCTTTCTCTTCCTCAGTTAGAGGTACACTGAGATATTATATATATTTATATTATATTTTGTTTTGTTCTTGAACTTGGTTTGCAAGAATTTTATTGAGTATATTTGCACTGATATTCACAAGAGAAATTGTTCTGAAGTTCTCATTTTTTGTTGGGTTTTTGTGTGGTTTAGGGTATCAGCATAACTGTGATTTTATAGATCAAATTCGGTAATATTCCCTCTCTTTCTATTTTGAGGAGTAGTTTGAGAAGTATTGTTATTAGGTCTTATTTGAAGGTCTGATAGAATTCTGCATTAAAGCCATCTGGGTCTGGGCTTTTCTTGGTTGGGAGACTTCTCTATTTGTTTTTATTTTTGTTTTTTGGTTGGGAGACTTTTAATGACTGCTTCTATTTCCTTAGGGATTATGGGGCTGTTTAGATGGTTTATCTGATTCTGATTTAACTTTGATACCAGGTACTGTCCAGAAAAATCATCCATTTCATTTTGATTTTCCAATTGTGTTGGCTATATGCTCTTGTAGTAGGACCTGATGATTTTTTAAACTTCCTCATTTTTTTGTTGTTATGCCTCCGCTTTTATGTCTGATTTTGTTAATTTGGGTACTGTCTCTCTTACCTCTAGTTAGTTTGGCTAAGGGTTTATCTACCATGTTGATTTTCTCAAAGAATCATCTTTTGGCTTTGTTGATTCTTTGTATAGTTCTCTTTGTTTCTAATTTAATTTGATTTCAGGACTGAATTTAATCATTTTCTGCCTTCTACTCCTCTTGGCTGTGTTTACTTCCTTTTGTTCTAGAACTTTCAGATGTGCTATTATGTTGCTTGATCTGGATCTTTTCAATTTCTTTATGAAGGAACTTGTGCTATGAATTTTTTTCTTGACATTTCTTTCCTCATGCCCTGTAAGTTTGGGTATCGTATGCCTTCATTTTTGTTAAAATCTAGAAAGGCTTTAATATGTTTCTTTATTTCTTTCCTGACAAAGTTGTCATTGAGTAGAGCCTTGTTCAGCTTCCATGTCTATGTGGGCTTTCTGTTGTTTTTGTTGTGATTTAATACCAGCCTTAGTTCACAGTGAAATTCTTGAATATATGGCATTATTCAATTTTCTTATATCTGTTGAGGCTTATTTTGTGTCCAATTATATTGTCAATTTTACAGAAGATGGCAAGAGGTACTGAGAAGAAGGTATATTCTTTTGAATTAGGGTGAAATATTCTGTAGATATTTGTTAAATCCTTTTGATTCCTCACTTCTGTAAGTTTCACTGTCTGATTAGTTTCTGTTTCCATGTTCTCTCCATTGGTGAGAGTGAGGTGTTGAAGTCTCCTACTATTATTATGTGAGATTCAATATGTAATTTGAGCTTCAGTAACATTACTTTTGCAAATGTGGGTGCCCTTTTATTTAGGGCATAGATGTTCATGATTGAGAGTTTATCTTGATGGATTTTTTTCCTTTGATGAGTATGAAGCATTCCTCCCCATCTGTTTTGATAATTTTGATTGAAAGTCTATTTTATTGGCTATGACGTCTACCCTAGTTTGTTTCTTGGGACCATTTGCTTGCAAAGCTCTTTTTCCAGTATTTTGGACTGAGGTAGTGTCTCTCTTTTCACTGAGGTGTTCCCTGTATGTAGCAAAATGCTGGGTCCTATTTAGATATTCATTCTGTTAGCCTATATCTTTTTACTGGGAAATTGAGTCCATTCATGTTGAGAGATATTAAAGAACAATGATTGTTGGACATGTTATTTTTGTTGTTAGAGTTGGTATTGTGCTTGTGTAATCCTCTCTTTTTTCTGGTTTGTTGTGAGATAACTAATTTCTTGGTTTTCCTTAGTGTAACTTTCTTCCTTGTGTTGGAGTGTTCCTTCTATTATTCTCTGTAGGGCTGGATTAGTGGAAATATATTGATTTAATTTGGTTTTGACATAAAATAACTTGCTTTATTGATTTAATTTGGTTTTGACATAAAATAACTTGCTTTCTCCATCTATGGTAACGGAGGGTTTTACTGGATATAGTAGCTTAGACTGGTTTTTTTGTTTGTTTGTTTTTATTTATTTTTTTGTTTTTGTTTGTTTGTTTTCTTTTCAGGTCTGCATGACGTCTGTCCTAGATCTTCTGGCTTTTAGAGTCTCTGTTGAGAAGCCTGGTGTAATTCTGATAGGTCTGCCTTTATTTGTTATTTTGTCATTTTCCCTTATAGCTCTTAATATTCTTTTTTCTTCTTTGTATTTTTGCTTGATTATTATATGATGGGAGGAATTTCGTTTCTGGTCCAATGTATTTGGTGTTCTGTAGGCTTCTTGATCATCCTTGTTAAGGTTAGAGAAATTTTCTTATGTGTTATTTTGAAGATGTTTTCTGGCCTTTGAATTGATCATCTTCACCTTGTCCTTTTCCTATTATTCTTCAGTTCAGTCTTTTTATTGTGTCCTTAATTTCCTGGATGTTTTAGGCTAGGAGCTTTTTGCACTTTGTATTTTTGATTATTGTGTCAATATCATCTTTGGTATTTTCTATGCCTAAGATTCTCTCTTCTATCCCTTGTATTTTGTTGGTGATGCTTGCATGTAACTCATGATCTCTTTCCTGGGTTTTCAATCCCTATGATTGCTTCCTTTCTGGGTTCTTTACTGTTTCTATTTTCATTTTTAGATTCTGGATGGTTTTGTTCAGTTAGTTCACCTGTTTCATTGTGTTCCTGGTTTACTTTTAGAGATTTACCTGTTTCCATTTTAAGGGCTTCTACCTGTTTACCTGTGTTCTTCTAGTCCTCATTAAAGTAGTCTATCATCTTCATGAGGTGGGATTTTAGGTCAGAATCTAGCTTTTCAAGACTTGCTCTGGTTGGAGAACTGGATTCCGATGGTTTCAAATGGAACTGTTTTCTGTTGTTTGTGTTCTTGTGCTTGCCTCTCACCATCTGGTTATCTGTGCTGTTAACTGACCTTGTTGGCTCCTACTGGAGCCTACCTCTCCTATGAGCCTGGTTATAAAGGACCTCCTGGGAATCAAGCTGTTTCTGGGTGAGGATGTCCCCTGTAGGAGTGCTGGAGCAAATGATCTGTGAGCCTGGTTGTGATGGAACTCCTGGGAGTCAATCAGTCTCTGGGTATAGGTGTGGGGTGTGCAGGAATATCTGATCTGCCCACAGGACTGGGAGGATGATGTGTCTCTGGTAGAGCAGATAGGCCTTGTGTCTGCTGGGCCTCTTGTGGGACCCAATTATTTCAGGAATTGGGGTGGGTGCGGGTGTGCTCACCTGTAAGTCTGGGTGTGATGGATCTCCTGGGACTCAAGCTGTCTCTGGGTATGGGAGGGAGTCTGGAGCATTGACTCTAGTCCTAGCAGAGTTGTGCACTAGAAGGATCAAGTATTAGTTTTAATAATTAGATTTTCCCCACCAGTAAACTGAGGGTTAATTGTTGTATGTTGAATAAAGAGTTTGCATTATCTAATCCTGTAAGATGATGTGGTAATCCAACCTTGTATGATTATACAATGTTTGTGGGTAGTAACCAACCAGTAACATTCTATACCATCACACCTATAAAGTGATAGTGTTGTATATGACAGCTTTAAATAACATGTGGCTGACCTCAATTTCGATGAAATAGTAGTATAAACTAGCCTAAATGTGAGATTGTCACATTAAAATGAAATAAAATATAAAATGTTACTAATGATGGTTAAAATGAATACTTACTAAAGTGACAGTTTTTCCCATAATTTCTTTAGATAAATGATTTTTAAATTAATTTTGAAATGTATTTCTCTTAACTAATTTTTTTATTTTGATGTCTACTAGAACAACCCTAAAATCTTCATTCTGTTTTGTTACATGTTTCTAATATATAGTATTATCCTATGAGACTAAAAACCAATAAAAGAGAAAATATTCTAGCAAAAAAAGATGATTATATCTCTACTCCTGCAGATATTCTAAAAACTGATATGAAGAGAGTAAATAATACCATGGGTTTGTTTATGGGCACATATTATACTGAGATCTATTCTACAATCATTGATGCTTTATCATCATTATTTTATTGTATTGTATTATTTTATTAGCATCTTAGTTACTTTTCTATGGCTGCAATAAAATACATAACCAAATGCAAGTTGGAGATAAAGGAGTATATGTCTATCATTTAGGAAAACCAAGTGAAAAAACTCAAGCACTAGAGGAACATGGAGGCTAGAACTTAAGCAGAATCATAGAGAAGTATTCTTACTGTTTGGCTTTCTGTGCTTTACTCAGCACTCCCAGGACCACTTACTCAGAGGTGGCATATCCGCAGAGGGCTGGGTCTTCCCACACGATTCATTAGATATGAAAATGGCCCTCAGACTTGCCTTTAGTGCAAACTAGAGGGAGCATTTTCCCAATTGAGGCTCCTTCTTCACAAATGACTCAATCTCCTGTCACTTAAAAAACCAACAACCCAAAAACCTAATCATCACAATTTTAAAGTCATAATTATATGCATTTGTGTTTGCAAAGTGGCATTGCCTTATATACGTATATTGTGTACTGATCAAATCCTAGTGATTAGCATATCTGTCAGCACCAACACCTGCCTTTCTTTGTGAAAAGAACATTCAAAAGCATCTCTTTTCACTCTTTTGAAATACAGGGGACATCTCTACTAACTACACAAACCACATGTGTTTGCTCTAACTTATGTAAGCAAATTGTTCAATGCACCCAGAAGTTTACATGAATGTAATTCGGTGTTCTAACAACACATTGTCTTATTTTGGTCTTACCTATACAGATTCAGAACCTGAAGGGATTCCGTTATGACTGTTCAGAAAGCTGTGAATCGCTACCTCAAACAGATTTTGTACATTGGTGTGTTAGTGTTAGTATCATTAAATCTAAAGTCCAAGGTTATTAATTTCTTCCAGCTTTGTTCAGAAAGTTATCGGCCATTAGAAGAAATGGACATAATTTCAGGATTAGCATGGCTGTGTTCCCTGTTCATGGCTATGTTCTGCTGTATAAGTTAAGTATGGGCTAAAAAGGAGTCTGATTTTTGAGCAGCAGCAATACGTGACAGAGAGCTCATGCTTGCACTGTAAAATTGTAAGCATCTAGAAATCTGTGTGTCCAGATGTTTGATATGTAGGCAATGATCTCTTTCAGATTAGCTTCTAACAGAGAGATTTGACATTCAGAATGTGAACAATCCACTAATCTACAAGAGTCCACTGGCTCAAACTGTCACATTATGAATTTAAACTCTGGTACAGATGGACCTGTATGTCCAGATGCAACTCTGTTGTGCCAGAAAACATGTGCATTTGGGCTATTACTGGATGTCAATTATTTAAAGTGAGGTAAAATGCCACTTATATTTAGAGTGATGGGGAAGTGGTTGGGATAAGAGGAACAATTTCACTTTTAATGTCCATCTCATCATTAAGCAGCAACCTGTTTCTTCATGCTGATGTTTTCTTGTATTAGACAAGTATCATGAGGACAGGTATACCATCTTTTTTCTTTCATTTCAATCTTTTTATTATTTTAATTTTATTTATTTATTTTTCTAGTTTTTAAAAATTGGGTATTTCTTATTTATATTTCAAATGTTATTCCCTTTCCTGGTCGTGTCCATCAGCCACCTAATCCCTCCTCTTCCCCTTCGATAAGGATGTTCCCCTCCCCATCCACATTCCCCCATTACTGCCCCCCACCGACAATCCTCTACACTGGGGCACTGGGGGTCCAACCTTGGCAGGACCAAGGGCTTCTTCCATTGGTGCCCAGCAAGGCCATCCTTTGCATCCTATGCAGCTGGAGCCATGGGTCAGTCAGTGTACAGAAAATGTGGATGCTTTACTGCTTCTTAAAAAGGGAACAAAAACAACCATAAGAAGGGAAAGGGAGGCAAAGTTTAGAGCAGAGATCGAAAGAATGGCCATTCAGAGCCTGCCCCACATATGTATATATAGCCACCATTTCAATCTTATCGACATAGTATATAATAAGCCTAATACAAAACAAATCTGTAAACACTTGTTCACTCAAACATTGCTACCATTTGTAGTCACCGGCTTTCCACTTACTGTACATATTTATTCATTTACACGAGTTTTGAAACTTATTACCTTAAAGAAACCCAGCTACATTCCTCTTTCACCCTTCCTTTGTTCCTTCTTTACCTTGGTCCTTCCTTTATTCAGTCCTTTTTTCCATTCCTTCTTTTGTCTTCTTCTTATTAATTTAAAAGATCAGTTTATTGCTTGCCATGCACTCGTGTGTGTGTGTGTGTGTGTGTGTGTGTGTGTGTGTGTATACACGTGTGTGTTTGTCTGTGTGAAAGTAGGATGCTCCTATGAGGGTACACATGCCACAGTAGACTTGTAGAAGACTGAGGACAACTCTTTGGAGTCGGTGCTATGTTTCCATCTTTCCATGGGTTCTGGAAATGGACCCTTTATTATAAGGGATGCTGGCCAATATTAACCTACTGATCCACCCCCCCCAGCTCAAATGTTTCTTATCTAATTTTTAAAAAACAGTAGACTACTATGACTATGGCTCTGTGTCTTGTAGGAGATTCTAAATTTTTATGTGTTATGTGATTTATTTAGGGAAAATAAACAAAAAACAAAAGGCCTGTCACATGATTGCCCTATTTTTCATTACCATGAAAAAATTTGTATAGTTTTAGAGGAAGTAGTGGCCCCATATTTAACACTCAGCCACTCGAACCTAGAGAATTACTTAAAGCAACTGATAATGTTGCCATTTAATAAAATTTGATTTTTTCTACTTTCAGAGCTGTGCCCTAAACATTCTATATGTGTTCTAGTTTTTATTAGAAGAAGAAGCCCTGGTCCACAAATCAGGGAAGATTACAGAGCATGAGAAACATATAGTCTGCTGGTTAGTTCTGTGTTGTTGTGACCACTATAAGCAGTGGATAGAGAGTCAGAAGTTACTACTCCGTGGAAGCTGCTTGCTAACCTGGCAATTCTGCTATTTAGAGGACACAAATGGTGGTTTTCAGAGAACATGACTCAAAGCTTGCTTGCTTTCCAAATAAAAAGATGGAGTTTTAGGCAGGTAGGTTTTTCTGTACCTTTTAAAATTTAAAGACTAATACTTTAAAAATTACTTGCAAGAATCCCATAAGAATCCTCAGTTTATTGAAAACAATTCCAGCCAAACATTTCAAGCTCTACCTTATGACATGCTTGCTCATAGATTAGCATGTCAGGATTCCTGTTTTGAAATGAAGATGATACTTGATTCGGGACAGGTTATTTAATGACTCCTTAACATTGAAGGGAGATACTTTTGAATAAAGACATGATTTCGCTTCAGATTTTGGACTTTTCTTGGCCTAGTTTTGACAGTACAGTGCATTCTACTAATTGGTTACAACACACTATTTCAGAGTTAAGTGGGCTGGGAATCATCTGCATTAAGGGAGTTGCAATTTGTAATGAGTTCACTGCAAGTACCTCTTTCTCCTGATACGTCTGACACTGACACAGACACACAGACACACAGACACACAGACACACAGACACACACAGACACACATACACACACACGCACACACACACACACTCAGACACACACACAGACACACACATACACACAGACACGCACACACATACACACACACGCACACACACACACATACACATACACACATATACACACACACACAGACACACACAGACACACACACACACACACCCCTAAAAGTAAGAGAATAAGAGGAAGTAAGGGAGGGAGGCAAGAATCAAGAGAGAGAAAGAGAAAGAGAGAAAGGGAGAAGAAGGGGAGGGGGAAGGGGAGGGCAGGAAGGGGAGAGGGAAAGAGAATGAATCTGTAAGAACACAAGGCAGTAGGATTCCAGAAGAGAAAATCATGCATTGGGCTTCTTAGATATAGCAATCATGAAATTAAGCATTGAGAGTTTCTGCCATATAAAGAGAGTGTTGTTTCATAGAAGGAGACAAGCTGCATCCAGTCTCATGTCTTCTAGTTTACGCAGTAGAGATTTTACTGATGGAGCCATTTTCCCCACACCTTATGTCCACTGACTTGAGGAAGAACTTCTGTAAATGAGTCCTCCTATACTTGCAAGATGACATTTCCATTTCCATGATAAAGAGCTTGTAACTATTATGCTACAAGCAAAGAAGATCAATCGAATGTCAACTAAAGTTATAAATAATTTTGAAAGTTATGATTTGAGAGCCAAAGATGAAACTTGAGAAGACCTTCATTATTTTGTCAGGATTTATTCACCATTGAGCAATAAAAATAATACTTTAACACTTAAATAAATGAAGCAACAAACATTCTGGAGTATGTTGGCAAGATTATGGAACTTAAAGTGTCATTATGGTATAATATAAATATACAATTTGAAATAATAAGCAAAAGGCAGTTGGCAGGTTGTTGTAGCCATATGTGTATAGATTCAGATAATATGTTTATACTAAAATCATCTGAAAGGAGAAATCTTGAATTTACATGATAGAAAGGGGGTCATATGATAGCATTGAGAGGAGAAGGAAAGCAGAGGAATGATATAATTATATTATAATCTCAAAAAAACAAGATAATAAAACTAGTTATCATCACCTAGGATGTTTCAAATAATCTTAGATTCTTAGATCAAATATTTCCATTTTGATCCAAGTTCTCATTGCAAATCATCCACATCTATTTTCTCCATCTTGATTGTTTCTCTGCTGCTTTCTCATAACGTAGTAGGGAACATCCATCTATAGAAGAAAACACCACAATTTACAAAGTGGTGCATTTGATCTTGTGAGAAGTGGGGATCTGAGTCCTCACTTGTGAATTCTCAGGCAGACTGTCAGCAGGCAGAGTGGTCTGGTGGCTTCTTCAGTTGGTAGTATGTGGAGTATGGATATTGATCTTCTCATTTTCATGAATCATTTTACCTAATATAATCAAGTGCTTGGATAAATCCATTAACAAAGAAGACCATGGATCCTATATTTTTCTGAAATGTCTTCAAACCAATATAGTGAATTACACCCATAGTGATGCTGCCTGGTATTTCATAAAAACAAATAATCAAACAATCAACAAAAGAAGCAAGAATATTGCTGAAATGTCATTTCTATGTAGCACTTATGCAACTTGTTTACAAGTAATAACTTTAAAAAACATATCATTACTATTTACTTTATATATTCATAAAAAGTTTTAAAGAACACACATATTAAATAACCTGTTTAAGTGTAAGAAAAAAAGCATCACTTTGTTTTCCACAAAATTAATCTGTAACCAGAAGGAGTTTTAGAGTTATAGGAGAAGTAAATAGAAGTATACAGCATAATAACAATTTCTACAAAATTGGTGCAGAAAAATGACTCAGTGGTTATAAGTATTTGCTGCCATTGCAGAATCAGAGTTCAGCTCCCATGCACCTGTAGTACACACAGCTGTTTATAACTCCAGTACTGTGAGTTATAGTTCCAGATCTGTCACATTTTTCTAGACTTTTTAGTTCCCCACAAACATATAATACACACCTGTATATTCAAGTACACACACATATATGTAAAATAAAAGCTGAATAAATATTTAGAATAGTCCTGATATATATATATACATATACATATATATATAAGTTTTGTGTCATAATAAAAAAATCGAAGTGTGTTTGTACATTAAGAAACTTCTTAACTGTCTATATCCCACAAAGATATGTATGATTTTTTTAAATTAAACTTATAGAACACTATTTAAAGAAACACTACACTACTTGTATATTAGTGCATGTTTCTAATTACATTAAAATGTGTTCAAGGAATAAGAAATGCAGAGAATATAGAAAAGGTGCAATAGCTTTTCTTTACAAAACTGTAAAATATTCTAATATGAGTTATATAATGACTTTAAAATTTGGATTTGATGAATGACCTGCATTCTTTTATTAAATTCAGCAATGAGAAGTTAAATGAAGCATGGAAAACTGTAATTGGAAAATTACTGTGCTTCCTAAGTTCATCTGTGGGGGGCCTCCTGCCCTAACAGTAGGGAGAGGGCACACACTAGTAGACTTCTTGGTTTATTGAGAACTGTGTCAGCTTTTGCAGTTGCATTATTAAATCCACACCATTGTTCATAAAAACATTTTTCACTATAAGAAAATTGCAAGACATCTTTTGGCCTTTTCCTCATTATTTTTGCAGAGCACATGAGATTAAACCACTTTTTCTTTTTGTGTGAAGTTAACTATTACATTAGTAATTGTTAGAGCTTAAAGAGACAAATTTCTGGAAGTTTTGGCTAGCATGTTTTTAAGTAGAAAAACATAGAATGTTATATTATTAAAGTTCCCAGTTAAAACAAACTCAAGACCCAATGAAAATTAACTTATAATATCTATCTAGAGTAATCTATAGTGTCTAACTGTAAGGGCATATCTAGAATTAAGGCCTGAAGTTGATGGTGGGAAAAGAGAAGAGGAGACCATGGAATTGATTTAAAATAACTCTAGTTGTCATCAACTACATTTACCTGAATATGATCTCGTTATTATCTAGCCAGTCATAATTTCAACAAGAATGGGTTAGAGTCCTTCAAGGGTCAACTTTCCAGGAGGAACCATTGATATTGAATGGGTGCTGCATGGGGGATAGTCATTCTTTTCTAAAGATATAGCTATTGGCAGCTTGTCCATTCTCAAGTGAACATACCCAATCCAAAGCCCATCTGGTCATGTAGCAAGTTAATATCTAATAATAACTAAAGTTAATGTCGATGATTTTATACATTTATTGAGTTCATTAATTATCTAAAGTATTTTGATAACTCTAAATAAGATACATAATATTGTGAAAATAATTTAAATACATTCAAATCTTATAAATCAACATATACATATTGTCCCATCAAATCTTTATATATTCTATCAATGTGTATCAACTTCATGAAGTAATTTTCTGTTCTCCAAGAAACATAATCATAAATCTGAATACCCCTGTTAAATAGTTTAACTCAAAATAAAATTTTATAATATTTAATAAGATTAATACACTTTATTGCAAATCTCCATTGTACTGTTTTAGTTCCCTAGGTAAAATTTAGTTTTATTATCTTAAAATATTTAGAGGCTTGACAACTCACATAATTCTAGTGACAAAAAATGAAGTTTCAACCGTTTTGAAGCTATCAGGTAATGTGTTGTGACTGTGGAAACTAACGATCTCAGTAAAATGACATGACTTAGTCAAGATCAGAAACAATGTTTAGGTTGAAGAACTAAGGTCGATTCACAGCTTACTTGAGACTTCAGATAGGAACAGATTTTTCTAAACAACTTCTTTCCATAGACACTACCATGTCTTCGTGTAACCCATTCTCAACAAGTGAAAATATTTCCACCAATTCTGGTTAGCAAAGTTTCTTGACATCTCCTTGGAATCTGTTTTACTAATGCACATGGTAAAAGTTCTTTATTCATTTCTATAATACCATTGATTCCTTGAAATTTCCCTACCTCTGAAAGTAATGCTGTAAAGTTATGCTAATCAAACATTTATAAGTATATAAGCTGTCCTAAAATTTTGTCAGAATTTATCATTTCAGGCTTCTACCCTCCCCTATATTTGAAAGCATTTACCTGTCATTAAGCGCTTTGTTTTGTTTTTTGGCAAATTTTCTTTCAATACTATTATCTTTGTCTTATTGATGGTTATACTAAAATCACACCCATGAATTTGTTTGGCAGTTCCAGGTAAATTTTCTGGGCTTAGTGTTTTTATCTCATATAAATAATTGCATGGATCCTTAAATATTCATTACTTGCTGTTTATCTTTTCAATATTTACTGTTTTCTTACTAGAATATTGTTGAAAACAGAAACAATATTTTACATTTTTCAGTTTTTTTAGAATTTGTTAATACTTAATATTTTGAACAAGTAGTAAATCTCAATTCTCCTCTATTGCATGTGGTCTACAATATCTTCATACTCACTGAATTACTTTCTTTTGTACAGGTATTACACAAGTATAAGGAAAAACACCAGGGGTGGGGACAAGGCTTAATTTACAGGATATCATTTAAATATTTCAAACAACTTCAGAAAAAGAAATCCTGCTAATTGGGATTAAATATTTATCAGACATGAGTCACTCTGTTGCAATTGAAATGAGCAGAGGACTCCTAAGTGTAATCACATTTTTCTTTTTTTTATTGTTTTTAGTTTTTTTTTAAATTTAATTGTTTGGATATTTTATGTATTTACATTTCAAACATTATCCCCTTTCCTCCCTCTCCCATACCTTCCTCCCCCTACTTCTATGAGAATGACTCAACACCCTGGAATTACCCTACATTGGGGAAACGAGCTTTAACAGGACCAAGGGCTTTTCCTCCTATTGATGTTGTACAATGCCATTCTCTGCTATACATGTGGTTGAAGTCATGGATCCCTCCAAGTGTACTCATTGGTTGGTGGTTTATACCCTGGGAGCTCTGGTGGGATATGGTTGGTTGATATTATTGTTCTTCCTGTGGTGTTGCAACCCTCCTCAGCTCCTTCAGTCTTTTCTTTAACTGGTGTCTCTAACTGGTCCCCTGGTTCAGCCCAATAATTAGCTGTGAGCATCCTCATGTGTACCAGTAGGACTCTGAAAGAGCTTCTCGGGGAACACCCATATCTGACTCCTGTCAGTAAGCACTTCTTGGCATCAGCAATAGTGTCTGAGTTTGGTGGCTGTATATAGGATAAATCCCCAGCTGGGGCAGTCTCTGGATGACCTTTTATTCAGTCCCTGCTCCGCTTTTGCTCCATGTATTTCCTCCCATGAATATTTTGTTCTCCCTTCTAAGAAGAAACGCAGCATCCACACATTGGTTTTCTTTCTTCTTGAGCTTTATATGACCTGTGATTTTTTTCCCTTAGGTATTCCAAGCTTTTGAGCTAATATCCACTTATCAGTGAGTGCATACCATGTGTGTTCTATTGTTACTGGCTTACCTCACTCAGAATGATATTTTTTAGTTTTATCCATTCAACTAAGAATTTCATGTTGTTGCTGTTTTTAATAGCTGTGTGCCACTTCACTGTGTAGATGTACCACATTTTCTGTATCCATTCCTCTGTTGGATGAGATCTGTGTTCTTTCCAGCTTCTGACTATGATAAATAAGGCTGCTATAAACATAGTGGGAATATGAGCATGTGTCTTTGTTATATGTCGGAGCATCTTTTGGGTATATGCCCAGGAGAGGTATAGCTGGGTCCTCAGGAAGTGGAATGTCCAATTTTCTGGGGAACTTCCAGACTGATTTCCAGAGTGGTTGTACCAGTTTGTAGTCCCACCAACAATGGAGGAGTGTTCCTCTTTCTCCACATCCTTGACAGCATCTACTGTCACCTGAATTTTTGATCTTAAGCATTCTGACTGATATGAGATGAAATCTCAGGGTTGTTTTGATTTGCATTTCCCTGATGACTAAAGATGTTGAACATTTCTTTAGGTGCTTCTCAGCCGTTTGGTATTCCTCAGTTGAGAATTCATTGTTTAGCTCTGTACCCCATTTTTAATAGGATTATTTGATTCTCTGAAGTCTAATTTCTTGAGTTCTTTGTATATATTAGATAGTAACCCTCTATCTGATGTAGGATTTGTAAAGATCTTTACCCAATCTGTTGGTTGCCGTTTTGTCCTAATAACAGTGTCTTTTGCTTTACAGAAGCTTTGCAATTTTATGAGGTCCCATTTGTCGATTCTTGATCTTAGAGCATAAGACAGTGGTGTTCTGTTCATGAAATTTTCCCCAGTGCCTATGTGTTTGAGGCTTTTCCCTACTTTCTCTTCTTTTCTCAGGGATATGCATGTAATTTGTACCATGAATATCATAACGAGACCCTATTTGTATTTGAAAGTCTCTAAATCCCACATTTTTCTTTCTTCTGTTTTATGTATTATTTTCACAAGCAACATATTCTGAATGCGCTTTTACCACTCCTAGGTCCATCCTCATGAACCCCACCCTTTAGACCTACTAATCCTCAGGTTCTTACAGAAAACAGGTAGCCTCCCATGTCAACCAAAAATAGCATAAAAAGATACAATAAGACTAGGTACAGACACTTAGACATAGACTGGTCCAGGGAGCACAATAGGTCAAAAGGGGTCCCAAGAGTAGGCAAAAGAGTCACAGAAAACTCCCACTGTCTTGAGGTCTACAATGACTCCAGCTAAACAATCATAGTATAATGCAGAAAACCTATCACAGGCCCATGCATGCTTCATGACTGCCACTTAAAGCCCTTTGAGCACCTATGATCCCTGCTTAGTTGATTCTGTGAGCCAAAATTCCCCCACTTTTTCAGGGTAATATGAAATTGTCTAGTTTCCAGGAGAATATTTTCTTAACTCTGATAGCATATAAGACAAATTATCTTAGCCCCAGGTAATACTTGGAATTTAAATACTAATTTATAAGTATCGATTGAATCGTCATAGCACAGTTATAAACTATGGATGCAAAGGTAACACAGTTAAACAAGAGAAGTTAAGAAGCATGTGGCAAAGCAGGTTTTGTTAGTTACTACTCTATTGTTAGAAAAGAGCTAGCTGTAAATCATGGGGATGATTTCTATCTTACTGCCATGACATTAAAATATTATGCTCTCTTAGAAAGCAAATTTCTTTTCTATGTAGAAGCATAATTTATTATGCATAAATAAAATTGGTAAGGATGCTTTTAATAATAGTCTCAGTGAATATTTTAATGCTAGCATGTTCATCCACTGATAGTTAATGTTTGAATCTGTAGGGAATTTTTCATCATGGTTATAAGCAAAGTACTATGTCATTATGCTTGTCACAGAGAACAGAAGTATGACCAATGACAGGAAACAATATCCCCCCACACAAGCTTATAGTATTTGTCTCTAGTACGTTAAAAAAGGAAGTAACACATTAGTGTACATACCATTAACCAAATTACTTTTAAAATAAATGTTTATTTTTTTATTAAATTGAAACAATAGTATTTGTCTTATATTTTAATGTAATAATATTTCAGTGCATTAAATAGGCTATGGCATAACATATTTTAACAAATTAAGCTTGTGCATGCTAGAAGAATTGCAAATGACTTTTTGAGAAATTACTCTGAAATTTACATACGCAAATAATACATCTGAAAGGAGCAGTATGTGGCACCTTATGATGAAATATTTCTTAGTTCTACTAATGTTCCCTTTTCTATCTTGACAAAACACCTCATTGCCCCACTATGTTCTGAAAACTCAGGCTGGGCTTTGTGGGCATCTGTTCTTTTCTCAATACAACTGCCAAACTCTGGGGGATACCACATAGGGAGGCAGTCACTACCTAATTATTACACAGTAACAATAAAGTTTGCTTCTGCAACATACATTGCATGCATGTGTGTGTGTGTGTGTGTGTGTGTGTGTGTGTGTGTGTGTGTGTGCCTTCTACTTCCTGCCTTTATTATAAAGAAAATGATTCAGGCAGACATTACATCTTATTACTTAGATTTCAGATCGAAGGTAATGATTTGCATTGAATATGTGATTAACAAAAAAAACCATGAAATATAAGTAGCTTTAATTTTCAGTATTAACCTATTGAAGTATTTAATCTCCTCATATCTATTAAGTTGTAACTTATTAAATTTAAGTTTTTAGTTTGCTCATATCTATTAGGTATGACAGAGCAACTATAGATTTTGTATATTTCTTACACTTATCACATTATATTAAACACTAGAACTACATATTTCAAGATATACTTCAAAACGACCCATTGAGGAGAATTACTGCACAAATGCATATATCTTTATTTTGTGGGGAGGAAAGGAAAAGATTGTACTCATTCTTCAGCAAGTAAACATCTTTGTTTTGGAGTTATGATATGTTCTGTTTTGATGTGAGCCTGATTATTCAGGCTGGACTGATTGATCATAAAGCTCCAAGGTTCCTCCTGCCTCTCTTTTCCTAGCACTAAAATTACAATCATACATCTGTGCCCACCAAGATTTCTAGTTTCTTTCATACATTCAAGAGAAGACCTTTAATAAGAAATACTGTTTAGCCCTGTGCCCCATTTTTTAATAGGGTTATTTGGCTCTCTGGAGTCTAACTTCATGAGTTCTTTGTATATTTTGGATATTAGCCCTCTATCAAATGTAGTACTGATAAAGATCTTTTCCCAATCTGTTGGTTGTACCGGAGATAGATCTCTCCTGAGAAACACGGCCAGAACCTGTCAAATACAGAGGCGAATGCCAGCAGCAAAGCACTGAACTGAGAACAGGATACCTGCTGGAGGAATTAGAGAAAGGTCGAAGGAGCTGAAAGGGCTTGAAGGGGCTCGAGACCCCATAAGAACAACAATGGCAACCATCCAGAGCTTTCAGGGATTAAACCACTACCCAAAGACTATACATGGACTGACCCTGGGCTCCAAATTCATATGTAGCAGTGAATAGACTTGTTGGGGGCACCAGTGGAAGGGGAAGCCCTTGGTCCTGCCAAGTTTGGAACCCCAGTGTAGGGGATTGTTGGGGGTGGGTGGTAATGGTGGGTGGGTGGAGAGGGGAACACCCATATAGAAGGGGAAGGGGAGGGGTTAGGAGGCTGATGGACAGGAAACCGGGAAAGAGAATAATAGTTGAAATGTAAACAAGAAATACCCAATTTAATAAAAATGGAAGAAAAAAAAGAAAAATTAAGAGATACTTAAGTATTTTAAGAATCTGAAATTTCAGAAATATTGATTTAGGTAGATATTTTTAACGATTCATTACTTTTCATGTGCATGTTCCTTTAGGTTCCAAATGTATGATTGCTGAATTTGGAGGCAATAAAATGGTGTCCAACCCCGTGGAAGTGGAGGTAATGAATTTCGTGAACCAATAAGTGTGTGCTAGAGAAACTGAACCTTGGTCTTTTACAAGTATAAGAAGTGCTCTTAACTCTAAGTCTTCTTTCGACTTCTGGTCACAATGTTTTAATACTTATATATTTTTGCAAATCGTTTTTGACAACCCAATTGTATAAATCAAGAATCTTTAGACATTGGTTGAAGTGACACAAGAGTAGCTTTTTTTTTATCTGAGGCAGGTTGCTTTTACTCTAAATATTTGAAGAAAAATTTCCTTTGTTCAATAATCCATGCCAAAAATGTAGTATATAAACATTTTCAAATATCCAGGCACTATTTATAGCTGGCAAAGAAAGCTCACTCACGAGAATACATTTGAGCTGACATTGTGAGGTCTCCAATTATTGGGGTTAGAATTAATAATTTTCCCCTGTATCTGGTAATTGGCAGAAGTCTGTTTACGTCTCCTCTGCTCACCCTTTGAGTTAAATGTTCTGTTGACTCCACCATGACTTCCAGGTGAACCTCGAGGTTCCCTGAGAAGTTTATTCATTTTGGCAGTTTAAAAAAGCTGACTCCATGCATAGCTGAGCTTTAAACTACATCCTCCTACTTACAAAACTATCAACATTTTCTCCACAACTGGCTGTTTTCCATTTCTGAAATAATAAAAGTTAAACAAGAGTTAATGAAGTCGCCAGGATTTTTTTCAGCTCTGCAAAAGTGGAAGGACAAGAGAACGTTTGCAGGGGGAAAAATTGCACACATCTCATTCTAATTTAAATTTGGTAGAGAATTTAAATTAGAGTTTGACCTTACAAAGCTGTTGAATTTATTGTGAACATAAAATTTAATTTAATTTACGTGTCGATGAAGCATTTTTTGTAATCACATCTGAGAAAAGAAGGCCAAATGTACTTCCAAATTCCTCATACCTACAGGGATTTTTGCCTGTCTCTGATTCCTCTGTGAGGGGTACAGTGTGGCTGCTCTCATACTTGATCTGAATTCAACAGAAAAAGTTAAATGCAACATAAATTTAAAAGCATAACTCCATTTTTTCTTTTGAGATTTTATTTGATTAAATTCAGCAAACATGAGCTTTTCTCCGGAAGAAAAAATATTTAACATAATATGGTTTTATCAAATCTTGTCTAATCTTCCATTTTTCTGTATCTTCTCAGGAATTGTTGATCCTCTCATTACTGAGGAAAAATATGGAGATATGTAAAATACTTGGATAACTCAGTTGATATATTCCGAATGTTTACTGTGTATCAATGTAGTTAGGCTTCTTATGTGCGGATATTTTAAACCACAGGGAGCATATTGCTGCCCTAAATCTCTAATTGCACTTTGTTTCCTAGTATAAAAATTGGAATTCTAGGATCATTTACATTGTAAGCATTCTAAAAGGATATTGGCATGAAAATTAAATGGAGCTGATCTTTGTAATGCTTTTAAATTCTGGACCATTCTTAATTCCCATCAATCAGCTGCAATCATTAATCAAGTTGAAAGCAATGGTTTCAGTGAACACTTAATATTGATTCTATCTTAAATTTCACTGCAATTATAACTTAATGGTAAGCAGAATGTGTAATATTTAAATATAATCTAGTTTAAAGTGTCAATTAAGTGCCAGTAAGGAAAAAGGACAAGTCCTGTGACCTGAACAGAAATTATAAGGAAATCATTGCTGAAATGGGAAGAAGCCAAAGGTCAAAAGTGCAAGCCAAGCGGATGTTGATTGACATATGCAATGATAAAGCCTCTATCAATGCACAGCAAATCTAAAATGGAAAAAAACAGAATAAGAGCCATTTGGTGTTTGAAGATAATGTTGATTTTGAAAGTCCCTATGTCGTTTAAAATTTAGGGTTTGTTTTCATACTGAAAAATGGCAATTTGCTGGAAAATTAGATATTTAAAAGGGAAAACCAAATCAGTTCCTGTCCTAAATGTGTTTCCTCAGACCAATAGCAATGTGCTTTGTATGAGTCTCTTAATTCCTTGAATTCAAATGACTCCGCCAGGAAATGAATGTTTCAACCCAGTAAATCAAAGAGCACTAGACACTCCCTTCAAGCAGCTTGTCACTCTCCTCCTCCTTGTTCTATTGCTGTGAAGGGACACTATGATCAAGGCAACTTGTGTAACAGAAAGCATTTAACTGAGGCTTGTTACGGTTTCACTGGTTTAGCTTCCTGTCAGTGAGCAGGGTGGTGCACAGGAAGACATGATATTTGAGAATACCGATGAGATTTCTGTATTTCATGTCACACACTACTCTGTAAATATTCACGAATATTATATATTAGTAAAAGCTGAAAAGATGTTTGGATTCTCAATAATCTAGCCCCCATCACATACTTACCCAATTAAAAACTCTAAAAAATGAGAGTATAAATCTGTTGATCTCTTGGTTTTGTTTTACTTTTTAAAGGAAATCAAATGCTACCTTGAGAGGAGCTCTCTACGCATCCCAGTCTTAACTTCACATATTGTAATCCTCCTGCAAAAGCTTCATGAGCACTGGGATTTGGGCAAGCTCCTACTATTACCAAGTGTAATTTATGCATTTAAAAAAGTCTTCTAAGTGGTTTTAAAACGGTGAAAGTTGGAATATGATCCAATAAGGAACTTTCTATAATAATACAGATGATAATAGGTATCAGAAAGAAAGAGAGGGAAAAAAAGTTTTGATGTTTCCCTGAACAAGGGCAAATCAATTTGGAGATACATAGACTTCTAAAATCATTAGCACATGATAAACTCACAAGATCATAATCATATATGTGACTCTATGTTTATGTATATTCATATAGGTGTATAGTTCTAAATGAAATTCAACAGACTAAGAATAAAATAGCAGTAGCAAATCAACAAAAGAAATGTACATCTAATATATTCCAAAATTCCAAATTTTTGGATTTCTTTTACAAAGAGTAACATAATGTACAAAATTTATATGAATTTATATCATAAGCTCATATAATGCAAGAAAAATAATGTGCATAGAAGGACCAGCCTGTATAAGAGAAGAATTTAATACAATCTATATAAAAACTTTAGATAATTATTTAAAAACTATCATGCTCTTTGAAAGGAACTTTATTGAATACATAAATATATGTGTAGTGTGTGTGTGTGTGTTTGTGTGTGTTTGTGTGTATATCTGTCTCTGCTGTCTGTATGTACATGTTTATTTGGGAATCAGAACTCAATATCCAGTATCTTCTACTATAGCACCCATGTATTGTTTTGAGGCATAATTGCACTCTGATTTACCAAGAGTTCATATTCTTGGATATACTGCTTGACAGGTGGGCCCAAGTCATCCTCCTATCTCTGGTTCACAGTACTTGGGTTCCAGGCATGAAGTGTTGCAATTATGTCTTGTAAGTCGGGTGCTAAAGATCTAAATTTACATACTTGTGCTCCAGTCACAAATATTCCAGTAGCTGAGACATCTCCCCAATCAAAGAGAGATAAAGGGAATTTTTGATAGTTAAAAATAAAACAAAATAATTCAGGAGCTTTAATAAAACACATGAAGAATAACGGTGTGCTCTTTACTATAACTAAAGAGGAAAGTTTAAAACAATACTGTAAGCATATTCACTTAAAAATGTTTGATGTGAAGATGAAAGGGTCAGTTTTGTGGGAAGCATTCTGTTTAAAAGAAAAATTATTTAGTGACACCATCAGTTTTGTTTGAATATAAAAGCTCTCCTTCTAACATAAGTGATTGTGAGCTTGAAATCAATTCCAGCATCCCCAACTTTTCAGGGTCTGATAAGGATGATTTTTTTTATCCTATAGTTTCACTCTTTTACAAACCCTAATGTTGCAGAAGAAATAACTAACCCCATTGAGGACCACAGTGAGGTTTAAAAGAAATTTTTAGAATCATTTCTAATATTAGACTACCTGTTTTTACTAACTAGATTGAAAAATCACTTTGACATTTTGAAACTTTCTACATACATGCAGGTCTATTCTTTGAATCATTTATTCTATTGAGTATCCCTTGGATGTTTTCCTCCTCCATGCATCTCCTATAAAAGTCTCTGATTTCATTAGGACTATGTCTTTTCATAAGTTTCACAGAGGGTAAAAGGCTGCCAGTCCCTGGAAAGAGAAGTTCAAGGAGGAGTTCTAGTAGTAGGACTTTCAGTAGTCACTCGTCTATGGAGGGTTTTATCATGCTTGGCAATATGCTTACTTTCTTCTATTTTTCTTTTTGTTTTGAGACATATATATATATATATATATATATATATATTATATATATATATATATATATATATATTCCTGGCTGTCCTGAAAGTCAACATATAGAAAAGGCTAGACTGTAACTGAGAGAGTTCAGCTTGTCTTTGCTTCCTGAATATTAGGATTAAAGGTATAGGACACCATATCTAGTTTTTAAAAACCTTTTAAAAAAAGTTTTATTTATTTGCTATTTTATTTATTTACATTTCAAATGTTATCTCCCTTCCCAGATTCCCCTCAACAAACCCCCTATCCCATCCCCCTCCCCATTGCTTCTATGAGGGTGCTCCCCCACCTGCACACACATTCTTACCTCACCTCCCTAGCATTCCCCTCTGTTGGCCATTGAGCCTTCACAGGACAAAGGGCCTGCCTTCCCACTGATGCTAGATAAGGTCATCCTCTGCCACATATGCAGCTGGAGCCATGGGTCCCTCCATTTATATTTTCTGGTTTGTGGTTTAGTCTCTGGGAGCTGTGGGGGATATGGTTGGTTGATATTGTTGTTTTCCTATAATATTGAAAACACCTTCAGCTCCTCAGTCTGTCCCCTAACTCCTTCATTGGAATCCCCATGCTCAGTCTGATGGTTGCTTGCAAGCATCCACATCTGTATTGGTAAGGTTTTGGCAGAGCCTATCAAGAGATAACTATATCAGGCTCCTGTCAGCAAGCACTTCTTGGTATTAACAATAGTGTTTGGGTTTAGTGGCTGCATAAAGGATGGATCCCCATGTGGGCCAGTCTCTAGATGGCCTTTCTTTTATTTTCTGCTCCATTCTTTGTTCCTGTATTTCCTTTAGCAATTCTGGGTTAATATTTTTGATATGGGTGGGTGGCCCCATCACTCACCTGGTACTGTGTCAGGACCCAACAGTGATTACAGTAGCTGAAATACCCAAAGAGGAGAGCAAACCTGTAGAGATTTTTTCCTCTCTTCTTTACAGCATGTTAATTTGTAATCTAATATGCTTTGGATTTCACTATAGTGCCTAGGCTAGATTAGAACTGAGGAGCACTTTGCTTCAACTATTTATTTATATTGTTATTAAATGGCTGGAGCATAATTCATCATCTTGCTGAAATCTTTCAGTCTTCCTTGGTTATGGCAGTAGTCTCCTGAGGTCAGGGAATTGGAAGCAGTTCTTCCTGATGAACATTGTCTCTTCCTTTAGAAAGTGGGTATCCAAGAATTTATCAAAGATGAGTTTGTTCCATTCGAACCCAAGGCACGACGGATGCTAAATGAGTCTGTTAAAGATGAGAGGAGCAAGATTGTTTTTTTTTTAAGTTCCTTTACCAGTTCATGACAGCTTCCATATCATCTGAGGTTCAATGCCTTCTACATATCCAAAACGTGATGTTGTTATTAAGAGTTTAAACATCATAATGAGATAGTTTTCCCAGGTGCACATAAATTGTAGAAGTAGACACATTTTACACTTTATATAAAGCCAACTGCTTTGCTTTGGGACAGAAGCCCAATAGAGAAGTAGGTTTAAGATATCCTCCAAAGCAAATCAATATGATAGTAGGCAGTGTTCCGGGTTGAATAATTTTGTTAAATCAAAAAGGACATGGTTAATTGTTTTAAAAAGTAGGAACTAGCAATATAATTGATTTTAAATGGTACACGGAGCAGAAGTTAGAGACCAGAAGGAATACACTGGAGGCGGTGGCTGAAAAGAAAATGGGAAGTCATTGGAATGCTGAATATACAGAGACCCTGAATAGTTTCACCCCAAATGTTGTTGAAGCAGTATACAGTTGGGGACTTTTAGAAGTATTACTCAACATTATTTTTTAAGTACAATTTTTCTATGGTTTCAGTGTGGTGTAAGATATATTAATTAGCTATTTTCACTTACCAATATTGGATAGATAATAATGTTGACCCCAGGAAATAGGTGTTAATAATTTGGTTTATAAAATCCTTGACCCAACTATTTATATGAAGCTTTTAAATTTAAAGCATATTTAATTTGAATGGATAGTAGTGTAGTATCCATTTTTCTCTCCACATTTCTTCAAATACTCTTTTTCACATTTTCTTCTTCACATTTCTTTACATACTCTTTTTGCATCTCACAATTTGGAAATAAAGTAAAAATTACATTGTTTGTAAAAAGTATGGAATATCATACAAATTGAATCATTTCTCTTTTGATATAGTTTTGCTGGTATCCAGTATATTTGAAAAAATAAGATTTTGTGAAATTACCACATTTTATTTTTTATATTAGGTATAAAGCCTTCCTCCCATTTTCATATAATAAAACCCCATTACGCTCCAGAATGTCATCCAACTTAAAATTTTAAGGATGCTGGAATTAATAGTTATGTGTATAATAGTAAGTATGAAAATACATTTGAAAATTTATAGGAGCAAAGGGCAAGAAGTGTGTGTTAATTGTATAGGATGGATAATCATTTTAATAGATACTAATCCATTTTGATGGTATACCTTTGTATTCTATGAAGTTCAAATTAAACAAATTCTAGAGAATAGGTCATTATGATACTGGACATATTTTTTTCACTAAATGTATAGACATGACCTGGAGATTAGACTACACGAAGCCAGCAGATAGTGAGGGAGAAAGCAGGATGTCCCTTGTTAAATTCTATGGGCTAAAAACCACCAAAACCAAAAGTTGTTAAAAATGAAAGAAGATTGGTAGGGAAGTAAGACTGAAGAGGATGATATGGAGATTAAGAAAAATAGGCATGAGTGAATTCTAAGCATGTATAAATATAGTGTATGTCTACACACTTCAAAGAATGTTTCATAAAAATAGACATAGAAGATAGCTTATCAGAAAGAAATAAAGAAAAGCAAACAAACAATAGATATGTGCGTAGCTTTGTTTATTACTACACTATGCACAATATCTAGAACACGGATAGAACCTACATGCTCCTCAAGTAATGAATAGATACTGAAAATATGGCACATGTACACAATATAAATCTATTCAGCAAAAACAGACATATAAAATCATAAAAATTTTAGGCCTAGAAAATATTATATTAAGTGAGGTAAGAGAGAGAAAGACAAAAGCCTCATATTATCTTTATTTGTGGTTACAAGCAGCTGTAGGGAGCGGCACATATAGATAAAAGATGGCTCTGATATCTGGTGGTCCTTTGTGGTTAACACCCACAAAGCGCATGTCCTGGCATTTCTCCGGCAACTATCAGGCTGGAGTGATATTCATGCTAATGAGGTATTTCATGCTCTACCAATCCCTAGAGGACAAGTATATAGCCATAGCCTGTTTTGTATATAAGGCTGGTGCCTTTGTTGCTCGGGGTCCCCGTATCAACAATGAGGTGTTCCTGCAATAAAGGCTGTTGAGAAGAATCCAATGGTGTTGTGTCTTCCCTGCTGGACGAGGTGGGCATTGCAAGCAGCAAATCTTTATATGTGTGCATATAAAATGGAGTAAACACAGGAATCAGACATAAACAGGAACCAAGGTTAGGAGCTCAAGAAGGAACTAGAAGAATAAAGTTCAAATGAATGGGGGGTGGAAAATCAGATGAAGTGAGAAAAGCTGATGAAGGACAGGAGAGATACTGATACTGAAGATGTGTGTGTGTGTCTGTGTGTGTGTGCGTGTGTGTGTGTGTGTGTGTGTGTGTGTGTGTGCTTGATAAGTTTATATAATAATACAAAATGTCTGTACCATATATATTATGCTTGCATCAGTGCATCATTAGAGTATATGAGTGAGAGTTACTAACTTTGACTAAAACTGGGAAAATGCCTACAGGGTTCAAGAGCCATTGCTTATCACATAACCACAGTGCAGCCAAATAACAGGTTTGGGAAACCTTCCTTTATTTTGTTGGTGAGAGGAGTCCAAGAGACTCGCTAAACATGAACATTACTGTTGTTGTCCTTGATTTCCTCCCAGAATACAAGAACCTATTTCTGAAGATGGCAGAAATTTGAACAAATTTTGGAATTTATGGATTTCTTTAGAGCAGAGATGCAGCACTAAATCATGTTTGATGGGAGAAGACATGAGGAAACATTTATTCTCCAGAGATTGCATACCAGTAGAGTAAGCAGGGAATGATTTCAGCAGAATGAGTTCATAAACATTACTTACTGGTACATGGGTGACACATAGACAAACTAAAATGACTATGTAAATGTGGGTGACAATTCTCAAATCCTGGATCCCTGGAGCTTAAACAATATCTCCCCCACTATTAATATAACCTTTGGGAATGGCTACATGAGTTGTAAAACTTTCTGAGCTTCCTGAGTCTTGTAGGTCTTATTACTTTCTTAAATCTTATGGACTTCCCTACTCCCCTCAGGAAGGAGTATTGAATTCAGGTGAGATATCTACCTATGTATCTTTACGTATTGGTCTTGATTGGAGATGATTTATTCTCAACCATGTTCATGTTGAAATTTCATTTTCAATATAACAATCAATAGTTGTGTTGAGACCTTTAAGTGAATATTGAATCACTCCATGATGAGAGTAATCCTCTGCAGATACTGAGGTAGACTTTAGAGTTGGTTTGGTCTTGAGAGACTACATTATTTACTGTGATAGGTTCTTACTTAGTAAACTAGCATCTGAGCTTTGCTTATTTATCTCACCCATGCTTTTCCACATATTTGTTAACTGTAGATTTAGAATGGTACAAGGTTATCATCATCATCATCATCATCATCATCATCATCATCACCACCACCACCACCACCATCATCATCATCGACAAACCAACAAAGTGTTAAAAGAAGTATATGCAGATACAAAGTCAATTTCAACCCAGTGTTAATTTATCAAACTGTTTTTTAGCCTACCCAGTTATACCACAAGACTTTTAGTGTTTTAGTGCCTGAAGAAATAGAATTAGTGTTAATAGAAATGAATTGTAATGAGAACTTTTATTTTAACTTTAGCGTTCCTTAAAAATTGGGACCAATTATATTATTTTAATAAAAACAAAGGTTCACTTACAGCACATTTAGCACAAATGTTGGGTAGAAAATCTAGCAGGGGTTGTACTTGAACAATAATTCTTGGTTTTTCTTAACTTTTTTAAACATTAAATTGTTATTTTTATATTAGTGTCTCTTCAGTGCAATGGTGAGATATGAAGTTGATCTAATTCTATTATAAACATATTAAAATATTATATTGGTTATATTTTTATTCAAACTTTCTCTTACCTGTGGCTAACTTGACTTTTAATTTGTTTACTGTGATGATGGGCTTTGGCATACGGCATCACAATATCTTACTGGGGGTACAAAATCTAATTGACTTTGAGTAAATCTGAAAGAAATAAGACCAAAAAATAAAAAAAGGAAAGGAAGAAAAAAAGAGACAATGCTCAAATAGACAAAGTCACTGCTTCAACAAGAACAAAAAGATCAGACAAATTTAGCCTTGATGTTTGAATCTTCCTAGTACAATCACATCAGAATAGCTATGTACAATTCAGTCTACATGAAAGAAGTCTAACTGTGAATATAATATTATGTTCTGGATTCTTTGCTAATCTAACTCATTTTTCTCATGTGACACAATAGCCCATGTTCACAAATTTGCTCTTGACTCAAGAAGAAAGAAAAACATAAATCGTGGAACAGCGTGTGTTCTTTCACATCCTTGTAGTCAGTTCTCAGATAAGAAACACAGGGGGTGTGGCTCACTGGGAGTATTAAAACTATGTGACAGCACTTTTTAATACAAAGGATCCCTGAAGCCAAGCAAATTAGGATTGGCAGTTATCAGCATCAGTTCACAGTGGGGGAGATCTGCTGAAATGCTCTGGGTGGTCTTTATTCACATCCTAGGAGGCAGTTTGTTTGAATAAGGGCAGAGAAACAGCCCTTTGAGGATTTTGAAATTATTCAGAAAATAACACAATGTGAGAGAACTTGGATGAAGCATAGTACTGGGGGTTGGAGGAAGGATAACAAGGCATTAATATAAAATATGAGTAGAATCATGATATTTGGAATATAACAGCTACATTTAAATTCGTTCTTCCTTTTTTATTCTTTTTTTTCTTTTTTCTTTTTTTGGACATATCACTATTTATTGAAATACTGGAAAACATCCATTTTCATTGAGAATTTCATGGCAAAAACTGACATGACAATGTGATTTCACTGATACAGTAAGAAATATCAACAAGTAGCCAACCTCATACTCTGAAGAATGCATGGATTCAGGGCCAAAGCAGCTGCAGGGCAGTCACAATCCAGACTCAGGCGTACAGACGGTCTCTTTACAGAGACCAACTATGGGAAACCCAGCTCAGTTGAAGACCTTCCCTCTTGAGTCTGCCTTTATCAGGAAATCCTAGAATCAATAAGGCAGTTGGCTAAGTTACAAACTGACTACCGACTGACAACCAATAACTGGCCAGCTCTAAAGGGGCCCGAGAACCAGGGCACCATATAAACATCTGCTTAAACTGCTTCTCTCTTTGGTATGACCGTGACTGTTGCCTGTTTCTGTTGCTGTTCGCAGGGTAAAAGCTATGAGGTGAATGACAACCCAGTATTTGACACCTTTTAGGTTTAGTATTCAGTGGGGGGGGCACTATATGTTTAAAATAAGGAAATGGATATTTTGCTTTCAGTGTCAAAACCCCTCCAAATAGCCATCCTTCTAGTCACATTGACACCCAGGATAGAGCTCTTTCAGTTAAAAACTGACATCTCCAGTCCTCTCTGTGTGCTTTTAATCAACTTGGATTTTAGTTGGGAGGAACAACCATGTCTCTGTTTGGTTTAATGCTTTGGGTCTGAGCTTTGATTAATGACTTTTCTCCTCACTAGAACCACAAAGATAACACTGAGAGTCAATTCCGACACAGCTACTATGCAACCCTCCTGTGGATGAATATTAGAGGTAATTAATAAATGTAGTAAAATAATCTTTTTGGACACATTGAAGTAATAAACTAGTATCTTCGCTATACAACCAAACCAAGAAAACCAGGTAAAACTCTTGTTAAAATGTCTTAAAAACAAGAGAAAGCTGTAAGTCACATGATTAAATAAGCTTTAGAAGGATTATGGGAGTTTCAAGACATGTAATCCAATGGATGGTTTTAATCCTTAAGATCCTTCTATTCACCTGAACTATCTTTCAGTAACTTGACGACATGCTTTAGTAAGCACATACATTTGTTTTCTTTAGTCTTGACTCTATCTCATATGAAGGGGAACCCAAGCAACAATAAATTAACATTGCACTTATCTATAGTTGAAAATATAATATAGATTATAAATAAACTATTCTGAAGCCAGAAATATTTGTGGTAAAAAATTAAGGAACCAGGAAATTTTTTTATACAGTTTCTCCAAGTATTTGTACTGCTAGTAATCTTAACAAATTAAAGAGGAAATGAGAGTCCCATTCTTGATTTGAGTGTCTCACGACATAAAATGATTAAACTGTTAAAAAAATTACTAGCCAGAAAAATAACATTAAGGAAATTACTTTTATTATCGGAATACTCCCAACTCCTCCCAGGACCTAAAGAGTGTAAACACTATATTTTATTTGACTTTAAATTATTAATACTTTATTTTCAACAAAACGTTGATCCACATCTGCACAGCTCCCTTTTAGGACCAGGAAGTAAGGCAAGGTTTCCAGGCCTGTGACATAGTATTGGTTGGAGACTTTGCTGTCTCTGCCCTCCAGTAGTTTGTTCTACAACAGTCTTTGATCTATGGCTTAGATTGAGGCCAGTATCTTCCATTGCCCTATGTAGGAGACTGGCTTTCCTGTCTTCCCAGGTCATATGCAGAATCACTATTTTTGCATCCCAGGATTAGGGGATGCTCAAGTCAAAACTGGAATGAATCGTGAGTCAATCACCTTTGCAGCCCAGCCATTCTTTCATTAAGCAATACTCAACATGCTTTGACTTCTCAGCTACTTAGGCTGACTATTTTGACATCCAGCAAAAGATGTCTAGTGATTTATTTTTAAGTGAACTACAAACCTTAATGACTAAACAGATGGATGTATACTAACATAAGCCTCTAGGCAAAAAATTTTTATGAAACCCAACCATATCAAAGCCACATTTTAGAAATAACAGCAAAAATAAGATTTAAGTTGCTTGATGGGAGTATTGGCTTAGATTTGCTTGATTTCCCTTAACATTAACTAATGCTTAAATAGAAGAGGGATTCTGTCTGATTTTTTAATTATGAATACATAAAAAACAAACTTCAGAACATGTTTAAAACAGCAAGCTGACATATTTATACATTGTTCTTATTAGCTGTTGGCAGGTCTAAGACACAGACATTCAGAAATCATGGTTTAGTGTATGTACTACTGGGTGTGGTTGAACACAATTTCTTAAAATAACTTCAGGGCTCACAGGTCAGAAGGGGTAGGGCCTTCTCTGGGGAGGGAGGGTTTGCCAAGGCATAGCCCACGTATTTTTTGAGTTGTTCAGCTTCACCAGGGAGTAATTCTGGACAAATCCAATGGAGTAATTCTGGACAAATCCAATTATCTATTGCTGATTTTTAAATAGCAGATTAGTTTGGATATACAAGGATTGATCCATCCATTTTTATTCTGCTGTGCTATTGGACTGTATCTGTAAGTTCAATCCACATTACAATGTCTTTCATATACATCCTTTGGAAATATGCAGACTTTGATTCTCAGTTTGCAATACAAATACCCTGACATATCATTTATTTGCTATTAAGTATTTAATGATTACACTTTTAAAATTCAATCTTTAAATCAAATTTACTTGGGGCAGTTAAGAGCACTGTGTTTCTGTCTTCCTCCTCCTCTTCTCCCTCCAGTCTCTGTTCCTAGAGCAAGAGTCTAGTGGTGGGAACTTAGGCTCTTTTGGCATGTAGCATTTCAATGAGAAGGTTATTATAGGGCACATCCCCGTCCATGTGCTTGAAGTACAGGTAGTCTTCTGCCTGCCTGCTGATTGCCAGAATTTATGGTAGTTGAAGAAGTCGCTGTCCAAATTTCTCAGTTTGTTGTGAGTAGCTGCAAACTGTGTAGTCCAGCAGGGCGACATTCATCTGCTCTTGGAAACCTTCTACCAGCTGGAAATCCTCAAGATTCTTGACATATGAGCTGAACAGCATCAGGAACTTCAGACACACAAACTCTTGCTGATCAAACTGTAGGGAGCAGAGTCTCAACATGAGTACGACTTAGGATGTTGTTGAATGCAATTCAGTGTTTGAGAAGAAGGTTGAGTAGTCCACATGTTCTCTAGTAACCAGGAAGATTGTCCCTTCCTTTCTACGTACCACGTGTGCCAGTAAGTGTGATAAAGGATCAAGAGCTCACTCCAGCAGTTCTGAACCAGCTTCATTTGGTTACCCTGAATAAGATACTACTCCTGGCCCACTCAACAATGGAGAATAGGGTCTGGTTCACCATTTTCCACGAAAGCCTTTAATGTGCTCAGCTTTTCCTGTCTATTTTGGTTATTCTGTTCTTGCTGTCAGTAAGCCATGGTTTTTGCTTGAATTTGAGGCTCATCTGGTTTACACTTCAAGAGTTCCAATATCCAATCCAGCATCCAATTCCAAGTGGGATGCTTGATGGGGAGCTTGTCAGGTAACCATCCATGTAGGAGTAGCCCATGATTGACTCAGGCGAGCTGGAATAGGGGTCTGGTTACTCTGACTCGATGGCCTGATTAGGAAAGTGACCATATAGTTGGTAACCATGCAGGCTGTCATGAGGTGGCATTGTCACGCTAATGGGAGAAGTGACAAAGGGCCTTCTGTCAGCCTCTGTCTGAGGCAAGGCTACATGGCTCAGAGGTAGGCCTTTGGAGGCAGAATGAATGTTCTGAAATGCAGAGGTTAGGTCTGAGGGCATTACTTGTATCACCTGAGATATGGCTTCCAGCTTAAGTCCATTGGCTCCAATGAGGGCTTTCTTCTGTTGCTTCAAAGCCCTGTATCTCTTGTACATGGGCCCAAACATATTCTGTCTCTTCGCATGCAGTCAGCTCTTACAGCTTCCAGCTTCATTCCAACGTCGATGCATTATTTGAATCGACAATAAGGACATTGTTTTCTCTGTGTTTTGTCAATCTGGCAGTTCTAGTTCTCTATGCATGTGTACCTTTTTTGGTTTCAGAATGTTCACTTAAAAACAACAACAACAACAAAACAAAAACAGAAACAAAAACAAAAAAACCAAAACAAAAACCTTGCAGCTTTCACAGGTGCAGAGACCATAATGATACCCAGATACTTTATCGCCACGTACACGATATAGCTCTTCCAGATCTTCATCATAGGAGCAATTCACTATTTTAAATCGAGACACTTGCATGTTTCCTGGCATTGCTCCTGTTCCCCATGCTTGCATCTCCACTTAGGGCAGCATGACAAGGAGGCTGAGAGAGGATGAGAGAGGAATGGGGCATCAGTGTTGGTCAGTCGGGAACCCAGCGTGTTTTTCCCTGAGTAGTTCTTCAAGTTTGGGGGAGTGGCGAGCCTCTGATCCTGGTGCAGATGCTTTCTTGTCCTATGTATCTACTTCTACTATACCATCTACTTCTGAAGTCTGGGATAAATTTTAGACTTTTGTTTTGAAGTATTTTTTTATCTGGAAGTGACTGTTTCTATTTTTTATTAATCATTTTATTTGTTTACATTTCAAATGGTATCCCCCTTCCCGGTTACCTCTCTACAACTCCCCACCCCATCTCCCCTCCCTCTATGGGGGTGTTCCTCCACCTACACACTCACCCTTGCCTCACCCTTGTAGCATCCTTCTATGCTAGGGCATCAAGCCCATTGATGTCAGATAAGGACATCCTCTGCTACATATGTATCTAGAGCCATGGATCCCTCCATGTATATTCTTTGGTTGGTGGTTTAATCTGTGAGATTTCTAGGTGCTCTGGTTAATGATATTGGTCCTCCTATGAGGTTGCAATCCTCTACATGTCCTTCAGACCTTTGCCTAGCTCTTCCATTGGTGTTCCCAAGCTCACCACACTCTCACGCATATTATAGTTGTGCCTTTGAAGCTCCAGGAGGCACCTAAACCCACCTTCCATCCACACTATAATCACATGTACTGATGTTACAGTTGTGGAACTAGAGAATGCTTATCCTCAAGATTACATGTCCTCTGAGTTAGAATCTGTGTGGAATCATGAAGCATCCCCAAAGATCACCTTAGATGGGCTATTACTTGTCAGCTGTCTCCTGTGCACGTGGACCCATTAAATGGGTATCAATAAATAAAGAGTATAATAAAGCTCATTCCCAACTAATTTCAACCTGTGCCTTCCTTATATAAAATAAATTGAACTCTTCTGAGTAGAAAGAAGATATAATAACTCAACTTCAATCAAAACACATAACTTGAGTAAATGCCAGAAAGTAGTATTTTAGCTTGTTCTGTGGACCAAAAATCCATAAATTCCCAACCATACACAAAGTAAAGAAAGGGCATTTGGAAAAAAATATAACATACCTCCGAATATCACTTGAAAAGAAAAGCACTTGCTAATTCAGAGTATGTTTTATTCTTTATATACCTTAGATTTTAAGTTACTACTAATTAATATTGAATAACACCATGGTCATCCTGACATTGATTAAAGTGCATTTATCTTCTCCATTATCTAGTGTTTATGTTTTTTTTCCCTTAGCAATACTAGAAGCATTAAGCATATGCTTTAATGCCACAGGAGGAAAGAGAAGAGCTATGCATAATGAGAAGAGATACCAGACAAGGCAAAACAAAGTGGGAAGTAAGACTGAGTCTGAGTTTCTATGAGATGAGGCAACTCACTGATTTCATTAACTACAGGGAAGTTATCAGAAGCCAGGCTCCTGATCTGTAAAACAAGAACATTCATATTTGGACTAATCATTTCATAGGACAAAATGAAAATTTGTGGAGATGATGCACCTAAAACATTTTTACATATGAAAGTAACTTATAAAATGTGAAATGTTATAAACACAGCTGGAATGTCCCTTTTGGTGTTGTTTACCCATGGTATATTTTATAAGCTTATTTTGGGGAAGACCAAATAATAACATATGAAGTGCTTAGCCTATATTTGAAGTTTTAGTTTGCAATATATAAGTACCATTGTGGTGATTCTTGTAATTTACCTAGTTACCTTTTATTTTCCACCCCAAAGGATAACCTATTTTACTTCTAAACTACCACAAAGTGTTATTTCTGAACATACAAAATGCTCTTGCAACAGCTGTGATATAAGTAGTACTAATGCCTACAAACTGTCATAATTATCAATAACCATTGTTGCTCAGCTCAGTTGTACTGTGTTCTGTTTAGGGAGTATGTCCATTGAAATGTTGGAACTTTCGTGTAGGTTCCTTTCTTATTTGCATTTAATGTATCCCTAGCTTCTACATAGCATTTACTTATGGAGTACTCCTGATGTTTATTGAGTAAATGATGGAGGTAATATTAAATGATATTAGCTGGAGTGTTGACTACTATCTATTACCCTAGCTCTTGTGAGGAAGAGGCAGGAATATCAGGGATTCAAGAACATCCTTGGCCTCAAAACTAACTGAAGGGTAGCTAGAGATGTGCAGAAAAATTTCTGAAACATACTAAGTAAAAATCATTTTCCTTGAAGCATTAATGGAGAAAAATATTCAATGACCATGGCTTGACTATAAATATAAAAATGTGAGTATGCTGAGTGAATCAAAAATGAGGAATGACTGAGTCAAGGTGTGGTTGAAGAGGTTTATTGTAGATCTGAGGAAGAGCACATCCAGCGTCATCTAGAAGGGCAAACTGACTGAACTGTGGCAGCAGATTGAAATGAACCATGAAAAGAGAGACAGGGAGAGTGAGAGAGAAAGGGAAGAAAGGAGGGGCGGGAGGCCAAGTGGGGAACCATAAGCCAAGAGTGCAACATAGCAGATGAAAACCAAGAGAACCAAGAAACCAAGAGAACAATAGGACATATAGCCAAAATGCCTGCGGTCATTTAGCAGTCAAGAAAGTTTGAATATTAGCCATTAATCCGGATTAGGTAGACCCAAAAATGATAAGTGTCAAGGTGGACCTAAGTAAAAATGCTTAAGTCTTACTCATAAGTAGAAATAAAATTGTCATTGGAATTGGGTGGAGGGAGGGACCTGGATGGGATTGGTCATAGGGGAGGGAAGTGGTGCAGGAGGAGATCAGGTGTAGGGAGAACAGGGGAAAAAAAGAACTGAAATTAGAAAAAGCTGCTGGGGGAGGCATGTCCTAGACCTGTCAGAAACCTGGGATGGGGGCGGCTCCAGACAGTCTGGGAGGGTGACTCTAGATGAGGTTTCTGGCAATGGGGGATATGGAGGCGGAAATGGCCACTTCTGCAGCCATACAGGGCTCCCAGGGGAGGGAAAAGAATAGCAACCCACAAACAAAACCTTCTACCTAAAACTTGTCCTGCTTACAAGAAGTACAGGGACCAACGATTCCATAAAGACTAAGACCAATTACTGGCCCAACTTGAGACCCATAGGCAAGAGGCAATTCCCTGCCAGTATTAATGATACTCTGTTATGCTAGTAGACAGGAGCTTAATGTAAATGTCCTCCTTCAGGATCCACCTGGCAGCTGACTGAAACAGACAGCCAAACTTTCAATAGAGCTCCAGAAGTCTCGTGGAAGAGATGGAGAAAAAATTGAAAAACCAGGAGTGGAAAGGGACTTCACAAGACCAACAGATTCTTGGGGCCTCCCAGAAACTGAGCCACAAACCAAGGAACATCCAGGGGCTGGACCTAGGCACCACACACATATGCAACAGACATGAAGTCCTCCAGCAACTGGAGCAGGGGCTTACCTTGACATTGTTGCCTCCTCTGGAACCTGTCCTCCTATCTGGGCTATCTTGGCTGTCCTCTTTGGGAGAGGATTACCTCATCCTGCAGTTACTTGAAGAATGAGGCTGGATTAGTACCCAGGGGTGCCTTGCCCTTCTTAGGCATGAAGGGGAGGGAGGAATGAGGATAGTGCCCTGGGACATGATGACTAGGTGAAGGGAGGAGGCTACATTAATGGAAAAATATTAATTTAAAAACTTAGTGAAGGGAAGGAAAGATGTCCGAGTGATGGGTTTGGGGTAGTGGGTGGGGTATGCCAGCTAGGAAAACCCTGTAATGGGAACTTAAGATGCTCAGAGACCGCAGAGCAGTGTCTGTTTTGATATGTTACTAGGCACCTCAGTTCGCCATTTGTCCTGAGTTTCCTTGAGACCTAACACCAGTGAAGGTTAAAACATGAATCATTTTGTAATTCTTTTTCCAATAAATTCTCCATTAGACTCCATACATATGAGAAATGAAAAACTGCCCTTTGATGTCTTTCCTTCCTATTCCAGTCCCAAGATTCAAGGTTTTCTCTTTAGAACCGGCTAATGTCTATCTACCTAATCCCTGTGACTTCTGTCTCCATGACAGTGACTGTGACATAGTATAAGATATGTCTCCCATTTTTTTGCCTTGCTGTCTATGTGTAGTGTACACAGACAACTCTTTACCATGTTAATGCCTTGGTAAAATTATTGATGAGGAAATAAAAGCATCATAATAACAGGATGCAAGTACTTCAAAATTTTAGCAGATACTGCTCATTTTAATTTCTGGACCATATCCTAAATTATTCAGTATGGATTCCATGGTAATCACAGTCATTAACACTGATTAAATGTCTGCTGCATATTACATTTGCTTGACACTTTATTTTGTCACTTAGTTTGAAAAGTCTGGATTTACAAATGTGAAAGTTATGTTTCCAAGACAATAATACATTTATGATGGACACTGACATCATGTATTACAAAGATTGTTCTGAAATTATCCCAAGGCTTTGGTATTTATTTCCAATTTAAACTTTAAGGTGAAATTGCTCATTTATAATTCCAAGTGGCAATAGGTTATGTATAAGGTTACTGAGAATCGGTGGTAACATCATAATTTCTTCCACATATTTTAGATACTTCCTCTAAGCTAATCCTATAAAAAGATCCCAATCTGCACACCTGAGGCATGCCTGAATATCTGTGGCCCCTAGTGGCCGAGTGATAGTATCCATTATACTGTGAGCTACAACACTTCTGAAGAGCATTGAAGTATTCTGTCTGTCACAAACTCACAAAACCACCTGCCATGTCCCCTTAAGAGATACATGAGGAAAGGGAAGGAAGCCTTTATTTTAGGCTGACTTGAGAAAACATTTATTCATGAAATATTTTCACATGTAAGTAGTTAGGCCCTTTCCCTTTCCCAGAAATAAAAACTGTCAGCTTTAGAAGGAAATGTAAGTTTGGACAAATGATCTTTTTAACAACTATAAAAGTTGACGGATAGAATCTGAATAATGAGAGACAAGGAGAAAACTCTGAATAAAATAGTGTTTTATTCATTGGTTCACTCTTTAGATCCATGATTTTATGGAACATTTGTGATGTGACAGTGCCCTGGTCTGATATTATTGATCCAAAGGCAAGAGGCAGTGCCTTAGATATTTAGACCCCTGAGAGGAAAGAACATGCTAATAAACTTATAAGACTTTGTGCTAAGTGCTGTAAGCTATTCTGAAATAGAAGGGAACTATAGAAATTATCTTGTACCTTTTTCTAAAACTGTCAAAGAAGATGATGTATAGTATTGGAGATCTCACACAAGGAAAGTCTTAGGAAAAAAATCTTGCCAGAAGCATAGTGGGTAGAGAGGAATCTAGATCAAATCTAAGGCATCAGCTGAGTGATGTTTGAAGAATCACAGTACTGCTGAGGGAGAAAGTGTTATCTTTGTAAAGAGGGCCATTGACATAGGTCAAAATGATACTTGATTATCATGTGGTTATACATAATATGTATCACGTAAGATATGCACATATATACATACACATATACATACATGCATAGATACACATATCCACATTACCACATATCTACATATATACATTTACATATAAGTACATATATTATTTTACACAAAACACCTAATATAATAAATGAGATACTTGAAGACACTACAATCATAATACCCTTGAATTTTGGTTTAATAGTCTATCAACAGTATGCCTATAGCAATGGCCCTCTAGAAAGGACTTACGTTTCTGCTATTAAGGGACTAATTTTTAAAACCATTGATGGAAGAAGTAAAAGACAAAGATTAAAATAGTAGAACAAAGAATCTGGCAGTCTGGACAGGGGACTGGGGAATCATAAAATGTGATGATGAATTGCACTTTTTCCTTGCGCTGTGATAGATTGGAAACTGTACCACCATGCATTCCCTTCATCAAGACAAGTCATTCATCGGCTAGATCTACCCAGATATCTCTGTCTATGATGGGAGATATTTGCTCAGTCCCTCTGCTCTCAAGATAAGAATGTTCCTCAGTTCAAGACAGCCTGACATGGATTGCAGGAGTGCTTCAAGCTCAGACTACTTCTTTTGTCCTTCAAGTATTGTCTAGTGCTGGACCCAAATTTCTCTTAGCTTCTAATTCACTAAACTCTTGACTTATATCCCTATGTCTTGAAAGTATTTCCAGAAAAAGAAGAAAATATTTTAAAAATAGCCCCAGGTTTTGTTTCTTTGGAA
This sequence comes from Rattus norvegicus, assembly GCF_021556685.1. Taxonomy (NCBI): domain Eukaryota; kingdom Metazoa; phylum Chordata; class Mammalia; order Rodentia; family Muridae; genus Rattus; species Rattus norvegicus. The sequence goes on along the minus strand of NC_141544.1, from coordinate 61,208,331 downwards.
AGTGACTTAGGATATCGCAGGGGATTCAGATATCTATCTTTTCCACCTTGACTTTTTCTCTAACTTCTCTTTGCCAAGTGGGGAAGAGGACAGAAGACAACATGAGCATGTATAGGAAGAAGCATTCATTTCCAGATCAGAACACTAGAATGTTTCAGAACTGTTTTTTTTTTCCAACTTAGACCCTATTCCTAAGTTGATTTTCTTTGGAGCTCTGGTTGCCATTTGAGTCTGGATTGAACATCAGCCTGATCTGGTTATGTGGCCTTAACTTACATCTCAGACTTTTTGCTTACCTCATGTCTTACTAAAGTTAAACATCTATCAGATGTGCTCTGATCTTTTCTTCAATTAATTGATTGACAAGTTTTAATTAGCATACAGAGTAACAGGATTTATGATGACATGTATACACATTCTGTTGTTATTTGAATGAGAATGGCACCCTAAGGCCAATATATTTGAATGTTTGGTTCCCTCTTGGTGCAATTTTTGGAGGGAGGAGGGCTTTGAGGATTTGAAAGTCTATGCCAGGCCAAGACTTGCTTGCTCTGTCTCTGTCTCTGCTCTTTCTCTTTTTCTCTTTCTCTCTGTCTCTGTCCCTGTCTCTGTGGGTCTCTACCTCTTGTTTTCAGATCAGTATGAAAATTCTCATATCTCATTTACTGCTCCAAAGCTTGACCTACATGACATTCACTGTGTCCCACTCTTTGATGGTTGTAGATCTATCCTCTGAATCTGTAAGCAAGCACCCAATTACATTCTATCTTCTAGAAGTTGCATTGGTCAAGGTGTCTGATTACAGCAATAGAACAGTAACTAAAACTCACACTTTGGTTGATTTCCTTCTCTAGTTCTCTCACTCATCTCTACTTCTTGGACCCTTCTGTGAAGCTCGAATAATTTCCCTTCCATTTTTATAACATATATCTTATATAAACTGTCTTGTATGCCATCCTTGAAATTTCCTTCTTTTCCCTGACAGCCCTTTTTTATAACATGCACCAAACTCAGTCCTACATAATCACACATACATAAAACTTAGAAACTAGGATATACACATAAAAAAATTCTGAGTTTTTGTTCTTAGCGTTGATTTGCATCTATTCTACTTTCTGTAATATGTTACTTTCTCCAACTATCCATTTTCCTGCAAATTTCACTGTTTCATTTTTCTTTAGGACCTAAGGATATTGTTATGTATACTACATTTACATTATTCATTCATATGTTTAAGGATCTCTAGGCTGATTTTATCCTCTTGGTACTGTGAATTGAGCAGCAACAAGCAATGTGGAAAGGATATATCTGTGGTAGCATGTAAATTCCCTGAGTAAATGCCCAAGAGTAGCTGTATCATATGATAGCTCTGTTCCTAGTTTTTTGAGAAGCTCCCACACTAATGACTTTTATGGTTATAGCATTTTTTATGTTCACTAGCAGTGAATATTTGTTCCTTTTACCAAATGTTTGGGCTATCATTTGTTATCATATGTTGTCTTGATGATAGCCATCCTCCCTGGTATGACATGGACAAATTATTTTAATTTGGATTTCTGTAATGGCTAAGGCTGTTGATCTGTTTTCAGAATGTATTCTTTTGAAAACACTTCGTTCATTTCATTAGCACACTTATTGATGAAAACATTTTCTCCTTGTATTTATTTTTTGACTTCCTTATATTGTGTAGACATCAATACCCTGCCTGAAACACTGTTATGGAACATTTTTATTCTATTCTGCAGCCTGTGTACTCACTTTGCCAATAGTTTGCTTTTCTGTGAATGTATGTTTAAATTTCCTAAACTCACCTTTGCCAATCTTGGGGCTTATTTCCTTTTCTACTAAAGTCTGATTCAGAAAATTCTTCCCTAGGCTTACGGCTCTAATTGCTTTCTCTATGCTTGCTGCTAGCACCTTCAGCATTTCTGAATTTAAATTAAGAACTTTAATCTATTTTGAATTGATTTTTTTGGTTGTATGAAAGACATGGATCTGCTTTAAATCTTTGGAGACTAGATATTCAGGTTCGCCAGCACAATATCTTAAATGGACTGTTTTCCTTTCAGTGTATTTTTGACACGTTGTCAGAAAGTGAGTGTCCATAATGATAAGATTATCTCTCATCCTCTGGAATGTGTCACTGCTCTACCTATCTGTTTTTTTATGCCAGTTGCAGGTTGTTTACAGTCAGTGTGGCTCTGTAGTATAATTTGGAGTATATTGTACTCCATCCAACTTTATATTTTCTTTTTATCTCTTGTTTTGACTGCTTCAACTATTAATAATCATATATACACATGTATATATGATTTAATAGGTATTACATGTCTATTAGATATATCAATAAATATGTAATTATATATATGACTGAATATATTTGATAGTACAAATATAGTTGAGATTATGTTTAAATTTTTGATTATTCTTGCCAATATTACTATTTTTTACAATATTAATTGTCTGAACCCAGGGGTATAAAATGTCTTTCAAACATCTTGTGTCCTTTTTATTTTCTCTATGTTTTTTCCATTAAAGTTCCATTTATCTTATTTTGTCTAGTTTGGATAGTGAGGTTGTCACTTTTATTGACATTCTCAAAGTTGCAACAGTTTAATTTTACATTTTGTTCTCTTGGGATCTATTTCTTAATTTGTGCATGATTCTAAATTTTCTCTTGCCCTCTATTACATCTGAATATATATATATATATATATATATATATATATATATATATAATTGTCCATAGAAACTATTCTTACTGTTTAGAAAATAATCTTTCATGGGAGTTTATATTAAAATGGAGAAACCAGAAATTTGTCTCTGTGATTCTAATTCTAGTATAAACAAAGGTTTTATGGTATTCAAAATATATGGCCATTTAACTTATATAAGGCTGGGATAAAATGGTGAAATAATCAGCCTTAGTTAAAAAAAGAATTGAATTACCAAGATGAAAGATTAGTCATTTCTCCTCCTATTATTCATAGGAGGACAGACTAGAAACTAGTTCACCACTTGGAGTTCCAAAGAAAAAGAGATGTAGAGGATATCGGGCACCCTCTCCTATCTTCAGAAAAGGATAAAGGAGTGGAGTTGATTTGGTCACCTTGTGTGTTAGGCTAAGGAGGAAACATTTAGGATTTTTTGACAGAGAGATGGCCGTAGTGTTGATTTATTAAAGAAGATGAGGCCAGATTTAGGGAAATAATTTAGCTTCTGAAGTTCAACTAAGGGATGAAAAGAAGTAGGGGCTAAATTAAGAATACTTTTCAGACCACAGACTGTTAATTTGGATGATTCTAGACGATCATGCCGAAAGTGAACTTTACAGAGGTTTTGTCAATGCTGTCTGTGCAGATGCTCTTTACATCTCAATTATAGTTTCTCACACTGTAGGCAGAAATAGAATTTCATGCTTCAAACAACTGACTAGTAACATTGGAGGTTGCTATGAATCCATTACAGCTATCCAATCACAGCAAGCAAAATTAAGTCATTCACATGGAATTGTTACCTTTTGAGGGAACATCTCCATGCAAGAACCTTGGTACATGATGAACTACAAAGAATGATAAGCAGTTTTCATAGGATAAATCTGTGACTCCAGAGGAAAACTGGCTTAAGTACTTTCCAAAACTTTCCTTAAGAGACTCTGCAAACTAGGTCACTTCTCTTTTTTGACCTTTCCTTGTTTTATTCTTCACATAGCCTCACATTTATACTGAAGACTTCTGAATTCTGAGTCTTCTGCTTTTTAGTTCTCTGTTCCCCAATGCAAATTTTTAAGTGCAACTCTCAATAAATTGGCTCTTTTTTTAAAAAAAAATTATTAGATATATTTCTTTACTTACATTTCAAATGTTATTCCCCTTCCCGTTTTCCTGTCCATAAGTCCCCATCCCCTTCTCTCCCTCTCCCCCATATGGGTATTCCCCCCATAAACCCCCCCTTACTGCCCCCATATTCCCTTGCACTGGGGGTTTGACCTTGGCAGGACCAAGGGCTTCCCCTTCCACTGGTGCCCCAACAAGGCTATTCTCTGCTACATATGCAGTTGGAGCCCTGGGTCAGTCCATGTATAGTCATGTAGTGGTTTAGTCCCTGGAAGCTCTGGTTGGTTGGCATTGTTGTTTTTATGGGGTTGCAAGCTCCTTCAACTATTTCAATCAACTTTTTTAATCAATGTGAAATTCCCTGATGCAATGCAGTGCAAAGGACTAGAACAACTGTCTTTGTAGGGCAGCTGGAGCCACTACATGCTGTCCCATATCACTCACTTGCCATTCTAAATTTCCTTAGGTGTCATTCCTAAAACTGGCTGAGTCCTAGGACCCCAGCTATCATACAAGAGAGAAGTCCATTTTGGGACTTTCTACATTAGGAATTGTCTTAGTCTGGGTTTCTATTTTTGCACAAAACTTCATGTCCAAGAAGCAAGTTGTGGAGAAAAGGGTTTATCAGTTTACACTTCCACATTGCTGTTTATCACCAAAGAATGTCAAGACTGGAACTCAAGCAGGTCAGGGAGCAGGAGCTGATGCAGAGGCCATGGCGAGATATCAGTTTGTTTTCTTATAGAACACGAGATTACCAGCCCTGAAATGTCACCACCCACAATTAGCTTTCCCACAATTGATCACTAATTGAGAAAATACCTTAGGTCTCATGGAGGCATTTCCTCAAGGGAGGCTCCTTTCTCTGTGATAACTCCAGCTTGTATCAAGTAGACATACAAAACCAGGCAGTACAGGAACTGTTGTGCATGTCTAGTTACAGTTGCAAAGATCAACAGAGGAACAGGGAATGTTCAATTGCACCATGTGGGTTATTTAAATATTCCTCCCTTTTCATATTGTAAACAAACATTCCCATGTATGCTGCTTAATACTATTATATTAATAATATTATCAATACATTTATATATTTAAATATATTTTGAAAAATGCATTGATAATACAATTAATATTATAGGAAATGTATGATTTTCTTGAATATAAAGTTTATAACTTTTAGTTCAGTGGCATTATATATATAATATATATTAAATATAATATGTAATATATTTACATATATATATTAAAATTGCTTCTTTGGAGATTTTCTATAGAAAAATGTAGAAAACAAATAAGTCATAAAAGACCCTTCTACATTCTAACTATGGGCAACATAATTCATAACTAAACTAAGGTTTCTTAAGCAAGGGAATAGTAGGGATACTGACAACAATAAAGATATGGATAACGTCATTAAGTGGATATCTTTTTTTCTCAAGATTTCATCTATACTGTTTGGTTGCCTGTCATTGCTCTCCAATGAGTTAACACTCAGAAAGAGCCAAAGAGAGTTGGCATTTGATGAAAAAAGAAATCTAAGCTCACTAGGTCCTTGGTGATTCAGATCCTTTCCCATCACCTGAAGAATTTAAAAGTAACTTTACAAGTGTCTTATGTAAGGAAAAAATGTTGAGGTCAGTGTTATATGAGAAATCTCTATACACTCAATTTTGCTGTGCACTTAAAACTTGTCTAAAAATAAATTGTATTAAAATATGTTTCTTGGGTTTTGCCTTGGTATTCTTGCCAACAAGATGACTTTATCATTCTACATCCCTCCAGGTTCCTTGAGCTCAAGTACATCTGTGGAGAAAGCTGCAGGTTAGGCTTCAAATGGTTTGTGGTATTTATATTTTAACTAGTGAGACTAACCCACTCATCAGTGTTCGGCAGAATGAGCACTTTCTTCTGGGCTGAGATTATAGCCCACCCACTAGCATCTGGGTTTATTATTGCAGTTATTTTCCTTCATCTCTGGACTTTTTCTTTTATGTAAACTATACTTAACACCTCCTATCTTAACCAACTTTAGAGTCCTTCAGCCTTGTGCCTGGTATGACTTCATTCATTATTCTTACTCTCGCATTTTGAGTTCAAGGCCAACATGGCCTACAGAGTTCCAGGATAGTCAAGCCTATCACACAGATAAACACTTTCTCAAAATAATGAAAATTAAATGAAACAAATTTTGAATAAATACTGAATGACATCATAATTTGAGAATAGAACAAAATGTACTCTTGTACTTACCAAGGAGAACAAAGTCAGGTGGGCAAGGAAGAGCACATAGTTTGATAAGAAATGCTTCTTAGGATAATATCAGCTACAGTTATCTTTAAACTTTAGCCAATACCTTACTTTTATCTAATGAGTAAGGGGAAAGCATTGATCAAGACTAAAGATGTGCTTCTAGCAAATTTGTAGTGACTCTTTAAAAGGTTAGATTTATTTTATGACTATAAGTATTTTCCCTACATGAATGCCTGTGCCAGCAATAACTAAGAGAAGGTATCAGTTCACTTAACTGGAGTTAAACACAGTTGTGAGTCATCATATGGACCTGGGGAATCCAATCCATGTCTATTGAGTAGCAAACAGTGCCCTTAAATTCCGAGCGAGCCATCTCTCCAACACCCAGGTTGTCATTGTTAATAATATATTCCAGTTTCATACATAAATTTAATAAAACAGATAGAGTAAATGAGAGCAGGCCAACTGAAGGCAAAGACTACAGATAAGCAGCCTGTAGTAAAATACTGATGAGAGGATTGAGGAGAAATGGAAACATTGATGAGATTATTGTAATGACATTAATTTGTTTAATATTTATTCACTCATATGTATCTGGAACATGTGCTATGTGGGTCAGAGGACAACTTGTGGCAATGAGTACTCCCCTTCCATCATGTGAGTTTTAGAGATTAGAGGCAAGTATTCTTTTCTTTTAAATTCTTTTATTTATTTACATTCCAAGTTTTACCCGCCTTCACACCCTGTTCCGAGAGTTCTTCACCCCATTCCCCATGCCCTTTGCTTCGGAAATGGTGCACACACTGTGGCCAGACCCCCATATCACCTCCACCAGCATCTCCATTCCCTGAGGTATCAAGTTTCTACTGGATTAGGAGCATCCTCTCCCACTGAGACCAGACATACAAGGCAGTCTAGCAGCTGAATGAGACAGAAGTAGGTACTTAGAGCAAACCACTGAATTGAGGTCAGGGACCTCTATGGGAGAGTGAGGGGAAGGATATAAGGAGCTGAAGAGGATTGCAACCCCATAGGAAAAACAACAGTATCAACTAACCCAGACACCTCAGAGCTCCAGAGTCAAGTACTCCTAATCAGTTGAGCCATCTTGGTTGCACAAAATATTCAAGAGATTTTTAAGAGGAGATGTTGGTAAATTTTATTGTAGTTTTTATAGCAATTGTGAGAATAGACACATTCAAGGTTGCCCACATGTTTTCAATATTTTATGAGCAGTTCCTGAAAGATGAAAGTGTATCGTTTACAACTCTCAGTTTTGTGCATAAGAAAATTTGAAGGCGAAACATCAGCTATCCAGTTTAGATTGTTGGATTAGGTATGACTTTGAGTCACTCTAGTGCAGAAATATAGTGGGCATTTAGACATGTAACGATAAAACTGTGTGTGCCATCTGTTCCTGAGGAGCAACAGGTGTAAGATCTGAAGTCACATCAAAAGCCCACTTGAATTCTCAATAAAAAGCCCAAAGGAAGTTGATTTTATATCTCGTGATTCTTATAAACTGCAGGAATTATTGAAAGGTAGGAAGGGAGAAAAGCATTCCAGATACAGATGCCTAACATATCCCATGGGCATACTGGTTTGGAATAGCTACAGTGGTGGCTCAACCTGGCACACAGCTTATGTACAGAGAACCTGATATTTGCTTGGCCATGCTCTCTGATGGAGATGGGTGCATCAGCAGTATGGGTATTTGTACATCTGAATTGAGGAATACTTCAGTTCTGTATAGCTGGATAAGAAGGTGGGATTTTTTATATGTAGCTGAACAAGCAGGCAAGCTAGTCAAGTTCAGTGCCCAAGGCGGTGCTCTATAGGGAAGTCCTCACAGGTTGTGAACTTCATGGAAGATAAAGCTATGGTTGACAATTTCTGTCTATTGTCAATATCTGAACAGAGATGACAGAAGGACTTTGTCATTTCACTGACCTGTGGAGGTCATTGCCATTCACATGGATCTGAGGCACTGGGGCATTTGATATTGCTGGGATCAGGTCAATAACACATGTTTCCTCAAGATTTGATCACTACTTCATATTTTCTCAGGGCTTCATCTGCTCCTCACACAGAGGTACTATTTTTATATAAATATTACAAGTGAGAAATTTGATGTTCATAATGATCGCTAATAGTCATGGGATTTTGATAGAAGGGTGATATTAGGAGAATATTGATGATAGCCAATTCCTGCATGTTATTTTTAGTGTTTAAGTTTTCTAATATAATTTTTATTGCCTGATGCTTGTAAGTTATACTCTATGTGATATTCACTATAGTTTATCTCTGTTTTTATCATATTACAATTATTTTTATTATGCTTCATGTGTCTTAAATTAACACACTTTTCAGACTGAGGTGACAGCTTCCTTGCTTGTCACTTCCTACCAACAGTTTGTCCTAAAGGTGGGTGAACCAGTGAGCTTATGTCCAAAATCACATGGCAGGGAAGAACTTGGTTGAACTAGCCATATATTTAAGTTCTAAACTACGTTTTTTTCCTGCTCACATTTCATAAATACAATTGTATTATTACTCAGCTGTCTCTAGCAAACGGAACAATAGAAGATTGCCCATTAAACCAATGCTTGCCCGGTCAGTTAATTAGAGACAATGGAGAGTCACTGGATCAGTCAAGAGATAGAAGAGGTGAAAGAAAACTGTGATAAGAATCCCTGAAGTTCGTTTTCTGAAAAGGCAAAGTAAGTTTAGAGGTGAATGCTTTAAAAACTCAAGACAGAACATGCCACTTAGAGACAGCTTGCTGTAGTTGTCTGACATCTGAGCATAGGGCAATATGGCAGGATATGGGGACTTTGTGTGTATTTTTTCTGGAGTGTCCTGTTATGATGCTGTTTGGGAAATGGACTAGAAATTATCTGGCTCATATAGAACAGACATATGATGAAAAGCAATTATTTTGACCAGGAATTATCTCTGTGTAGGCAGGCTCCCCAGAATCATTAATGAATTGGAAAATTCTAGTTAGTTTGGAAAGTCAGTTATGTCAAACGATATTTCACTGAGGCATACAGGTGAAAGGATATCTTCCAAAAACAGGCACATGGAAGAATATTTTCCTGAAGCAGAAAGGATGTTTTGTTATAGCAGACACATGAATGACACATGATGAAGTAGTATAAATATGACCCTAGAGACAATGGAAATGAAAGCATTAGTTTGGTATTCCCTAGATCAATATTCTTTGCTAATAACAAGCATGTGTTGGTTCACTTTACATAGAGTTGTTCAGGTCCACTTGTAGTAATTCCGACATTGAGAGAAACTTGCCACAGAACTGCTCATGAGGTTCTGTAACTTCTTGCCATGTCAGCGGCCTCGGGCTGGTTGGTGAGCCTTGTGACTTTTCAGGATTGAGCTACAGCTACTAGTTAGTGTGTAGGGTCCTTCTGTCAAGAGGACTGGATTGTTGCTTCTGATTTGTATTTGGCATTTGCTATTGGACAGAACTGCTGAAGAAGAAGATTTAGCTCACCCCCAAAAGAATTGTTGCTAAACAGGTCCACTTCTGCCATATCCTAATAACTTTTCTCTTCCAATACCTCTAGTGGGTGGTGGGCAAGTAGAGAAGTTGGAAAAATGTATGCCTACAAATAGTGCCCAGCATGGTTTACACATAAATGGGTAATTCTGCTTCTAATGTGGTAGAAGTGACAGAGTATGAGGGATTGGCAATGTTGCTTAATGAGATTGGCAAAATGGCAGATATTTCTACTTGGTGGTCTCCTACTGTGTTCACGGAGGGGGTTTTCTGGTTTGCTTCATTGTCTTCAGGTATATCATTTTGAAGAAGATTGGGGAGAAAGCAGAAAATTGAGAGGGTTCACTCAATTCTCTTTCTTTAGGAAGGGTTACAGAGTTGACTATGCATGCAGAGCATTTTCAGATAGAGGTCAGAAAGCTTGAAAGGAAAACAAAAGCATGGAGGAGAACAAAAGAGTTCAGGCATGGTAAATGAGACTAGGAATGTACTGCATGAAGAAAAAGGAACTCAAAATAGGCTGGAAGGTGAAGGGCTACCCTGCCCAGCTCAATGTACTTTCACTATCAGGTACCCAAAGCACTCAGTGAGACAAGGGCCCTGGAAGAGCAGGAGGCATAAGGAAAAAAGGGTTAATTTGAACACAAATGCACCACCACATGATTTGCTTGGGCCTACACAGCTGCCTTTGGGCCTTCCCAGCCTTTGTGTAGCATATTCCTGCTAATGATGGTATTCCTTACTACAATGAATTGACATGGCAACTGATAGAAATGTTAGATTTAAAGCATTTTAAGGATGCTATTGTATTGTATCTCTTACATTCTCCTTATGTTAAAGAAATGCTAAATAACTGGGCTATACAACATGGGATTATCCTACAGAATTGAAAGAGATTGGTGTTTGCTGTACTAGAAGCTGATCAACAATTACAGTGGTCATCATGTTGGAGGCATGAAGCCACAAAAATAAAACAATGAGATGTTGCAAGAGGGATAAATTTTACTAAAGACCAGCTGCTTGGTGAAGGATGTTATGGTGACTTACAAGAACAAATATGATCTGATGATGATGTAATTGAACAATGTCATGTTTCAGCTTTAAGTGCTTGGATATGATTGAGGAGTTTTGGAAAAAACCCACTGCCTTTACTAAGATAATGCAGGGTTCTGGAGAAGCTTTTACAGAATTCTTACTGAGGGAATAGAACCATAACAGACCCTGAAATCAAACTGTCATTGAGAGAAATCTGGGCCTTTAAGAATGCAAACACTGAATTTAAGAAAATAATCAGACCATTGAAAGCACATGGAGCCCCTATAGATAAATGAATAAGGGGAAACAACTGGAAATGTATTGGTTTAGAGGAGTATAATGTCAATATCATAGTGCAAATTCTAGCTAAAAATTCAAGAATCAAAATGTTTGATCTTTTAATTGTGATGAATTTGGTAATTTTACAAAGAAATTGTAAGACTGAAAGATTTAGAGCTCAAAATAACAGGTACATCATTGACTTTAAAGAATATGGTAAGCACAGAAGAGAACAAGCAAATCTTGGTTGCTATGAGGCACAGAGGCTTTCAGGGTATTGGAACCTTTGAGGAAAGGGCAAACAGGGAGTGAAAGAAGTAGTCCAAGAAAGACATAAATGGCAACCTCTGGTCATCAGAAGATGAACAGAAGAGGCCAGTCACCATAGCTTACAATCTGAGCTGTTTTCCTTTGGTCATTCATTGCGGAATGCAAGTGCTAAAAAGAAACATATTCATATACCCAAGAATATTCAGAAATCTTAGACTATTATTCCCATTTACTATATTTTGACACTGTCAAATGTAGGTGCCTACCACTCTCATTTTTCTAAATGAAGATAGTAAAAAAGTGACCACTGATTACCTAGTGCTATATCCATAAATCAGTGCCTTGTTCAACTCTAATCAGAGCAGCATCTTTCAGTAGGTAATAATTTATACAGAGTCCCACAACTGGAAAATGCTCAGAGTGTGAGAGACCTTGGCTCACTGAGCTCTAAATAACCTGTCATCACACTCCTCCACTCAAGGCTCAGGGCTATATCTATGTGGAATGGGTTGTAGAAAATTTTACAGCTGAGGTTACTGAACAGTAAGACTCAAGGAATCTCCAAGAAAACAGCATTTTTCAGATACAGCAGGGCTGATGTATGTATGAACTCACAGAGAACCTGACAGCTTGCATAAAACTTATGCAATTTAAAGCCACAGAAGAGTCTAAACCAGATGAAAGAAGTGATAGGACGCAAAGCTACATTCCCAGCACAGAGCTTTTTCTGTAATGCATAGATGCTGTGAGAGGGAAAATCAATTGTATCCTGTGAAGTGGCTCAGGCCTCAGCAAGTCTCTTGCCCAAAACTTGTCGGCCAACACATCTTGGACTCCAACTTTTGTGTTCTTCCTTAATATTTACTTAGTTATTATAAGAGAGGAAAAGAACATAATGTTGTATTGAGAGACAGGTTGGAGGATTTGGAACAAGTTGGTAAGGAGACAGATATGATCAAAATATACTATATAAACTCAAAAAATACATTTCAGAAAGAAAAGTAAAACTATGTACACACACTCTGGGCAAGGATGTTTTTCATGATTTTATAATGTTTGACAAACACCCCACTGTCATGTTATATAAATTTTACTATACATTGAAAGACCATTTTATTAGGAGGACAATATCTTCCCTCAATAAGTTAAGAGTGGCTACAAATAGGTTAGAATATGGCTGTTGGGATACACTTTTTTTGTTGCCTTTAGACAGACTTTTTTCTGTGTTGCCCTTGCTACCCTGCACTTTACTTTGTAGACCAGGCTGCCCTTGTACTTAAAGATCCACTTGTCTCTGCCTCCCAAGTGCTGGGATTAAATTCATGTGCTGATCAATGCCTGATGAGTATGTACCTTTTGAAGGGAATATTGTGTCTGTTCTTAAGGAAAAAAAAGACTTAACTCAGCCTGCTTTGTAAGAGGATCATTAATGAAATAAAAATTGAAAGATAGTAAATGAATCAACAGTATATTAACTTATATTTGAACCAGAAGACATTGCTGTTCTTTTCCCATTACTTCTATTCTCAGTGAAATCAAGTCTTATCGACAAGAAAATAAGTATACGCATCTCAGAACCCATGGGATGACAGAAATTCTTGAAAGATTTAAACAAGGCTTTTTGTTTTACCTGGAAAAAATTATTTTATTTTCTTTCTATTTAATTTACGTGAATTTGCTCATGTGAGCGCATGAGTAAGCTCACACACCCTGATGGGCAAGGCAATCATAAATTGCCCCTTTTGGATTTCTTTTTATTGTTGCTTGGCCTCACAGAGAAGTATGCGAAGTTGTGTTGTTGACCATTATAATATTTTGATAAATGCATTCCAGGTAGAAACTTGGTGGAAGAAGTTTAGGCTGACAGAGCTGGAAATGTTTAACCACTCAGCACAATGAAGCCCATATTGGACAACTCTGACAAACTTTTTACCTGAGCGGCAACGGGAGGCACTGCTGAAATTAGCAAACAGGCAGCATAGGCCAAAATAAAGGTTCAGGTCTAGAAAATTTGGAAAGAAAACTGGTAGCCACTCATGGAAAATTATCTTGGTAATTGGGTATTGGTAATTTAAGGGAGAATTTGACGGAAACAGGTTGTTCTTCTATTGTAGTCCATTCATTTAGTTTTCAAATAGCCATCCTAGGTGAGCATTATGTTTGAGACTTGAAGTGGGGGTAGATTCTGCTGTAAAAAGGGGAGAAAAGTACATAAAAGCTCCTTTCAGTAATTCTGGTCCCATGTCTCTGACTTAGATGGCAGATGATGAATGTTTGATTTGTTTTAACAGATAGTGGCCTAAAAAGCAAATCAAAGAATGGCTTCCTAGGATGAAAAAGGAGGGAAAGAAAGCAAGAGCTTTTGGGGTGTTTTTTTCCCATAGGCACTGATAATTCTCGAAAGCAATGAAATAAGAAAGATGCCATCTCATGCACTGTAGACATTAACTTGAAAGTAGGAGAGTACATTGCCTCAAAACTTACTTGAAAGACATTGTCCTCATACAAAAGTCTGTAAATATCTCTTCAGGATCTAGTGGTTCTTATATATTTATTTACTCATTAAGTATACAGCAAATATCAGTGAAAGGTCACTGGGTACCATGTCCTAATGTGAAGTGTATGTTAATAAGTAAATAGAGAATACATGGTTCATGTGAAATACATTTCTCTGAATCCTTTACAAATAACTTAATGTCTTCAGAATGGAACCATTTAATAACATTAGAAAGAGAAAAATCAGCGTATGTCCTACTAAAGGGACTTAGGGATTTCCATTTACTGGAACCTGCACTTGCATCTAACTAGAGACTAAAGGTTGCACTACACTTTGGAAGCTGAAGAAGAACTATTGATAAAGCTTTGTGTCCAGCTAATAATGCAGAGTAAAATTTAGTGAAACCTGGGCTAAAGAACAAGATACTACTTCAAAAAAGTTGATTTATTATTACTTAATATAGATTAAATAATGAGATGATATCTAGCTTAATAAAAATCGAATTATTTTTTTCTTTGCAGATCTTACATTCTTTACCTATGTTGCTTTACACTTCTGTCTAGTATCCTGAAGTGATTCTAGGATATGATTCTCCATTATTAGGATAACTTTGGAATTTAGGTATTATTTGTCCTTGGCTTAAATTACATGGTTTGTGGTGCATTGTGGCATAAAGAATTATGGAAATTGAAGCAAATAACATGTTGAAAAGTGCTTCTTTTTAAACAGTAGTCTGCAGTGCATAGTTTGCACTGAGCTTTGCACAAATGTAGATTACTAGTCCTTGGTCCATGAGTAAAACTTGAAAAACCTGGGGATAAGGAAGGTATTCAGTTCTATAATTAAACCATTAATTGACCTTAATATATATACATATTTGGATATAACTCTGAAGAGTTGGGGATTTGGTGTGCAGTTTAGTTATTTCCCAAATGACATTGAGCATTAGAGTCCCCTAAGACATCAGTGTGAACAAATCTCCAATCAACCCCTACATAATACATTTGCTCACTAGTGATGGGATGAATTCTTCCAAAATACAACACAATGTTAAATTTAGGCAACCCAGAAAAACCAACATTTTGTATTGTGATTCAATCATGTTTAAATTCATGGGTGGGAAATGATTCAGGGTAGAAATTCACTTTTCAGTTTGTCCAAAAATTTCCCACTAGCGCATATGCTTGATTTGGAATACGAATGGGTTTAACTTCTATTCCCTTAAAGGCAAAACTAAGCATCCAAGTGTTGGGACTGCAGAAAATACACCTGCCTCACAATCAGCTTTTGTGCTTATCTTCAGGGGAGCTTCCAACATTTGCCAGATATGCTGACCACCTGTGAAACATTTGATCAGTCTGCTGATCCAGCTGTAGTCTCGTGGTGGCATGAATTCCTGCTCTCCTGTGGCGTGATAGAGGGCGTTTGGCTGTATGTCAGGGCAAGGTGTGCCAAGTCACAAAAACAGTTGACTCAGGTTTGTTCAGAACCAATAACTTGTTTGTCCCTAAAGTCTCTTTAAAGCTCTTGTTTCAGTATTATCTAATCACAACAGTGGAATAATACTTTGCTCATGTAACACCAGATCAGATTGCTATGGTCACAGATACTCATTAAATGACTGTTTTCCTGTTTACTGTCTTATACCTACCTGGTTTTGATGTGCATATCACAGAATTAGACAAGAAAAGGCCAGGAAATTTTCCTTTGTGTGTGGAGTGTGATATTATATGGAGAATAAGATCAGATTCATCACAGAAAGGCTCAGATAACAATTGCATTTGATGGTGTATTGTTTTAGATTCTTTTCTTTTAAAAAAATACACGGAAATTTGGGTTAGTGCAAAAGAAATGGTGGATCCTGAAGGAGTTGATAAAGAGGTAATATGATCAAAACATGTACAAAATATGTATATAATTTACTCAAAGAAATAATAGAACAACTGTTAAAAGAGTCATTAATATTAACATGGTTTAGAAAACCAAAGTTATATATTTCCTTCCATTTCAAAATTCCTATATTTCAATTCACCTCCATATTACTTTTTGAAAATTTTCTTTTATTTTTGAGATTATAAAATAATTACATCATTTCCTCTTTCCTTTCCTCCCTCTCATCTTCCCTCGCATTATTCCCTGCCATTTTCAAGTTCATGATCTCATTTTATTTTTCATTAGGTGTTTTTATATGCATATATGTATTCACGAATATATTTATGGATATTATCTCCACTTATATAATGCTACGTGTATACAGGTTTTTCAGACAGGCCATTAGGAATTAGATAACCATTGGTATGCTCTTTCTTCCTTGGGAGGATAACTAGGCCACTCCCTGCTTTCCAACTTAGTTAATGATAGTTCTTTGTTTCCAGTTGAGGCCCCATATACTTATTTTGAAAAGAAAAATCATCTAAAACATGAAAATAATCCCTGCAAGTTGTCCTTACTATGCTAAAATATTAATTTCTCATTACTTATTAAGAAACCAAGAAATATTTGGATACTTTTATTTAGAGACATGTGCAAAGCAGATTTAAAATAAAAGGAAATTGGTGAGTACATGTTCTAATACTTGGTTTTTATTAACTGTGATGTAATTACGTATGAATTGAAAAAGTATCTACATATATGTGTCTACTACATACGTGGTATGCTAACCAGTATTGACATTTGCCATTGATTGCTAAAGGAACAGTGGTAAGCTGGATGTAAAAATGTTTGGAATTTTTATGCTTTTGGAAGAAGAAATTTCAAGTTGCTTAGCATGACATATGAGGAGATTTACAACTGGGGCCCATGTCCTGAATCACAGGAAAGAACCAAGCTGAGTTTACTGCTTTGTTATTTCTCTTTGGAAGTCCCTTCAAGGTTTGCATAAGTTCTCATCATAAGGCAGAAAAGAAAAAAAAAGCCGCTTTCTTTCTTTCTTTTTTTCTTTTTCTTTTTCTTTTTTATTCCTAAAGAGTAGATGCTAACTCAATTTTATGTTCTAGAAAATAAATACTATCTTGTCCAGATCTGATTATAAACCTCAATATCACAATTACATTAACTATGATAATGTTTACTTTTATGTTTTATATGTTCTTAAAACTATGTACACAAAAGCAGGATTCTCCTGCAATCTTCCCCAAATGCCTTGTTATCCCACCCAGCACATAGTAGGTCCTAAGAACACAGGGCAAGGAAATGAAGCCTTATAAAAGAAAAGGACTTCCCTTAAACCCAAATGCCATTTAAAACTAATGCTACAGATTCTGCAACAGATATTCAGATGCCCAGGGCTTGAGGCTAGGAGAATCAAAGACATGTAGCAATAAGTTTATTAGATAATGGAAGGAAGAAAATACAATGGAATTCACACATGAAGTTGAGGCCATCATTGTTAGCCCTTCAGGATTGCAGCTAGTGAATACCAAGGGAATGGTAAGGAATAGTGGTGGTCTCCAAGTGCATTTATTCCTATTATGATCATTGCTTTGACAGCCCCCAAGAGAGATAGCTGAACGAGTTGCAAATTCCAAATCTGGTGTTAGAAATACCTCATAGGAAATTGGGGGCACTAGTCCTAGAAAATGATGGATGTCAAGGGCTAGTAGATGCTTCAATATTATTGGTTCAGAACAATGGAGACTTTGTTGGAGATCAGGATTCCTGCAGGCTGTCCTTCCACCAGAGGATGTGTTTATTTAGAAGCAAGTGAGTTCCTTAGATATTTGTGGCTTTTCCCTGTCACAACTATTGTGCTAGTTACCAAGGTTGAAACAAGTTGTCTTTTGAAAGCCTACAGCAGATTCTTGACCCACCCTGAAATTGTGACTTAATTTTAATGACCTGAGGGAATTCATCTATAGGTCTCTTCTGTCTTAATGGCCGTCTACTCTGATGTGGTTTCTTATTCATAGACACAAAGGAAATGATTGCAGTGCAAATGTATGCAGTCTTAATTTTCAAACAAACATTTGCTGAGAATTTATTTTATCTCGCATCACAATTTTATATTTTAATTGTATGTAATTATACCAGACATGACTCGCATTTTACTAGTGGGGTAGACAGATCTTAGCTAGGTAATTATTATAATATAAAATATCTTCACAAATGACCTACTATGTAACATTTTGATAGAATAGACAATCTGAATAAAGGAGAAGAAAAAAATGTAAGAAAGTATGTTGAACTCAGACTCTAATCAGTGAACCCTGAAATTTGCAAAGACTTGAGAGAATGTGTGTTAGGTAGAGAGACTTTCAAGCACACAGTTACAGACTCAGGAACAAGTTCTGCTTGTTTTCAGAACATGAAAGTAACCACTGAATGTCCTGGAATGATCTACAACAGAGAAGGCCACATATTAGCTTTCCAATTGACAATTGGAACTTATTGTCTGCCACCAGTAGATTATCAAGGCTTTTAAGGAAGTAATTGTGTCAAATAATGTTTGTCCATGAGTTTAATATAATTAAACCAAAAAGAAGATGAAAAGTCAATGGCATTAAGAGGTAACAAAGAATTTTCATTGAGAAGTTATTTTTGGGGGGGTAACAAATCAAATTCGGTGTAGGGGTTCAGTCATTGAATTAAAGGGTAAAAGATGCTTTTAACTTTCAAGAAATGTGAAAGCAAAATCAGGAAACATGTGGTTGCCAAGATATCTGGTGTGAGTGGGAGGGACATCCCAGAAGTGCCTAGGAAAAAAAAACAACTTTGGTGTAGGTAATAATAAAACTACTCACAAATATTGAGTGCTTGTGATATACCAAGCCCTGGGCTCAACCACTTACTTTGATTGATTGCAAACCCACTGGTTTCCTGAGTACACTCATTCTCTCATTCCCTGTGTATTTTATAACTCTTTAAGACTACATCTTTAGCACATCCTTCCCCTTCTCAGAACTGTTTCTTAGATTAGTGAGAAAATGGGAGGAACCAGAAGTTTGTTCTTTGCTTTCACGATCAGCTCTGCTATGGTCCTTGAGCGATTCTGTTCACATTCTCACCACAAGGTAATGTTCTACTTTGTGCTTTTGATTGCCATTTTTTGGCTTCTTTTTTGGTGTTTTTGTTTATGTTTTGTTTTTAATTTACAAGGGCTCGCTCCACTAATTATGGTATGTTTCAACTTTGTATCTCCTACTGTTTCTATCCCTTATCATCTCTTTTATCATAAATCCACAAAAATATGTCTTCAAGTAAACAAAGAGTCAATCATAATACAAAATTACCATGAGCACATATCTCCTTGTAGACTATATGTCTGCCTTCTATTCTAGAAAAAAAATATTAGGAAGATTTCTCCAAGCTCTAAAATATCATTTGCTGTTCAAACTGTACACATCAACCTTTTATTGACACTACTTGGAAACCACCAGCTAGGGTTAATGATCTCTTGGAAGTGTAAACAATAACAATGATTAACCTGATCTGTAACATTTAATAGCCAGTAGCAGCTTTTGCTTCCAAGTCTTTTGTTCACTTAGAATTTAGAATTCTTTATGTGTTTTCCCTTCAAGCATCATTAGTTACTACTCTTAACTTCGAAATCTCATCATTTTCCAAACTCCTGAGCTGCTCTAAGGTTTGTTTCTAGACCCTCTCATTTCTCAATCTGTATATAATCCCTATTACCTTTAACCTAACTTGGAATGTTATTTTAATCTAATATATTATAAAAGTAATCCATCAAGCCACTATCATCTCCTAACATCTTTAAAATGTACTGTTAAACATTTCAGTGTCATCATCAATACTTTTAGCTATAGTTCAGGGACAACAGAATTATTGATGGAATTACTTGAGAATTGAAATATGCCACACCTTAAGCATTTTTTTATATGATTAGCCAAAATGTTCTAAATTTGGGTGTGTGAGTATGAGAATCCTGACTTTTTTTTTTAAATGAGATGACTATATACCATAAATGGATACAATTTTATATTATATAAGAAATATCAACAATCATCTTAGGATATTTGTTTTGATCTATGGTGAATATAATTCACTCATGTAAAGTCTTTAAAAATTCTTTAAAATTATCAAGAGTTGAACTTTTAGCAATTCAATATTTCCTACTTGAATATTGATAAGAAATTCCTTTTTTGCTTTTTTATTGGATATTTTTTATTTACATTTCAAATGTTATTCCCTTACCCAGTTTCTCGGCCATAAGCCCCTATCCCATCCCCTTCCCTTTCTTCTTTAAGGGTGTTCCTCCTCCCCAACCACATCCTTTCCTGCCTCCCACCCCAGACATTTCCCTGTACCAGGGGTCCATCCTTGGCAGGAGCAAGGGCTTCTCCTTCCATTGGTGTCCAACAAGGCCATCCTCTACTACATATGCAGCTGGGGCCATGAATCTGTCTATGTGTATTCTTTGGGTAGTGGTTTAGCCCTGGGAGCTCTGGTTGGTTGGTATTGTTGTTCTTATGGGAATGCAAACCCCTTCAACTCCTTCAAACCTTTCTCTAACTCCTCCAGTGGAGACCCTGTTCTCAGTTCAATGGTTGATACTAGTATTCGCCTTAGTATATGTCATGCTCTGGCTGAGTCTCTCAGGAGACAGCTATATCAGGCTCCTGCGAGCATGCATTCCTTGGCTTCATCAATATTGTCTAGTTTTGGTGACTGTATGTGTATGGGCTGGATCTCCAGGTGGGGAAGGCACTGAAGGGCCATTCCTTTGGTCTCTGCTCCAAATTTAGTTACCATATCTCCTCCTATGAATATTTTTGTTCCTCTTTTGGAAGGACTGATGCATCAGCACTCTCGTCATCCTTCTTTTTGAGCTTCATGTGGTCTGTGGATTGCATCTTGGGTAATTTAGCATTTGGGCTAATATTCACTTATCAGTGAGTGCATACCATGTGTGTTTTTCCGTGTTAGGATTACCTCACTCAGGATGATATTTTCTAGTTCTATCCATTTTCCCATGAATTTCATGAAGTCATTGTTTTTGACAGCTGAGTAGTACTCCATTATGTAGATGTACTACATTTTCTGTATCCATTCCTCTGTTGAAGGGCATCTGGGTTCATTCCAGCTACTGGCTATTGTAAGTAAGGCTGCTGTGAACATAGTGGATCATATGTCTTTGTTTTATGTTGGCACATCTTTTGGGTATATGCCCAAGAGAGGTATACCTGAGTCCTCAGGGAAGTGCAATGTCCAATTTTCTGAGGAACCTCCAAACTGATTTCCAGAATGGTTTTACCAGTTTGCAATCTCACCAACAGTGGAGGAGTGTTCCTCTTTCTCCACATCCTCACCAGCATCTGTTGTAAGCTGAGTTTTTGATCTATTCTGATTGGTAAGATGTGGAATCTCAGGGTTGTTTTGTTTTGCATTTCCTTGATGACTAAGGATGTTGAACATTTCCTTAGATACTACTCAGACATTCGATATTCCTCAGCTGAGAATTCTTTGTTTAGCTCTCTACCCCAATTTTAATAGGGTTATTTGGCTCTCTAGAGTATAACTACTTGAGTTCTTTGTATATTTTGGATATTAGCCCTTATATGAAGAAGGATTGGTAAAGATCTTTTCCCAATCTGTTGTTTGCCATTTTGTCCTAATGACAGTGTCCTTTGCCTTACAGAAGCTTTGCAGTTTCATGAGGTCCCATTTGTTGATTCTTGAACTTAGAGCATAAGCTACTGGTGTTTTGTTCAGGAAATTTTCCCCAGTGACCATGTGTTCAAGGTTCTTCCCCACTCTTTCTTCTATTAGTTTGAGTTTATCTGGTTTTATGGCGAGATCCTTGATCCACTTAGACTTAAGTTTTGTACAGGGAGGTAAGAATGAGTCGATTTGCATTCTTCTACATGCTGTCCTCCAGTTGAAACGGCACCATTTGTTGAAAATGCAATCTTATCCCATTGGATGGCTTTAGCTCCTTTGTCAAAGATCAAGTGACCATAGGTGTGTGGGTTCATTTCTGGGTCTTCAGTTCTATTCGACTTTCCTACCTTCCTGTCTCAGCACCAATACCATGCAGTTTTTATCACTATTGCTCTGTAGTACAGGTTGAGGTCAGGGATGGTGCTTCCCCTGAAGTTCTTTTATTGTTGAAGTTAGTTTTTGCTATCTGTGAGAGGGGAGTTGTTATTCCTAATGAATTTTCAAATTTCTCTTTCTAACTCTATGAAAAATTGAGTTGGAATTTTGATGGGGAATTCTTTGAATCTCTAAAGATTCTCACACAGTGTGAGAATTTTTTTCTGTAAGTTCTAACCTGAGTATCTCATATAAAATTACATTTTTTTCAAAATTCAAATCTCAGACATTTGATCTAAGACACACTGCCACATTATTACAAGCAGCAGGGACTCACACAGTAAGAATCTGTGTCTCTCTGACTAAGCCAGGAGTTATCGAAGGTAAAGCTTCAAAGATTATACCAGTAGAGAGGTGAAAATCAAGCAAGCTGGTGGAGATTCCTATGAAAATCTTAGCTTCTCCTTTCTAAGTGTTGTTCCTGTATTTGGCTTAACAGTTTTTCACACAAATAGGTGGCTGCTCTGTTCACTTGTGTCAGCAGTAAATCTCATAAATTTTATTTCTTGGTTTTCCTAGCTAAAAACCAAATTTACCCCTGCTGTTTCAGACTATCTCCTTGCTCTAAGAATTCGGTTTTCAGACTTCAAAATAAATCCACAATTTTTTTAGAACCTGGCATTGTTTTCTTCAATTTCAAGCAAACAGCCTGGGTGAATGTACAAAGAAATAGGTAGCTTGTGTCTGGAAATATGGCAAGTTAATGGATATTTTCTGATACAGAAGTCTTTTATCTGTGTTCTGTTCAGCAGTCAAACAAAGACCTATCACATTACGAAACACAGAACACAAAAATCAAATGAGAAATGAAAATACAATGAGTGACTAACATTTGTAATTATTTCTTTTTCATTTTTTCATTTACTTTCTTTTCTTAATTCAAAAAATCATCTAGTAGTTGGAACGAAGTTTAAGCCTTCTAAAATGATTTTACTCATTATAACTATATCTGCATATGAGAGAATATAGTTGAGTATAACTTTCTATTTGTTTCAAATAAAAATAAGTTGGACATTTTACCAAATTATTTTCACATCGACCAAAATACAGCTTTCCTGTCATTGTATTTGACATGATTGCGATGTAGGTTTTACAGAGTTTGAAAACAAAGGGAGCTTGCCTTTGGGAGATAGATATATAAATAAATGAGTGAAGGAAAGACTAGATAAAATCATAGCTGAAGCCTCGGGTTCATGGCCCAAAGTTTACCTTCAGAAAATTTTTCCCACAAAGCTTATGGACTCTAGGACTTTATCAAAGTTTTCAAAACAAAACTTATTCAATGATCATTGTTTTCAGAAAGTAGTATGTGAAGAAATGTGATATAAAACTGTATTCAATTATGGTCTACTATAGTATAAAAGCTTGGGAAAATACCTTCATTATTATAGATAAGCTGAGTATGTCCATATGGATATAACAGTTGACTTGAGTTGACTAGACTTTTTAAAGAGTGAAATATTAGGTTACACATATCATGGTATCTTTAGTATACAGAAGAGTTAGATACAGATTAACTGTAGTTTACACAAGCAAAATATATTATATATTGTATTACATTTGTATATAATATAATCAACATAAAATATTTAATTATTTAATAATTATATAATAGTTATACTGCATATTAAATGATACATTTATAATTTAGTAATTGTATATATAAGTACAGAGATATTTATTTTGAGTTTACAAAAATAACTTAAAAACTCTTGAGTTCTGTTATTGTTTTTTGAACATATTTTTTATAACTACAAAGCAGGAAGAAAAGGCCTGAAATTATTGTATTGTCTTTTATATAATATTTAACATTCTTAGGTTTTGGGATAGCCCTTCTGGTTAGCAGAATCTGTTTCCAAAAGTATTCACATGTAAAAAAGGGTTTCATAGGTTTCATAGGAGAATGAAAGTGTAGCACAAAGGAGGGATTTTTTTTTTCCTTTTTTTTGGTAGAGGTTATTTTCATTTTAAAGAAATTATTCACCTGACAAATGAAAATATGTCTTAGTGGGTATACTGCTGGACCACAGAGATTTCTTTTAAGTCTAGC
Source organism: Rattus norvegicus (assembly GCF_021556685.1). Lineage (NCBI taxonomy): Eukaryota > Metazoa > Chordata > Mammalia > Rodentia > Muridae > Rattus > Rattus norvegicus. Next base: position 61,184,539 of record NC_141544.1, on the reverse strand, counting down.
CTTTAGTCAACATTTGATTTCCTTGGGAAATATATGGGTATTGGTTTCCAGTTTATGATCATTGGCCTTCTTGATAATAGTAACATATTGAATATTGCAGCAGAATTTCCATCTTATGAATTCATCAGAACCTTTTAGTTTAAGCCAAAAGTAATGGCTATTATCAGGTAAATAATTTGAAAGTTGATGTTTATATCTCATGTATTCACTTGGTAAAATATGTGTTTTTCATAAAGACAGAAAAGGAGGAGAACTAAAATTTGGTCTGGGAGGATATTTTCTTTCATTTTGATCTCCATACATTACTCCTTATAATACTATTCTGAAATGTCTTGAATTTTAGAAAAACTCAGACATGAACTATCTAAAATTAATAATGTTGATATCTGGTACCCTAGTGTAAGCTATTCTTATTCAAGAGATTTTTCTAATATAAATTATCATTAGTGATAAAGGTACTACTATAAACTTTCATTTATAGATTCTCATAACCATAAGTGCTTAGTAGCAAGAATAAAGCTATCAGAATCAATCTAGTCAAACCAACATATTCCTGAGCTGATAGGTTCTAACTGTTATCAAGAGTAAAGAAAACGTATAAGTTCCTCGTTTTTCTCCCTCTCTTGAGTGTTGTTTCATTTTTCTTCTTTTGTCTTTTTCTTTAAACTTGAGGGCTTTGCTTGAAAACTTTCAATACACTGAGCAAATAAGATTGTATTGAGCTGCTAGGAAGTTCAGGGCTCTCTGCCACACAGGCATATGCATAGAGCGCTGAGCACTACAGTTTAGTTACCCAACTTAGCACTTTCTGACAGCTTCCTCTACTTTAGAAATACCGTCCTCATTTTTCCTTATTTCTTATTTCTTATAAAATTGAATCATGCTACACATGTCACATAAATTAGGGGCACTCTTTAATTAAAGGACACACTTTCATTTTTAGAAAACAAGGTTTTCTGGGTACCCTGATTTACAATGGAGATTAATTTCAAAACAAAGAACAATTAAAGCTCTCTTTTCATTCAACATGTGATATATATATCTGTGTATGTGTGTGTGTTTGTGTATATGTAATCTGTATATAATTATGTGGGGGATAAGTGCATGTGTAGGTGTATACATAATATGTATATAATTATGTGGGTGTGAGCGTGTGTGTGTGTGTTTGTGTGTGTGTGTGTGTGTGTGTGTGTGTGTGTGTGTGTGTGTGTTTATGAAGCCCAACACAACCTGGGAAGTTCTTGGGACATTTGCCTCTCTGAGAGAAGCCATTGTCTCACTCTTTCAGAATGCTTAGTTATAATTACCCGGCTGACTGTGGGGAGACAATTGCATTCTCTATTGCCTGAAACACTGACAAAAAAGAACAATAGGCTGGAATCTGCCTAAGTCACTTAACTACTCAAATGAGAGTATGACCAGAGATACGAACATGAATGTGGAAGTCAGAAAACTTGACATGGTGACACCACTTTAGCATAATATTTCACTCAGGGTAAGTCTCAGAAATGTCTTTTAGCATTCATGACAGGTGAATTTGCCTGAAGCTGCTATCCAGTTAAATTCTGAACACTTGTCTACACCAGAGAATTTTATAAGATGAAGACACCAAAGGAAATAAATGTGTGGGAAAAAATTTACTGATCAGCTTTGTCCAGTAGCTAGAAGGCGGAATCCCTCTAATATTGATATATTTGAGAATGAAAAATGAGCTACGTTATCTTGGAGACCTGTTCTCTACGAACAAAATTTGATGACCTCTTTGAGATTATAATATTAACTTAGAAATTTAGAAGTTTTACTTATACAAGTATATTTTTATTATCACTTATCCTTTAGAACTCATACATCTTTTTTCCCAAGTCTAATCTTGTTCAGAATACCATGGGAAAATATCCCTACAAAGGAAAGACAGGAAGAGGGAAACTCACCAAGAGGGAGTGGTTTCGGTGTGGGCTTTTAAGTGGAACTCTGCTCTCATTCTATGGCTTTGGGGTGTGCCTATAAGAGGAATGGATTTTCTCACTGGCAGTTATGTGTGGAAAATAGATTCATTGTTTGTTGTTCTGCTCTGTTTGAACTACAGCAGTGTACCACTACAATCCTTGCTAAATCTTCTTGAGAGAGTTGGGTGTATATTAGAAATACGTCGAGAGTGGGAGATAAAGGGAGGGGGTGGAAGCTGATAGGTAAGCTTGTGTTTGTTCTAGACCCAGCAACAGGTTTTGCAAGTTCCAACACACGTAATGAGTTTGTTCTCAAAAAGAAGTCTGGGTCTCTGTGTGGACAAAACAAACATTTAAAATTGAAACTCATAAAAGAATAAAAGAGTCAAAACATTCTTACCTGTTCTCAAGGGTGGGGGGGATGCCAAGCTTTGGTCTCTGACAGGTGTCGTTTATGAGTAACATGGACAAAAGCCAGAAATTCTTGTAAGGATACACCAGAAAGACCACACCTGCTCACTGAAAGAACACTACCCTCTCACACAAGTGAAACTTTGCAGAATACATCTCCATTTTTCCATTTTCTATATTAAGTGATTCTTTTACAACACACAGGCAACACTAAATTCATGAGATATTGTTTAAGTGTTTCGCTGACATTCCTATGTCGAATATATGTTCTCAATGCAACAGTACTGAGAGGCAGGTCTTTAAAAAGTGCTTATCTTTGCCCTTAAAATAATTTATACCATCATAGCAGGGATGTGTTAATGAAAAAAGTAACATTGATAGTCACCCCTCCCATTTCTCCTTTTCCAGTTTCTCCCCTTTCCTCTTCTTCTCTCCATCTTCCTTTGTCTCCCTTTTCCTTTCTTTTTCTCTGTTCCCACATCTTCAATAATGGCATCCAGAACATTGCTTAGAATTCTTTAGACGTAACTCATAGATCTTGTACTTCTTGTTATCCTAAACTATTAACTAAGTCCATTGTGATCCTGTCTGCTATTCTATAATATCTGTGTACAACTAAGAAATCGTTGTTGCAATACTCCTCATAACGTAAATACAGAACTCAGCGGATTTAATTTTAAACTATGTTCAATAAAACTATTTCTTCCTTACAAAAGATTTTCTTTTCCTGTTTCCTTCCTCCTACTGGGTGGAAAAATGACTTAGAGAATTTTTTTAGTGTTCATTGCAAGACATGCCTATAGTCTAAGTGTTTCTCAGAAATGAATTCTTTGTCTGAGTCAACAACTTCTCACTGCCAAACACATCATGGATTTACCTAGGGCAGAGGCTTCTGACACACCTTGTCCATGAGGAAATGTAAAGATGTAAGAGGAGACCATCAAAATATCTGTCATAGGTATTACGTGAGTGTCATATATGTCTCCACTCATGACAAAGACTAAGTTTTAAATCTGAATAATTGGCTTTTCCGCTTAAAACTGCAAATTTGGGCGTACCCTTCGATTGTTCTTCCTCCCAGAAACTAAGAGTTTTCATCATGCTAATTTCTACCACTGCTTCTTTGTATGTGTCTTTAGCATCAGTGTATGCAGAACACGGTGGAACTTTTGTGATAAATCTCACCAACAGGCAAAAATTTGTTTGTTCAACACATAGATAAAGATCATACACTAAAGAAAGAACTGGGGGGTTGGGGATTTAGCTCAGTGGTAGAGCACAAGGCCCTGGGTTCGGTCCCCAGCTCCAAAAAAAAAAAAAAAAGAACCAAAAAAAAGAAAGAAAGAAAGAAAGAAAGAACTGCTCTAGAGTAATGATTCTTGGCCTCAAATGCTCCATGTAATCTATATATAAAAATACATTTGTCTGAAAAAGTTTTCTCCCTCTTCATTTCCACTATGTCCCACCATTTCCTTCCTCCCCCAAATGTCCATACCATTGAGGGATAAGAGTTCAGAAAAACACCAGCCAGGCAGCAGGCACTGCTGTGACCAAACCTTCAGAGACTTAAGGCCCCAAGGAGTAGGGAGTCCTGGCAGAAGTGGGACATCCTCTTGGAGACAGGATGGGCCAGAATGCACTAGGAAGTGTGAGAGGGCAGACTGGGAGGGAACAATCACTGGACTGTAAAAACTAAAGATAATAATAATAATAATAATAGTAATAATAATAATAAAAATAGAGTTTGGAAAATATGTATGTGATCTATTTTGCCTAATAGAAGGATGATCTATTAACTCTTATTCCCTCAGTGGAAAAAAAACTGTGCAAACAATTATTTTGTACATAGTTCTGTGAATAAAAAAGCAGCCATGGGCATTAAAAACAAGATTAACTATCTTCTATATTTAAATGCTCCCCCTGTGACCTTCACTAAATGATTTGTTAGGTCCTCTGAGCAAGTGTTATACATCACCCGTTATAGTAACTGCAGGAAAAAAATATAGGCAATTAATTAGAAATTCATATCACATAGGATATTTTTATTTGCTGCTTAAGAGAAATAATTGGGTAATAAGTTTGTATTCAGGAACTGACCTATCACCTCTTCCATGTATCTGTGGAATATTTACTCTGGAAGGTACACACTTTCGACCTTTTAGTCTTCAACTGTTGCACAACCAGTATTACTACCCATATAAGCTTCTCCCTCATCTTACATACTATGTTTACAAAATCAGAATTACATTATTTTGTCATGGAAATTCTGGGATCTCTTTGTCTGCATGTGGAAGATATATGTATATTATTATCAAGGATAGGTGTTAGGACTGGGGGCACTGAGTAATTGGTAAAGTGATTAGTGATTAGCATGAGGAAGAGGTTCAATTCTCCAACACCCACATAAAAAATGCATGGTGGAACAGCCCTGTAATCCCAGAAATATAGAAGCAGACATAAGAGGAGCCATCCAACCTGGCTGAAGCAATGAGTCTTTCTGACACACAGAAGGTGGCAGAGAGATCAGAGATTTACTTTTATGTCATAAGCTATCATAAATACATTTATAATCACATATTCGTATAAATAAGTAGTCATTATTTTCTAAATATATACATATAAAAGAATGCGAATTTAATAGAATGAAGAGATCTCTGCACACATTTTCCTGTTTTTTACTCTGGCAGGAGAGACAGATTAAAGCTCACTTGGAGAGCATACAAAAAAAATCCTGTTTTGCTAAAAGAAATGATTATTAAGATTTCATTCACTATCAGAGCAAAAAAAAAAGTCTACACGGGATACTGAATGGGCCATGGTGTTCTGCTAGGCCAGTATCTTGCTAGCAGTCTCTTTGTGACTTGGTGTATATTAGGTGACCTCACTCCACCTGCTGGATGACTGAAGTTGTATTGTTTGATATAAAACGGCAAGCTGACATCACTAAATAGACAAAGAAACTAAGGCCTTGTGGCTCTGACTTAAGCTTGAAGCTTCGGCCCTTTCCTGATGGCATAATAACATTAAAAGAAAGATTTAATAGCTTAGGGCTGAAGCTTCATAAAGCTTAAAAGAACAAATGAACTCCTGAACTTGGTTTACTCTGCATTTTACATTCCTGATCATTCTAGTTTGATTTAAATTAGAGGGTCCAGACCACATCTCTACTAACATTTACAAGAATTTGTTTTGCCTTGATTAATTCTTGATGAATATATTAAAAAAATCTGTCCCCAGCATTCCCACGTTTCCAGGTTCTGCTAGGGTCTCTTTGCTTCAGACGACAATGTGAACGTTGTAGTCTCTATTTTCTTACAGGTAAGAGGGATTAATATCCCTTACTTTCAGAGAAGTGCAAGCCAATTAACATGACCAAGTCCCCCTTTTCGGTGATCGATTAAAATTGTGTCTCTAGCTTAGGAAGGAATGGCTCACATTTCTCTGACTGAGAAAATTAATGAATATCAGCAATAGAGAAACAGTTTTCTGATGGCTGAAAGTCAGAGTGAAATGAATACCTGGAGAGAAAATTCATAAGGAAGAAAAGCAAAGTCGGTGAATGGTTTTCTTATCATTGTATCACAAATCACAAAACAATTACAGTAGCCTTGGTCCTCAGAAACCATGCATGGGAAGAGCGTCATCCTGCTTCAGTTCTGGCTCTGAGTCTTCTAGTACTTTGCATCATCAGGCTGGGCTCTCAGTGCTGGATGGGTTGTCAGGTGAACACTGAGTCCAGTGTTAGACATAACTTCATTCACAGACATTAAGAGTACTGCTCGAGTTCCCTAAATACATTATCCCTCTTCATATGAAGACCTAAAGTACAAGGACATTGCATATTAAAAGAACTATGAGAGCCTATTCATCAAAGATAAGAAAGAACTGGACCATACTTGTTAGTCTTGTTTGGTAGGTGAGAGAGAAAACAGAGTTAACTCACAGATCTGTTCTGTTCCTCCATCCTGGCCCATAGACTCCACAAATATTTGCTTATCTGGGTCCATTAGTAATGTAAACTCACATTATCTTCTTCATCCCACTGCTGTCTGTAGTATTTTGTTCAAAATAATTTGCATTTTCTTTCTTCTCTTCTAATTTGCTTGACCTTACATGCCGTTTAAACAGCTTTACTTTCATGCAGACTCCATTTTTAGAGCACAACAGTCTTTCATGAATTATTTTAATAATAATACATATTTACTATTTGTTTTCATCCACTGATATAAAAAGTCACAATATTTAGCCAATTATAGACATAAGCAAAACAATGCATGATTTTTTTCTTTAAAAAGGAAAGCCATGAGTGTTTCTATTTCTTGCCACTTTACACCTAACCATTCAAAAATAATATGCTGTCCTTTGTAACTGGGGCAATATTCTTCAGTTTTTAAAAGTAAAATAAAAATTCTCAAAACTTAAATAAATAATTTTATGCAATGTAACGGGTTGTATTTTATAATATATTTGTTAAATATTTAAGGTATTTTTTCTTGCTTTGCTGAAGATCCCATGTGAGGATCTTTAAATTTCAATCATGGAGACTATAATGGTCACAAATTTCAGGATGACTCATAAACTAAGTTCTAGCTAAGTGAATGAAAGTTATTCCAATATACATATATACATTTATGTCTTGATATATAGAATATATGTTACAATAATTTAATATTACAAATAATTAAGTTCAGAATGTCATTTAAAATTAATAATGATAGAAGCTGTTAAACAAGTGGCAGTGTAGGATAATCTACAATGAACTCCATAAAATATTTCCAAAATTGGGTAGGTAAATATGAAAACATATTCAAACCATACTCACACCAGGAATAGGATTTCGACTTTTATGTCAGTGAAACCATTAATAAAGTCTGAGAGTTTTGCTGGCTTTATTTCTAAGTTATTAAGACTCAGCTAAATAGAATCCATTTGTACCCTATTCACTTTTACAACATTTTATAAACCACAATTTGTGGAAGTCACCAAGAAGACAATCTCACTGTTCATTCAGAATGTGTTTCACTCTAAATAAAACCTTAATTCTTTATTTCCAATTCAAAATGTATCAGTTCTTCATATCTAATATGGAACTAATTTAGGGCAATGGCTCTCAACTTTCCTAATGCTATAATCATTTAATATAGTCCCTCATATTTTGGTGACATCAAAACATAATATTATTTTGTTGCTACCCCATAAATTTAGTTTTCCAATTGTTGTGAATCATTACATTGTACAGGATATCTGCTATGTGACCTCAAAATGGTCACAACTCACATGATTAGAACCATTGATCTAGGCTATCTGTTCTCATCCTTCAGAATTATTTCTGTTTATTGAAGCAAACAAAGCCATGGTAGCTGCACTGGTTAGACTCTTCATTTCTCTGATGGATAGTTCAAGTAGCTTCAAGGAATAAACATTTGATTGATTCATCATAAGCTAGCTCCATGGCTCCAGTGTGAGAGAGTATGAGGAAGTGATAGCCCAGAGACTTTTCTACATGGCAGCTAGGTAGCACACAAAAATATCAAGATTGGCATTGTACTCACAGTTCACAACAGTTACCTTGTTTCGGACCCAACTTATTAATTTCTTAATCACAGTTCCATATGCATTTTTCCAGGAAGAATCACAATGACAGAAGGGATCCTTACCCACTTATGGTATGTCTTACTGTGGTGTTAAGGATTTATGAAGTATCTACATCATATTTAAGTTTTCTTATCTGCAAGTCTCTTGCTTAAGGAAAAAATACAGATGCCAGAGAAGTTTTAGATTTTGGTAGTAATCAATGCTATTGCCCGGGCTAGTGCTTCGTGTGGTCAGTCTACAGTGTAAAAGTGGGGACAAAAGGGGTTTCTGGTTTTGATCTATGGGGAAAATATAAGTATCCAGTTCAGAAAAGTGAATCTCTACCTGTATATGTATGTCTTTAAAACTAAAGCATTGTAATTGGTCTGTTTTTAAAGAAAGATGAAGTCTATGATGACCAGCTTCTGCTCTTAATCAGGTAATCTTGATTATCTTCCTTTCTGGCCTTTGCCACTCCCAGCTTAGCTGGACCCTCTTCTGTCTTCCCTGCCAACATTCCCCTTCTTTTCCCATTAGATTTGTCCTGTCAAGTTTTCCCACCTGCAGCCTCCAGGGCCAACATCAAGACATTTCAATTTTCATTAATTCAGTAGTAGAACATTTGCCTCACATGGGCAAGCCCCAGCGATAAATCCCACTGCAAACAGGAGATTTTTCTAACATCAGAAGGGCCATCTGGTGTTCATCTCAGATTTGCCCCACATCTGCATTACTTCTTACATCTGCCATCAAACTGAGAGTCCTTCTTTCTCTGTCACTCATGTGCATTCCTCTCGCCCATCACGGCCTTTTAGCTGCTGGTTTTTATAGCACTGAGGATAGGTCACACAACCCTGTGTGTGGTAGGAGTAGTCATAGCAATCTTCAGCCACTACATTTATCATTTTCTAATGTCATGGTACCTTGAAAGTAACCATCTTAACTAAAAATAAATGCAATTGAAAGTCCAGTCTCAGTCCCAGTTGTCCTCATGTAGCTGTGATTACCTTAGTGCAGCCTACGTAGAGATAGATTGTATCTATTTAAAGCTGGTGCTAGACCTTTAGTTTTCTTCGCCTTTTCCTATTCTTGCTGTAGTGCTTACTCATGGGCTATTGAGGAGTTTGTGTCAACATTTTTATAAAATATGGACTTAAGAGATTGAGACTTCCTTGGTTGGTAGATATAGTTATTTCTGTTGTTGTATAATATTATATAAATAAACCAGACTTAATGACCACTTTTGAGACATAAAAAAATATCAAGAATGGGCTGGGGCTAAGATGCGACATTCATCAAGAATGTAACCCTGATTCTCTTCAACAAATGGTCCCACCTTCACACTTCTATGACATCCCAGTAATCCATTCATATTTAATCTAATGAGCTAAATCTCTTCTTCAGGCAGTTACTTTATAATCTTATCCTCTATGGAACTACATCAGTGAGTTTCCCTAAACTCCCAGGCATAAGTTTCTCTAAATACGTTCACAGTCAATATTAAAAATCACAATATTATTTCCATAGTTCATAAATAAATATAACTACCCTTTACTTTTTGTTAGGTATCAATTATTTAAATATTTGTTCATTTTTATATTCATCGATTTATTATAGCATCATTCATCAATGAATCGTATAATTGATGACAAGTTTGGCATCTGTATAAAATGAAATGAAAAAGAAAAATCAGCCAAATTTTTTGAGATCATTTATGTTCAATCCTAACTTTAATGATGCATACCTTTGCTATTTACTTGTTTATATTATGATAAATGAGATCTTTCCTTCTCGTGAAATATGGACGAAAATCAGTATTTTTGTTTTTAAATTAAAGATAATGTAGATAGGAAATTAGGTCTAGATTGGAAATTAGGTCAAGTTCTGTAGCGATCAAGAGGTCACATTTGAGAGTTTAGAAGAAGGAAATGGAAGTGAAAATTATTTAAATAGATTGTATTTCCAAAAGAAGATTTTTAAATTAAACTACTACTACACCAAATTGTCCTGACTGTCCCCTTGCTCCACCGTTTTCCCTTCATGCCTGCTCTTTTTTAAGCTGATGGCTTGATGGCTTCCTTGTCTTGTTCCTATTACACACTCACACACACACACACACACACACACACACACACACAAATACAGAACTATAACATACCAAGTGGTTTCAGAGCTGTCCAATTTGAACTGGATAACCAATAAGAAGGTTCATCCCGTGTAGAGGTTAATTATCTTGCAGAATTTTTTAGTTGCCTGTAGCTCTATATCTAGTGGTAGAACCCCAGGGAAATTTTTCTGCATTGCACATTATCGTATCTATTGCTATTATAAATGTTCTGGTATTGTTCTATCCACCATTTTAAAGACTCTTTCACAGCACACTCTGGTGTTCTGACCCATATAATTATTCTTTTTCATCTTCAGTGATGATTTCTGAGACATTGATGCAGGATCAGTGATGCGATAGATCTACTGAGGCTGTGCTTTTCATTGTCTGATGATGTCTAAATCCTCCATTTGTGGATTAGTGACATTTTACATTAGACATAAAAAGAAACTTCTTTGATGTGGTGTGGTGGCCATCCATGTGTCTTGCTACAGGACACAATTGAGACTGTAGTTAGAGATGATACTAGTCCAGCAGGGTGGAAATAATACAATGAAGTTAGTTAGGATTCTAGTGTTGAACATAATCTCCCTACCTTGAGTGGGTCTTGAGTCCAATTAAACAGCAGTGGTTACTACAGAATGTCCCTCCTTGGAACACAGTTGTCTTTCCACACTGGTCATTTTTGTGGCTGATAGATGCAGCTAAGCAGGACTATTGACTGCTTCCCTCACTTGAAAGCTTGCATAGTGCTTTCTGCTATGTGGAAGCTATACCATAGGAAGCATATTCTCACTTTAGGTATAGCTTTCATCATGTGAGTCAAATGTCCTAAATATGTCTTCAGCAATGGGACTCACTTAAGCTCTAGACAGAACAAATGTCAGTAGCAATAGTTTACGTTGTTTTGGTGGTTTCTCTACATTTAGAAATATGATCACTATGTACTTTTAATTTTCCATGTTATTTCATGAGCTAAAATGTTGGAGTTTTATTTGTTAAGTAGATTTTCTACTCTCTATGTAACATTGGAAAATAATTATAAAGAGAAGATAACATTTGTTTTATATTGAAGAGGCTCAAAAAGAAAAAGAAAAAGCTTCCTTTGCACATCTGCATGCTTCCTTGAGCAATCATTTTTGTTTGTTTCTGGATTTATATAGAAAGCCCATAAAAGAAAGAGACGAGTGACTTTTTCCCTTGTTCTAATCATTGATGGGTCCATTATGTTCATTGATGACCAGGAAGTTGCTTTCAGAGTTGCAGTCCCTCCCTTTCATTTTTCCTGCTAACCCCCTCTAAGATTCAACTATAGAATTTGATTTAAGTTTATAGGGAAAAAACAGTTATATTTGTATGCATGAGCTACATAGCCAGTAGTAATTCTAAAGGTAGAAAGTAGGTTAAATAAGATAGTAAATAACTCCTCTGGAAGAGTATATAGAAATTAGTTCAGATACATTTCTTTGTGTGTTTGATATCCACAGTCTCCTTAAGGTCTTTCCAATGCAGTTCTCTGCCTTCTGTCTGGGGATTCCCTTTCCTTTTCATGTTTATGTGGCATCAACTATGCTATTGTTAATGGAATACATTCTCTTGTTCTTGGAGTTTCTGTTGTTAACATGCACTGAAGATTCCCTCTTCTTATCCGGCCATGGCCGCTTCTTCTTTGTGTTAAAATTCTCTCCTTTAGGGCAAAATGGTTTGATTGTCATGTTAATTCAAATCCAAATTCAATATACTTACTCTCATCTTTCTCTGTCCTCAGTGGTGATGGATCTGTACCTGCCACAGGATGTTAGCTGAGCTTAACTTTCATGCACCTTTTCTCACACTTTTGATGAATTCCCCTCTGTAAATCCCCCCTCCTTATTTGAGAGCATTTTCTGCAAAGTCATTCTTTTGTCTTTGCTAATATTTTCCCTTTCATCCCTCTTTCATATTCAACACTAGTCTTTTAAGCTGACTTTTAAGGTTGTTTTCATTGGATATATATAGTTGTAACTTAGTCTATTGATTTCTAAGATAATTTGTCATAATTTATGATTTATATACAATATAGAATATTCAGTAAAAATATCATATAAGTTAAAAAGTGTATGACTATGCCATCAATGTGTATGTTAAGGTAAAATGTAAAACTAAGAAGCTGTCAAGCATCTGAAGCATTGGAAATCTCTAATATCTAATATAAAAAATGAATATTAAAATATAGAAACTCAATAGTGCTGAAAGACTAATATTAATAAAACGATGAAACTGTGTTAAAAATAATTCTAATATCACCAAGACAGGCCTCAGAATGATTTTTATATTGTTCAGTCTACTTAAGCATTGAGTCTCTGAAATATTTACATCATCCCAAAGAAGTAATCATTCAGAATGTGATTAATTAACAAGGGTAGCAAACACATATTAGCCAATATAGTTTTCATCATTTCCTTATACAGAGTGAAAATCTGTCTTAATTCCCATTTGCATTTTGGCCTTAGTTGCATTCACTGACATCATCCTTTTTAAAAATAGACCTTATGTTTAAAAGTAATTTCAGGCTTACAACAAACTTCTGCACAAAATGTAGACTTCTTGTGTGCTTTCTAGCTCAAATGACTGTACACTGTTACCTGCGTAGTCACTGTCTACTGCTGTGGTGATGTATTTCTCATTATTGGTGAGTCACACATCATTATCACCTACAGTGTGCCACTTACATCAGGGTTCACTCTTGATGAGCAATTTTATAGGGACTGGAAAAAGCAAGATTATATATATTCTACATTGTAGTATCATATACCATAGATTCACTTTTACACAAGTCATGTGTTTGAAATTTTCCTCCTAACTGTCTCCCTTAAGTGGTGACAGCCATCAATCATTTACTAGGCTTTACTTTGACATTTTCATTAGTACATCATATGGTTAGGATCATACAGTTTGTCCCTTTTAAAAACTGACTGATCATCACTTAATAATTGGCATTTCAGTTTGCTCTATGTCTTTTTATTATTAATTTCTCTTTGTCACAAAATGCTACTCCATGTCTGGATGTATTAGGTGTTATTGTCCCCTTGACAACTGAAAGACATTGGAGTTGCTATGCACATACATTTGTTCAGGATTTGTCTAGAGGGAAGACTCAAATTTATTTGACCATTAACACTGAGTTTTATGATAATATATATATATATATATATATAAAAAGCCACCAAACATTTATTCTAGTGATAGTATCATTTTTCCCTTCCATTAGCAATGAACCAAACTTCCTCATTAGTAGTTTTTCAAATATTCAACTTGTCTTGAATAGCTGGACTTAATCCCAGTTGTTCACAATGTACAATTATTTTGTATCTTGTTATACGTAACCAAAAATTTTCAGGTCTTCCATTTTTAAACTATTGATCTTGCATCTTTATTTCTAATTACTGTATTTCTATTATAATATTTCTTCATTTTGAGTATATTGAATTTGATATTCATACATGCATATGTTTCAATCAATTTCCCTTCAATTGTTGTTTTTCAAGTATCTATTTTTTTAAAAAAATATTTATTTATTTAGTGTGTATGAGTATACTGAATTTGTGTTCAGACACACCAGAAGAGGGCATTGATCCCATTACTTATGGTTGTGAGCCACCATGTGGTTGCTGGGAATTAGATTCAGGACCCCAGAAGGATTGGTCAGTGCTTTTAACTGCTGAGCTATCTCTCTAGCCCCAAGTAACTAAATTTTTAAAAGTCCCTTTTTTTTCCGAAAAATAGGAAAGAGAAGTCCCTTTTTTCTTTTCATTTAATTTAAAATACTTTACCTAATCCTCATATTTCCTCTTTATCTATATTATTTAAAAGCATATTTTAAACTGTTCGTGTATTTTGGGATTTTTCTACCTATCTTTGTAACTTGCTTCTGTCTCTCTCTCTTTTTATTTTTTATTTTTTGTCTAGGAATACATACATGATTATTTTATTTTAATTACTTCATTTATTTACACCACCTCCCACCCTCTTAATTTATTTGCACCACCTCATCCTCTCACAGAGACCTTAGATCCTTATCCTGTTCTGAAAGTATGGGGCTACTGTGGGTTTCCCCTGACGTTGGAGTATCAAGTCTCTTCAAGAGTAGGCATACCCTCTCTCACTGAGGACAGACAAGGCAGCACTATTGGGGAACAGATACCACAGTCAGGCTACACCGTTAGGGCAAACTTCCATCTAGTTGTTGGGGGTCCAACATGGAGACTGAACTCAACATCTTCTACATATGTGCCTGTGGCCTCATTCAAGCCCATGTGTGTTCTTTGGTTGGTGGCCCAATCTCTGAGAGCTTCCAGAGGTCCAGGCTAGCTGACTCTGTCCTCTGTGAGGTTTCAATCCCCTTCAAGTTCTACAATCCTTCCTCCAACTCTTCCAGAAGAGTCCCTAACTTGAGTCCAATGTTTGGTTGTGGATATATGAGTCTGTTTCTGTCAGCGGCTGAGTAGAACCTCTCAGAGGATGTTGTGAAAGGCTCCTGCCTACAAACATTTAACTAATAAATTGGTGCTTGTGCTTGGATTGGTTTCAAGTTGAGCCAGTTATTAGTTAACCATCCCTATAGTCTCTGCTTCATCTTTGTCTCTAAATTTCTTTTAGACAGGAGAAACTTGGAGTGGAAAGTGGATTGGGGGTTCTTATCCCTCCACTGATGATCCTGCTGGCTATAGCATGTGGCCTTTTGAGGTCCCATGTGCCCTCTGTTAGGCATCTGTGCTAAGGTCACCTGCACTGACACCTAAGGGCCTCCCCTAACTCAGGTCTCTTGGACTTTCTAAAGATTACCCCCATTCCTCACCCCTGGCAGTTGAAGATTTCCATTCATCTTTCTGAACCTTTGAGTCTCTCCTCTGTCTCTATCCACATAGGATCTGGCCCGCTCTGCCCTCTCCCACTCACTTCCCTCCCTTCCTCTGCCTCCTCTATTTTGTTATGTAGACGTTTTATGGTTTTATGCCTTCTGTCTCATGTCTGATTAGTACTCCAACCACCTACCTCCTACAACATTTTTCACTGGGCTGAGTATGTGGCATTATTTTTATTATTTTTATTTATTTTTTTTACCTGAAGTACAATCATTTACTTCTCAATTACTTTAATCTTTTTGTAAATGTTTCTTGAAAAGAATATTAAAATGGGTTTTGTCCTTTCTTTTAGTTTTGTTTTTGTTTTTTGTTTTTTGTTTTTTTGGGTTGTTTTATTTATTTTCAAATGACCCTCTTCTTGGTTTCCCCCTCAGTAAACCCAACATTCCACAGCCCCATTCCCCTCTATGAGGGTGCTCCCCTAACCACGTACCCACTCCCAACTTACCACCTAAGCATTTCCTCTACTGAGGCATCAAGCCTCCACAGGACCAAGGGCTTCCCCCTCCCACTCATGTCAGATAAGGCCATCCTCTGTTACATATGCAGCTGGAGCCGTGGTTCCTCCATGTGAGTTCTGTGGTAGGTGATTTAGTTCCTGGGAGCTCTATAGTGTTGGGTTAGTTGATACCATTGTTCTTTCTATGGGATTGCAAACCACTTAAGCCCCTTTAGTCCTTTCTCTAAATCCTCCATTTGGGTCCCAAGTTCAGGACAATTGTTGGCTGTGAGCATTCACATATGTATTGGTCAGGAACTGGCAGAACCTCTCAGGGGACAGCTATACCAAGCTCCTGTCACCAAGCTCTTCTTAGCATCAGCAAGAGTGTCTAGATTTGGTCTCTGGAGATGGGATAGATCCCCAGGAAGGCAGTCTCTGCATGGCCTTTCCTTCAGTCTCTGCTTCATTCCTGTGTTTTTTCATTTTAATAGGTATTTTCTTTATCCACACCTCATATATAATCCTCCCTCCCTGTCTTCCCTCTGGAAACCACCACTGTATCATCCCACCCCTGCCTCCACAAGGGTGTTCTGCCACCCACCTACCTACTCCTCCCTTGCCTCCCTGCTCTGGCATTCCACCATACTGGGGCATTGAGCCTTTATAGGACCAATGGCCTCTCCTCTCACCAATGCTCTACAAGACCATTTTCTGCTACATATCCTGCTGGAGTCATGGGTCGCTCCATGTGTACTCCTTGGATGGTAGTTTAGTCCTTAGAATCTCTGCGGTATCTGGTTGGTTGATATAGTTCTTCTTATGGGATTGAAAACACCGTCAGCAACCTCAGTAATTTCTCTAACTCACCCATTGGGGAGCCTGTTCACAATCCAATGGTTGGCTGTGAACATCCACCTCTGTATTTGTGAGGCTCTAGCAGAGCCTCTCAGGAGACAACTGTATATGGTCTCTGTCAGCATGCACATCTTGGCATCCCAAATAGTGACTGTGTTTGGCGATTGCATGTGGAATGGATCTCCATGTGTTGTAGTCACTGAAAGGCCTTTCCCTCAGTCTTTGCTCCACACTGTGTCTCTGTATTTCCTCATTTGAGTATTTTGTTCCCCCCTCCAAGAAAAATTGGAGCATTGACAGTTTCGTCTTTCTTCTTGAGCTTCATGTAGTCTGTAAATTGTATCTTGCGTTTTCTAAGCTTTTGGGCTAATATCCACTTATCAATGAGTACATACCATGTGTGCTCTTTTGTAATTGGGTTACCTCACTCAGGGTGATATTTTCTAGTTCTATCCATTTGCTTAAGAATTTCAGGAAATCATTGTTTTTAATAGCTGATTAGTACTCCATTGTGTAAATGAACTACATTTTCTGTATCCATTCCTCTGTTGAAGGACATCTCGTTTTTTTTTTGTTGTTGTTGTTGTTTTTTTTCCCAGCTTCTGGCTACTATAAATAAGGCTGCTATTTTAAAAAGTGGGCCATGTGTCCTTGTTCTATGTTGGAGCATGTTTTGAGTATCTGCCCAGGAGTGGAACAGCTGTATCATCAGGTAGTCCAACATCCAATTTTCTGAGGAACTACCAGACTGATTTTCACAGTGGTTGTACCAGTTTGCAATCCCACCAAAAATGGAGGAGTGTTCCTCTTTCTCTGTATCCTTGCCACATCTACTGTCACCTGAGCTTTGGGTCTTAGCCATTCTGACTGGTGTGAGGTCTAATCTCAGGGTTGTTTTGATTTGCATTACCCTGATGACTAGGGATGTTGAACATTTCTTGAGGTGCTTAATCAACTTTTGATATTCCTCAGCTGAAAATGTTTTGTTTAGTTATGTAGCCCATTTTTATAATAACTTTTCAGAAATACTATATAGGCAGCTTCATTTTTAAGTACTCATTTCTATATTTCATCCCTGGATGGAGCTCAAGTCCCAGCATGCTCCTTCTCTGTCATTGGCTTCTGACCAGATTTAGTATGCTTTCCATTAGATTATGGGGAGAGAATTACTTTGGTCCATACACAGTTTTGAGTGGTCTATCATAGAATGATAGACTTCAGAATGGCCCAGCCTTGATTTTGATATTCCTTCTGATATTTACAAGATTTTCAATGTCTAGGCCTAGGTTTTTGTTTGTTTGTTGTTTTTTGTTTGTTTTGTTTCTTTCATACTTTCATGTTTAATGTCCTCTTAGAATTCTACAGTGCTGTGTATCTTGGCATTAAGTTGGTATATCTACACATTAAACATATTATCGGGTTTTTTCTTTGATTTTCTCCATCTGAAATTTCTAACACACAAATTTTAGACTCTCTGTAGTTAACTTACATGTTTGAGGTTCTCTGAGTTTTTGCCAATGCTTATTTTTTTCTGCTTATCTTTGAGTTTGAAGGTTCTTCTGGGACTGCCTCAAGTTTGCAGAATCTTTGCTAAGCCATAGACATTCTACTACTAAGGTCAGCTTAGACTTCTTTCACTTCCTTTTGTATCTTGTTTTGTTTTGATGTCAGGAAACTCTGGACTTCTTCAGATTTATCTCTTGATTTCTTGATTCTTGGTTCTTATATAATATCTACTTTATCCAACAAAGTCATTTGATTATTCATTATCCTGAGTGGCCTAAAATCCCAACCTTAAATCCTACTACTAACTATTTTTCTGATTGTTTCTATGAACCAAAATATCTAATATCCCACAAGGATGGAATCTGTTGATTGTTTTTTCGGGCTGTGATTACTTCACATAACAAAGTAATATTTAAATTTATCTAATTTTCTTAAAAAATGAAAAATTACAAATTTTTATGGCTATGTATGCATTATATATAAAATAATTTCTACAAATAAAGAGATGGGAATCTATCTATCTGTATCTTTGATCATATCATATCATATATTTATTTAATATCATATATGATCCTTAGAGTGGAAAGATGTTCCAGGAAGTATAAGATGTTCCAGGAATGGAAAACTACAATTCTGTTAAGAAGGTAATATACACCTACCATATAAACAATATACCAGGAAATGATCCAGTGAAATCATCTAAAAAAAAGCATAGTAATAATCAAGAGTTATATAAAATTCATATATAAAATACAAAAACAGAAAGGTTACACACACACACACACATATATATAATCATATACTAAATATCATTGATTATCAGAAAAGTGCAAAATAAACCTATTACCATACCATAAGTAGGCTATTATGGGAAGATAACGTGCCATGCTCAGGATATTTAGAAAAGCAACTCTGTACACAGTTAATGACAATGTAAATTAGTAAAGCCACTGTGAAAAACAGAATTGGGGTTTAGGAAATCATTATATGTAGAACTACCAAATAATGCACTGACCTTAGCCCTTGGTTACTCTATTGTGCCTTATTAAATGTGGCCTATTTATGCTAATATGCACAGAAATGGAATCAAGTGAATCGATTGTTAGGATAATACATACATAAACAGAAAAAGACTTAGGAAATCTATATATTTATAGGAACTAGTATGTTTTTCTATATATTCACAGAATAGAAACTATAGAGCTGAGAGGGAATTCAAAGAAAAGTGAAGAATACTCTGTCCTTAGGCCATGTCTACTTTTATTACTCTTCTTCAGTTTTTTAACAGTAATTTATTTGTTTTTATTTTTATTTTTATATAATATGGTATTTGGCCTACATGTATCTCTGTGTGAGGGTGTCAGATCCTCTGGAACTAGAGTTACAGACAGTTGTGAGCTGCCATGTGGGTGCTATGAATTTAAAGGAGGATTCTCTGTTAGAGCAGCCCGTGCTCTTAAATGTCAGCCCCTACTTTTCTTCATTTGACATACATAAGCTTTCATGTTTTTATTTGCAAATTTTAGAATATTTTGGAGAAACAAGAAAATTGCCTGCAAAATAGTAAATTTTGCCTATATATAAAGAAAAATGGAAATAGATTCTTAGCTTTTATAATATCGGGAGCATATGTATTTAAAATAGAAAAATGCACTGTTCTATTAATCTGCTATACTATGATTAAAAGAACACACTGAAGGAAAGAAATGAACAACACCACAATTTGAACAACTGCCTGAGAGTCTTATAACTGATATAATGTGACATATTCAATGAAACCCTACTAGCAATGACTTTAGTCTTTATCAACTAAACATTCAGTTTTTCCTTGCATTTCATGTTAACACAGGCTCTCCTAGCTTACTAAGGTATGCAGGCATGTGTGGATATGCCAAGAAGAAAGCTAGGGAAATCCTCCTGTGGTTTGATTCTCATGAATGTTTTGAGTGTTTCTCGGACAGGAATTCAGAATAAGAAACGATAGGATAGAACATAACTTTGCTTCAGTGACTGTAAGAACAGTGGTTCCAGGATCATCTCAGAGTATTATTTCCTCTAATTTTGTGCTAGAACTAAGTGTTAATAAAGTTCTATTACAAAATAGAGTGACTACTGAATGTTTTGAAGCATAAATGGAAACGATCGTTGGAATCCAAAAAGTCTGATTTTTCCAGTGATAATAGATAATAATGATAATATACTGCATATGTGTGCTTATGTTTGCATGCAAACACATTGTAAAGAAAGCCAAAAAATACTAAAAATATATTAATACTTAAATAATTATTCTTTTGAAATTTCAATTTAACTAAGCAACTTTCATTCTATTTGTAAAGCTTAGTCTACTTCGGCTTGTTAGTAGGAGTCAGACCTTTCAACTCAGAAATATTTGAACTTTGAGATCTTGAATGGGAGTTAGAAAGAAGGTATCACTCAGTAGGGCTGCATATTTTCTTATACTGGTTGTAAGTACTTAGGCCTTGAGTTTTCATTAATGTTCTACTTTATGATATTTTGTATAATTTCCTTTCCTTAAGAAATAAAGTTAAAGAAGCCTGGTTTGTAAATATAGTTTCCTCTAAGTATAGTGACCTGAGATAGAATATTTAGAGCCACATGTTGGAACCAGAAAATATGTGCATATAGACAAACAGGCTTAATACACATACATACATACATACATACATACATAAGTGTAAAATTTCAGACTGAAACTTCAAAATACATAGAAAGAGTTGAGATACTTATATCTAGAAACATAATAATTTACAATTAAACCAGATATATTGAATCTAACAGACAAAAAAGTGGGAAAATCCTTGAACACAGGGGAAATATTCCTAAACAGAACGCCCATGACTCAGCCTCTAATATCAACAATTGACAAGTGGGACCTCACAAAACTGAAAAGCTTTTGTAAGGCAAACGACACTGTCAATAGGACAAAATTGCAACACACAGATTAGGAAAAGATTGTTACCAACCCTACAACCTGGGAATTTGCCTACCTGAAGACCTAGCTATATCACTCCTGGGCATATACTGAAAAGATTCTCCAACATATAACAAGGATAATTTGTGCTCCCCTATGTTAATAGCAGCCTTGTTATTGTAGGGAGCTATTCTGAGCTATACAGTCACAAAGGATGTGGGGAGTGGGTGTGGCGGCAGTCCCAAGATGGCGCCCGGGGCTGCAGCTAAGTCTCATGACTAGCACCTGACTTCCTCACACACCTGAAACTAGTCACATCCATTGTGAGAGCTGCGCAGGCGCACCATGACGCAAGATCAGGCCATGTGACGTGGACCTATGAACTGAGACTACACAGTCTGGACTGAGGAGGCAGAGTTGAGGGAGGATATAAAGAAGTGTGCTCGAGGGCTGAGGAGAGAGAGGGAAGAAAAGAGAGATTCCTGTTTGCATGTTGTAAGGTTCCTGAATAAATTGCTTTGAGAAGAATGTCCTGGTGTCGCTTCTTTCCTGCTGGTCGGGGTTGGTCGCGACAATTATAATAGCCCAAAGCTGGAAAGAAGCCAGATATCCTTCAACCAAAGAATGGATACAGAAAATGTGGTACATTTATACAATGGAATACTATTCAGCTATTAAAAACAACAACTTCATGAATTTTGTTGGCAAATGGATGGAACTAGAAAATACCTTCCTGAGTGAGGTAATATAGACCCAAAAGGACATACATGGTATGTACTCCCTGATAAGTGAATATTAGCCCAAAAGCTCAGAATATACATGAAACAACTCAAAGACCATATGGTGCTTAACAAGAAGGAAGGCCAAAGTATGGGTGCTTCAAACCCACTTAATAAGGGGGAACAAAATAATAACTGCAGGCAGAGAAAAGGGGGATCCTTCTAGGAGAGGGAAGGGGAAGGAGAAAATGGGACAGGACGAGGTATGAGAAGAAACAGGGGAGAAATCCAGAAGGCCACTAGAATGAAAAGAAGTAAGATTCAGTGGAGGGGAGGAACTTTGGGAACCACATGAAAGTCCCAGACTCCAGGTATTTGAGAGGCTCCTGGGACCCAGTGGTAAAGATACTAGCTGAAATACCCAACAGCAGGAAGATAGAACCTGAAGAGACCAACTCTAGCAGATAGACATGGCCCCAATGGAGGGATGGTGCTACCCACTCATCTAAAAAATTTTAACCCAGAATGGCTCCTTTTTAATAGAAATGTGGTGGTGGGGGGGATGGAGCAGAGATTGAGGGAAAGACCATCCAGTGACTGCCTCAACTTGTGATCCATTCCATCCACAGACACAAAACTCTGAGACCTTTCCTGATGTCTTGATATTCTTACAGACAGGAGTCTGGTATGGCTGTGTTCTGAGAGCCTCTTCCAGCAGCTGACTAAGACAGATACTTACAGCCAATCACTGGACTGAGTTAGTGGAAGGGCTGAAGGAGCTGAAGGGTACAGCAACCCCATAAGAAGAAAAACAGTATCAATTCACAGGAACCTTCAGAGTTTGCAAGGACTAAACCAACAATAAAAGAGTTTCCATAAATGTGCTCATGGCTCCCTATCCCTATCCCTCTATGTGTGTAGCAGATAATTGTTTCATTTGGCATCAGTGGGAGGGAAAGCACTTAATCCTGAAGAGGCTTGATGCCCCAGAAGGAGTATGTTCAGGGATCAGGTGGCAGTGGGTGCGTGGGGGAGCACTCTCTTAGAGGCAAAGGGGAGGAAGATCTTATGGGGCATTCATGGAGGGGAGACTGCAAACAGGATAACATTTGAAATGTAAACAATAAAATAATTAATAAAAAGAAAAGTATTGAAATGAATATAATAATAGTTAAATATAAAACACTCAATTCTATCACTGAATGTATAAACAGAAATACCAGTAAATTCACATTAACTTTTTCTTAGAAAATATTCCTAATTCGAAGTTCCTGTTTAGTACTATCTTCCTTCTTAGAGCAGAATTACATGTTCAGCTATCACTAAACAATTTACTTATGATAACGACGAGATTATAGATTATAATATAATTTAAGTATCTTCTAAGGTTTCAAAGCTTAGTCTTTTAATTTGTTTTCACTGAAAATGAGTTTATATGGTACCGTTACTTAATCTTTGTATTTATGAATATTGTAATTTTCATTTGAATTACTACTATTAGAAACAATACTGTCCCTGGAATTTCCATTCCGTGGCATTTTCAGATGAACATGTTTGAGTTTTGTCTTTAAAATAAACAAGGCATTAACACGGAGGAAAATGTTTATTAATATGGTCAACATCATTCATATTATCAAGTAATGCAAAAATCCTTTAATGAAATGATTGCAGTCAAAGAAAATACTACCTCTAATGTCCCCCTTTGATCAATATAGTAATACTTTCATATTTATCTTTTCAGATATGTATATTAATGGCATTTTGTTCTTCCATAATTTATTTTTGCATGAATACTAATAATAAACATAAAAAGTATTTCAATGTGAATATTCATCCTTTGTTCTTTTCCATAGAGACTAATAGATTACCAAAGTTAGATCATTTCTTATTGTAAATTAAAATAAATAATGCTTTTACATTTATATTTGGAACTACATCCTTCCAGCTTCATAAAATGTTTGAAAATAACAAGAGAGTGTTATTTCCTTTACTACATGATATGAATCTTCACCTAACATTTAGAATAAGTTACTTTGTAGTTTTATACATCTCGGGTAGCATATTTACTCCACTCATGTCTTGTACTTTTTATATTTTGTATGATAGTCATGTTTGGTATTTATTTGCCTTAATATTCATGAATCTGCATCTTTTCACTGGCTTTGATATATTTTTAGCTTATATAATTATTTCCTTTTCCATTCAATCTAAATCTTAAATGATAATCTGATTGCATGTATACTATTGTTCCTTGATTTACCATACATGAATGCACAAGTACTTGAATATTTTATTTTTAAGATTCTTATCTCCTTACAATAAATTTTGGACAAAGTTTTGAATTTCCATACACAACTTTCTAATATTATACTGATTTTAGCCTTCCATTTTTATCCTAGCATAGATATATTTAAACTATAACAACTGTATAATTTTGACAATTATATTAGTATCTGATGACTTTCTGACTGTAGTCTCTAGGTAATAGCATATGTACTTAAGTCTGGGAAGTAACAGTTTTCTTGTGTCAATTAAATGTGAATTATTTATTTATATTCACACTTGGGCAGTTTATATCTTTTGTATGTTCAAAAGCCCTTAAAATACGTATTTCCACAATATATCTATATTTTATTACTGAATGAAAAGGATTAAAATAGTCTTTTTTATCTAGAGTCCATATAATTTACTTCCATTTCTCTGATCATTTCTCGCTTTTCTCAAAGGTTATCCAGTTCCCATGACTCTGATTAGTTCCAGTTAGCATCTCTGGGTGAATCTGATTAAGATGCCCTGCATGTTTACTGATGGTAAGATACTTCTAATGGTAACTGAGACAAGTCCTTAAAGCAGGCAGGAGCAAACTCATAGAGATGGAAAACCCAGAGGTGTCATGTATTAGCTGTCCTGCACATTAGCTAATTAAATTTCTATTTGTAACAGTAGAAAAATTACATGTTTGAAGTAACAATGCAAAATTGCATGGTTGGAGTCACCATAGCATAAGAAAATCTATTAAAGGGCTGCAGCATTAGGGAGTTGGGAGTCACTGCGGTAGACAGGTTACACACGAGAGCCCTTTAATGTTTCAGTAGACCTTAGAGCTCTTCTGTAGAGGATGGCAGGGAGAGCAAAGTAGCCAGTTTTTGATCCCATTATTTCTAGAATTTCATATCCTGGATAAAAAGAAAACAGAGTATTTTGGTTCTGGATAAACTGTGGTGTTTTCCACTGAACTATAAAGCCATTCCCAGTTATAGCACTCTTGCAAATAATCTCTGGTCCCACATCATTCAGGATATTCTGGTAACATTATGATTGTATGTTTTCACCATGCTCTTTCCTCTCTTCTACTATCACTTCCTACTTTTTGTAGCAGTTCTTTGTTCTAAGTCTGTGATGTATGTCAGTCTGGATGAGATGGGTGAGTAAAACTCAAATAATACAGATTATCTTCTTAAGTGATTAATGTTCTCTACTTCCCTATTATCAAACATTATTATTATCCACTTACCATACTCATTCTTTCCAGGCTTTACATTTTTTAATTAATTTCAATTTGAAATCTTTAACAAACAAAATCGTATGGCCCTCTCACCTAGCTAGATAAAGCTCAAAGCCTCAACATAAATTGACAATCTGGCATGCACTGAAATTTACTGTTGTTTTTCCCCAGTGATCAGAGGTTATCACAACCATGGAAAAATGAGTAATCTCCCATTATTTGTATGAATTTGCCTAAAAAATTCATCATTCCAAGACCTACATTTCCTCTAGCCACTCCTTAATCCCATCTTACTTCCTCCCCCTTTGATCTCTCATCATCTTGTTTTCTTTAAATATCTCTCTCATTCATTTTAGCAACCCCAGTGTATATCCAGATGTTTGATATGATTTTCTTCTTCATTTTAAAAAGCACTGTAGTTCTTTTTTGGGGTGAATCAATAAAGAAGGTACACCATCAGCACATTTCTTTCTGCATACTTGGTTTCCATCCAGTGAATGATGGCCATTTTTATAATATTAATCCTGGCAATCCATGAGCATGGGAGAGTTTTCCATCTTCTGACAACTTCTTCAATTTCTTTCCTCAGAGACTTGAAGTTCTTGTCATGCAGATCTTTCACTTGCTTGATTAGAGTCACACGTAGGTATTTTATGTTATTTGTTACTATTGTGAAAGGTACGGTTTCCCCAATTTTTTCCTGCCTGTTTATCCTTAGAGTAGAGGAAGGATACAGATTTGAGATAATTTTATACCCGGCCACAGTTCAATGGTGGAACTTTTGGGGTAACTTATTTTACTATCATCTCATATGCAAATAGTGATATTTTGTCTTCTTCCTTTCCAATTTGTATCCCTTTGATCTCCTTTTGTTGTCTGATTGCTCTAGCTAGGACTTCGAGTACTATATTGAATAAGTAGGGAGAGAGTGGGCAGCTTGTCTAGGTCCTGATTTTAGTAGGATTGCTTCTAGCTTCTCTCCATTTAGTTTAATGTTGACTACTGGTTTGCTGCATATTGCTTTTACTATGTTTAGGTATGGGTATTATATTTCTGATCTTTCCACGAAGATCAGAAGACTTTTAACATGAAGGGGTGTTGAATTTTTTCAAATGCTTTCTCAGCATCTAATGAAATGATCATGTCTTTTTCTTTGAGTTTGTTTACATAGTAAACTACATTGATGGATTTCCATATCTTGAAGCATCCCTGCAATGAAACCCACTTGATTATGATGGATGATCATTTTGATGTGTTCTTGGATTTGGTTTGCAAGAATTTTATTGAGTATTTTTGTGTCGCTATTCATAAGGGAAATTGGTCTGAAGTTCTCTTTCTTTGTTGGGTCCTTGTGGTTTAGGTATAAGGGTAATTGTGGGGCTGCATAGAAGGAATCAGGTAGTGCTTCATCTGTTTCTATTTTGTAAAATAGTTTGAAGAGTATTGGTATGGTGTTTTCTATGATGGTCTGATAGAATTCTCCACTAAATCCATCTGGTCCTGGATTCTTTTTGGTTGGGAGACATTTAATAACTGCTTCTAATTCTTTAGAAGTTATGGGAATGTTTAGATAGCTTATCTGATCCTGATTTAACTTCGATACCTGCTATCTGTCTAGAAAATTCTCCATTTCATCCAAATTTTCCAGTTTTGTTGAATATAGGCTTCTGATGAAATTTTTTTTAAATTTCCTCAGATTATGTTGGTATGTCGCCCTTTTCCTTTCTGAATTTGTTACTATGGATACTCTGTCTGTACCCTCTGGTTAGTCTGGCTAAGGGTTTATTTATCTTATTGAATATCTCAAAGAACCAGCTCCTGGTTTTGTTGATTCTTTGTATAGTTCTTTTTGTTTCTACTTGGCTGATCTCTGTTGTTGTAAAATATAAAAAAATAAAAAAGTATGGTTGTCTTTTATCCCCCTAGGTCTGGCACCTTAGTGCCCCAAGATATCTGCTGGATATCTTGACAGAAGCACACATTCCAATCCCGTGGCAACCCAGACCAGCCACCCCACACTCCATTACACTTAAATCTACACATGAAAGAACACACAACACAATAACCTTAGATCCAATTGATAAGATATAATTGCCAACCTAAACATACAAAGCCCAGTACCATCCATTCCTTAAGAACATTAATAACAACCTGTAAATACACAGAAGGGAATCTTAACATCACCTGGCTTCTCTCCCTCTCCCTCCTGACTCTTCCTCCTTTCCATTCCAGTCTCCTCCTCTTCCTTCAAATTTCTCTCCCTCCCATCCTTCCATCTCATCCAATGACAGGCCTCATTCTATCCTGTACCTGCACCTCACCTGTACTTTACAAATTCAATGGGGAGGAGTCTCTGGAGAAGTCACCTGAGTCCTGAGTACATGACTAGGCAGCTGTCCATGGGGCAGTGGAATTAGCATTAAAATATAGATAACTCCAGGGCAAACCACACCAGATCTCAGCCATGAGTTTGATTATTTCATTTTATTTATTTCTCTTGGGTGTATTTTCTTCTTTTTGTTCTAGAACTTTTAGGTTTGCTATCAAGCCACTAGTGTATGCTCTCTTCAATTTTTTTCTGTAGGCACTCAGAGCTATGAGTTTTCCTCTTAGCACTGCTTTTAATGTGTCCCATACATTTGTATATGTTGTGCCTTCATTTTCATTAAATCCTAAAAATCCTTTATTTCCATTATTTATTTCTTCCTTGACCAAGTTGTAATTGAATAGAACATTATTCAACTTCCATGGGTATGTGGACTTTCTGTCATTTTTGTTGTTATTGAAGATCAGCCTTAGTCTGTGGTGATCTGGTAAGATACAGGAATTGTTTCAATCTTCTTGTATCTGTTGAGACCTGTTTTATGACCAATTATATGATCAATTTTTGAGAAGGTACCATAAGGTGCTGTGAAGAAGGTATATTCTTTTGTTTTAGGATGAAATATTCTATAGACATCTGTTAAATCCATTTGTTTCACAGCTTCTGTTAGTTTCTCTATGTCTGTTTAATTTCTGTTCCCATGGTCTGTCCATTGCTGAGAGTGGGGTGTTAAAGTCTCCCACTATTATTGTGTGAGGTGCAATGTGTGATTTGAGCTTTAGTAAGGTTTCTTTTATGAATGTAGGTGCCCTTGCATTAGGAGCATAGATGTTCAGAACTGAGTGTTCATCTTGGTGGATTTTTCCTTTGATGAATATGGTATCCATCTTTATCTTTTTTTTTATTCCTTTTGGTTGAAAGTGATTTTATTGGATATTAGATTGGCTACTCCAGCTGTTTCTTGGAACCATTTGCTTGGAAAATTGTTTTTCAGCCCTTTTCTCTGAGGGCTTTCTCACCGATGTGTTTTCTGAATGCAGTAAAATCCTGTTTCCTCTTTCTGTATCCAGTCTGTAATCTATGTCTTTTTTTTAAGGAGTTCAGTTCATTGGTGGTAAGAGATATCAAGGAAAGGTGACTGCTGTTTCATTACTTTTGTTGTTAGAGGTGGAATTATGTTTGTGTGGCTCTCTTCTTTGGCGTTTGTTGCAAGATTACTTTCTTGCCTTTTCTAGGAGATAATATCTCTCCTTGTGTTTGAATTTTCCATTTAATATCCTTTATAGGGCTAGATTTTTAGAAAGATATTATGTACATTTGGTTTCTGATGGAATATCCTGCTTTCTCCATCTATGGTAATTGAAAATCTTGCTGGATATAGGAGCCTGGGCTGGCATTTGCGTTTACTTGGGGTCAGTATGACATCTGCCCATAATGTTCTGGATTTCAGAGTCTCTGGTGTGAAGTTGGTGTAATCCTGGTAAGTCTGATATGTCTGCCTTTGTATGTTACTTGACCTCTTTCCTTTACTGCTTTTAACATTATTTTTTGTATTGCACATTTGGTGTTTTGAATATTATTTGATTGGAGGAATTTCTTATCTTTTCCAATCTATTTGGAGTTCTGTAGGTTTCTTGTATATTTATGGACATCGCTTTCTTTAGGTTACAGAAGTTTTCTTCTGTAATTTTGTTGAAGATATTTACTGGCCCTTTTAGTTGGGAATGTTCACTCTCTTCTATACCTATTATCCTTACATTTTTATCTTCTCATTTTGTTCTGGATTTCCTGGATGTTTTGTGTTAGGAGATTTTTGCATTTTACATTTTCTTTGACTCTTGTGTCAATGTTTTCTATGGTATCTTCTGCCCCTGAGATTATCTCTTCTATCTCTTGTATTCTATTGGTGATGTTTGCATCTATGACTGATGATCTCTTTCTTAGGTTTCTATCTATACTGTTGCTTCTCTTTGTGATTTCTTTATTTTTCTATTTCCATTTTTATATCCTGGATGGTTTTGTTCAATTCCTTCTGTTTGGTTGTGTTTTCCTGTAATTTTTTAAGGGATTTTGTGTTTCCTCTTTAAGGACTTCCACTTCTTTACCTGTATTGTCCTATATCTTTAAGGGAGTTATTTACATCCTTCTTAAAGTCCTCTATCACCATAATGAGATGTGATTTTAAATCCAGGTCTTGCTTTTCCAGTGTGTTGGGATATCAAGTATTTGCTTTGGTGGGAGAACCAGACTCTAATGATGACAGGTAGTCTTGGTTTGTGTTGCTTAAGTTCCTGTGTTTGCCTCTTGCCATCTGGTTATCTCTGGTATTAGCTGGTCTTGTTGTTTTTGAGAGTGCCTTGATCCTCCTATAAGCCTGTATATCAGTACTCCTGGAGACCTTCTTTCTCCCAGTGAGTTCTAGGTACAGAGAGCTGTGCCAAAGGGTGAGCTCTGAGTGTAGGCAGTAGCCTGAAGTGTCTTGTTCCAGACTATTCCTGGGTTCCTGTGTCCAGGGGCTCCATGTGCGTCCCTCAGTGCGTCCCTTACCACTGCTCTCAGGTGTGTCAGAGCTCCTGGAGACTGGCTTTCAGCTCTGGGAGCAGGCAAAAACTGGAATGATCCTGTCCCTGACTGTTCCTGGGTTCCTGTGTCTAGAGTGCTCTAGGAGGTTTCCTTTTGGGCCAGGAATGTGAGCAGAAGTAGTGTTCTCCCCTGAGCTTTCAGGATTGTCTGCATTTCTGAGAGTTCAATTCTCTCCCACATGGGATTTGGGTACAGAAAGCTGTGGGAACCAGTCAGCTGCCATTTTTTTTAAAGAAATGAGAAAGTTATATCATGGCTGCTAAACTTTTCATATAAGTTGCATACTAAACCAAAAATATTGCACATGTTTAGAAATAGATTGGAACTACTGCATAAAGCATGCCAAGAAATCCAGAAATTGATTACAAGGTAAGAAGTGAAGTTGAACTATACAGAATATTGCATAATTAGCAGGTACCCTCCAAGCTAGAGAAATGCAGCAATGCAGATTTTTACAAGTTACAGAGAAAGAACAATAATGTTGTTGATAAAATATTCATCTGATTTCTCCATGAATTCTCTCTGGATGATGCATTTATTTTCTTCACAGATTTTTCTGAAATATTTATCAAATATTTATCAAGTTGTTGGTTTTTTTTAACAAATAAGCAACCATTTTAAAAAGGTCATTCTCAACATTTTTCTTAAATATTTTTCACAAATATATATACCACAATTTCTTTGAATACTCTAGGCCTCTTGCTGCCTATGAATGAGGTCATTATATTTACAACAGTTTTATTGGACCATGCAGAAATAGCACATAAGTTTTCCAACCATATATGATAATGTTGACCATATATACTCATATGACTATTAAATCACATAAAATTCCATTCTGTTCTTAGTGTTCTAAGAATTTCAGTTAGACATAAACAACAGAATATGATAGAAGCCAGGAAAAACAAAACTCTTAGAAATTTCCACACTGATCTGAACTATGAAATATGTTGCCTAGTTATTTTGTGGAATTTCATCAATATCTAGTTTTATCTTAAAATGTTTGCATAACAATAGGGCTAGATTTTAAGTAACTCTTTAGTCTACAGAATTACCTAGAGAAATTGTTAGAAAGCCTTAGAAATATAATTAACAGTCATAGTTGGAAGTTCTCATTTTCAAGCAAGCAAATTCCTAACATTCTGTTCACAATTCACATCAGTCAAAGTTCTATATTTGTCATTTTTAATAATAGAAATCTCTGTAGATATTCAAACACATTATATAAGACAAATTTAATAAGTGTTTACTATTGCTTAGACTATCAAATAATTTTACTTTGATATAAAAAGGTTAAGCTTGAGGCCAACAGAAGATATTGATCACAATGACAGGAAGCTGTTTGTTATATGCTGAATTATTATTCTTCTGATTATATTTCAAATATTGTACCTCAACTTCTTTAAATCCATGGATATATTCTCAAACATTTAAAATGTTCACACTATTTCATGAAACATTGAACAGAAGTATATTAGCCATTAAATTACAGGCTTTACTGGTGCTATAATTTAATATAGTAATGACACAATGAGCCATTGGGATATGTACTATTCAATGTATCATATATTAATTCCCCAAGAGCAAAGCATCATTTTAAATTGTGTGTAGTTCTGTATTGTGTGATATGTGTAGAATATGTGGACTAGTATTCTGTTGAGACCTTGTCTCTGTAGTTGGTTGGTAGTCATGCACCTAACTGTGTCATTTTCCATAATTTATTCTCTTTTCTATTTGTCATATGCGTTTTCACAATGATAAGGAATCAATTATGTTAGCTATCATAAGGATCGTATATATATAAGTGCTCCCATTCATTTTGATGTTTCACATGTACTTTGTCTACTTCCTAATCGTTTTACTAATTATTACTAATAGCTTTGTTCCCAAAACAATATACTGATAGATTAGTTATTTCTGTGCAGGTGAGTAATTACTATCAATATATTTTAAAATGAAATTCAAGCTTTATCTTTGGCTGATGACTTAAAGGATAGAATTTATTGAGTGAACTATAAAAAGTCAGTTTGATTTATTGGATACAGTCGATAATATCTACTAAGATATTTGATTGGGAAAATACATATACTTTTCACAATTTGTCTTACTTTATTCAGATATTTCTCCATACCATTAAAAAAATAGTGCTGGTTATGGCACTCCACTTTTAGGAAGATTGTTAAATTAAAACAAAGGGAAGACCTTTTCATTTGTGTTACCATATTTTTAATTGATTATTTTATTTACTTGCATTTCAAATGTTATCCTTTTGCCCGGTTTCCCTTTTCCTTAACCCCCTATATAATCCCCCTCCCCCTGTTATTTAGAGGGTTCCCCCCCACCAACCCACCCACTCCTCCTTACTACTCTAGCATTTCCCTACACTGGGGAATCAAGCTTTCACAGGATCAAGGGCCTCTCCTTCCATTGATGTCAGATAAGGCCATTCTCTGCTACTTTGGAAGCTGGAGCCTTTTGTTCTTCCATGTGTACTCTTTGGTTGGTGATTTAGTCTCTGGGAGCTCTGTGGGTCTGGTTGGTTGATATTGCCATTCTTCTTATTGGGTTGCAAGCCCCTTCAGTTCCTTCAGATCTTTCCCTAACTCCTCCATTGGGATCTCCATGCTCTGTTAGATGGTTGACTGCAAGAATCAGCATCTGTTTTGGTCAGGCTCTAGCAGAGCCTCCCAAGAGACAGGTAAATCAGGCTCCTGTCAGCAAGTACTTCTTGGCATCCTCAATAATGTCTGGGTTTAGTGTCTGCATATAGGATGGATCCATAGGTGGGGCAGTCTCAGGATGGCCTTTCCTTCTGTCTCTGCTCCACTCTTTTATCCTGTATTTCCTTTATACAGGAACAATTCTTCGTTAAAAAATTGGAGATGGGTGAGTGGCCGCATTCCTCAACCAGGGCTGTGCTTAACCTCTGGATAGGACCCCGTTGGGTCCTGGTAGCCTCTTGCTTTCCTAACAACGGGGACTTTCTGGTGGCTACCCTAGTTCTCTAGTCCCCATTGCTACACACCGCTGTTTAATTTCCTGATCTTTTTTTTCTTATTCTTGCACATTGGTTTGTCTCCACACATGTCTTTATGAATCTTATTGCCACCTACTGGCAGCCTCCAATATAGCAGTCATCATTAGACCACACTGCAAAGGCTGAAATGACTGACAGTAAACACTACTTTTGGCAATGTTCTTTCTCTTATATGGATATGACATATGGTAGAAATTACATACACATGATCTTATTCATCTGTATTAATGATGTATAGCATTCGAAACCAATATTTTATTTAATTACATGGAACTATCTTATTTTCCATGTTTCTGCCATGCCCTTCTCCTATGTTTCAGCTAAAAGTAACCTTGTATATTGATAAATAAGAATGGGTTTTTCTATTTTGTATTTAACAAACTGTCGATAACAAATAATGACTTAAATGTTAATAACCTCTTTTTTTTCATCTTTATTAAATTGGGTGTTTCTTATTTACATTTCAATTGTTATTCCCTTTCCCGATTTCCAGGCCAACATCCCCCTAACCCCTCCCCCTCCTTTCTACATGGGTGTTCCCCCATCCTCCTACCATTACCGCCGTCCCTCCAACAATCACGTTCGCTGCGGTTCAGGCTTGGCAGGACCAAGGGCTTCCCCTTCCACTGGTGCTCTTACTAGGCTATTTTCATTGCTACCTATGAGGTTGGAGCCCAGGGTCAGTCCATGTATAGTCTTTGGGTAGTGGCTTAGTCTTTGGAAGCTCTGGTTGTTTGGTATTGTTGTTCATATGGGGTCTCGAGCCTTTCAGTCCTTTCTCTGAATCTTTCAACGGATGTCCAGTTCTCAGTTCAGTGGATTGCTGTTGGCATTCGCCTATGTATTTGCTGTATTCTGGCTGTGTCTCTCAGGAGAGCGCTACATCCCGTTCCTGTCAGCCTGCACTTCTTTGCTTCATCCATCTTATCTAGTTTGGTGTCTGTATATGTATGGGCCACATGTGGGGCAGGGTCTGAATGGGTGTTCCTTCAGCCTCAGTTCTAAATTTTGCCTCCCTATTCCCTCCCAAGGGTATTCTTGTTCCCCTTTTAAAGAAGGAATGAAGCAGTTAATAACCTCTTACTTTAGACTATTTATTTTATTTTACTTACTTAATTCATTTTTATTTTGAATTATCGGGGATTTATAACATTGTAAAATCTCCTTGGCGAACAATTTTAAATAAAAACAACAATGGATTTTCAGACAAAGATAAAAGTCTTAAATCCAAAATGATGAATTTTATGTGTGTTGTTCAGTGCCATAAAATGGTCATATGGACCACTTTTCAATTGGTTTGCTATTAAACTTAGGCCCTTCTTCAAATGCATAAATCCAGTGATGTTACTGGAGGAGTTGGAAGTGAATGCAAACTTTTAGTTGGAATGAAAATGCTGTACTGCAAACATTTAACCAACTTTGAGATATTGTACCTGTCCAACCTGTTCATTAAATTTAATTAATAGGGCTTAAAATTTCCTCCACTTTTTCAAAAATATCAATTTGAACTATGAGAAATTTTGTTGTAAATTTCACATAAGAATACAAGTATATGAGAATAAATTCTCAAAGAGGTGATTTTAAATTTCTATTTCAGAGTTATTTGGAATAAAAAACAATAGAGTACAATGTCTCTATCATTTAATCATGTGTCCCTGCACACCATTTTTGTAACCAAACTAAAAATGTGTATTTTCTGATTCATTGCAGATGTGTCAGTGCAAAGTCATGTTGGTTCTAGCAGATTATTATTCCATTTCTCCTATAGTTAAATGATATATTTATCTGAAATTAAATAAAACACACTAAAAATACTTTTAGATTTCAGCCTACTCTGTCTTAAAATAGAACTTTTCTAATTAACTAGTCATCTCTGCTTCTTAACAGACAAATTTGTGTGTGTGTGTTTGTGTGTGTGTTTTTGTGTGTGTGTGTTTTTGTGTGTGTGTTTGTGTGTGTATGTGTGTGTGTGTTTGTGTGTGTGTTTGTGTGTGTATGTGTGTGTGTTTGTGTGTGTATGTGTGTGTGTTTGTGTGTGTGTGTATGTGTGTGTGTGTGTGTGTGTGTGTGTGTGTGTTGCTTCTGAATCATTTCACACTACTTCTACTTCTGGCAACCTATGGCTACCTTGACCCTCTGTCTTAGACTTTCTGGACACTTCTATTTCCTATGTTCTAGATTTGGACTTCCTTGGAACTTTAGACTCATGTTTTACTCCTTTTGTTATTCACTCTCTAGGTGACCATGTTAGTTCTCATGACTATGACAATTTCATGTAAACTAGTAACTTCTCGGGTTTTATTTCAACCACTTCCCTACACTTTTGTCTAGTCATGGACGTTTTCACTTGGTGAATGTATAGGGTTCTCAATCTTTGACATGACTAACACACAGAGTAGGTCTTGACCTTTACTGTTAATGTTCCCATTTCCACTGAAGCTCATTCACAAAGGAGCATCATCAGGTGCTTATTTGCTTAGGCCAGATGTGGTACAACCAGCCTTACCTTCTGTAGTCAGAATTAATGAAGTGATTGGTTTGGATAAATATAGATCCAACTTCAATCTTTCCTGATCACAATTATTGCTACTGCAAAATGCAAACTCAGCTTTCTCCATTCCAGTATAGTCTTTAATCAAAACTCAAGATAGTTCATTATCACTCTGGTAACCATATGTAATGAGATATTAAAATGAAAAGTAGAAAATAAAGGATCATGCTATGTTCACCCTGAAATATTTTAATTATGTCACCAACTTCACCATCTACTATTTTTCCTACACATCCACAAAAATTATTATCTCTGATATTTCTTGCACACACACACCAAGAGCATACATAGTTAAAGGCTTTTGTGTGTGATTGTCACCTTCTCCTTGAAGTTTTTATTAACATATTTTATATACACTATGCAGTATCATATAAACTACTAAATATAGTTCATTTAAATATGAAAGCACTAAATTTTTTCATAAATATTGTAGCTAAGTAAAGCTCCATTCTCTTTAAAAAGTCATGTTTAACTAAACCAGTATATTGAAAACATAATATAAAATTCTTTTTTATTGGATATATTTTATTTACATTTCAAATATTATTCCCTTTCCCAGTTTCCTATCCATAGGCCCCTTATCCTATCCCCCTCCCCCTTTTCTATGAGAGTGTTACCCCTCTCCAACCACCCCCTTCCCTCACTGACATTCCCCTACATAGGGGGTTCCAACTGTGGCAGGACAAAGGGCTTCTTCTCCCATTGATGCCCAACAAGGCAATCCTCTGTTACATATACAGCTGGTAAACCACTACCCACATAGTAAACATGGAGGGTTTTTTCTCAAAGTATTTATGAGACCTTTTTCTTAGTTATTCAAACTCATACCTAGTACTACCATTGTGCAGTCTTTACTGGAGCATCTCTAACACTGACAAAGTGTGTGCTGTTTGCTTATTTCCTTCTTCCTGGATGTGGGTGTGTCTCTGAACATTTCTCTGGCCATAGAAGACCCTTAATATATGTTAGTAGAATGAATCAGTGAATAATTAAGTATAAACCCATTTTTCAGAAGGAATATACTAAAGCTAACATTGCTCTCAATACACAAATGAACAATAAAACATGTAAAGGGATTATATTGCTCTGTAGATTTAGCCCAATAAAATTGTCACATTTAATCAGATAGTGAAGCTACATAAGAAAGCAAATGGCAAGTGTCTGTGTGTCCTGCTTTCTAAGCTGTTGCATTATTGTACTCTGTAACTGTGCCATCATCTCTTTTCCCTTGTCCTGACATTAAGGACTTCAAGATCATGTTCATTGTAGGAAGACTGGTTCAGAAATTATTTTGTTATTTTCAACTTTGTTTCTGAGTTCATTATTTTTTAAATGTTATTCTGTCTGTGTATAAGTTCCTAGGTCTCCATTCAGACAGTGGCAGAGGCTGAATGACTTAAATTTTTGAACTGTGATTGGAGCAATTCTGAAGCTAACAGCCCAATATGGAGATGTTATAATTTTGGCATCTTCTGAAGCTGACCTTCTTAGGTTCTAAATAACTTGTTGCTGGGTTCTTATCTGACCTACTGTGTGCACAGGCCTCTGTTGTCTTTTTGTGTATAGACTGACAACTAGCACAATACCAGAATACATCAGGTTCCACTTTACCAGGTTCATTTTAGCTTTTCTCCCTATTGTGCCCATTCAAATAAAAAAGTTAAATTCTGTAGTACCTGAGAAAAATTATCAATAAATGACTTTGAAAAGATAGAATTCATTCTACAAAAAAACAAGTCCAAATTCTGTAAGCACTGTGATTAATTTTGCATTTTATATCATATATCTGTTTCTAGAATACAAAGAACATTATCAGATACATATGTATCAGAACATAATACACTATACCTTAACAATTATATATGATAAACATTTTCACTGATCACACAATCAATAATGTCAAGGAGCATAAAGCATATGAAGTAAGAATTTATCTTAGTAAATTTATAAGAGATGATCTATACGACAGATTTCAAACTCTAAAACCACCTATTTTAAATTCTTATTTTTACCATGAGTAACTTTTGTGAAGTTGAGTAAGATAGATCTTGAGTGCTAAGAAATATAAACCTTTTTCATGTCTGGTATTTCAATCTTTTAAGGAATCTAAGTTCATAACTCAACTGTAGACTTTTGGTCATTTTAGATTTTATTATTTTTTTTGTCAACCACTTTGCTACTCTTCAGTATGTAACATTTGAAAATTACTTTTGATAATATATAAATCATAAATAAGTTAAGCTAGACATTGTTTTATTGATTTATAGTTTTGCCTGTTTGTTTAGGAAAACTGAATTAACCACAAGCTCATGGCTAATACATTACAACAATAAAATTGTAATCCAACCCTTTCATATACTTAAAGGCTACATTTATCTAAATTATCTCTTCACAGCTTAAATTTTACATTAGATAGCATAAGTAGACATAATTATCCTCTATTAAACTTTGGGTAATGGTGGCTCACTATATTTCATATTTCTTTTCTAAAGTGAAAAATTATAGAAAGAATTGATATTAGAAACTCTACTTTAAGATACAGAGTTTCCTACACAATCAAGATCTGCAAATATGTATTTATTTGTGTACTTTAAAAAAAATCTGGGAAACTTTGGAAAACTTTTAATTAATACATTAATTCATTATTTTACATGCCAAAATGTTACTCATTCCATCAACCCCCCACACAGAGTTCTTCCACCTTTTCCCTCTCCTCTTCACCTATGAGAACCCCACACCCCATGCCTTGCAGCTTGCATTATTCCTGGTCCTTTGGGACTCTCTCCTGTCTCTCTTATACCTGATCCTTCCTTCCTTTCCCCTCCTTCTCCCCTCTCCAACCTAGATCCCTCCCTCCCTCTGCCTTCCATCATTATTTTGTTCTCCCTTCCAAGTGAGATTTAAGCATCCTCACTTGGGCCTTCCTTCTTGTTCAACTTTCTAAGGTCTATGGGGTGTTTCAAAGGTATTCTGTACTTTTTGGATAATATCCACTTATCAGTGCCTACATACCATGCATGTTATAAAACAAAGCATTTTTCTTTGGTGAAACTAGAATAGGAAATCAAAGAATCCTGTTAAAGACTATGAAGCATTGTTCCTGGATTTAACTGTGAGGGACCGTGAGACCATAAACAGGCTGGGGCACCTGAATACCTGACAACAAGAAGAAGCTCTTATCCCTATAGCTGCAGGAATCTTGTGCTCTCCACAATTAGATTATGTCTACTAATTACAGGATTCTTCAAACATAATACTTTTCAAATGATCAGTCATTTCTGGATTGGTAAAACTAAGTCATAATGGAAATAGAACAGGTGAAACAGTAAGCTTACATGTATATACTGCGTTAATTTTCTTTACTGTGGACCTGTTACATCAACAATGAAAACTGATTACCCAAACTCTATTCCCAGTTTAACTATTCAGTAACGTTTAAATAAAATTATGTATTACATTGGTTTTATGGATCCTTCTATTCTTGATAAAACATCTTGATAGGTAAGACTTGACAAAATCTCATTATGCTAATCTGGTTCAAAATTGATAAAAATAAACAATAAAAGAAACAAAACACAGTGATTTTTCATTTAACAAATATTTATTGATACCAAAAATATGTTAAAAGTGTAAATGCTTGTAGTGTCCATGTAATGTTTTTGTGAGTCCACATTCTGTTTGGTTAGCATGTCCAAATTTGATATGAGAGTTTTAACTTCATCTTATGTTTTATTTTGTCATTTTTTATTGTTATCTCTTAGAAGAAGCATTTTCCCCTACAGAGAGACAGAAATGGAGTGGATATGAAGCAGAAGGGAGATGGGGAAGAAATAGGAAGAGTCTAGGGAGGATAAACTATAAAAAGGATATTCTGTAGGGGAAAAAAAGATAGGGAAAAAGAAATGCATCATCGGGCTGGGAGAAGGAAAAAACAATTCAGTTTACTGGCTTTGTCTTTCAGAAGATCTGCATTCAGTTTCCAGAAATGACATGGTGACATATATGCATCTATATGTTTGTTTCCAGGACAGACACTGTCTTCTACCTTCCATAAGCAAGAAGCAAACATATGGTGCACATACACAGGCAAGCACTGATACATGTAAAATAAAAATCTCTAGTGAAATGCTTTTTAACTTTTTAAATGGAAATTGAAGAAGCCCTGTCACTTAACAATTATATTCTAATGGTGATTGAGTCACATTATGTCGTAAACATCTCAAAATATTCATAATATTTTCATATGACCATGTACCAAGGCAATATACTGTTTCCCCTTTCCATTTAATGCAAAGTCTGTCTTAATAATTTGATTCTGTGATTACCTTGTAAGCTGTTTTGACTAATATAAAATATGCTGACATTCACCAGAATGTGGTTCAGAAGAAAACTTCATAGTCTTAGAAGTATGATAAGGGGATATCCTCACCCACACTCAATATGGCATAACAGGGCACAGTCACATGTATGTTTGTTTTCATTGGGGATTATCCTCACCTACAGAGTAGTATGAAGTGCTGAGTCAACTTTACATTCAGCAAAGTGTGTGTGTGTGTGTGTGTGTGTGTGTGTGTGTGTGTGTGTGTGTGTGTGTGTGTGTTTGAGGGGCAGGGCTGTATCCAAGAGAGGCTAACTGATGAAGTACCTCGCCAACCCAGAGACTAAGAGCCATGCTACATTGCTCATTGCTGCTTTGTTTGCTTGAACCCACTGAATCAGAGACAGGAGGATACCCTACAGTGTTTAACAGCATAATGTTAAAATTTTTAAATTAAGATTATTTATTAAAAAGTCTTGTTCATGATGACCTAAGATGTTGTGAAGCTCAGCAGTGAAGAGTAGTGTTTATAAATATAAAGATTGCTTATACATGTAGGATCTATCTTCTGGTATGCAATTCAAAATAGAATTAGAGGCTAGCTCTGGAGGTGAGACAAAACCAGTTGAGAAAGGGAAATCAAAAGACCTCTATATCTGAGAATAATGACATAGAATAATATCATCGAGTATTTATTCCAAAATAACTGAATAATTGTAATGAGAGTCTTTTTTTCTTAGTTTAA
This sequence comes from Rattus norvegicus, assembly GCF_021556685.1. Taxonomy (NCBI): domain Eukaryota; kingdom Metazoa; phylum Chordata; class Mammalia; order Rodentia; family Muridae; genus Rattus; species Rattus norvegicus. The sequence continues at coordinate 61,144,081 of NC_141544.1, read as the reverse complement.
TCTCAATGGCTTTGTTATTTCTCTTCCAGAAAAGCGCTATTAACTCACACTGTGGGGGAAAGATAACTTTTGACATAATTTAATAATTTACTTGGGTGAAGTAAGTTCTTTACCATAGTTTTTAAGGGTTTTAAATGTAAAACAAAAACAAAAATAAAAACAAAAAACAAAACAAAACAAACAAACAAACAAACAAAAACAAGAGTAAGTTCTGAAACTCTAAGCCATTAACTTTTGCTCTCAAGAGCCAGCTAAGGAGATGATAGGATAATATAGTAGATATAGTGTAAAGTTCTGAAAAATGATTACAACGTTTCACAGATCATACATTCTGATTTGTTTTATTTTGTTTTGGCTACGAATGCTATGATCTAGACAGGAACCCTTTCCGATATTTTTGTTCAAATATTTTAATCACGTATTTCTCCATAAGTGAGTGATTACTTAGTACAAACCTTCCCAGTTGTACATGAGGACACATTTTCAGAAGGGTCTCCATAGCGGACAGTGATGCCGTTCAGGATAGAATCTAGGGCACTCGAAGTCTAGCACTGTACTTTAGCAGCAGTTGCTCTGATGAGTAGCAGGAGGTCCAAAACTTGAGGACACCTCATCAGGGGCCGCTTAGCAGTCTCTGGAGCTTCCTTGCCTCATTAAGCTTGTGTCTGAAGCTGTCCTTAAGACTAAAGTCACCCTGACACCCAACTCTCTTCCTGCGGCTGGTGGTTAATAGGACAGCTAACAATGGACTTTATTTTTTGAGTGCCGGCTCTTCTTTTCACTGTGTCTCATTGAAATAATTTAAGTAGCGTGAATTTAAAAATCTTACAAATTTCAGTCCATAATATCAACCACTTAGTACTGCTTTGCCATAGACCATTCTAACAAGGCACTTCACAAAATTCTTTAAATATGACAGAGAAAACTACAATTCACAGAAAGAAAGAGAATGTGCATATTTTCAACTATTAGGTTTTCACACAGCATTCTAGGAAGCATTTTCCCTTCAGTTTCTGTTAAATGAGAAGCTTAGAGCCGGGCTGAAGAAAAGAGTCCTGAACGTTCACTGTGGATATTGTGCCATGTTACTAGCCTTTGTTTTAATGGCAGACCTGGTCACATGACGGGTTTAAAAATAACAGCATGCTGACCTAAGATCGGCAAACTCATTTTTAATTTAAGATGGGTATTTGTTGTACTTTTTCAATGGCTGAATTTTAGAGTTTTTCTTCCACGATGGGATCACTGGAAAGAGAAAAGCTTTTTCTTCCCTCTCTCTCTACTACTCCCAAGCCTGTTAATCCTCTTTTTGAGATGCTGTTCATGCAAAACCTAGTGTGTGAGAGGATAAGGGAATCATGATATGGGAAAATGTCAGCAGAAAATGATCTCTTTCTACGTTTACTTGTACTCACTGACTGCCCATGTGGTTCTGCATCATACCTTGCTTTCGTCTGACTTGTTATGACTAGCATTCCAGTGCAACAGAAATGGGATGAGGGATCGCCTACCCTGAGGCCATTTACAGCTTACAGTCCTGAGACTCATTCCTTTCAGAGAGCGATATGTAGACCATACCCAGCTTTCAGGGACACTGATGCATACAACCCTGCATTGCAAAGATGGCGGGGAACTACAAAAGAACTGTGATAGTTCACGTTTGAAGCATTCGTGTAGCTTTATGCTTTGTGGAAGTTCTGAATTCATTACCAAATATAGCCTTTCAAAATCAACTCAAAGAGTTGCCAAGGGATAATTTAGGGAGGGGAGAAAAAAGAAAACACAGTTGTTTGGAGTTAAAACAATACTTCATTTTCAAATAAAATGCCAGTTGAAAATTACAGATGGAAAAGGGAAATGATTCTATTTTTTGACTGGGTGTCTACAGACACAGTGCTTTTGTGATGAGATGGGCCTTCCTCAGGAAATGTATATGAAGGCAAGAGTGAGAGGTGTGTGTGATTTTTTTCTATTTAGGGGTGTTTTGTCCATGACTGAAGGAATGTGTGCGGATACTTCTGCATGTCTATTTCATAGACATCATTCTAATTGCTTTTACAGCTTTTCTTATTGGCTTGTCTGGACCCAATTTGACTAACAAGTTTGCTCACCTTTCAACTTCTTTAATGTTTCTCTTTGCTTTGAAACAACATAAATTTGGCTTCCTCATCAAGAAGCTCATTTAGCTGCAGCTTGATTGCAAGTAATTTGCCCTAAGTAGCTCCATCTTTTAATTGTTTCTGCCTTTTTCCAATCTATAAACTGTAACTTCAGGCAGGCCATTTTGCCTTACCATTTCCCACTAGAAAAGCATATTTAATACTCCTCAACTCCTGTAGCTCTTGGTGTCCTTTACCACATGGACAGAAGGAACAGACTTGCATGTATCTCTAACTGATTTTAGAAATCCACAAAATTTTCATGTCTGAAAAGAAGAAAATTAAATACAATTTTAAAAAAGGTCACTGCTATGTCTTTTCTTATAAAAGCACTCATAAATAGAAAAAAATATATATGTATATATATTCTTTTGTTTTAATATGAGGTTAGAAATTCCCAGCTTCTTACTTTATTCTTTGGTTAATAATTTTTACCCAGTCCTCTTTGCATTGAAATTGTATTCTCCACAGAAGATAAAACTAATTATACCATAGAGACAATACACTTTTAGAAGTGAATTTGTTGATAACTTTTCAATTTTATTTACTTTTGAATTTAATCTCTTCTACATTCTGATTTTATGCTCATAACCATATCAGCTAGATTAGCCTGGCATTCATTAATACATTCCACATGGATAAACTATTTTCTTTCTGTGTATGTTTTAAATTATTCAAAAGCTATCTGATAAAAAATGCAATACCACCCTGCTCAAATTATGAAGAAGAATGAGCACATTTCTTTCCTTATTAGCTTTTGGTAAGTAACATGTAATTTTGTTATCTGTTTTGTTTCTTGAAATGGGCATTTTTCTTCACTCTTGCTTTAGAGGGTATAGATAGGAATATTAATTGTTTCCTGTCAGGACTTTGAAAACAAAACAATAAAAGTCAATGTGCACAAGATAATGTAGTATAAAATTCATTCTAGAATACTGAAAGTCTGATGGCTAATATTTTTACATGATAATACACATCTAAATATATTTAACGAATAATGATTACTCATTTCTGCTACATCCTTTATAAAAACAAGGTATTAATAATGAAAAGCATCCCTGTCAGGAAGAATAATGTTATTTGCATATTTAGTCAGTTCAGTTTACCAAATCACACAAAAATTTTTAAAAGGAGTATTCTCTTATACAGTATTTTGGTCATATCCAACCCCTACTTCTTCATAAATATATAATAACATCCCTCTTAGTCCAATTCGTGTCACCTTTATGTATGTGTGTGTGGACCTATTCACAGGGCAGAGGTAATTTAGTAATGTATCCCTTCTCCAAATTTCAAAGAGGCATAACTGTATCTTCTTCAGCAGCCATTAATTGGCATTAGTTTTTCATTTGGGTGCTTGATTTAGGTATCCTCTCCCCTTGACATGAAGGAAATCTTTCTTGGCTTACTCTTATGAATAGAGTAAGTGAATTTATGTGTGATACAATCACATCGTGACAACAAGACAGCATTTTTCAGCATTCCTTCTGACCTCATGCTCTTAATTTTTTTCCCCTCCGCCTTCCATGATGCTCTCTGCGCGTTGGGTGTGAGAGATTAATGAAGATAGTTTATTTACAGTGGAGCAGGAGCACTGACATGTTCTTAGCACTTTAAACAATTATGAACCCTTATATTAACCATTATTCCCTGCACTAAGTATTTTCACTGACCAAGGTTGTAGACACCACTGATTTATGGTTATACGCATAAATATTGAGGAGAAATTTTAAATACATGGCCTGCTAAAAGTAAAATTAGTTGGGATCCTTAATAGGACTCTATTAATTTCAAAAATGAAATGGAAAAAAAAGATGCATAGAATTACTTTGGGCAATGTTAGATAGTTCACACACCATGGTTTAATTTTACATTGATAGTTTTAGATTTCAGGAAGCCAAAGTCCAGTTCCATCACAGGTACAGTTTAAACTCTCCCATCCCTGTTTTTTCACATTATTTACCTCCCTTTTCTCCATAATTTTCTTGTCTTTATTTATTTTTATATATTTATTTATTCACACACATCACATTCCTTTCTCTCCTCCAGTCCCATCTTTACAAATGCATAATTTCCCCATTATATCTTCCTTTCTCCCCAGAAAAAGGGAAGCTCCCCTTGGGTACCATCCATCCTTGGACAAACAGTTCCCTTCATTGGCCAAAGCACGTACACTCCCACACATGCCCAACGTGGTACTCCAGTTAGTTGAAAGGGATCCAATGGTAGTCAACTGAGTGAGAGGTAGTCCCTGGTCCAATTCTTAGGCGACTCACATGAAGACCAAGCTTAGGGCCAACCCCTTCATTCTCTTAGGTTGGTGGTTCAGTCTGGGAGAGTCCCCTTGGGTCCAGAGTAAGGCATCTTGTGGTGTCCTTGGCCTCTCCAGCTTGCTCAATTCTATCCCCCCTCCTTGACAAGACTCCCAGAGCACCACCTGATGTTTAGCTGTGGGTCTCTGCATCTGTTTCCATCTGCTGCTGGGTGAAGCCTCTCAGGAGACAGGTATGCTAGACTCTTCACTACAAGCCTAGCAGAGTATCATTAATAATGTCAGAGGTTGGCTCTCTCCCATGGAATGTGTTTTTAGTTGGACTAGTATCTACTTTCCCATATAAAATAAAATGATAGTGGATGTTGAAAATGATTGCATTTGCTGCTTCATGTATCTAACTTAGTATACAGTTAAAACTGCTTGTTCTTTGAAGCCTGTTGCTCACAAATACAGATATCAGCTTGATGAGAGTAGAGACAAAATCTATACTTTTGGGTGTTTGTGTGTGTGTGTGTGTGTGTGTGTGTGTGTGTGTGTGTGTGTGTGTGATCATAGTAACTGAAAGGAAGAGTCCTTTCAGTTTTAAATCTAAAACACTTATCTCCAGTGAACAAATGTATAAATCAACAGCAACAAACCAGTTTCAATAGAGAGTTCAGTCAGGAAAACATGCATCTAGGTAATTCATTACAAACACTTTACATACAGAAAGATTGTTACTTAAAAATGCAAGCTTTTAAATGAAAAAAAATGTTATATTTAGAACAGAAATTAGCCCCAGAGCTCACAGTTTCTCTTTTGCCCATGTACATGTTCTTTCAATCTACAGCTTAAACTGCTTGTGAAATGGGTCCTGGGAGAGCTGAAGCACTTTCCCTTTTAGCCTTCCAGAACAGTTATCTTTGGACAGGTGTCAAATGTTTGAGGATATTGTCTCTGTTCAAACAAGCTAGACGACAGGTGGTGGGCATGAGAGACCTTGTTTCTTATCAATTCTGCCCCAAATCATAATATCAAGAATGCAATAATATTTTCCTCCAAGTCATGCATTTTCCTAGTAGAGTCCTGTTCTTTATATCATCATCATTATTATTATTTACTTCTTTAGCTCAAGGTATACAACAGCCACAACAAAAATAAATCTGTATTCTATTATTAGTCTCATTCTGTACAACAACAAAAATTCCGTTTTCTTGGAAACATTTGATATGGTCTCACGGTGAGCTATAAAGTTATTAATGTTGCTTGATATTTGCTTTGACAGCTGCTCTGAACCCTCTTCAATCATCACCACCACGGTCTCAGTTTCCTTATTCCTCCATTTCACTTTTGCCTCTTCAGTTTAGGTGAGGTGATGCTTGATGGATTTCCTTTCCTTGACATTTCTCTACTTCTTTTTTCTGTTTTACATGTTTAACTTCATTTCTTCATTTAGACATTTATTCAGTATTCAACAAAACGTTTTATGTTTAAGCCTTTGATATAAAGAACCGAGTATTAGAGAGAAGCACATCACAATAGCTGTATATGTGTGTCTGTAACTATATATCTATAACCATATAGATAGGTTATAATAAATTGACCAAGAGACATAGGAAAATATAGGCCTGTTGTGAGATCTTAACACAGAAGAGAAGAATGGGGACTTTAGAGTCCAGAGACTGAATTTGGCAGCTGAAGTGTTACTATACTCATTACTAAGATTCTGACACCTACTCTAACTATCCTCAAAAGTCCATTTTTTTATACAAAATAAAAATAAAAATATAACACTTCTGTCAACATTAACCATAAAGCCTAGATCATGATGAAAATTTCATAAATGATAGAGATGAGCACGGCAAACAAAACGTATGTAACAGTTGCTATAATAAAATCATTAATGCTAAGGTGAAGCATCACTGAACTGAGATTTAGAAATTCGAAATAACTTAGTGTACTCATAGAAACACTGCCTTGAGACATTTAGGTATAGTGTTCAAGTAAAGACAATTTGCATAGGGGTCCCAATAGGGTTATCCAAACATTTAAAGAGAGAGTTCTAGTTTTGCCCAGGGAAGTGCGTCTGACTGTTCTGAGAGAACCATGAAGTAGGAAAATCATACAAATATTTCTGGTATGTAGCCAATTAGATCAACCAAGAAGAAATTGAATTCCTTTCACTAATTTCATATAAATGCTCAAGACCAACACTATAACGCATACTGTTATGTTCTATATGTGTGCTATGTAGATACATGATGCCTCACTTTACTCTCTCATTCACCCTGTGGGAAAAGTGAACCCCAGAACTTCATCATCATTCTGTTGATAAGACAACTGAGACAGAAAGACTGGGTCCCTTGTTTATAACTGAAGTGGAGGTTAGAGGAACTAGAAGACAAAAGGCTCAGATTCCATCTGTCTGAGTTCTAGAACAAGTGATTCTTCCAACTGCTCACGCTCCTGTATGTATCATTGTCTCTAACGTGTCCTAGGCCGTGGAGAGCATTTCTTCATGCTCAAACTTGTCCAACAATCTGTGCTGATTCCTTGCTTCTTCGTGAGAGTTTAAACTGGACATCAAGTTAAAGACTGTACTTCGTTTTATTAAGCAGTAAAAGCTTGGTGCATAGAGCTAGGAACCTAATTGTTGCTCAGAAAATACTAGTGACGAGAGAAAGTGATTGAGAAAAGCAATATTAAAATTTTCATAATGCATGTTAAAATATATAAAAAACTAAAGGTTTAAATAGAGGACAAATGAGAATGGAGATAACTAGGGTTGACTAGGTAGGAATTAGTGATGCTTTTTATTCTTCATGGAAAGTAGTCACAGGGTTAAAATAATATTCTCTCTCTCAGAACTGAGACAGCCGGGTCTCTGTTCCGTGATTAACATCATGCTTACTGTTAATGATAACCTGGGTTTGAATCATTAAACTGTAGAAGAATACTAATAAAAAATCATCAAAAGAACATGGGCACAATGTAGGTGTGAGTGAAGAAAGAGTTATTGAGGGCTGACATGGAAAGAACTGGTAATTTGAACAACCTGATTTTTGAAAAGCCAGAAAATAACCCAATATTCAGAGTGTATTTTAGAAACACCCATTGAAGCTCAAGAATATGCTAAAGCTGAAAATGGGAATTTGCATGCTTACAGTACAGCAGAGATGTCTGTCGCAGACACAATAGCTGGCATTTTTAGAAGAGCTTCATTATTTTATTTTTCATGGTAAATTGATTATTATTTTTTTAGAATATGCCACATCTCAAAAGGTGTATAATGCCTTGCCTGCACTTGATTGTTTTTGTTAAAAACAAGATATGAACTACAAATATCCACATTAATTTCAAAACCATTTTATTTACTCATAAGTTCCTAACTGAAGGCTTAGTCCTTCGTTTAAGTAAATAATGAATCCTGGAAGCAGTGCATTAATTAGACTCACTTGTGAACCTTACAGTTACCCGTCCCATTTGGTGACTTTGGCACTTCTTCAACTTCCAAGTTGACACATAAGCAAGGGTAGGACTATGGAATGCACTCTGATTTTGTGATTATGTAAAACAAAACAAAACAAAACAAGTCCTGAAACATCAGACCCCACAGTGCAGGGTTCACATATTTACCTATTGTTGATATTTTCTCTTTCCACAAGAGATACACAGCTTTAAAGGAAGATGATTCTTAGTCACCTCTAGACTTTGTTGTTGCACAATATTGCTGGTACAGAGAATAAATAGCTCAGCTGAAAACAGCATTTGCCTCTTAGGGAACAGATGTGTTGCTCTCTGCATAGGTTCCGGGGGTTCTGCCTGCTAGTGGGGCTTATTATGTAGAATAACGCTGAAATCTCTTTGAAACTTTACTTCCTGGGGGTCAGGCTTAGAGTCAGAACACCACTTGTAGCAGGATTTTATTGCATGAAGTAATATTTTAGGCACCATAATTATCACTGGAAACTTAATAGAATCTGTTAAAGTGAGCTGTGTTCAAACAGAATTAAGGGTGAGTTTTAGATCTAATTGAGATTTTGAGAGATAATTTTCAGGTATTGAAATGAATAATTACAAGCCAAATGTATCACCGCACTCTTCATTATCATGGCGGCAGATGCATAAAGAAAAATTACGATATTATGTGCTTCAGAAACAGTTGTAGGGAAATAATACTTTGCTTCATAGAAAACTAACATGCAAGGATAGCCTTTTGAGTAACTTAAACTTTCACTCTATATTTTCATTGTTATTAGGCACTTGTTAAAAATTATGGGTTTTTAGTATTTTTCTTGGTTTTACTAGTTTACTAAAGTTATATGCGTATTCAGGGAGACACGAGGGGGGAGAGAGAGAGAGAGAGAGAGAGAGAGAGAGAGAGAGAGAGAGAGAGAGAGAGATGGAGGGAGAGAGAGAGAGAGAGAGCGCAAGCGATATGGAGGGAAGCAGACAGAGACAGAGACAGAGGACAGAGACAGAGGGAGGGAGACAGAGACAGAGAGAGTCATAAACAAAGATAAACTGAGCGAGAGAAATTCCTGTGGACTGCTTGTAAGACAAAACTAGTATTTACAGGAAGTAAATATCATCATGGGTAGAATCATCAGATTGTTCTGAACATCACCAGTGCTATGACACTTTAGGAGAGTTTCTCATACTGTGGTGACAACCACCGTAAAATTATTTTTGATGTTACTTCATGACTGGAATTTTGCTACTGTTATAAATCTGTCTAAATATCTGTGCTTTTCTTTTTTCTTTTTGCAATTTGGAATACATTTTCTCTCTTTCTTTATTGGATTCTTTATTTACTTTTCAAATGTTATGCTCTTTCCAGGTTTCCCCTCCAGACACCCCCATCCTATTGCCCCTCCCCCAGTTTCTCTGAGGGTGCTCCCCAATCCACCAATCCACACTTCCTTCCTCCCCTCCCTGATATTCCCCTACACAGGGGCATCAAGCCTTGACAGGAACAAGGGCCTCTCCTCTCTTTGATATCCCACAATGCCATCCTCTGCTACATATGCGTCTGGTGCCAGGGGATGCTCCATGTGCAATCTTTGTTTGGTGGTTTTGACACTGGGAGCTGTGGGAGTCTGGTTGGTTGACATTGTTGTTCTTCCTATGGGGTTGCAAACCCCTTCAACTCCTTCAATCCTTTCTCTAACTTCTCCAATGGGTACCCTGTTCTCAGTCCAATGGTTGGCTGTGAGCATCTGCCTCTATTTGTCAGGCACTGGCAGAGTCACTCAGGAAACAACTATACCAGGCTTCTGTCAGCATGGACTTCTTGGCATCTGCAATAGTGTCTGGGTTTGGTAACTGAGCCCTGTGAAAGGGTCATTTCGACCCCAAGTGTCACAACTTATAAACTGAGAACCATTGTTGTAGCATAATGTTTCAAACAAAGGTCTCCATACAGAGAAATAAGGTAATCCTGAAATGGTTCTTCTTCTATGTTCCTATACAAGTGAGACTGCAGTTCTTCTTGATATCTATCATGCATTATCTTGTCTTCTACTCTCCTAACCAATGTTCATTACTCAGCTTAGTGCATAAGGAGATGATAAATCTGAACAGAAGCTGAGTTGCCCAGCCTTTGTTTAAGTTTGAGAATCTGACAGAACTGGGCAAACTAGTTGGCTGTTTCGCATAGTTGAGAAGGTAGAATAGCCCTGGGCTCTACATATTGTTAAGCCCTCATCATTCTCTTTCAGAAATTTCTCATCCTATATGGCAAATAATACAAGGTATGCCCCCAATGGCTCATTTGTTTTCCAGCTTCTGGAAAACTGATGTTCTTCCTATCCATTAGGGATGCACATTTAAGAGCTGTTCGGTGATTAATAGCAGCATGGCTCTGGAGAGTACACAAGAATATAGACACACTTTTTCTCATTGTTTTCTGCTTTCAATACATTCACCAAATTAACTAAGTTTTATGCTCTGGATTTATTTCCTGATAAAAATGCATGGGAAGCACTTTATGCATTCCTAATCAATATACAATTTGTTAGCACTCAAAAAAAAAAAAAAAACACCTTCAATGTGGGCCAAGAATATAAAACTTGCTATTACATTCTCCCTGGTAGCCACTTGGGGCAACACAGTACATTTCCACAGAATTAGAGCCCTGTTCTTCTTGTCAGTGTTGTTTCCCCCATTATTGTCCCAAAAATGACTGGACTAGAGACCAAACTGCTTTTATTTCTGGTTCAGTCAACTTTTTTCCTGCCACTTGACATTGAACATTAATAAAAAACTTGTCCCTCTAATCTTCAAGAAAGATGCATAGGAAAATTCTCATCATAATTTGACTGATGGGCACCATCAAGGTGAGGCAAGAAGTGACAAGGACATAAAAAGTATTTTCCAAAGAAGAAAGAAGGAAAGAAATGATTTCCCATTTTTGGTATTAATATTGTGCTTAATTATCAGAGGAGAAACACTTGGTTTTGCCACCTAGTTCAGAAGTTTTATTCCATCATGCCACAGAAGGTATAGAATTTCAGCAGGAAATCTAACAGAGTTAGAAGCAGGAAGAGATTGTGTTACTGTATTAGTCTTTAGTTTGCTCTAAAAATATTGATTTCTATCACTGAATTTTGAGATCTGTTAGAATAGTGTTAACACAAGACACTCTACCTAAAGAAGTAAATAATAAATGACCTTGTATGACACAAGCTTTTCATTTAACTTCGTGTGGAACAAGAACAACATCCAAATTACATAGTTATTACTAAACACAGTGTTAGGGATGGATTACCAAGTACATTCCTATTATGAGAGACTATAAAATATGATGTATTATGCAAATGCATTTCCAAAGACTCTTGATTTTCAACCAATATTTTCACTGTGCTATAAATACATATATAAATTTATTTCAGCAAAGAGCAGTTTATAATACATTCGTGTTACAAATATTCATTAAAAAGTACTCATTACAAAATGCTCATGCATTGGTGTAGTTATCAGCATGTAGTTATGCATGTCCTAGTGGGTTCAAGTTAAGAATATACATCTATAACAATTACTTTCATTCATGTAATTTTACTTAGTCACTCCACTCAAAAAAACTAAATTAATGGCAAGTAAAAATCAGAGTGATAGTATTCCCACCTGTTGTTAAATATTGTAAAATTATTAATAAATAAAAATGTATTTTCTTACTCCTCTTAAAGAACAATCCATAGCCTGACACAAAAGCCTAAATGAGGTTCGTTGTCTCATTATGTACAATTTTTAAAAGGTATTATAATTTCTATACAGTTCATTAAGTCTGCAATTTCTTTCTTTTATTTCTTCCCTGACCAAGTTATCATTGAGAAGAAAGTTGTCAGCTTCCATGCGTATTGGGGTTTTCTATTGTTTTTGTTGTTATTGAAGACCAGCTTTTGTCCATGGTAAAAAGCTTTTGTCCATCAGATAAGATGCATGGGGTTATTTAAAACTTCTTGTATCTGTTTATTTTATGAATGTAGATGCTCTTGCATTTGGGGCATAGGTGTTCAGAATTGAGAATTTCTTGTGCCAGATTTTCCCTTTGATGAATATGAAGTGTCCTTCCTCATCTTGCTTGATAACTTTTGGTTGAAAGTTTATTTTATTGGATATTAGGATGCAACTCTGGCTTTTTTCCTGGAACCATTTGCTTGGAAGATTTTTTTCTAGCCTTTTACTGTGAGATAGTGTCTGTCTTCGTTATTAAGGTGTGTTTCTTGTAGGCAGCAAAATACTGGATCCTATTTGCATATCCTTTCTTTTAGCTTATGTCTTTTTATGGGGGAAGTGAGTCAATTGATACTGAGCGAAATTAAAGACGATGGTTGTTAGTTCCTGTTATGTTTGCTGTTGTAGGTGGCATTGTATGCCTGAGATTCTCTCCTTCTGGCTTTGTTGTGAGATGAGAATTTGGTTTTGTCCTGCAATTTTGATTTTTCCATCCACTTTGATTCAAAGTTTTGCTAGGTATACTAGAGTAGCTGAAAGAGCTAGATATAATACTAACATCCAACCAATCGATAGAAAGTGGGGACACCTGTAGGTGAAAAGCTGGAAGAAGCTAAAGAGGAAGGCAGCCCCATGGGAAGAACAGCAGTCTCAAATGACTTGGACCCCCGAGATCTCTCAGAAACTGAGCCATCAGCCACGCAGCATACACCAGCTGATATGAGGCCCTGACACATCCACAGCAGAGGACTTCCTGGTCTGGCCTCAGTGAGGGAAGATGTACCTAACCTTCAAGAGAGTTAAGGCCCCAGGAAGTGTATAGGCCAGGTGGGGTGGTAGTAGGGGAGTTGGGAACATCCTCTTTGAGTTAGTGGCAAAAGGAGGTATGAGATGAGGAGCAATCAGTGGGCAGACCAGGAGGGGGATGGAGTCTGGACTGTAAAAAGAATTAAACAATAAAAATAAACAAATTTTAAAAATCAAGCAAATAAAGAAATACCAGTGCCCAAAAGATGCCCAAATGTCTCAAAATTAGAGCTCTTACTTTGAAGTAATTTTTTGAATGTCAGGTCAAGTCAGTTCAAGTTAAGCAAACATTTATTGATTATTTGCTCTGTATATGGAAGACACAGAGCTTTTATAAATAACGAACACATTCAACCTTCCACGTGTTTGAGGTAAAAGATCAGATTTAAGTCTTTGAGGTAAGGAACATATTAACATAAAAATTAAGAACACTAATTTGACCTCTCTAGTAATTTCCTCTTACAAAGTAAGAAAAACTCACATAAGTATATTTTTATGTCTTTCAAAACTGTCTTGTTATAATGATATTGCAGGGTTCCATTTCTTATTAAATAGCTGAGATAATGAACAGGCCAATCAACACAGGTTGTACACAGGCATTCCCCACTTTGTTTGCTTTTCACAAATGAATAAATTTTTATCTGTACACTGAATCCTTTACTAATAAAGCCACAACTGGGCTGCATTATCAAGTTTTAAAAAATGAAACATTCTGCATTTTGATGCTATTAGAAGTGAGTGTGCATCTCAGGTTCTCCAATCAGTTAGCTCAGACCAAAGACTGTCTCTGAAGCCCCTGAAGATCCTTTTCAGCTGTGGGAAAAACAGTGCTTCTCTCACAGCAATTTCACAAGGACAGTGACATTATTGGAGTGACAACCTGCTTCCTGTGCCAATGGAAGTGATATTGGCAGCACTGAGCTGCAGGAGGACTCCCCAGGTGCACTGGCAGAAAGGTGTTCACAGAACAATTCTGCACGACTGGGGATAGCTCCTGCATGAGGGCCTTCAAGAGAAGTTTCCTAGTCTGAGAGTCGTTTTCTTACTCCTGTTAAGTAATGAAAAAAAAAATAAGTTCCTTGCAAACAAGTTGCTTTCACTTGGTTTTGCAGAAAAACCCCAGCAATTTAAAAATCACTGCCAGAAATTTTTACAAATCATACATCGAACAGTGCAGGGGAGATTCAAAGATAACTGCTGGAAATACGAATGTGTGTAACTAGATAGAAGGGGACTGAGGTTGTGGGTACAGGATGATGTAAAAGAGATGAAAGGATAATATTGCTTAGATACCTTCTATATATGCAAAGAAAGATTAAAATGTGCACTTTACAATTTGGTTATGAAACAGAACAGGAAAATGTTCCCTAATTCTATGAAAAAAACATCTTTTAATGTCAATAACTGTAAGTCTGCAATAGTGGAAAGGGCAGTGTGAGAGGAGCACCCCAGTTTAATATTTAATCAACTCAAAATGCCCTCTTATGATTAGGAATATATAGAGTTTAATAAAAATATATCCAGTAACAAACAAGAAAAGAACCATCTATGTAAACTGATCTACTATAACAATTGTTATCAATGTTTCTAAATCTATGGCCCATTTATACAGTTCCTTATGCTTTGGTAGTGCCAACCATAAAATTATTCTTGATACTACATTATAAGCTTGATTTGCTACTGTTATAAATCAAATTTTTAGTAATTTTGGGGGTTGAGAACTGCTGCTTTATAAGTTGGAGAAGTGGAAGTCTACTATGGGGCCAATCAATAGTCAGAGGACATACACCAATTCAAAATTGTGATTGTAAAATTATGAAGTGTGAAAAAGAAAATGATTGGATCTTTTGCAACATGAAGCCTCAAAACAGAGATATAAATAGTTAAATGCATCAATATACCAAGTAACTTTGGAATAAAGAATAGGTAAATAGGGTTGGGGATTTAGCTCAGCGGTAGAGCGCTTGCCTAGCAAGCGCAAGGCCCTGGGTTCGGTCCCCAGCTCCGGAAAAAAAAAGAATAGGTAAATAAATGCAACAAAAACATATTTGGCTGGCATAAACGCTTACATCTGTGATCACATCACGAACAAGGCTGAAAGATAGCTATGAGTTTAAGTCACCCTGGTATTCCCAGGGTGTTCAGGCCTGGCCAGACAACAAAACAAGATTCTGTCTCAAATCAAAATAAGCAACATATCCCAATACATACAATCTCATTAGAGTCCGGAGGCATAAGCAAATGAATATTTCCTATGGAGTACTCTAAAACAGAGAAAAAATGCTTTCAGTATTTATAGCTCCAAATTCAACAGAACGATAGTTTTTAAAAATTTTACCCAAATTCACCCCCATACATTAATAAACTGAATTAAGACAGAACACCAATGACTTATGCTTTAAGATCAAGAATCGACAAATGGGACTTAATAAAATTGCAAAGCTTCTGAAAGGCAAAGGACACTATCATTAGGACAAAATGGCAAGCAACATATTGGGAAAAGTTCTTTACCAATCCTATATCTGATAAAGGATTAATATCCAATATATACAAAGAACTCAAGAAGTTAGATTGCAGAGAATCAAATAACCCTATAAAAAATGGGTCACAGCAGTAAGCAAAGAATTCTCAGCTGAGGAATATCGAATGTCCAAGAAGTACCTTAGTCATCAGGGAAATGCAAATCAAAACAACCCTGAGATTCTACCTCACACTAATCAGATAAAAAATTCAGGTAACAACAGATGCTGATGAGGATGTGGAGAAAGAGGAACATCCTCCATTGTTGGGATTGCAAGCTGGTACAACCACTCTGGAAATCAGTCTGGAGGCTCCTCAGAAAATTGGACATAGTACTATCTGAGGACCCAGCTATACCACTCCTGGGCATATACCCAAAAGATGCCCCACATATAACCAGGACACATGATCCATTATGTTCATAGCAACCTTATTTATAATAGCCAGAAGCTGGAAAGAACCCAGATGTCCCTCAACAGAGGAATAGAGACAAAAGTTTGTACATTTACACAATGGAGTACTATTTGACTATTAAAATCAATGACTACATGGAATCCCTATGCAAATTGATAAAGGTAGAAAATATCATCCTTAGTGAGGTAACCTAATCACAAAACATAAACAAAACAAAAACCCGAACACATGGTATGCACCCCCCCGGTAAGTGGATATTAGCCCAAAAGCTCAGATTGCCCAACATACAATCCACAGACCGCATCCAAGTCTAAGAAGAAGGATGACCAAACTGCGGATACTTTAGTCCTTCTTAGAAGGGGAACAAAAATATTCGTAGAAGGATATTTGCAGACAAAGTTTGGAGCAGAAACAGAAGGAATGGCCTTTTAGACCTTGCCCTACCTGGCATTCCAGCCCCTATACATACAGTCACCAAACCCAGACAATATTGCTGATGCCAAGTGCATGCTGACAGGAGCCTGATATAGCTGTCTCTTGAGAGGCTCTGCCAGAGCATGACAAAAACAGAGGCAGATGCTCTCAGCCAACCATTGAACCTAGAATGGGCTCCCCAATGGAGGAGTTAGAGAAAGGATCAGAGGATCTGAAGGCCTTTGTAACCCCATAAGAACAGCAATACTAACCAACCAGAGCTCCCAGGGTACCCAAAGAGTACACATGGAAAGACCTGTGACAACAGCTGCATATGTAGCAGATAATGGCCTTCTTGGGCACCAGTGGGTTGAGAAGCCCTTGGTCCTACCAAGGCTGGACCTCTTACCCCACCCCCAGTGTAAGGGAATGTCAAGCCCAGGGGGGCAGGAATTGGTTGGTAGTTGGGTGGGGGAACACTCTCATAGAAGGAGCGGGAGGAGGGATGGGATAGAGGTTTTGTGGACTAGAAACCATGAAAGGGAATAACATTTGAAATGTAAGTAAAAACCATCCAATTCAACATCCCCCCCCAAACAAAAACCTAATGAAAGGGAAAAAAGACAGGAAGTAGGCAGGGACCACAGTGAATAAAGTAAAAACACTGGATTTAACAGAGAATAGATTCTGAGTTTAAAGATGCTAACTATAGGCATTACTTCTGGGTCCTTGATTCTATTCAATTGACCAACCTGTCTCTCTACAAATACAATGTGGTTTTTATCACTATTGCTTTGTAGTACAGCTTGAGGTCAGGAATGGTGAGTCCCCTGAAAATTCTCTTATTTTTGAGAATTGTTTTGAATATACTGTTATTTATTTTTTAATTTTCCATATGAAATTGTGAATTGCTCTGTCTATCTCTGTGAAGAATTGTGTTGAAAATGTGATGGGGATTGCACTGATCTGTAGAGTGTTTTCGATAAAATGGCCATTTTTGCTATGTTAATCCTACCAATCCATGTGCATGGAAGATCTTTCCATCTTCTGCGGTCTTTGTCGATTACTTTTTTCAGAGATTTGTAGTTCTTGTTGTGCATATGATTCACTTGCTTGCTAAGAGTTACACCAAATATTTTACACACATTGTAGCTATTGGGAAGGGTATTGTTTTTCTATTTTCTTTCTCAGCCTGTATTTCATTTGTATATAGGAAGGATACTGATTTGCTTGAGTAAATTTTATATCCAATCACTTTGCTGAAGTTATTTATCAGCTGTAGGAATTCTCTGATAGAATTTTAGGGATCTCTTATGTATACTATAATATTGTCTGCAAATAATGATACTTTGACTTTTTCCTTTTCAAATTTGTATCTCTTTGATCTCCTTTTGTTGTCTAGTTGTTTTTTTCTAGAACTTCTAGTACTATAATGAATAGACAGAGAGAGAGTGGGCCACCTTGTCTTGTCCCAGATTTTAGTTGAAAACTTCTAGTTGCTCTTCACTTAATATTATGTTAGCTGTTGGTTTGCTATATACTGCTTTTATTATGTTTAGGTACATGCCATGAATTCCTGATATCTCCAAGTCTTTTAACATGAAAGGGATTAGATTTTGTCAAAGGCTTTTTCAGCATCTAATGGATAATCATGTGTTTATTTTTCCCTTGAATTTGTGTATATAATGTATTATATTGATAGATTTCTGTATATTGAACCATCCCTGCATCCCTGGGATGAAGCCTACTTGATGACGGCGAATTATGTGGTTTTGAAGTTATCTTGGATTCAGTTTGCAATAATTTTATTGAATATTCTTGCATCAACATTCATAAGCAAGATTGTTCTGAAGTCCTTTTTTTGGGGGGCGTTTGTGTAGTTTAAATATTGAAGTAACTGTGGCTTCATAGAATGAATTAGGTCCTGTTTTTTATGTTTCTGTTTTATGGGATAGTTTGAGGAGTGTTGTTATTAGCTCTTCTGTGAAGGTCTGGTAGAATTCTGCACTAAAACCATCTGTCAAAAAAGCTAAAATAAAGACATACACTAGAAAAAAGAAAGAGTCTTTAATAGATGGAAGTGGTCTAACTGGCAGCCTGTATGAACAGGAATAAAAATCAATCAATATTTTTAACCATACACAAAGCTCAATACAAGTAGATAAGTACCTCAGCATAAAACCAGATATACTGAATGTAATAGAAGAAAAAGTGGGAAAGAGCTTGGACTTACTGGCATAGGGGGAAATATCATGGACAGAACAACAATGACTCACTTTCTAAGATCAACAATCAACAAATGGGACCTCATGAAGCTAAAAAACTTCTGTAAGGCAAAATATACCATCAATAGGACAAATCAGCAATCTAAAGATTAGTAAAAATCTTCACTAATCCTACATCTAACAGAGGGCTAATTTCCAAAATAAATAAGGAACTCAAGAAGTTAACCTCCAAGAAAACCAAATAACCCACTTAAAAATGGAGGACAGAGCTAAACAGAGAATCTAGACTGGCCAAGAAGCACCTAAAAATATGTTCAACATCCTTTGTCATCTGTGAATTGCAAATCAAAATGACCCTGAGTTCCCCTTACACCAATCAGAATGGCTAAGATCAAAAACTCAAGTGCCAGCAGATGCTGGTAAGGATGTGGAGAAAGTGAAATATTCCTTCATAGCTGGTGGGATTGCAAGCTGGTACAACCACTTTGGAAATCAATCTGGTGGTTCCTAAGAAAATAGGAACTACCTGAAGACCCAGTCATACAACTCTTGGATATATATCTAAAAGATGTCCCGTCGTACCACAAGAACACATGTTCTACCATGTTCATAGCCTTAAAATAGCCAGAAATTAGAAATAACCCAGATGTTACTCAATTGAAGAATAGATACAGAAAATGTGATTCATTTACCCAATGAAATATTATTCCACTATTAAAAAGAAGTGCGTCATGAATTTTTCAGGCAAATGGATAGAAGTAGGAAATAGCATACTGAGTGAGGTATTAACATGCATCATATCAACAAATTGTATGTTATATGCAACCATAAAAGTATATTACAAAAAATTTATAAGACCACATGTGTAATTAACAAAGGGTAAAGTTATGTGTAATATGCTATATACTATATCTTGTAGATATTAACATCAATGCACAAATGGGATTGTGCAAGGTGAGAACACAAGAATATGAAATATTTAAAGATATAATACTATACTTTATAAAGGTAAAATATAAAATTGAATATATAAATATTGTAATTTGCAAGTTCATAAATGAGAAGTTTAATATCACCAATATAACAATTAAGGGTAATCTAAGTAAAACATTGTCATATTTTTTAACAAATTATTGAGAATGCAATATAATAGAGAAGTTACAGTTGCTGGCTACTGTAGAATAAAAGTTAGTAAATAAAAATTGTTCAGCTTTCTTTTATTAAGGAGGGAGAAATTAGAGGAATAAGGTAGATCCAAGTCATTTTAGAAGTTAAATATTTCAAGGAGGGATCATACGTAAGAAAAAATAAGCTTTATATTAAACTTGATTCATTTGCCAGAAAATCAATTGCATCTACTCAACTACATAGTTATGTTACTCTGAAAACAAAACAAAAATGAACAAACAAGCAAACACAGGCTATATAAAGGAAAAAAATCGGCTAGATTGAATAAGAGGTTAAAAAATAGAAGATGAAATATGTGAAACTGTACTGAGTAGAACACTGCAACATGAAAATATTACTTTCAGAGCAGGCAAAGTAAATTCTTATAAACTTTAATAACTGACCTTAATAGTTGCCTAGGCATATTTTCCTTATTTTAGCAGAAAAATAGTAACAATAATGGCAATACACACAGTAGTATATAGGAAGGATACATTTTCACAGCTTCCATGCATCCTTTATCCAGTACATGTGTGCCTGTGATAAATATAGCTTGAACAGTTAACCTCAATACTGCAAGGCAATCAGCAAAAAATTATAAAAGTTCAGAAATATTAAATAACAGTTCAGGGATATCAATAAAGGATATGTTAAAGAGTCAAGGCAAATATTAGTTTTTTGGACCATGTTGCCCACTATAACCATGGATATCAAACCATATATGAAGCAGGGTTACAGAATCAATTTTAACATTTCTTTCATCTGAAAATAATACTATTAGATAGCAGTGCAAAATTGGATACCATACATAAATGTAAATTACTATAAATATAATTACAAATTTTGAGCAGTATTCCATAATATCATGAAGAAAGATATTGCTCAGGCCAAGAGCAAACATATGGGAGGCAAGCAATGATGAATGCTCCGTGCCTTTTCCAGATAACACAACGTAGATCAAAGGCCAGTGGGCTGTAGAACTCACTATAAAAGCCAGAAACTGATCTCATAGATTTTTATCATACAAGGAATTTGGTGTTTCCATTCAGCGGTAAAGGATAGCTTACTTAGAAATAAAGCAATACAGGCTATCCATTTGAAAGCTTGTAAAATTGGAGCACCATTTAAACCATGTGCAAAATCAGTTCCAGAAACTTTACAACTGAAAGCAAAAACCGGTTATACATATTCTGAGGCAGGGGTGCTGAAATACATAAACTTGACAAGCAAATCATATTTGATCATGTAAGCTGAAATACATTTGTAGCAAACCATATACATATAAAGTTAATAAAATGATATAGTTTAATATATGCATGATTAAATTGAGAAATGAAGACGAAATATGTTTTTGGGATGGAGAGGTGGTTCCATATTTAAGAGCAATTGCTGCTTCCAAGAACATGGGTTTGATTGCCTCCACTTACATGAAAGTTCTCAACCATCTGTATTCTCACCCAGAGAAACTATAGCCCTCTTCTGGCCCCTACAGCACAACACAAATGTATTGTATAGACATATATGCAGGCAAAACATTCATACAATTAACTAACAAATGTAAGTATAAAATTATAACATAGTTTACGCATGTAAAATTAAATCTAAAAGAAAATCTTATGAAGAATGAGTCATACAAACAAATTATCAAAATATAAAATAGTTCACTAGTTAGAATAAGAGCATACAAATGAAGTAGTGAAAAATAATTAATCCTAACTTTATGAAAACTGTTGAAATACATAAAGGTATAATGCTAGGAAAAGGTGTAGTATCACACTGAGTGGAAAAAAATCCATCTTTTAAGAAAGGCACTTTTGTTACATCTTTAGTAAATGTAAAACTGATTTCAATAATACATGTATCAATGCTGGATTCAATATTTGAGTACAGGGTAACTACCCGTTAAGAAACAATATTTCAGTTTGTCATAACTTCAAGATACCTGTGAATGGCAATAATACAGGCATAAGCAAAAATAAACTAAAATAAAATGCATATTTTTTACTGAGCCTTAAGTCAAACTAGATAGCTGTTGTTTACTCCCAACATATGAATGCTATTTAATGAACCTTTAGGGTATCTTACCATGGTGGCCATTGTCTCGACATGTATGTGTTTGCCTCTGAGTAAGACTACTTATTACTTCCCTCTATAAGAATCTTATATAATGGTTTTTGTTTTTTGGGTTTTTTTTGTTTGTTTGTTTGGTTGGTTTTTTTTTTTTGTTTTTTTTTTTTTGGTAGTGTAGATAGAGCTTAAATCACAAAGAGAGTACATTATACACAGATAGTACTGTGTGTAATGTGTGGGGTCTTCAGCAATAAGGCCATTCCTTGATCCCTAAGAATTGAACAAGGGCTACATCAATGAATTCTATTGTTTGGGGAGTGACTTAGTTTCTCATTCCGTGATCCTTGTAAGGAGCGTTTCCATCCCAAGAGTCCTAAGTTTCTTTAAGGCATAGATGTGATTATTATTTTAATTGATACCTTATGTAAGTATGAGACTTTATGAAGTACATAGGAAATAAAAGCTCAGAGTAGTTTTAGTACTAAACATTTTTCACATTTAGTGAAGCCAAAGAGAAAATAAATTGTCAGTAAGGCTTGCTTGTGTTAATGAAAAGCAACACAGTTATAAATAAAGCATAATACAGCAAAATGAGTAATGTCCACACATTGTAGGTGACGTACTGTTATTTCAATAACTACATTTTATATTCTATATGTAGTATATATGTTGTATTTATCAACAAGAGCAGAAGGCCGTATTTGTGTAGAAAAAATATGTTTATACATATGCATATTCTCAAGTATGGACTTGGTCTTTGAAATTGGTAGATTGAAAGAAAGTCTGCTAATTTTCCCAGATAATAGAAAAATACAGAATTGGGAATAACATCATAGAGTTGGGTAAATAGCAGTGAAGAATTGAGCCAGGAAACTGTAGTGGTGCGATGCTTCTATTTGGAAAAACACCTACCACTCAATAATTCCAAACGATGATAAAATCAAAGTATAATTTAGAGGCTGGCAATAAAGGACACATATTGCATTTTCTGCTGACAGCAATGAGTTCTATGCTGTCACACTGTTGGTTTTACATTTTGTACGAATAAATATTTGTTCATTTTATATGTATGAGTGCTTTGCCTTCATGCATGTATGGTCACCATATGAAATGCTAGTACCTCCAAAAGTCAGAAGAGGGCATGAAATTCCTTACCACTGGAGATCTGAATGGTGAGCTACCACATGAGTTCTGAGATTCAAACGTGGGTTCTGTGCAAGAAAAACAAGTATTTTTAACCACAGAATCTGAACCATTTCTCCAGTCCTGGTATTAATTTGTTGATGGGAACAAATGGCAGAATTTAGTATAATGCCTTTGCCATGGGTTTTGCCATATGTTTTCTGAAAAATTCATGCATATGTTGAAGATTTTCTAAACTGTTAGGCATGTTTAGTACTTCAGTGATCATGGAGTATTGGAAAATTACATCCTGAGAGCCAAAATTATCTTTGGCCATGTTTGTTGCCTAAAGTACGTATTTATCACCCTTATGAAATTGATCTAACATTTTATTCATGTTTAGGTAAAATTGTTGGACTATGATAATTTAGTGGACATGGTTTTCTATTTACAAACCAGCCATGCCACGAAGACAGCAGCTGAAATCTCTTGTGACATTTCTATGCTTTGATAAAATGGACCTTGAGGATGTCACTACCAATCAACTTGATAAATACATGACTTGTGGATTTTTCTTTGTTTTGGGACTATGAACAATATTACCATCCCATGGTGAAAATTGCTCTCTGAATTCCCAGGCCATGATCACTAAGTAGGTTCAGAACAAACAATCTCTTATTCACTTTAGAGTAATAGCTGTATTTTAGAAAGACACTACTGCTAGTTTATGATTAGTTTAGATGTGGAAATTACCTTGAACTTCACAGATGATGTCTGTGTTAGCTTTACTATTTCGGCATGGAGAGTTCAAGGTGCTGTGACTAAAGTTGTATTATCTTCAGAATTCTGGTCTAGTCTATGAGTTGTATGATTCATTCTTTAGGGTTAGGATCATGAATCCTGAAAAAAAAACTAACTAAAATGATTTGATCAGCACTACAGTAAGAAAATGGAAATATTTTTGCTTTATTTTGTTTTAAAAATAAATTCATTCTATATAAATATATCCTGATGGTCATTCCTCCTCTCCTCCATTCCTTCCAGTTCCTCCCTACCAACCATTCCTACAAAATTCACTCCCTTTCTTCCCTTTATTAGGAAATAACAGGTTTCTAAGAGATAACATCTAATCCAGACAAAATAAAATCAATAAAATGACAGAAAGCATTCACTTTGAAGTTGGTCATGGAATCTCAGCAGGAGAAAAATAAATGTCCCAAGAACAGGAAAAGGAATTAGAGATCCAAATAAGAGTCAGGAGACCAAAAAAAAAAAAAAAAAGAGTCAGGAGACCTATAAAACTACTAAGCTAATAGCTATGAAATGCATACAGAGGACCTGGTATAGATCCACGTAGGTCCTGTGATAGCTACTCCAATCTTCAAACACTTTAAAACCAATGATGAGTAAAGACTGGGAAAACTATAACTCAAAATGCTGGAAATCAATTCATTCACTTAACAATGTACTGCTCAAAGAAAATAATAAAAGTTACAAAACTGTAATGTATTCAGACTCTAGGAAAAACAATAAAATGCAGGGAGGTCCAGGAAACTTCCTGCAAATCTTACAGTAGTAGCCACCAAAGTAAAACAGTCACAAAGAAGGATGCAATCCCTTGGGAGAGGCAGAATAAAATCAGCTGGTTTCCTTACAGATGCTCCACAGCCTCCAAAGTTAACTTGAGAATTATTTTTATACTAAAATGCACAGCACTGTATCAAGATTTCTGGTGCTACTGACATGTTATATGTATGTAGCAAACATACTATACCAAAAGATGTGGAAATCTAAGAGGATTTGGGGGAGAATGAATAATAAAACAAAACTATAAAATTCTTAAAAACTAATAAAGTACTTTTTAAAAAGACCAAATTACATATTGAGGTATAAAATCCACAGACCTGTGAGTTTATGGGAGATATTTACCAATGATTTGGTTAGAGGGAGGTAGGGAGGATGGGTGATTGACAAGCACTCAATCAGAGACAAATCCCAGCTGAGTGTACGTAAGGACTCACAAAGTGTAGGTCCCTGAAGTACCACCCCCATTCAACATTACATTTCTATATCTCTGCCCAGGATCACTTACTGTGAGGCTATACAGGAAGGATGGCATGTATTTGATGATCAGAAATGATCAGAATTTCAGGTCAGCGTCTAATGATTTTCCAACCTGATAATGTGAAAAATTCTGAAGAGGCACTGTTAGAGATAACAGTGACTATGACTGTACATTTTACATAATTTATTACCACACTAGCAGTGCTAAATTATTCTGTAGCACACCACAGTCAGCTCTATTCCACCAATGCAGATGGTAAAGCCTTGCCTGGATGAAACAGATCCACTAAAACACAATGTAGAATTATGAAGATTTTACACTGTAAAAATATTTAGCCTAAAAGAATTGAGCCTAATTTAAGAAAAAAACAAAAAACAAAACCAACACACACACACACACACACACACACACACACACACACACACTCACACACATACACCCTCATATATATAGAGAGAGTTTGGAAACTTTTACAATATAAAATTACTAAATATTCATATTCATATAAAGCAAAATAGGCTCTATGCAACTTTGGTTTAAAAAACTGTGTATAGTGGTAGGTATTTAACTTTTAAATAAAGTACATTTGTAAACTAAATGTAGCAATAAATATGAAAGCTTAGAAATGTTTAGAAATTTTCAAATTTTCTGAAATAATGTAAATCTTAACAGGCTACATTTATTTAACTAAATTAAATTTGTATTTCAAATTTGAATCCGTTTTAGTGAAACACTTACTATTTTTAAATATAAAAGGAACATTTAATTTTAAAATAGAGTTTTGTCAAATCAGCAGGGGTTAGATTGATCTCACATTAAAAATTCAGTTACTGAAAATTAAAAAAAATTATTCAATTCATTTTAAGAGTTTAGTAGGTCCTTGTATCAAAACTAATTAAGGACAGTATGTGAAAATAAAAACAAACATTTTCATACTGAGAGCTATCATAATTTTGAAAAAAATTATCAAAATGTGCACAACACTGGGGCAAAATAATAAAACAATAAATGTTAAAATATTACTTTTTATTGATTTCTCATCTTTTATATGTATTTTATATAATTAGGTTGTGTCATGCAATGTCTAATGAGAAAGTCGGTGTTTGACCAGACAACAGAAATGCATTCATATTTTATAGAATAAAATATATAATTTCAAATTCATAAAAAGAATACAAATATTCATAAAAATAGAATGAAGTTTATATTCAGGGAAAAAGACTAAGAAGGTATCTTCAATGCCTAAGTCAATTCCTCCTTAAATATAACATTAGGTAAATAAGCACTCAGGATGAAGAGTCAATAGTATGTCATTTGATTTAAACAGATGCTGATTTAATGATATATAAAAAAATACATCCCAATTGAGAAGATGGAAAACATTGGCAGCTGCATATATAATATATAAAATATATAATATATATATATATATTTTACTCTCTAGCTTGCTTAACATATATATATATGATTGTATTGTTTTGTTGGAGAGAGATGTATAAGAAGTGACTGAAATGTCCAACACTATTATTTTTTGCAACATCATTTAGCTTACAATTTTACACATGTGGATATAGCATCTGACATTATTAGAAGACAAAGTCTCACAGTAAACTCCCTCATACTCTGGGTCTTACCTGCGTTAAACAAGAAAAATAATGAACAGACCGAAGTGGACCAGGAAATGGCTACGAGGTCTCAACAATACAAAACAAACAAAATCAAAACAAGACACAACAGCCACAAAAACTAAAACAACACAAAACTATAGGCAACTGATTAATGCTGAGCAACTCAGTCGTCTTCCCCCAGGGAAATGAACAATTGTTTGCCCCATACCAAAAGTTCTGACCTGAAAACACACATTTAAATACCCAAGTGCAGGGGAAATGTGGGGGAGCAATAAGGGGGATATATAGGGGGAGGGGGAGGGGAGGGGAGGGGAGGGGAGGGGATGGGGGCTTATGGACAGGAAACCGGGAAGGAGAATGTTTGAAATGTAACTAAAGAAATATATCTAATAAAAAATTTAAAAAATAACATTTTATTTACAAATTTATTTATTTATGCACACACATATATGCATGCAATAACAATTACCAGGAAAAGGAAGAAGAAGGAGGAGGAGGAGTTGGAGGAGGAAAGGGAGGGCCTGTGAGAGGAGGAAGAGGAGGAGAGGCAGCAGCAGCAGCAGCTACGGAACTGACAGAAAGCAAGGAAGAGTATGTAGGTGGACTTGGAGGGGGAAAGGTGACACGGAAAATATGGAAGGTTTTACAAATGGACCTGTGAAGTAAAGATACAAATATATGTGAGTATTTTATCACATTAAACAGAAATTAATTTAATGAAATAAAAACAAATTTCAGTAAAAAAATTTGAAAGTCTCATGATATTGCTAAAATTTATTATTTTGTTATTTAAATTCATGAACAGATTCAATGTTGAAATTGATGCGCTTCAATGAATTATGCATCTATTTTAATATGAAAAATCTTAATATTTACACTTGGAAGTAATTGGGAATATGAAAGCAGATGTTAGTAAAGTCTGTTTTATGACAGGTGTTCTTACTCTAGAGCTCTCCTAACTGTATCTTCTTCTCACTGAGCGGAAAGGAAATGCAAGACAGATCCAAGTAATGGAAATAATTTGCTAAAGTCTCTGTGTGAAAATCTTCAGTCCTTTCCCCTCAAAAGGACCCTTCATGTCCCACTTAAGGACAGTTAACTTTAATTGTGTACATATCTAATAAGCTCGCTTATTAGGGTTTCCTTCCCAGAACAGATATAAGCATTATACGGAAACTGGAAATAACCCACTCATCTTATTGTTACTGAGATTTGCAACATTCTTTTCTTTATATGCTTACTTTTCCTGTCTGCTGCATGAATAATTTTCCAGTAGCCCAAACCCTTCCCTTTGCTAATGAAAACCAGCAAAGCTGTAGCACCCCGCGTGCTCAGCGGTGACAGTTTCAGTAAGCAATTAATCTCCAACAGTTCACCTACCACGTATGAACTTCAGAGCTCCATCCGGCACCTCATATGACTCTATGTCCTAATTCTCACTGGAGGAGAAAGTCTATAAGCTAAAAACAGAACATCAGAAGAACAGTATGAAATAAATGATGCATATGATAAAAACAGGATTGTTTTTTTTAGTATAGTTTTATAATGAAAAAAATGGTTTTGATGTTGAAACTTCTTGATTGGTTAGTTTTATGATAATCTTACTATCACCCGCTGCTCAATAGGGTTAATAGTATTTATCTTTTGAAGAAGGACATTATAGAACTTAATTAAAGTTTATAAAACACAAAGGAAGCCTTTCTGATAATTGCTTTGCCATTCACCTTTGCCATTTAACATTCCTTGGGGGTCCAAGCTTTTATCAGTCATAGTATGAGCTAAAAGTCCTAAACAGCGTGTGTCACAATCGTGGATGGGACTTTTATGCATACTTAAATAAGTAAAGCATAGGTGTGTTTATAAACCAATAATGTATACATGCTGAATCATGGGTAGCATTTTAGGGTCCAATCTCTCAGTATAATGTTCTCTCCCACCGCAGTTCTCAGTTACCGTACAGCTGCTTGGCTAGGGAAGAAACTTCAAGATCCCCTTGTCCGTCTGTTTTCCATGCAGGTAGGAGTTTTGTATGCAGTCATAGCAACTGAATTCATGTGTGCAGCTGTGCTGTTCAGGTCTGAAAACAATTTCATTTTCACCCCGTATCCTTAGCCCATATCAATGTTCCATTACATTTTCTATGATGGCCCTTGAGTCCTAGAGGAGAGGGTTTACAAATGAGCTCTCCACGGGCTCTTATACATTGCCCGTTGACCAGTTCTGGGTCTCTGTCATGATCCCCCATCTACTGTAAAAAGGAGCCCCTCTGATGATGATTGAGAGAAACACCAATATATTATTATAATCATTTAACCAGATTATTAGTAATAGCATCTCTTCTAGCAACTCTGGCCTATCCTGACACCGGTTCAAAGCTCACTAACAGAATCTGCATTCTAGAGTCAGAGCTTTGCTTTGCGCAGTAGGCTTTAGATCCAATGAGATAGAGTTTGCTTTCTTCCGTGTCATCTACGCTACTCTCGTACATATTGTGACTGCCTACTTGATATTGTAACTCTTGGATTAACCATTCTCTAAGACTATTGGCTATGTTACTTCCATGGCAGTGTCCATAGCACTTTCCAGAACTACAATTGATGACCAGTAGTGTAAAGCTTCCAGATCTTTACTAACTTCCTATCCCGATATTTTATGATTCAAATATGTGCTTTCTTCAGCAATAGGGTCATGCTACCCTATTGGAGGATAAGAAATTTTGGAGGAGAAGAAAAACAATGTAACACTGCGGGATTTACGGTACCTCACTGTCTCATGAGCAGGGAAGAGATGGTTCATATCTGGCAGTGAGTTTTAACTCAACCACCTATGGCTTGTATATATTTATATCTATCAATTTTGGAAACTTCTACAATTGTTTTCTATTTAGTTTTGTAAGATCTTAGAATAAGTCGCCCTCCTCATATTTCCTGTTCCATTTTGTCTCCCCTACCACATGCCAACCCCGATTCATCCCTTTGCTCTTCTATTCATTACTCTCATTCATGGCATCCGAATTCTGTGCTCCCTTCCTTGAAATATCCTCATGGCCCCTTATTAGTTTTTAGGCCTTTGTGGATATCGAATTTAAACATATATCTAAAAATTTAAAACCAGTATCTCCATATGACTGAAGACACATAGATCTCATCTTTCTGAGATTGGATTACCTCAGTCAGAACTATTAATTTTAGCACCATATGTTAACCACGGTTTTAATAATTCCATTATTTCACTTTTAACAGCTGAATAATACTGCATTTGGTTTATATATCATATCTTCATTATTGATATATTAGTTGATGGGCTTCTAGACTCTTTATTTTCCCTGACATATTATGAAGAGAAACAACTGACATATCTGAACATGCATTGTTTCTATAGTAAGATACATGGTCCTTTAAAAAATTCTCATTAGTTACATATTATGCATCCACTTTTAGCTTATTGAGAAACCCTCACACTGATGTCCAGAGACCAAAGCAGCTTGCATTTCCATCATCAAGGAATGAGGTGTTCCATTACCCTATTTCCATGTCAGCATTTTTTGTCTTTTCTTTTTCCTTCTATGTTTTGTTTTGTTTTGCTTTGCTTTGTTTTGATCTTGACTATTTGACTGGGGCTAAGATAAACTGTGGAAGGAGTTTTATCTTGCATTTCTTTGGTTGCTAATAATACTGAACATTTTTGCATTTTTTTCTCAGTAATTTGTATTTCCCCTTTAAAACCATCAGTTTAGTTCTATGCCCCAGTTTTAATTGAGTTGTTTGTATTCTTGGTGTTTAATATTTGCAGTTGTTTGTTTATTCAATAACTAAGTCAAGATAACTAATTCTGAATAACTCTGTCAGTTATAGGGCTGGTAAATATTTCCCATTCTGCAGATTGTCTTATAACTCTATAGATGATATATTTTGCTGCTTTTAAGTTTTATGAGATTCCATTCATCAGTTGTTGGTCTTAGTCAGACACAAAATGGAGGAGCTGCATGGATTTGAGAGTGTATAAGAAAGATAATCATATAATATTGGGAATCAATAATTGATCTGGGGGACAGAATTAGGAAATAAGCAACAAGTGACAGGTTTGATACATACTATACATGTATAGGGTTCTCAAGCAATAACTATTTGCATCAAAGACATTAATTCACTAACAAAGAGATGTATTACTTAGAGAAAGTAGAAATATAGGCAGTAATTAATAACATGTTTAGTGGCCAAGCATAGAGATTTTGCAGGAATTTAACAAAATGTGTGGCCCTTGCAATCTGACCTTAGTAAACTCTCTTCAGTAGAATACTATCTGGATGATTTTTAAAAAAAAATATTAATTCAATCCTATTATTCTCAAACTCATCACAGTTTTCCACTTTGGTGAGAGACAAAGTCAAACAATTTTCAGTAAGTTACCTATAGTAATTTGCATTCTGTCTGTCTGATTTTTCTGTGCACACACTTAACAAATTGCCCTATACCATGCTGGCTGTTAATTAAGAAAGGATCCATAGACTATACTCAGCAATGTATCTTTTTGGAGTTCAAACATCCACTGCTGGATTATTTCACATCTCATTTCTTTATCTCTCCTTCAGAGTTTTTCATGCATTGCAAAGGTCTTGTTCCCAAACTGTGTATGTTAACCAACTTCCCTGATTAATGTTTTCCCATCATTTTTATCGTCACACAGCAGAGTATAGACATCAATGGTCTATGCCCCTTTCCTTCTACCAAACTACAGTTTCCTTGAGAATGAGAAAATTGTGTTGTTTTATTCACATATTCTTTCCTCTATGTAGAAAATTCTTTCACAAAGTTGTTTTCAGGAAGTAAACATTTAGTCAAGAAAAACTTTTCAAATATCAGGGGGACAAGCTTTATATACACTCAACCAGGAATTTCAACAGGGAAAAGAATGCTCAGTTGGGTTTACAGAGAAAAATATTTATGTTACCCATATCTCATTTGTTGCTGTACTGAAATTGATTAAATAGAGTATTGACGTATTCAACATTTATTTAATGTTTTGGTTCTATTACATCCTTTTAAAATTAAAACTACTAAAACAAGGAGAAGTGATACTGTATCTATTAAATAAGGGAGATAGAGTGATAGAAAGAGAGTAGAGACAGAGAAATAAAGAGGAGGTGGGATATGATTGGGTTTAATTGAAGTGTTACACGATATGCATATTTTCTGATATTTTATCTATGAATCAAAACAGTAGGGAAGATTGGAGGATAAAAAAAGAAACTAAATAAACAAAAAATTAAAATGGAAAAATGAGATGTAAGCATTGCCCTAGTAAAAGAAAAGAATTAAATTTAAAATTCATATTTGTATAACAATTATTTATGCAAATAATGAATCAGAAATATCTGTTCATATTATTATAAAAAAGCAACTCTACAGAGTTTAATTTCACTTTTCATTGCCCAAAGGCACTTGAACATTATTTATATAACTAACTATTACAAAAATGTTCAATGTAGAAGTAAAAATATCTAGGAATTTGTAGTATAAAAAAGAATGCCCATTGGAGGGTAAATAATGAAAAAAATAAAAGGACATCAGCTACTCACCAATATATTTATCTGTGATTAAAAAAATGTCATTTTCCCCAAAACAATAGAAAAGGACTAAGAGAGGGTGCTCTCAGTCCAAGGAAATATGTGACAAGGGCATGCCACTAAGGAAAATGAAATGTCAAGGAGAGAGTATGCAATAATGTACGCTGTTATAAATACTGCTCATTAAAAGGAAATATTGGAACAAAAACTTGAGTACAAAATTGAAAATAAGCTTATTGCTTAATGTTACATTCAATAGTGAATATGTATATATATATACATATATATATACATATATATATATATATATGTATATATATATACTTATTAATACAGAGAATCAGCAGTACGTAAAAAAGCCGTGTCCAAATTTCTGGAATAATATGTTAAAAGAAATTTGTAATTCTATTGGCAATTTGTTTTAAGGAGTACAGAGTTTAGAAATATTTCTTAATGTATATAAACACACAGTCTTCAATTTCATTTCTAGAAATTCATCCTAAACAATCATTAACATTTATAGTGGGGTTGGGGATTTAGCTCAGTGGTAGCACACTTGCCTAGCAAGCGCAAGGCCCTGGGTTCGGTCCCCAGCTCCAGGAAAAAAACAAAACAAAACAAAACAAAACATTTATAGTAACTTTGTTCAAAATAGTGCATATTTGTAAGGACAAACATTTCTAAAACCATAAGTGCTTCTAAAACCATAATAAATTACTAATTATTCATCTAACTGTTTGAATAATGCATGGGTTTTATAGTGATAGAGAAGAATATTTAATGCTATATAAAGATATCTAACTTAGATATAAATGAATATAAAATGTATAACATATAGTTACCTTATTTGTGAAACTAGCTCATTTATTAACTCATTGATTATTAATATTTAAATATTGATTAATGTTTATGATATTACTAATAGCATATACTCACCTTATTATACATATATGATTTCAACAGGAAAAGTATCAGTGAGCACCATCACAAATTTATTTTAATTTGTTCAATTTCTTTGCTTGAGAAATACCAATTTATGAAACTGTCTAAAAGGCATAATTCCAATATAATATTTTAAAAAGTCAAACACAAATTATAAATACTCTATTAAAAGAAACAATATTCTTAACATTAGGTTCAATTGACAAACGTGTTATTAACTTTAAGCATGATATTTCCATATTTGAGGATTTGATTTTTTTCACCATTAGTTTACAACATAGAACTAATATTTTGGATACAATGGATATATTTTATGAGAGATTGCTAAAGCATATTAAAGAATTAACATGAAACAATGACTGCAGAGAAACACCAGACTGTCCTCAAAAACTTCACTATCATTAAACTAATGAAATTGCACTATTATTGAAATTTTAATGTTTATAAAATTTTTTATTGCTTATTTTATTTATTTACATTTCAAATGTTATTCCCTTCCCCAGTTTCCCCTCCGCAAACCCCCTATCCTAGCGCCCCTTCCCCTGCTTCTATGAGGGTTCTCACACACCCATCCACCCACTGCCTCCCGCCTCCCTGCCTCCCTGCCCTGGCTTTCCCCTACACTGGGGCACCCAGCCTTCCCGGGACCAAAGGCCTTTCTTCTCATTGATGCCCTACAAATCCCGTCCTCTGCTACATATGTGGCTATAGCCATGGGTCCCTCCATGTGTTCTCTGGTTGATGATTTAGTCCCTGGGTGATCTGGCGTGTCTAGTTGGTTAATAGTGTAATTCTTCCTGTGGGGTTGCAAACCACTTCAGCTCCTTCAGTCCTTTCCCTAACTCCTCCATTGAGGTCCAGGTGTTCAGTCCAATGGTTCACTGCAAGCATCCACATCTGCATCAGTAAGTCTCTGGCCCAGCTTCTCAGGAGATAGCTCTATCAGGCTTCTGTTAGCAAGCACTTCTTGGCATCAACAATAGTGACTGGGTTTGGTGGATGCATATGGGATGAATAGTACATATAAGATCTTAATTTGATTGGTTGTGGAATTTTTCATTTTTTCACACTAATTCCAAAGTACAAGATATATATATATATATATATATATATATATATATATATGAAATAATTTACCTTTTTGAATAAAATATGCCTATTTCAATATATAGGAATTTACCTTATAAGTCAAATCACAATATTAATTTAATATTACAAGTGACACATAAAATTTATTCCTATCGTCTTATAATGTACTATTTTGAAGGTTTATTTTTATACAGGTCAAAAAAATTAAGCTAAACATGTCTTTATAAATTGATCAAAACCTCACTTACATATGTGTAAGAACTTGGTCACTTTCCATGTTTCGTAAAGTTCTATATGGATAGTTAAATTATCGGATACATATTCTATCATACATCCACACCTAGAAGAGACATATGGAAAAACATATAGTATAGCAATGTCACATATATACATACAGGCATACGTGCACACCAACACAAATAATTGATAACACCATATAAATGAACAGGCATACACGGAGCAGATATTCCTTTGATCTATGGCTTACCACAAGCCTTTGATTCAGCTGTCTCCAATTATTGATTTTTACCAATTTCACTTAGACTGGAAAGAAATGGGAAGTGATTCAATTTCCTATTATCTCATTCAGAAGTAAGGAATTACTGTCAGAATGAAGGAAAAGGAAATCATATTCTGTGTGCATACAAAATATTGTGTGTTTTGTGAAAGGAGATGAAGAATAGGTACCTTTCAGACGAATGGTGAGGATCAGAAAAGGGTTAAAAAAAACCTCGATGAGGCAAGGTAATGGAATGGCTAGGAAATATGATAAGTCAGACAGGTGCCAAGAGATGAGCCTTATCAAAGGAAATACAGTCTGTGAGCACATTCTTCACTCTTCCTGAGACAGCTACATTCTTTCCCAACACAAGGGAGAGTATTTGCGAAAGGAATAAAGATACATCTATTTTCCTCTAGAATTTCTGACTCTTCCTCCTTGTTAAATTTTTAAATGGAATGGCCAGAAAAAAAGGCTGAAAAATCTGAAGAGCAGTTTAAAAAGAGAGTTGAACTATTTGACATATTTTTTGGTTCATCAGGTTCCTCTTTTGCTGTCATTATTTCTGGCCAACCTCCAGAAGCAGAGGGCTTCGCTGCTTTAAAATCTTTACACAAAATAGTTTTTAAAAATTACACCTTTTGTGGTACTAAAAATCGCACTCACTCATTATTGACAAGAAAAACTATTTTTGTCAAAATTTTCTTTAGCTAAGAAGAAACTTGAAGAATAGCTTATTGACAATCAGAACTAATCTGCTCTCTATTGTTTTTATTGGATCCATATGGTCAGAGAGCAGAGGATAAAGATATTTCATTACCTCCGTTATTTGTGTTTCAATTTACAACCATCTGGCACAAACCTGAAACTCGTGGCAGAAGTGTCATTGAAAGGATGAATATAAAAACATGCAAAAAGTTTTTTTTGTAACTGAAACTGGAGTCTATATTCACATATTTATAAGAATTTGGTTGGAAGTATTGGTACAATTGCATATTTCACAAACATGAATATGAGGTTCTCCATAGTTATAAAAAAAAGCAAAAGTTGTAGAGAAGGGCTGCTTAGTATTGGATGAGTGATGCTGCTCTTCCTGAATGAAATAACTGAATCCTTTGTCTCCCACACAATCCTTATGCATGCTTGTGAAATTCATGATGTCTTTGTAAATATAAGGATTGTAATATATCTTCTTCAAAGATTTAGTCCGTCTATTAAATAAGATAAATTCATTTAAACCTTAACAATTCATAGGTCTTAATGGTGCCCACCAATACATATAGTACAACTGTTACTTGATTTAAAAAGCCTACAAAAACAAAATGAACACCACCACCAAAATCCTTTAACCTGATAGTGGAGAGGAATTTTAATGCAACAACATGGATGCTCTGGCAAGGGATCACATCCATATACTTTTTAAATGTGTGATTTGGCTGGGATGTTACACCTTTAATCTGGGTGGAATACAGACACATCCTAAGTACACCCTCATAATCCCAAATAATGAAGGGAAAATTGGTTTGTAGATGAAATTAACCATGTTTGAAAGTGAATTCTAATTAAGGGGCAGACAAAATGATGAAGCAAAGAAAGATTTAACAGAGCAAGTCAGAGATAGGATGTGCCTAACTCTCACCAGAAAGAACTGGAAAGAGAAGCAATATGAGAAAGCAGTAGCAGAGAGAGAGAGAGAGAGAGAGAGAGAGAGAGAGAGAGAGAGAGAGAGAGAGAGAGAGGAAGAAGAAGGAGGAGGATGAGGAGGAGGCAGGGAGGGAGGGAAGGAGGGTCATAGGGAGAGGGAGAGGGTCATAGAGAGAGGAGAGAGGGAGAGGGGGAGAGGGAGAGGGAGAGAGTGAAGGAGACTGGGATGGGTTTGCGAAGTCAGGGTGTAGTTAATGACACAACTAGCCAGAATATGAGGAACAAGAAGATTAGAATAATTTTTTTTCTGAGTTAGATTGAGCCCAAGCATAAAAAATTTAGTAAGAACCCAAGACAAGCTAGTTTGAATCAGCCAGCTTGGAAGATTTGTAGCTTGCAGGCTTATGCCTAGGGATAGTTAGAACAAAGAAGAAAAAAATACTCTGGCCTCAGTTCAAAACTTGTATTTATATAGCTGTGTCTCTTATCTCACCCATGCATCTTAGGAAATAAAAGTTACTTTTAAAACAGTAAGGATTCAGAATTCTTCTAGATTCTCTTAACTGGATTATTATTCCAATGCAGTATAATGTATGGTTTATTTCATCATTCTTTCATGCAGCAAAATAAAAACAAGCACGGAA
Source organism: Rattus norvegicus (assembly GCF_021556685.1). Taxonomy (NCBI): domain Eukaryota; kingdom Metazoa; phylum Chordata; class Mammalia; order Rodentia; family Muridae; genus Rattus; species Rattus norvegicus. The sequence goes on along the minus strand of NC_141544.1, from coordinate 61,107,397 downwards.
AGAAAGACTAACCAAGAACTTTCTGTTATACCTAAAATGAAAAAAATCTTCACAGGAAGCCATATTGTAAACCAGCAGAAAAAAATCTACTACCAAAACAGATTTTTGTTGATGAGATCTAATGTGGTAATGGGTCCTGGCCAAGTAAAATCCAGATAGGAAAAACTACCCATTCAAAAAGATGGTGGCAGTTTTAATTTCCAGTTTTGTTAAGGACTTGTAGAAATAAAATGTGAATCATAAGACAGTTAGATTAATTTTTAGTCTGCAATGTTAAGAAAAATGTAAAACCCAAAGGTGAACACAATTTAAATACCTTAGGAGATGCAGAGGAAAATGGAAACATTGATCTACAGCGAATCACTTTTCTATAGCCTCTGATTTATACACGTTAGAAACCCAGTACATCTGTATCCTGTAGGTTCACTGAGAGTGGCCACTAGGGTTATACCAGTGGTTGGGGTTCAGTATAGTGTCTGAAAATCACTTCCTGCAGTTGGTATACTGGAACTTGCTTGAGTTCAAGATAATGAATGGTGGACATGGCATGGGAAGCAATAACATTACTTGTGAACCTCTGTGTTGATACATTAAAAAAAAAAACTCTCGATCATAGATAGACTGAACTTTTCCTCAGACACTGAAGCTCAGCTAAAAGCTATTTTGAGATCATTTAAAAGTATATATGATTAATTATGATTAATTAATTTGCTAATTGCCTTATTGTATACCCATACCCAGAATGTATAAATTTAATCTCATTAAAGGGAACATTGTAGCTGACTTTAGTCTTCCTTTGATTTCTAATGCAATCAAGTTTTACAACTTAAGAAAAATGCTTTGCTTTAATCTTAAGTTAGGTACCCACCCATTCCCCTTACCCAGAATAATATATGTTTGTATGTGTGTTCTCTGATAATCACTTACTATGATTATACAGGTTGTTGAAGGTAACCTTAAACAAAGTAGATATCCCATAAATGTCGGAAACAACACAGGTTGATAGCATCTGCTTGTAGACTTGAGTGCTCTTGTGGATCAGGTGGAGTCAGTAAGATAACTTCCTCCCTTGTAATATTCTGGTACATATTCCTATGAAGAATCCTTCATTCCTTCCCCATGCCAGAATTTTATGTCCTGTTCAATAAACAGTGAGCCAAGCCCTTTCTTAGGGTCACATGGGAGACATAGAGAAAGAAAAGAAGAATTCAACCTCTCCTAGGAAGATCAATGTGTCTTTATTGAGTGAGGGAAAATTCATCTCTGACTCTCATCTATGCTCAAATTACCAATGAACTACCATCTATGATTAAACCATTGTCCACATCCTTTTTCATTGACACAGAAAAAAATTATCTGCATCTTTATGCTTACAGGAAAACTACATTAATACTAAGTATTCTACAGCAATATACATCGGCAATATCTTGATAGTACGGACAGCCAAGATACTGACTGGAATCTAGTCTCCTCTAAATAACAAGAAGACTTACATGACACTGAGAGTGTACAAAAGCATTCCAGCTCACCATCCACTGATCACAGGTGCACACGTTTTGGCTAATTCTGAGGGTTTAACTGAATTGAACAATGTCTTCCTGACTACCACTTGGAATCTATGAATAAGATGAAAGGCCTATAATCACTAGAGATTAAGAAAGAGCTTAATAAAATGACTTCTATAGTTTTGAGATGTGTACAGTCTGAAAACCTGTCCACCATTTTAGGCTATATAAACTATGAATTTGAAAAACTATCAGTAATGTAATACTGGAAAAGTTTCCAGACTTAGACAACATTTAAGCTAACAATAGCAGCAACAAAATTACTTCTCCTAGAGTAGATTAACCCTGCCCCGAAAACCTCAACCCAAATGAGAAAGTCCCATTTCTGAACATAAATATTCTTTACCTATGCTACTTCCAAACAATGTTCATTAATGTAATTTTTTACTGAATAATTGCCGGAAAAGACAGGAAAATGATTTGTGGCCAAAGGCAAGAACAATTTGAGTAAAATTTAGAGATGGGTCAGATTATAATTTATCTATAAGAGGTTTTAAAATATCTACAGTTAATATGGTAAGGAATTTAATAGAAAGCTAACAATATGAACTGATAATAAAAAGACATATCTCTGTAAGGGGAAAATTTGATAATGGAAATATAATTTCGATAGGATTATTTCTACAAATTATATTCTCAGTGAAATGTTATCTTGTATAGAGACCACTCTTAGAAATAACTCAAAGCAACAGAAAAATATAAAAAGAATGAGCCATCCATATAACAGCCAATATACCTATCATTTCTATTCTTTTAAAATTAATTTAGATTTAAAAAATATTTTCACGTTTATGTGTTTTTCCTGTATGTATGTCATTCTATCTTGTTGATAATTGCTGTTGTATAGTCCAGAAGATGTCTGATCCCCTAGAACTGGGGCTCCTGTGAGCAAGGCACAGCCATGTGGATACAGGGAATTAAACTCTAATTCCCTGAAAAAGTAAGCAGTACTCATTACTGATGAGGGATCCAATCCCTCTAACTGGTATCTTTGAAGTACAAATTAAGAATTTCTTAAGTGCTTAGTTGCCCAATTTTGATTGAAAACTGCAAATTAAGAACTCATTTTAAAAATTTTCTGAGTTGGGAAGAAATAGATATAAAAAAATGAAATTAACAACATTGTAAAAATCAAAGCACCTTTGTTCTGTTAATATGGAAAACATACAATTTTCAAAAGAGGAAAAATCATCAAATTAAAGAAAAATAAATATTGCACAGACTAGAATGATATTTTTAACAAAGGAATGGAACACAATGGAAACACAAAGATCAGAAATTCAGAAACAAAAATATATTATAAATTACACTATAAATATCTCTCTAATTATAACTAAAGAAAATATTATAAATTACTTCTATTTTTGTAATAAACCAAATAATATGAAAACTATAAAAAAGTAATAGAATAAATAATGTAATATGCATTTATAGAGCAAATAAAGATCAAGAAAATTTAAATTTGAATATAAACTTAACTTTTTTATTTCTAACTTTTAAAAGAAATAGATTGGCTAAATATAAATAATAAGATCTCTATTTTAGAAAGAATAGAAAAATATGTAGCAAAATGGTACAATATATGAGAATTATACATTGTTATAAACATTATAAATAACTTGTCAGTAGTATGATTTCACTGAAGTTGGACTGAATAATGCACAGATGTTGTGCCTCAATCTAATTAACTTTAGATAAAATACTATGTGTATCTATTTAATGACTAATGCAGATAGTTGACAAAATATATTTATTTATCTTAAATATGAAATAGAAGAAGAAACATGCAAATGATGGATTCCAAGCCTAATTGTATCAATAACTGCATTAAAATTGATTGTTTACACTTCCAACTAAAAAGAGAATTTCTAAGATTTCACTCACAGCAGTGTCATGCTCAGTGTTGTGATGTCTATAGTAAATCCTCAAGTGAGAGGAAATGAAAGATACCACCAAACATCAAGGAAGTTCCTATTTATAGCAAATGGGACCATCACAGCAAAACAAATCTGGACACTTTACAGAAATCAATGGACCTTGGGAAGCTCAACCTCATTGAATACATGGACATCATAGCTCTAAAATCTGTGAATACCAAGGATGAGTAGGCAGAAAGTCGTACGAGCCAGTAGACCAAAACATCTCCAGTGAAGACACTGCCTTTTAACCATGACTGCATTAAAAAAAACAAAACAAAACAAAACAAAACACTAAAGTAGAAATCTCGATAGACATGCTAATGCTAAAAATGAAAGAAAACCAAAATCCAACAAAACCTCATGTTCCACCCTTAGTCAACAAATTATAAACATGTAATTATTGCTGGGAGAGGGAGAATTAGCTTCTCCCAGGATACAACCCCTCATTGATTATCTAATAAAAAGCAGTCAGTCCTTAAACCAAACAACAAAGATGTACTCGGGAGATTATATTTAAATGCTTGCACATGTATGTAATAATAAACAAAGGTAAAGGGACTATTCATTTTAGAGTGTGAGGGAAGATATAGGGGAGGGTACTCAGGATGAGCTTGGGGGAGGAAAGGGAAGGGAGACAGTGAAACATAATTACTGTTTAATGAAAAAATGCATATAGTTTTTATTTAAAAAAGGATATAATTGAAATTGCCCATAATGGTTTCCACTGTTGGTTGGAGTCATGGGCACTGAAGACAGCTTACAGTCTTTCACTATGTTTGGAAGTAGTTTGTCACTAGATTGGGTAATTAATATATTTGCTGAATATTAGTGAAATAATAAACAAAGAGGTGTGGATTCTGATAACTAATAAGTTCCTAAATTTCTTCTCATTATTCTTGAGCTATAATTATGAATTATCTTCTATGTGATAAAGTGGGACTGATTGATATAAACATCAGTTTGTGACCAAGGAGGCCAGAGAATGTATGTCCTGTGAAAACATTATTTATGGAGTTCTCAACATAAAGCTGATGTATAAGACAAAAAGCAAACAAAAACCAAAAGAGCAGAGCTACGATCAAAAGAACATTTTGAAAAAAATGCAGAAGAAAAAACATATCATACGGTGATTAAGTGAGGATGAAGTCCAGATTTTATCATTTTCTAGAAATTATAATTGACTGTATCAAATGTCGCGGTGAATTCATCAAAATTGAGACAAAAATAATGGTAATGTTGTAGAAATGAATACTGTAGTTTACCATGAAAATTTTATCCCATATTCTGAAAATTATCAATTAGGATCCCTTAGCAAGTAGAATTTTTCATATATAGCCTGCACGATCATATATTCCTTCTGCAGTAACACTAAGCTCAGAGGACAGGCAGTGTAAGACCGTTTCGTGATAGAAGAGGAGACATTCCAATTTCAGAAAGCTTTGTTGTTTACTGCATCCAAGGTATATTTTCCTTAACACTAAACCTAACTCTTTCCCTTCACTGGCAAGGACTCCTGAGCTAATTTTCAACAAGACAGTGTTATCCAAATGTCTGTTTTCCAGGTAACCAATGTGCAATCGTTGATAATGTTAATGTCAGGGAAAGTAGGGATCATGCTGATATCCTGAAGGTAAATCATAAGTTGTCCAGATGGTGAGAGCATTTTTACCTGTTGAACACAGATATCCTGGTATGACATTGTGATTGTTATATTTTCCAACTCCTGGAGAACTTGGATGGAAAACAAAAACTGTAGAAAGATAAAAAGAGGCAAGTGTGACATTTTCATGCCACAAACTTCATAATAATAATAGATTGATGATTTCTGAATTGGATGGCTTTTCCTTCGAGCACTTTCATGAGCACGTTGTGGAAAAATACAATGAAAGGTTAAGGGTAATTAACAAATAATTAAAGACTAGATGTGAAAGCTAGAAAGCTTTCCTTCTTTGAACCTCATAAAGATCTTGTCTCCTGTAGCTAGAGGGCAGAGAAAGATGATGATCAGGTTCAGAATTGAGCTTCTGCATGGCAGAACTTCAAAGAATGTTCCCATCCCAGTGGGGATAGTTTTTCCTGGTCAAGGTCAGAAATCTTACTGGGAAGGAATGTAACCAAAGTCTCTGAGAGGAACCATCTGTGTTCTTCTATAAAACTCTGTTAAACTCTTACATTCCTTTGAATTTGCAAGTTTGTAATAGAAGTGGAGTTCTGGCCTCGGATCTTAGGAACAACAAACAAATTCTTTCTCTACAAGATGAAGTAGAATCCACTTTCTTGTTCAGGGGCCAGGGTGTGATACTTTAACAGAAAAAGCCAATATTCCAACTTCTCTTATATAATAAACAGTGTTAAATGTCCACACAAATAATATTGACAATTACCATGCCCGATAAGAGGGAAGGCAGGCATGATGTAGGTTGGCCAATAAGTTACAGGACAAATTGAGAAAGTGAACAAGGAATAGAAGATACTAAGCTAAAGGGAAAAGGAATAATACTGATGTAGAGAGATTTCATTCCTGCTACAGATGCTCCCAGAGAAATCATGCAGCATTCTAAGCAGTTTCTCAGCAGCTCCTGTATCTTTATTGACATCTTATATCACGTGACTTCAGGTGGACAGTGTGTGACCATTGCCTAACAAACTCATTATTTTCTATAAATAATCACCTGTTGTATGGTTATTAAATGGCCCCTCAAAGACCTACATCTGAATGCCATGATCCACTCCCTCCAAAGTGTCACTATTGGAAACTATAAGAGGTGTGCTAGGGAGGAGATTTTTCATCTCTGCAAGGATGGCCTTGAAGGAATTGTGAATTACCAGTGTCTCCCTGGCCCCTTTTTATTTTCCTCTTTTGTGATGAGCAGTTTTTTACCATTATGTACCCCTGCAGCAGTATGTTGCTTCACTACACACTCAAAAGCAGTATTTTCAGTTAATCATGAAATAGAAACTTTGAAATCATGAGTCAAAATTATAATTACATATTTTTACCTCAGATACCTACTCTCATAAACTGTTGATGACAAACCCACTAAGGAGAGATAAGAAATAAAACGATCTGAATCAAGAAGAGAAATAAGATCCTTTTCTATTTGCACGTAAATGATAATTTATGTAGAAAATACTCGTCTCAGAATTGAACAGATGGCAGAGTGAGGAAGAATTCTTGTTGTTCTTGAAGAGGTTCTTTACCAAAAAAGTTGGCAATCATCAAATTCAGCAAAATTTCAGGACACAAAATGGATAAACAGGTATTTACATCATGTGATTTCCACAGAGTCCCTATGTCTGTCTCAGACCAGACCCAAGAGAATCAGTTGTTGCTCCCTCATACCCAGCACATCATAATTTAAGACTAAGTAACTATTGATGGTTTTGAAATGTAGAAACAGTCATGGTGATCGTCTCTTGTTGGGGGGAGGGCGGCAATGGGGGGAGGGTTGGGAGGGGAACACCCATAAGGAAGGGGAGGGGGGGAGGGAGATGTTTGCCCGGAAACCGGGAAAGGGAATAACACTCGAAATGTATATAAGAAATACTCAAGTTAATAAAAAAAAAAAACTGCGGTGGCTACTGATCCTGCTGAAGAATAAACTTTCTCAAAGGCACCAATGACTGATTTTGATCTCTAAGGGATAGAAAAACTATGGTGATGGCTTGTGATCTCAATACACTCCAGGTTGCTTTGGCACTCGCCTAGTTTATGAACAAAACCACTCCCATACTGTTATGCATACATATGACTACTTTTCTGTAGTAATAAATATGTGGAACTAGAAAGAGCTTTCAGTAGTTAAGAGAACTTATTCTTTCTTCAAGGGACCAGTATTTGATTGCTAAAACCCACATGGCTCAGAATCATTTATTATCCCAGTTACAGGGCATCTGATGCCCTTTTCTGATCTCTGCCGGCATGAGGCATACTTGTAGTGCACAAACCTGTGTGGAATCAAAACACTTTCACATGTAAAATATAACAAATGTATCTAAAATTATAAATAATAAATTTGAGTATTGGTAGACTGGTCATCATATAAAACATCATTATGAAACCTGTGGCACCGGGCAATAGTGTTGAGGAGAACCAGGATGTTAAGGTAACATGCATGGGAGGAGAAGATTTCACATAATATCTTGAATTATAAAAGATGTGACAAGTTATTGTTTCCTAGAATTTTCAGTTAAAGGAAAAACACACTCTATTGTGCACATATACAACATTAACAGTGGATCAAGGATGATGCCCTGAGAGCCACAAAGATATCTAAGGCTCCTTTGTTTTAATAATTTAAATGTAATTCCACTTCCAAATTTTTGGTTTCTATACACCCAACAGTTGTTTGCTAAGAGAGTACAAGTTTGTTAACTTTGAAAGCTTGATAATTGTTGAGGAATCTCATCATATTAACTGGTGTATATATCAAACTGAAAAAAATATTTTCCATTTAATTAAGATGAACCTCAAAAATAATTTGTTACTTCTAATGTTTTTAATCTCTTCATTTATTCTTTATACTCTCAAGTGCTCTCTCTCTCTCTCTCTCTCTCTCTCTCTCTCTCTGTGTGTGTGTGTGTGTGTGTGTGTGCTTGATTATAATAGTAGGATACAGTTTTGATTCTTCAATATTTTTTATACTTAAAATGTTGCTCTTAATGTTTTTAACTTTATTTTTCTAAAGTCAAGATCAATACCTTTAGCTCTATAAATTATTACAGATATTTTTTGTTAAAGGTGGATGGCTTTCATGAAGTTTAGGATGGTGTCTTAGTCAGGGTTTTCTAGAGACACAGAACTTATGGGTAGTCTCTATATAGTAAGAGAATTTATTAATGACTTACAGTCTGTTGTCCAACTCCACAGCAATGATCAGCAGCAGCTTTGAATGGAAGTTTAAGGATCTAGGGTGGCTCAGTCACACAGGCAGGCAGGAGAAAAGGAGAAACTCTTCCTTTTTCCAATGTCCATATTTAGGTCTCCAGTGGAAGATGGGTCCCAGATTAAAGATGTGTATCACCAGACCTGGATCTGGGGCTTTCTTTGTCCCAGATAACCTTGAACTCAGATATCCCCTTGCCTTAGGCTCCTAAGATTCATAGCCAGTTTGCCTCAAAATCTGCATACCAAGGTCCAAGTCAGAGACTTGTATCTCCCAGTCTCAAGATCAGGATCCAAGGTGAACCTTCAAACTCTGGATTGTAGTTAACTCCATATATAGTCAGGTTGACAACCAGAAATAATCACTACAGATGGTTAGTTGTACCTTATCCTATATTCATTAGAAATTGTACCCCCTTTTCAACTTTTAATTTGGGCAACAATGCATCTCTGCACACATTGATCAATCTGCTATTCTCAGAGTTTATTCTAATCAGCATGTATTTTGACTTTCATAAACATATCTGTAAGAAAAGGGAAAGCATCTACTGCTGACTTGCCATGATTACTCCTGAGATACATAAAGTTTCAATAATACTGACGTCAAGAAAACCCATTACTAAGTCTATGTGGTTTGTTACTTTAAACTGGGACATGGAGCACCTTCTCTAGGACTAAACCTTCTGAGAAACTTCAATTTCAGTCCCCATGAGTTTTTCAAAACCAAGTCCTTCATTTTAGTCATTATTACCTTTAAAAAAATCTTTTTACTTATTTTTTTTCCTTCTATACAACATATTTGACAATGTTTTTTGTTTCTCACACCAAGTACTTTCATGTGATTGGGTGATTTGCCAGTATGTATGTATGTCTGTGTACCACGGATTGGAGTTAGAGAATTTTATAGGAATTTTGAATCACAGTGTGAATCCAGATCCTCTGAAAGAACATCCAGTATTCTTACTCACTGAGTCATCTTTCTAGTTCCCAACTTTACAGTTAATTCTTTTTTTTTTTTTTTGGTTCTGTTTTTTTCGGAGCTGGGGACTGAACCCAGGGCCTTGTGCTTCCTAGGCAAGCGCTCTACCACTGAGCTAAATCCCCAACCCCTACAGATAATTCTTGTCTTCTAGTTTTCTATACATGTCAGTCTCTCAACCATTTATTTTTTGTCATACATTGTAATATTACACCTTAAATATTTGTTATTTATTTATTTTGTATGTAGAGGACATGGTAAATATGGGGTAGGCTGTGCATGTATGGTGTAATTTAAAAGTTAGAACATTTTCTTTTTATTGGGAATTTTATGTATTTACATTTCAAATGCTATCCCCTTTGCCCCTCTCTCATTCTCCACTCCCCCTCCCCTGGCTTTTATGAAGGTGGTCCCACTCCCACCTACACTTTCCCCTTAATACATGGAGGGACCCATTACTGTAGCCACATATGTAGCAGAGAATAATATTCTGTAAAGCAAATTCTCTCCTTTATGTCTGTGAGTCAGAGTAAATCTTGTTTCTTTTCTTCTGTATACTCTAGGGTATATGTGGCACATGAGATGTTCCTGTCTCCACCTTCCACTAGTGTTCTAATAATGATACACCACTTCAATTTTCTGTGTGTCCCAGGATTGAACACAGCTGGTCATTCATGCATGGCAAACTGTTCTACCCGGCCATTCATCTGTCCTCCCACACTATGCGACCAATAGCAAAGAGGACATTTTCTTTCAGATTGCATTGCTTCAGGCAAAACACATTCTTTTTTCTCATAGATAGTCCTGAACAGAAAACAACAGATTTTTCATAACATGTTAGATAGCAGAAGTGTGTGGAATAATTCTTAGCCTCAGCTTACCAATGACAATTCAAACTATATTTAGTAGAAAGACATTTCTTGGTAGAAGATATTTAATTTCTCTTTAATATTACAACAGGAAATTAAATTCTTGAGATTTTGTAGTGTAGAGAGTTATTTTCTTTTCCCAAACAAAACAAAACATAACAAACAAACAGAAATCAAAAAACAAACAAAAGACCAAGGGAGAAAAGATACTGTAATGAGAAAATTTATTGAGTTGCATAACATCATTTTCCCTCCAAGTATAGGCAGTGACTCTTCATGGACTGGAGAAGCCATGGTTTCCTTAGCCATTTAGGTATACAGTATCAATTCTTCATTCTCACATTCGGTACCTTTCAGCTCAGTGCCCCCTGGTTCAGATTCAATAATAAACCTTTGTCTAGTATTCCAATATCTGAACTGTACCTGAACTTCTCTGAGGCTGAGCCCAGGCAATTTTTCACTTGTGAGTACTCTTCTTCTTTTTCTGCCCACACAGCAGGCAATGGATCTTAGAAATGGGATGAAATCGCCCCTCTATCACATTCCAAAAGAGTGTCTATCTCTCCAGTGACACCAGCCTAGTGGCCTAGTGCTCATACTGTGATCGGCTATAGTCTCTGCTTCCTGAGGATTTATGGGCCATGAAGTCATCACATGCTCCTTAGCTAGCTTACAACTTGTCCTTTTACATCAAATAATCTTTGTAATCCTGCCAACTGAAGGGACTGAATCTTCTCCCCTGGGGATCCACAACTTTCTTACTCTTGATTTACCAAATATAACTTTCCTTGCTCTAGTGAGAAAGCCCTCACCAATTCTTATTGGACTTTTAATCCCAGCTGTTTATAATAAACCAGCACTTCCTAAGGAACATCTTCATATTGTGTATCTTAATATAATTTTATCATTCAACTATCTCAGTGAGGTCCAACTTTATTTGTAAGCTTTGACAAAGGCACATATAAGCCAATGAACAAGAGGTTTTTTAAATCTAGTCTGCACCGATAGCATCCTTCATCATTTCTCATGCCCTTAATACTTTTTAATTAGTGTCCTTGGTCACACAATCACACCATGTCCAAAACTCATTCTTTTTCATCATATCATACGTGTTTAATTTTATCTGTGTTATTTATATGAGTAAACACTATAAGGAAACAAGTTCAGACATAGATTTCCAGCTTTATTTTTTTTCTCAGTAATATATTTGACCATTTTATGAGTTTATTGTGTATCTTTGTTCCTCTGTATTTCTTATATGGTATCAAATTGAAACTGCTCTAAATTCCAGCCCATGTAAAGCTCATCTGAAGGTCCTGCTTGTTCTCTTTACCTTAGGCAATAAGAAGAAGTGAAAGGAGAATAGTTAGAAAATCTCCCCAAGCTGTTTGCAATAATTGTTCACATTCTTTCTAACAAGAGAAAACTTGAAATCATAAAGATGTGGCAGTTTATTTAATTCAAAGTATATGGTAGAAGTTTCATTGCAGTAACAACTTTTAGACATTTTAAATAAGTATTTAAAAATCTGACAAAGCACCTTTTCTCTCTATAAAACATTTTAAATGTCAAGGGGATCACTGTGACGAGCATTCATATATTATTTGATGACAGATAAACACAATGTTAAAAGTCTCGGTGCTGAGTCTGGAATGTCAGACAGCAGTCAGATCTATTCTGCATACGTCATGTCTTATGTAATCCAGACATTTTACATTATCTTTCTAAAGTCACGCCAATTTAGTATAGCAGTGACAATAGCCAGGATTGGATAGTGACACAGCGCAGACAAATAAAGTAAGCTGAATTTTAGTGCAGTTCACTATTATGATACAATGCAAGTGTGGAAAGCATAATTACACATATGGAAAACAAATGCCAAGGAAGAGGATGCTGAAAGTGCCACTGAGACATCAGCATGCAAACATGCAAAATTATATAAAATATGATTGTGAAATAAACATCAAAACTAAATCTTTGGCTTTAAATCTTGTTCCTAGACACTGTGGTAAGGGTCATTAACTTGTAGAATAGTGTTATCCCAGTATAAAAAGTTATCAAACAGTGAAAACTAAAATCAAGGAACTAAGCCAGGACAAGCATATTGAGGAAGAATAGGGAAATATAGTTTGACAGCTCCTAACTTCAAAATTCAAGGTGAAATGTAACCTCTATTGAAATAGTATCAGCAGATTGTTTTGGAAAATGTGTCTTAGTAGTTGGAATAGTGCCTTATAGTAACTCATAATGAGAATTATTTAGATTCTTAGCCCACTCACTCTACCATCCCAGGATGAAGAGTGAAGAGACAATCTAGAAACACCGATAGACTCTTACAGGGCACAGCAATGCTTTCATCATAATGTTCCTAGTGTATGTAACATCAAAAAATTTTATTTGCTTTTAAAAACATTTTCCAATATTTTCAACAATAACAGAAAATAAAATAAGGAATGAATCATGACACTTCTGTGTGTTATATTTGCTTCAATTTTAAAGATGTACTACTGTTTGTCTTCCATTTCATAAATCATTATTAAACATAATTGCCTTGATAATTGCTATAATGTATCTCAGTAGGTCAAGATAATTGATATTTCAGCATTACAGTCTCAAACTCTAACACAATAAGACACTGAATTTTCTTGTAGATTGCCAGCCGTTAAAATAGAAGAGGGATCAAGATTCTTTAAAAAAGAGTCACTTGAAATTAGCATATAATCCAAACATACCAAGGTCTTATTACTTGAATAAGTAAGTTATTTTAAGTTTATGCTTTAAAATACAGTATTATTGCTGCGGCTCATATGTATCTTGAGTGAGTAGGACTATTAATAACTTTCTTCCCTAGTATCTTGCACAATATTGTCTGGTATTATGGAAGCTAGGCCAAAGAAAGAGGACTTAGATTCAAGTAGAATTATATGAACCTTGCATTCTAAATACCTGGTGTCTTCACCAAGTGGGGCTTACCTTCAACTTCTGAGTGGCAACATAGGTGAACAACAATGGCCTACATTGTTTTGAGAGTCACTTAATCTGCCATGGACAATCACTGGAAAGGGGCTTTTGTTAAAGAACAGTACTTATGGGGAGTATGGCAAACCTTAATGGCATAACTTCCATGTGTGTGTATATTTGCGTGTGTGTGTGTGTTGTATACAACATTACGTAAATATAAACTAGTATTATTCATTGGGTGCTTATAATAAAACTAACAAAAAGCACCTTCTGTTATGTACTCTTCCTTTCACCTTTCTTTGGTCATGACCTATCTCTACTCTAGAGTAGTGAAATTTAACTTCTCAGGAATGCAGATTTCTGTTGTGTCCCCTCTTTTTTTCCTTTTGCAACAAATGAAGAGCATTTCAAATAGCCACAATGCTAAACATGCAAAGAACAACGGATCTGGGGTTCACAACCCTAATTTTACCATCTATAACATAAGCTCTCGATCTAAGATTCAGAGAAAATGAAGAAACAGGGTAGAGAGAAAACAAGAACCAGAGGACCAGCACATTTACTGCATAACAGTGGATTTATTGTATGACAGGACATTGCGCTCATGAAACTCAGCAATATGGACACTTCAACAAACCATGAACAATGACATCCTATGGCATGCAAACATGGATTAAGAACGTCAGCACTTGGAAAAGGAGATGGAGGAAATACCACGTGTTGATTGTTGAATTCTTCTGCTCAATGAATTCCTTTTCTATTCTTGTAACTCAGTTTTCAAATAAATCTCATAAATAATTTAATGCACGATACTATCATTCTGCAGACTGGTGTAGGTGAAATTTCTTCAGATTAGAGATCTTGCCCCTGTACAATGAAAACTAACCTCTAGTCATTGTACAACATGGATGATAAGCTTCTAAAATGGCTTAATACTTTAGAAAACCCAGACTTCATAAAATATGAGAGAAAATTCCATCATTACTCCAACTTTCGATACTTAGGATAAAGAAAAAGAAAGAGAAAAAGAAAACAACAACAAAAAGTAAGCCAAAATCTAAATAGAAACAAAACAACACCAACAGCAGGTCAAATCTTAATCAGCAGTGCAGTTACATCAGCAAAATTTGCTTTTCAGAAGTCCAAATTGATTGCTGCCAGAGACCATAGCACAAGCCTTGTGGAATCATAGGGCAGGGAGAGAACATCTGGGTTTTAGCCTTGCCAGTACACTAATCATCTATGGAAGTGTCCAGGGTCCATAATTTGTGAATCCAGTCTGGACTGAAACAATGAATGTAGGTTAATTATGGAAGTATGTTTCAAATAGCTGGGGTGTACATTAATTAATGTTAGTGTTGCCTGATGCAGAATGTAATTTCATATTAGTTGCCTTCTAGAGAAGTTTAGAAATTTGTGATGATGATACTCTCAGTCACTTGGTCTTATTTAAGGTCTTTTTAAAACAGAATCCAGCATATTCAAACTCTTATTTTCCAATTGCCCTCAGAACCTCATTACTGGAAAGCCAATAATTCATGGAGGTTGCATCAGCTGATAACGAGGCTTTGCTATCTCCTGTGAGCAGACCTCGAGATCTTTCGCCACACTGTCAGCTTAAGCCCTCATCCAAGGCAAGCCTCTTCCAACCTCACATTTGTTTCGATTTTAAATTCACCCTTGGGGAGTTCTGAATAAAACTCTTCATACATATGTTACATGCTTTTTATCATTTTGATTTCCTTTTGAATGATGCAGAAATTTGGAAGCATTCCTGTATCCTATATGTATTTCCAAAGTAGTGGTTTTATTTTTCAATAATGAGACATGTTTTTCTGATATTTATATTTCCCTCTTTAAATATTAATTGTAATTATACAGTTTATAATAGGAGTATTCAACTCTTTTTTTTTTCGGAGCTGGGGACCGAACCCAGGGCCTCGCACTTCCTAGGAAAGCGCTCTACCACTGAGCTAAATCCCCAACCCCGAGTATTCAACTCTTAAATACATATGAAGTAGAATATTTTTATCAAAGCCAGATATCATTTTGTGTGTTTTTATAATTTTTAAAAAAATTTCCAAAATATTATTTCCTGATCATACTCACTTCCCAGTCATTCTATGTCTTCCCATCCCCTTGTGATGCCTTGCTCCAAAAGATAAAAATATATACTAATTAAAGTGAAAATTAAAATAGTCCAAACTTGTGTTATCTATAGTGTTATCTATACTCATTGGAGCATGGTCAAATTCTCAGTGGCCTGCCCTTTAAATAAACCTGAGTATTTCCCTCCACATTCCTTAAAGAAGCCATTAGTTGTGGCAAGGTACATTTCTGCATCCTTACCAGAGACCTGGGAGGTGAGAGATGCCCAGTACTCAGAGGGAGGGACCTTAGATGAAATGCCCTAGATGGGGAGAGGGAACCTGTAGAGTTTACCTGCAGTAGAAAGACAGAGCATCAAGTGGAGGGATAGGTTGCCATTCCATAGTCAAAACCTCTGCCCCAGAATTGTTTCTGTCTAAACAAACAGGGACAAAAATGGAGAAGAGACTGAAGGAAAGCAGGTCAAGTGATCTGCTCAAATTGGCATCCAGCTCAAGGGGAGGTTCCAAGGCCTGATATTATTACTGAAGGTATACTGTGTGCTTACAGATAGGAGCCTATCATGGCTGTACTCCAAGAGGCCCAACAAGCAGCTAAAACAGTCAGATGCAGATACTTATACCCAACCAATGAACAGAACCTGGGGAGCCCTGTGATTGAATTAAGGAAAAACTGAAAGAAGCTGAGGAGGAGGGCAACGTGATAGGAAGACCAGCAATTTCAACTGATCTAGACTCCTGAGATCTCTCAGACATTGAGCCAACAACCAGGCAGCACACACAGCTGATATGAGGCCTCTGACATATATACAACAAAGGATCGCCTGATCTGGCCTCAGTGAGAGAAGATGCACTTAACCTTGAGAGACTTGAGACCCTAGGGAGTGGAGAGTTCTTGTAAGGTCATGGTGGGGGTTGGGTACATCCTCTTGGAGATAAGGGGAGGAGGTATGGGATGGGGAAGAGTCAAAGGGTGGACTGGGAGGGAGATAATGACTGGATTGTGAAAAAGGATTAAATCATCATCATCACCATCACCATTATCACCATCACCATCACCATCACCACCACCGCCGCCACTGCCGCCACCGCCGCTGCCATTATATCATCATCATCATCGTAGTCGTCGTCGTCGTCGTCATCATCATCATCATCATCACCATCATCATCATCATGAATTCTCTTTGCTTAGGCTGTTCCTTTTTTAAGAGGCTGGAGGTTGAGGTGAGGCTAGGCATTGTCACAGAAGTCTCCCATGTCCCTCTTTTAAAACTGTGTCTCTGTAGTAATCTATGTTACTACAAAAATAGCTTCCTGCTCTGTAAACTCATCAGGAACATGGTTTCTGCACTTCCACAGAGTTTCGGGTAACAACACAGACCATACACCCAGCCCCCTACTGCAGTAGTACCATGGACCCATATAAGGCCCTTGCAGACAGCCAGGACCATGGACATTATAGCCTGATGTGGCAGAGCCAGCCACTCACATCACTACAGGCCCCTGCCTCAGCATGCCCTACAGACATTAACGGATATTCAGGCAGCAGCCTGTAGACCATGGAACTCCACATTTCCTTCCTGGTAACACATGCCAAGGACATCAACAAAGACTCTAGATGCAACAGGACCTCATATACAGACTTGACCCTTGGTGGCAGCTTGTACCTAGACATGTCCATTTCTTCAGGCAGCAGCACAGGTCATTCAGATCAATATGGCTCCATTGGTAGGAAGGCCTCCAATTATCAAGATGACTTCAAGTCAGAAATATTCACATGGCCTTGGATGGCAATATGGGCCACAGACTTAAACACGAGCTCTGTATACATTAGGATCATGAAAATCAGATATGATGTTAAATCTTCATCTCAATGTATATTTTGGCTTAGATAATTTTCTATAAGATCCACTATGCTAATGTTTGGAACTCCAGTGGCATCTTTATAATTAGTACAATTCTGTAGGCGTAAATATTATGCTACTAAAATTTCATGTATCTCTCGATTGAAAATATAATTGGTTAGGTAATAATAAAATGTGTTATATTGTCTCAACAAAAAATATCTAGACCATCTTTTGTTATTTAAATCAGGCATTGTTAATGACTGTCATAAAATATCCTTCACTTTGTTTTACTCTAAAGCTGGCTGTATTTGTGTAACATTATATAGTACTTTGGAAATCATAAGGGGTCCATTTAATCGTCCATTGATTTTTTGAGAATTATTAGGTTAGTTCAGAAAAGTTGAGGATATATACATGATCAAAACACAAAATGTATCATATTTCCATATTTCTTTATTTCCATAAAGTAACAATGGATAGTCCAAAAATAAAATAATTATTTAAGAGATAAACTTTAATATTCCATAATATCAAAATCATGCAATTACAGAATTCATCTAGCAAAACTCAGTGCTGAAGATTTATTCATTGAAAATTGCTTTTCTAAGACAGTATTTGCTCTGTAGCACAGACTGGCATAAAACTCATGATCATCTAGCATTTCTTTCCATCTGTAGTACCAATAGCAGGAATGTATTACCACACTAGGCTTATTCTGTAAACACCACTGAAAGATATCAACAGGATCCAACTGATGATAAATATCTAACATTGATGGGTAAAAGACTCAGTATTATAAAGATACCTGCAGAAAATTGGCTCTGTAAATATTAATTTTTGGGTAGTTTCAGGGAGAGGACTATTGGTATCTAATCCTCCCTGATGAACTATTCACTGCTGAAAGGTTCTAAACCTAGGGGCATCATTGTCTTTAGCTGTATATCCATTGATGAACCCATGGTCACACAGGTGAACTTAATTCAATGTTGTGATTCACAAAATTAAAATAAAAACATAAATGTTGATTCACACACACATAAACATGTGGTAAATTTCTTAAGACTTCAGATCATAATGTACACTGGTACATAAAGATTTATATAAATAATAAGTAATTAACTTCTTGAAATAAATCACCATACTTATAAACTTACAAATTATTCACTGGTATATGTACTCAATATGAAATTGTCTTTCAGCAAATAGTTCTCAAAAATTAGATATTTTCATACAAAATATTTAAATTGAAAACCCACATCGTATACTATGTAAAATTAAGATTAACGACAAAAATATAATATCTATCCATATGTATATATAAATATGTCAAGAGATAGATATAGATATGTAGCAAAACTGTAAAATGTCCAAAATAAATATGGCCCTAAATAATCTTACATTTGTATTACACAATATTTCTTATATTTAACAATTAAAGTTCAACAATAGAAAGATATTTAGTAAACATTTTTTCTTTTCATAAATCCTCAAAGGAATACTATGTAGAAGCTGGGCATTGTTGTATATGACTATATTATTCCAATGTGTCATTACTCTGAATTTTAAGAAGAGAAGTAAATGAATTAGTAGAGAGCCTGAATTACTTAATTGTAAGTTATTGTCTAAAAGCATAAATAAATAATACCATTAACCATAAATAATAACCCAGAAAATGAGATAATATTTTGTAGAGCATATGTCTGATAGATGTATGTACAGTATGTAAATTCTATTATCCTAGGAATTTGGGAAAGAACTTCACCTTTTCCTTTGATTCCAAGCAGACATTGAGCACTTGAAAAGAAATCGAATCCTGTGAGTCAAAAGAAAATGCAAGTCAGAACAACACAAGACCAGGTCTCATACTTGGTTAATTATTAGCTTGCATAGATCTCTGGAATTGACCCTGAGTAACACATGTGCACACTCAAAGATTATAAAACAAAAGTAGCATTTGCAAAGTGGAAACCAAATCTGACATACACATCTGGCTAGAATCAAAATGTTTCAGGTTCTTTGCAAGTTAATTTTGTGTTTTGTCTTGTGTTTCAATCTAGAATTACTATATTATGCAGCAATTCCTCTCTGAAATGATGAAGTGTATGCTTATACAAAACTTTGTTCATAATAGGGAAAATGACAAGATAATTCTTGTGCCAATCTACTATTGAATAGATAAATGAAGACATTATGAGATATCACCAGAGAAAATATGAGGAGAGCGACAGACAAGGCAATTTATAGATAGCTCAGTGGGTTAAGAGTTGACTGGGTAATTGTATTTGTGTTAAAGACCCTAGGACTCTTGTTAAAGGCCTGGTCATAGTGTTTTTAATGCCAGTCCTAAGGAGACAGAGACAAATGGGTCCCTGTGGCTTGTTAGTCAATCAAACTAAAATCTAGGTTCAGTGAGGGAAGGTGTTTTAAAGTGGGGAGATTGAACAATATACTGACTTCTGTCTTTATAAACACTTAATGAAGACAAGTCAATGAAACACTGATTATTCTTTTTACCTAAAGATGAACAACTTATAACATTCAGAGAAGGAATTATTTAATGAGGAAAACTTGTAAAAAAAATCACAAAATACTGACTTAACCTTATGACCTCAGCTTAATTTTCATGTTATTGTTTGTCTATTGTCATGAGGCTTAATATAAACATTGTCTTCTTAAGTGTTTCCTGTTAAATCCACTGTCCACATTTATAACTATGATTCAGGCTTACCTCATTTGTCCCTAAAATACTACTTTAATGAAGCTCACTAACATTAAAATTTAGTGGACTTATTGCCCACATATGACTTCTAATTCCTTTAATATTTAAAACCAATTAGAGAAAGAGAAACCATCAATTTGAGGAGTCATGGAAGTGGTTGGAGGAAGGAAAGAGTGAGGAGTGTTGCTAAGTGTTTTGTGTATGCATATGTATAGTGTATATGTATTAGGTATATTTATAATGCATATGTATATGTATATGCATGTATAGATGTATATTTATCTGTATAAAAGAATAGAAGTGGGCAAAGTGAAGACACTTTACTTATACATTCAAGAAAGCTGAGGACAGTTTTTGGAGGCCAGTCTGGGCATCACAGTGAGACTATATCTCAAAAAATAAAAAGCAGATATATCTATGTACTTCTACAAATTATGCAATTATTTAAATATTCAGCAATATGGATTTTGACAATGATATGTATATCCACAAAATACTATAAGGAAAAGATATACACATACACACGCGAACACACATTTGTACGCGCGCTCGCGCGCGCGTGTGTGTGTGTGTGTGTGTGTGTGTGTGTGTGTGTGTGTGTGTGTGTGTGTGTGTTTAAAAAAGTCTGCAATGTAATTGGTATAGTCCTGCCACATATATGGCTGGTGAGATCATTCTCCTGGAAAGCAGAAAGGAGCATCTTGTAGAACTCCTTTGCAGCTCTTCCTCAGAGGAAAATGTGAAACTATCACAGTGTTTTCATGCCTGATCATGTTAATAGAAAGGAAGGCACAGCAGAAGATTTTAACAGTCAAAACACAGTTGAAAGGAATCTTGGTCAGGGAGTCATGACTGAGAGTAATTTTACGTCTAATTTGTTCATTGTGCCTGAAGAATGTTGGCAGAGCTGGCAATAAAAGAATATGTGACTAATGAATTTTCAAGAGACTATTTACCTAGCAGATTTTCTTTCTCATTAGAGAAATTTCAGGAGCTTAAAGACTAGATCACTCATAGGAATGCTTGCTAATTAATGATTATACAACTTCAAATACATATATAAGCTTCATCTTCACACGATAAAATGTGAGTCAGTGAATGAGCCTGTCACATTAATAATAATGACACAAGTCATCTGGATTAAGCAATTTCACACAGATATAATTTTATTTTTAAAATAGTACATGATCTCTTATGTTAGCTATTACAATCTAAATACATTTTATTACCTAATAATTCTGGAAGTGAAAGAATAAGTATTCTCTGAGAGTGGTATACATCAGACAGTAAAGAAAAAAATAAAATAATTCACATTTTCTTACTGCATGAATTAAACTTAAATATATAGGCATATTTTCAGTTTGTTACATGTGGTTTTAAAGTACAAAAGTAGCAGGGCCCATCCATGAATCACAAATATTAAAGAGGGACACAGAGTTGGAAGAGGGTCAAAGTCTGGTGATCTTTCTAATTCTCTCTTACACTTCTAGGAGCCAGGAGCTGACGGCCTCGGAAACCCAACATTTTGATGCTGTTCTCTTACTCTGTAACTCATAATATTTGTACTTCACTGAGCACTGGTTTCTTACTCTGTAATCTCTAGTTGTTTGTGCTTTAATAAGCACAGACTTCTTGCTCTGTATCTCTGTTGCTTAAGGACCTCTTGCTGTCCAAGAGAGAGGCTTGAACTATGTAACTCTTCATGAACCAGGAAGAAAAGAAGGAACATCTTTTACATAGGTGATACACACACACACACACACACACACACACACACACACACACACACACACAATTCTGCTCTGGCCTGACCACCTGTCTCTTCAGCTCCAAAAGTGTTCATGCATACTTACATACATATATGTATACCTATACACACAGATACAGAAGGATCTTGATAGTTAAGTTCAAAGCAGTGCTTTCTTTTTGTTAAATTGGATATTTTCTTTATTTACTTACAAATGTTATACCCTTTCCCTGTATCTCTTCAGTAACCTCTCATTCTGTTTCCTTTCCCCTGCTTCTATGAGGAGGCTCCCTCACTCCCCAACTCACTCCTACTTCACCACCCTGTCATTTCCCTACACTGAGGCATGGAGCTTTCACAGGCCAAGGGCCTCTCCTCCCATTAAAGTCCTACAAAGCCATCCTCTGCTATGTATGCAGCTGTAGTCATGTTTTCATCCCTGTGTACTCTTTGTTTGGTGGTTAAGTCCCTGAGAGCCCTGGGGGTCTGGTTGTTTGATATTCTTGTTCTTCCTATGAAAACCACTTTGCTCTTTCAGTCCTTTCCCTAGTTACTCCACTGGGGTGCCCATGCTCAGTCCAATGGTTGGCTGTGAGCATCTGCCTCTGTATTTGTCAGGCTCTGGCACAGTCTCACAGGAGACAGCTATATCAGGCTCCTATCAGCATCTACTTCTTAACATCAGTAATATTGTCTGGGTTTGGTGTCTGTATATGGGAGGGATTCCCACGTGGGACAGTCTCTTTTCTTCCTTCAGACAGGAGCAATTATGGGTTAAAAATTTGGAGATGAATGGGTGGCCCCAACAATTTATAAGATTGTAGGGTGATGTCATACGGGTGTAGACAGGTACAAGATAGAATGAGGTCTGTCATTGGACTAGAGGAAGGATGGGCGGGAGAAAATTTTTAGAAGGGGGAGGAGACTGGAGTGAGGCGGAGAAGCAGTGGAGAGAACATGGAAGCTGATGTTAAGATTTCTCTCTGCACATTTACAGGTTGTTATAAATACTTTTAAGAGATAGCTGTGTACAGGGCTTTGTATGTCTAGGTGGGCAATTATATCTTATCAATTGGATCAGAGGTTATTGTGTTGTGTGTTCTTTCATGTGGCGATTTATGTTCAAGACAGTGTGTGGTGTCTGGGGAAACTAGGCCACCATGGAATTGGGATGTGTATATTTCTGGCATGGTGGCAACCTGCCTTGGGAACTAGATAGATAGAGAGATTGTTGACAGGCTCA
Organism: Rattus norvegicus; assembly: GCF_021556685.1. Taxonomy (NCBI): domain Eukaryota; kingdom Metazoa; phylum Chordata; class Mammalia; order Rodentia; family Muridae; genus Rattus; species Rattus norvegicus. The sequence goes on along the minus strand of NC_141544.1, from coordinate 61,084,555 downwards.
AGAGAAGCCATCGGCAGTGTGATAGGGGATAGACCAAAGTGGGTGACATGCTTTGCTGACTGAGATGAAGATATCTACCAGATATCTTTGGACCCTACAGTGCTGGACCTGGTGCAGGCTAAAGACAACATTTGATATAATTTTACATCAACATAAGATCATTATAAATTCAAAGCACATGGCTTAACTTTATCATAGTGCACACCTGTGGCTTCATCCTTAGGTAAGACTTAAAGTGAATTTTTTTTGGGGGGGATCACAAATTTGTCTCAAGCCTCTTTCTCCTTTTAGTGTAATTATGCAAACTCATTGTATCCCTTATTATGCAGCCTATATTTACTATTCTATGAGAAATTATTTTATTCTTATTCTAAGTTTATTATATCATCCTAACAAAAAATTAAAACTATCTCTTAAAATTTTCTTTCTAAAACTATTTGAATCAAATGAAGAATTCTATAAAATGATTAATTCATTTAAACAACATTAACTCATGAAAGTTCATCTTTATGTTGAACTTCTCAATAGGGTGGGCTAATATTCAGGAATCATTAGACTATGCAATAGTGATAGGAGAAGGCATATCAGCTGCAAAAATAAATCCTAAAGTCACTCGGAGTTGTAAATCTCAGAACTCACCTATTTCAGGTCATGAAAAAATGGTGTGTCACCTCCAGGAAAGTCACCTGCTAATCTAAGCCCTCCTAGATGGCTCCTGAAAGAAAAGTTTGTGGATTTTCAGATAACGTTCTATGGAATTTAAAATAGGAGTTGCAGATATGACTCAGCAGTAAAGAACAATTACTGATCTTGCAAACGACAGGGGTTTGATTCAGAGCATCCACATGTTTAATAGACAACAACCCACCACTTCAGTTATCATTAGTATCAGGGTATGCGGTGGACTCTTCTGGTCTCTTTGGATACCATGTGGTATACATACAAGCATGTAGGCCAGCATTCACGTATATATTCCATCATATTTAATTAAAGATGTTTTATTGTATAACATTATATAATCTGTTAGATTTAATTAAATATAGCATATATATATATATATATATATATGAGGGATGAGGGTTGGGGATTTAGCTCAGCGGTAGAGCGCTTGCCTAGCAAGTGCAAGGCCCTGGGTTCGGTCCCCAGCTCCGAAAAAAAGAAAAAAACAAACAAACAAAACAAACAAACAAACAAAAAAACCACATGAAACAAAAGGCTGTACAGGAGGGTATCTAGTCACGTATGTGGGAGAACTTGATGGAGATATAATTACTCCTATTTAATGTGGTTGTTGTCCTTTACTGATGAATTTATTAGGAAAATTAGATGGAAGTAGGTGGTCTTAGTGATTGGTCATAATGTGAAATAATCACTTGTGAGCTACACATTGCTTTCTGCAAAGGGAAGTAACAGGTTACTACCAATAATTTTGAACATTTTAAAAGAATTGAGTCAGCACTACTAGCGGACATTATTAAAAATGGAACAGTGTTCCACAATTTGTATTTTAAAACAGGCCTTTATTAAAATGTAGTCAGTAGTAGGCTCTTTTTGAAAATACTAAGTAATAATTTTGGAGGGCATAATGGTTCTCTTATGTACAGATGTAATCTAAAAAGCTTTCAGTCTGGAGAAAGAATAAAACAATTCCTCATTCATTTTGCTTAGTAACAACAAGAGGGTATAACATATTTGGTTAGCTTATTATCACTGACTGGAACTCTGTCTCTGCTTGCCTATTTATAACAGCAAACTCCATTACAAAAAGAGGGATGTGATTATGTGGTACCGATTTGCTGTGGGAAATGATTTCAGAGGTCTAGGAAATAAACTCTTCTAAGCAACAGTGTTTCATTAAGAGAAAGCTTAAATATGCATCACATCATAAATGCTTATAAAAATTGCAAATGTGTGGATGTTTTGTTCATTTATACAATAAAAAATGGTACAGATTATTTTTTGATGGATAACAAATAAATTCCCCCAGGGTACTGCCGACTGTGCATTTCAGTAGCCCCTATAACTGTAAATTTATTCAAATAAATGAAAGCACACAATTTTCCTTGGAAGAGCCAATAGTATATATGTATTTATAAACTTGTCATTCCCAGCATTCAAGGGAAATCCTCCTACCAAAATTAACTAACACTCCTCTCCTCTCCCTTTCATTTCACAAAGATATGCATTCTTGGTTTTTTGTATGTTAACTCTTAAACTAAATGTCTACCAGACTGCTCCTGTGCATTATAACCTAAGACAACACCACCATGTTCGATTCCTTAGGATTTGCCATGATTGCTTTTCTTAGATCCTAGTGAATTAATCTGGGATGCCATTGTTTACATTAATGAAAATATTCAGTATACTCTGTTACTATATAAAATGATAACATTGCTGCTCCATTTTTTCATTGCAAAATCTAATGATAGACATTGGTCAGCCTTGCCTGTTCCTTTACAATCTCTGAAGCTTCATGGTACAATACTCTCTTTTTTATCTGTTACACCAGAAGTTTATAGCTTCTTGTGCTTTCTTAGTGTGTCTTGTCTATGGACCTGTAGTTATCAAAAGCCACATTTGCTCTACTCTAGAGTAATTTGCTAAATCTTTCTTTCTTTCTTTTTTGTTGGATTTTTAAATTTATTTTCATTTTAATGTTATCCCCTTTCCAGATTTCCCGTCCATAATCTCCCTCCCCCTCCCCCTCCCCCTACTTGTATGAGGGTGTTCCCTCACCAATCCACTGACCCCTTCGTGCCTCCCCGCCCTGACATTTCCTACACGGGGGGGGGGTGTCCAGTCTTGGCAGGACTAAGGGCTTCATTTCCCACTGGAGTCCAACAAGGCCATCCTCTGCTACATACGCAGCTAGAGCCGTGAGTCTGTCCATGCGTACTCTTTCGGGTAGTGGTTTAGTCCCTGGGAGCTCTGGTTGGTTGGTATTATTCTTATGGGCTTGCAGACCCTTTTAGCTCCTTCAATCCTTTAACTCCTCCAATGAACACCCCATTTTCAGTTCATTGGTGGACTGCTAGCATTCACCCTTGTATTTGTCATGCTTGGGCAGAGCCTCTCAGGAAACAACTACATCAGGCACCTGTCAGTATGCACTTCTTGGCATCAGCAATAGTGACTGGGTTTGGTGACTGTATGCGTATAGGCTGGATCCTCAGGTGGGGCAGACTATGGATGGCCTTTCCTTCAGTCTCTCCTCCAAACTTCGTCTCCGTATTTCCTTCTATGTATATTTTTGTTCCCCATTTTAAGAAGGACTGAAACATTGTTCGTCCTTCTTCTTTAGCTTCATGTGGTCTGTGGATTGTATCGTGGGTAATCCGAGCTTTTGGGCTAATATCCACTTATCAGTGAGGGCAAACTATGTGTGATTTTTTTTGTGCTCGAGTTATCTCACTCAGGCTGATATTTTCTAGTTCCTCCCATTTGCCTTTGAAATTCATGGAGTCATTGTTTTTAATAGCTGAATAGTAACTGAATGTGTAAATGTACCACATGTTCTGTGTCCATTCCTCTGTTGAAGGGCATCTGGGTTCTTTCCAGCTTCTAGCTATTATAAATAAGGCTGCTATGAACATAGTGGAACACGTGTCCTTGTTATGTGTTGGACATCTTTTGGGTGTATGCCCAGGAGAGTTACATATGGATCTTAGGGCAGTACTATATCCAGTTTTCGAGGAAATCTCTAGATCTCCAGAGTGGTTGTACCAGCTTGCAATCCCACCAAAAAAGGAAGAACATTCCTCTTTCTCCACATCATTTCCAGCACCTGTTGTGAGTTGAGTATTTTCTCTTAACCATTCTGACTGGTGTGAGGTGTAATCTCAGGTTTGTTTGACACGCATTTCTGTGATGACTAAGGATGTTGAACATTTCTTTACGTGCTTCTCATGTATTTGATACTTCTCAGCTGAGAATTGTTTGTTTAGCTCTGTTTTGTTTAAAATTTGATTATTTGATTCTCTGGAGTCTAACTTCTTGAGTTCTTTGTCTTTATTGGATATTAGCCCTCTATCAGATGTACGATTGGTAAAGATCTGTTGGTTGCTGTTTTGTCTTAATGACAGTGTCCTTTGCCTTACAGAAGCTTTGAAATTTTATGAAGACCCATTTGTCAACTCTTGATCTTAGAGCATAAGTCTTTGGTGTTTTGTTCAGGAAATTTTACCGAGTGCCAATATTTTTGAGGTTCTTCCCCACTTTTCTTCTATTAGTTTGAGTGTATCTGGTTTGATGTGGAAGTCCTTCATCCACTTGAACTTGAGCTTTGTACAGGGAAATAAAAAATGTATTGATTTGCATTCTTCCTACATGCTGACCTCCAGTTGAATCAGCACCATTTATTGAAAATGCTAACTTTTTTTTCCAATAGATGGTTTTAGCTTTTTTGTAAAAGATGAAGTGACCATAGGTGTGTGGATTCATTTCTTAATCTTCAATTCTATTCCATTGATCTACCTCCCTATCCCTGTAGCAGTTCCATAAAGTTTTTGTCACTATTGCTCTGTAATACATCTTGAGAACAGGGATTGTGATCCCCCCAGAAGTTCTTTTATTGTTGAGGAGAGTTTATGTTATCATGGGTTTTTTGTTATTCCAAATGAATTTGCAAATTTGTCTTTCTAACTCTATGAAGAATTGATTTGGAATTTTGATGGGGATTGCATTGAATCTGTAGATTGCTTTTGATAAGATGGCAATTTTTCCGATATAAATCCTGCCATCGCTTGAGGATGAGACATCTTTCTATGTTCTGAGATCTTCTTCAATTTCTTTTTTCAGAGATTTGAAGTTTTTGTCATACAGACTTTTACTTGCTTGGTTAGAGTCCCACTAAGATATTTTATATTATTAGTGACTATTTTGAAGAGTGTCGATTTCCTAATTTTATTCTCAGCCTGTTTATCCCTCGAGTAGAGGAAGGCTACTGATTTGTTTGAATTAATTTTACATCCAGCCACTTTGCTGAAATTTGATATTAGGTTTAGGAATTCTCTGGTGGAATATTTGTAGTCACTTAGATGTACTATCATATCATGTGCAAATAGTGATGTTCTGATTTCTTCCTTTCCAAAATGTATCCCTTTGACCTTTTTTCGTCGTCTGATTGCTCTGGCTATGACTTTAAGTACTATATTTAATAGTTAGGGAGAGAGTCGGCAGCCTTGTCTAGTCCCTGATTTTGGGGGGATTGCTTCTAGTTTCTTTCCATTTAGTTGGATGTTAGCAACGGGTTTGCTGTACAGTGCTTTACTCTGTTTAGGTATGGGCCTTGAACTCCTGAGCCTTCCAAGATTTTAACATGAAGGGGTGTTGAGTTTTGTCAAATGCTTTACCAGCATCTAGTGAGATGGTCATGTGATTTTTTTCTTTGAGTTTGTTTATATAGTGGATTATACTAATGAATTTCCTTATATTGAATCATCCCTGAATACCTGGGATGAAGTCTACTTGATCATGATGGATGATCGTTTTGATGTGTTCTTGGATTTGGTTTGCAAGAATCTTTTTTTTTTTATATTTTTTTTCTTTTATTAACTTGAGTATTTCTTATATACATTTCGAGTGTTATTCCCTTTCCCAGTTTCCGGACAAACATCCCCCTCCCCCCTCCCCTTTCTTATCGGTGTTCCTAAGGTTTGCAAGAATCTTATTGAGTACTTTTGTGTCGATATTTTAAGGAAAATTGATCTGAAGTTCTTTTTCTTTGTTCGGTCTTTATGTGGCTTAGGTATAAGTGTAATTGTGACTTCATAGAAGGAATTGAGTAGCGTTCCCCGTGTTTTTATTTTGTGGACTAGTTTGGACAGTATTTGTATTATGTCTTTTATGATGGTTTGATAGAATTCTATACAAAAACCATCTGGTCCTGGTCTTTGTTTGGGTTGGGAGACTTTTAATGACTGCTTCTACTTCTTTAGGAGTTATGGGACTGTTTAGATGGTTTATCTGATCCTGGTTTAACTCTGGTATCTGATATCTGGTATCTGTCTAGAAAATTGTCCATTTCATCCAGATTTTCCTGTTTTGTTGAGTATAGTCTTATCTATGAACCATTTAGACAAGATTTTAACAAAAGAAAATTTCACAAAAAGTACAGGTATCACTCATTAGCTTTAATGAAATGTTAAATTGATGTTTTTCTACAGCATGAAATATACCTATGTCAGCATCCTTTGGTCATTTTATTTTTTCTAGATTAACTTCAGAGTCTTATGCATATCAGGCAAGGACCCCTCCACTATACTAAATCTTTATTTTTGATTGTCAGTTTCTAGTAAGTATAGTCTTTATTTGTTCTCATATTCTTAATAATTAGAACATTGTCTAGGCCAACCAAAAACTCAAGACCCATTCCATGGCCAAGCATCAATCCATAACATTTTAATGATACTTTGTTATGGTTGCAGACAGGAACCTAGCTCACATGTTCTCTGAGAGGCTTTATCCAGCAACTAACTGAAGCAGATGTAGATACCCATAGGCAAATAACTGGATGGAGTTATGAGACTCTTATGGAAGAGTTGGGGGATAGAATGAAGGCTCTTAAGAGGATAGGAACCCTCAGGAAGACCACAAGGGTCAACAAACCTGCACTCCTGGGAGCTCCTAGAACCTGAGTCACTAACCAAAACACATACTTTGACTGGACTGAAGCCCACTGCACATATGAAGCAGACCTGCAGTTACATCTTCATGAGGATACCCTAAAAACTGGAGCTGGGGATGGGAGGCTGTCCCTAAAACTATAGCCTAACTGGGGAAATAATTCCCCAACAGACTGGTGCCTTGCCTGGTCTCAGTGGGAGAGGATGTACCTAATCCTGCAGGAGAAGAAGGGGGTTAGGGTTGAGAGACACTCTGAGGTGGGGGTAGAAAAGGGGCAGAGTTTCTCATATAAATAAATAAATAATTAGTTGGAGTATTGGCTAGAGTACAGAGCACATTCAGTGAACAATTGTAGAGTTACAGTTTATAAAGTATGAGTGTAATAAAATTTCTTAACACTATTGATTCTTAATCACTTTTCAAACTCTAATCTTTGTGTTTTCTTTCTATATGTTCCCATATATCTAACTTAGAAAAACTAATATATTGCCCATCAAACTCCCAAGTTATTACTAAAATACATCCAATGGAAGATTTAGATAAAACATCGAAGAAGAAAGAGAAAACTAAAATGATCACTTCACTTTACAATTGCCAGCTTAAGCTTCTTATAAAAATGAAAATTCGAGAAAATAGGTGGAAAATAATTAATTTATTTGAAATAATTATTCTATTGAGTTTCTTTTAATGTAGAATGTGAAAGACTTAAATACGATTTTCATGATCTGATTTAAAAAGCATGCATGATACTTTAATGTGAAACTTAGTGACATTGTTTATATTTTACCCTTAGTTTGAAGAACTGATAAAAAATTTGGTTAATACCAATATATAAAAATGGAAGGAGAATATCTCAAGAGCAGTACTTTTGAATAAGTACTTCTAAGGAATGAGGTTGCTTCTTAGGAATATGTCTCAAATAATATTTTATCTCTACCATGAGAATTCATTTCAAGGTGCTATGTGACTGAAAACAGAAATTTCAAGTATGGCATTGTAGATAGTGAAACCTATGCATGGGTATATGGAGAGGCAGGCTCCTGTCTGGGAATCAGACAAGTGGATCCTGGTGACTTGAATTAAGCAAAGTGACTCTACATTATGATGATTATAAACTGTGTCTTTATGTTAGCTGGTTAACTAATATCAAACATATCAGGCACACATGGTACTGATGGGACTAAGGTCCCTTGAGGAGTTTTATATTTTCATTCTAATGGCTTCGTTAAATTGGTGTATACTGAAATAATTTGAGGAAGGTGTCCACATAATAATTGTAACTTAGGTTGGCACGGTTGACTCAGTTACGTGAAGCCTAGAACCTATGTTCAACTCTTCCAACTGGCAATTATTACATCATGTGCTGGCCTTTTTGCATTTTGTGCCCTGGTCCCGCAAAAGTCTAGTCCAGTGGAGTTCGCCAGGTGGGAGGTAATTCATCTATCTTGTACTTATGAACAACACCATCAATAAAGACAATTCATGGGGTTCATTATGCAAACAAACAGCAAAAATTGTCTTTCCTACATGGAAGTAACAAAGGTCAGGCTAACAATTTAGCATGTCTCATAAAGGATCTAATACTGTTTTTAATATGCCCTTTTAGGGTATCCATTTATATCTTCATGTGTCACACGGTGGATATACCCAGGGCATGTTATCTTTATAGCACTGTATTTAGGGCAAAGTATCTCCTTTAAATATTTTTGATCTCATAAATAAAATAATAAAAAATGGACTCAGAGATAGACTCGGGGATTGTGTGAGACAAAGAGAAAACGACAATTCAAGAATAAAATAGATATTGGCATCTTCAAAAAAAGAGATCAAATAAAATAAATACAACTTAAACTGGAAATATATTCACTGAAAAGAATTATACTTGTGGTAAACTGAATACCTCTGGATTCAGCTTCTTCGAGACTATTATAAACTATGACTCTAGAATAGACAATCTGTTATCCTTGCAGGATGAAATGAGTTCTGAGGTGGTAAACAATATGCTATTCTTCAAGCCAACTAAAGAGAAATGATTTAACATTAAAATTATTTTGCCCAGCTTCACATACATCTAAGAGTTTCTCTGGGTGACCTAGAACTCAAGATTCATCTGAAATAGGCAGGCACAGCTAAAAACGTGAATTGATGCCAATTTTATTTCTCACTTCAATATAGTTTAAAGGCCTTGTAATTGGCTCATCATCAACATTTCAAACTTGTTACAATCATCCCATGGGTCATTATCATTTGTTCAAAGACCAGTGGTATTGAAATTCTAAAATAATAGTGCAAAGTCAGTCCTTGAAATGTGATTTTTTTAAAAATGTACAATTTTTTCATTATTACTTTTGAGAATTGTCTGCTTTTAAATTTTAAAATATTATCTCTACTGGGAAATTACTGACCCCCCAACCATACCACTCATCAAATAAGCCCCTAATTCATTGATTACAATTTTCTTGAAAACATGAATGGGAAATGGATGCTTATACAGGAATTATTTTCTCTGTCTTGACTAGTATCTTCTATCAATAACAAAAATTCAAAAGAATTATCAAAACTAATAAGATGTTTATGAGGACATGCACATTTAATAATAAGAATTAAATGCAAGTTGCACAGACTGGAAATAATGTTATCATCGTGCCTGAAAAATAATACAACAGAAACATCTGGGTCCCTGATGAGGCAATACGTATTAAATGATAACCAAATAGTATGGTTTGTAAGGTGGCCATTTAGTAAACGACAAAGTAGAACACTAGGGCAAAGACATTCCTAGTGCTCTGAGTATTTTCAAAATATCAGTAGTGATGACTGGTCCCATAGTCAACAGAATCTGTGGACTAAATTATGGGCCCAGAGACTCCTGACATAATGCTTTCATGAACTTAATCATTTTCAATATAGAAAACGTAAATGATCAGTCTGTACACAAATTCTGAGATTGTAGCTTCTGGATAAATGCTAGATACACAGCTATGTCTTTGAGTGAAACCCAATTTCATAAGTTTTCCTAAAGGTGAGACACGGAACCCTGTGGATATTTAACTCTTCTTACTCTGCTTTTCTGTTCAGTCCGGATTGACTCCTGCTTTTGCCTAATGCTACCTGTGTCTCTTACTCTAACAAATAAAACTTTCCATCAAACCTGCTGCTCACTTGTCATACAGTAAGTGAAACAATGTCTTGTGATAGGTTATATGCTTATATTTGATATTAGATAGCATGTCCTATAGAATCCATGCCATGGTTACCACCAATGCATGGACCCCCAGTGCAGGGGAATATGGGGGGCCAGTAAGGGGAATGTATAGGGGGAATACCCGTATAGGGGGGGAAGGGAGGAGATGGGGGTTTATGGACCCCTATAATTGGGAAGGAGAAATGTAAGTAAAGAAATATATCTAATAAAAATATTAAAAAAAAGAAAATGGTATCCTTTTATCTTATGTATCAAAAGCTTTTAGTAATATTTGGTTGTTTTCTATGATAGAAAACAGTTGGTTAAGTAAAAAATACTTCTAAACACAACAAAATATATTTATTATTTAAATTCTTAACAAAGGGGCAATGAAATCAATTTGTCAGTATTTAAGATCTTAGAGAGCTTTGTGTATCCATCCTTTTGTGGGTTAAATGATGAGGCTGAGACATTGGGATAAAAGTACAAGCACATCATTATACTTCACAGCCCATCTTTTATTCTTAGCTATAATCCATTCTAGTTAGCTCTTTAATGTGTAGTGTTTCATGTGTAGAAATATGGCCATGTATGCTGCCTAGGTTGTTACTAGAGCCTACACCTTAATCCCACACCTTCTGGTAGTTTTATTAATTTGTTCTCTTATATATTATATCCTGACCTGACCATAGCCTCACTTTCCTCCACTCTTCTAAGTCCTATCCCTTTCTGCCCTCCCCATATACCTCTCTTTTCCCCAGACAAAGAGCGGTCCTCTCAGGAAAATCAACCAAATTCTGTTTATCAAGTTGCAATAAAACTAGGCACCTCGTTACACACCAGGGCTGGGCTAGGAAATAAAGTACGTGGGCAAAGGTCCCAAAAACAGACAAAAGAATCAGACACAGCCTCTATTCCCTCTGTTAGGAATCAAACAAAAACACCAACCTACCCAACTGTAATACATGTGTTACAGTTCTAAGCTAGACACATACAGATTTCCTCACAGTAAAGTTCAATCTCAGTGATCCCCTGAGTCCAGGTTTCTTAATACTGTTAGGTTTCTTTTGATGTCAATGACCCTTATCTCTCCTATAATACTTCCTCCCCTATATGAGGTGCAATCTCAGGGTCATTTTGATTTGCATTTCCCTGATGACTAAAAATGTTGAACATTTTTTTAGGTGCTTCTTGGACATTCGTGAATGATATGTTGAGAATTCTCTGTGAGATGATGAATTTCTTGTGTTTTCTCTAGTATTATACCTTTCTTGTGTTAGAGTTTTCCTCCTAGTATACTCTGTAGGTCTGGATCAGAAGAAAGATATTGTTTAAAGTTGTTTTTGCCATGCGATATCTTGGTTTCTCCATTTACGATGATTGAGAGTTTTGCTCAGTATTGTAGACAAGGCTGGCATCTGTAGTCTCTTAGACTGTGCAAGACATCTGTTCAGGATCTTTTGGCTTTTTAGATTCTTTTGAGAAGTCAGGTGTAGTTCTGATAGGTCTGCCTATATAAGCTACTTGGTCTTTTTCTTTGAAGAATGTAAAGTGTTTTTCTTTATTCTGTACATTTAGAGTTTTAATTAACATGTGGTGGGAGGATTTTTTTTTTTTTGGTTCAATCTATTTGGTTTTCAGTAGGCTTCTTGTATATTTATGGCCGTCACTCATTTTAGGTTAGAGAAGTTTTCTTCTATGATTTTTTAGAACATGAACAGGGAATCTCCACCCTTTTCTATTCCTATTATTCTTACATTTGGTCTTTCCACTGTATCCCAAATTTCCCTGAATGATTTGGGTTAGGAACATTTTACAGTTTACACTTTCTTTCTTTTCTTTTTCTTTTCTTTTTTTTTTTTTTTTTTTTTTTTTTGTAGCTGGGGACCGAACCCAGGGCCTTGTGCTTGCTAGGCAAGCGCTCTACCACTGAGCTAAATCCCCAACCCCTAGTTTACACTTTCTTTGAGTGGTATATCAGTGGCTTCTAAGGCATTTTCTATGCCTGAGATTGTCTCTGCCATCACTTATATTCTGTGGGTGATGCTTGCATCTGCAGCTCCTCTTCTCTTTCCTAGGTTTTCCATTTCCAGATTTGTTTCTGTTTGTGATTCTTTATTGTTCATTTTTCATTTTTAGGTCTTGGACCATTTTGTTCAATCCTTTCGCAGATTAAATTTTCCTAATTTTTTAGGGGATATATTGTTTTTTCAAAACTTGTAGCTATTTGGCTATGTTTTCTTGATTTATTTTATGGGACTTATTTATATCCTCTTTAGAAACCTCTATCATCTTCATGAGATGAGATTTTAGGTTAGAATCTTGTTCTTCAGGTGTGTTATGATATCTAGGGCTTGTCATGATAAGAGAAATTGTTTCTGATGATGTTAAATAACAGCGGCTTCTTTTGATTTTGTTCCTGTGCTTGCCTTTAGGCATCTGGTTACCCCTAGTGTAAACAGCCCTAGGTGTCTTGGTTTGGTGCAGTCCTCCTTGTAGGGAGTTGGAGCTGGGTGATCTGGGTTAGGCTAGGCTTTCTAGGAGTCAGGCAGTGATTTTGCTGCATTGAGCAGTCCTCCAATGTCACTGGTTAGGGCAGCCTTCCTGGGAGACAAACAGGGCAGTGGTTTGGGGAACAGACATGTTTGCTTGTTTTCATTATATAAGAAAATAGTGAACACAAAGAATGCAATCTATGAAATAAAAAATACTATAGTAAATATAGATGTGCTGGGATGCTGGTGGACATGCAAATGTAAGAATGCTCTTTTTTAACAGGAGAATAATAGTCTATTCTTCTGTTTTGGGGCATTTAGGTTGTTTCCATTTTCTGGCTATTATGAATAAACCTATGAACATAGTTAAGCAAGTATCCTTGTCGTATGAGAGAGTCTTCTTTGGGTATATGCCAAGGAGTGGTATAGTTTGGTGTTGAGGTAGACTAATTTCCAATTTTCTGAGAAGCAACCATATGGAATTGCAAAGTGACTGTGTAAGGTTGCACTAGCACCAACAATGCAGGAGTGTTCCATTAGCTCTATTCTAGCCAAAAGGAGATGTTCCCAGCTCATGTTTTTGATCCTAGTCATTACAATAGTGTTAAGCTGGAATCTCAGAGTCATTTTTATTTCATTTTTTGGATTGCTAAGGATATCGAACAATTCTTCATATGAGTTTTCAGCCATTTGAGATTCCTATGTGAGAATTGTCTGTTTAGATCTGTACCCCATTTTTAATAGTTTAGTGTTTATTAGTGTCTAACTTCTTGAGTTCTTTATATATTTTGGAAATTGATACTCTATCAGATGTAAAACTTTTCCCATTCTTTAGACTGCTGTTCTGTACTGTTGATGATGACTCTTGCCTTCCAGAAGCTTTTTCAGTTTCATGAGATCACATGTAATAATTGTTGATCTTAGTGCCTAGGTCTTTGGTTTTCTCTTCAGGAACTTGTCTCCTGTGCCAATGTCTTCAAGTCTATTTCCCATTTTGTCTTCTACCAGATTCAGAGTATCTGGTTTGATATTGAGATGTTTGATCTGTTGGACTTGAGCTTGGTTCAGCATAGTAGGTATGGATATATGTGCATTTTTGTACATGCCTATGTCCATTTAGGACAACACATTTGTTGAAGAATGTTTCTGTTTTCCATTATATGCACTGTATATATCTTTTTGTTGTTGTTAATCTTGTATTCAACCACTTCCTTGAAGGTGTTTATCAGCTGTAGGAAGATACTGGTAGAATTATTATACATTATCACATCATTTACAAATAATACTTTAAGTTCATCCTTTCCAATTTCTATCCTCTGGGTCTCCTTTAGTTGTCATATTGCTGAAGCTCTCATGATGTATTGAATAGATATGGAAACAGTTGTCAGCCTTGGCCTGTTCCTGATTTTAGTGGAATTGCTTTAACTTTCCATTTAATTTGATGATTTTTATTTTGTAGCTATAAATTGCTTTTATTTTGCTTAGGTTTTTTCCTTGTACCCTTGATCTCTCCACGACTTTTATTGGGAAGGAATGTTGGATTTTGTCAAAGATTTTTTTCAGTATATAATGATATGTTCATGTGCCTTCTTTTTATATTGATTTGTTTACATGGTGGAATATATTTACAGATTTTCATAAGTTGAACCATCCTTGCATTTCTGGGATGAGGACTATTTGACCATGGTTGATAATCGTTTAAATGTATCTTGGATTTGGTTTGGCAGTATTTTATTGTGCATTTTTCATCAATATAAATGAGGAAAATTGATCTGTAAATTCTATCTTAGGTCGATGTGATCTGGCTGTAATACAGACACAGCCTTAGTATGTAACTTTAATCTCTCTGGCTGGAATACAGACACTCCTTTGGTATACATTTTTAATCACAACAATTTCTTCTGATTGAAGGGCAGGCAAAATGACAAGTCAGATAAAAATTTCACAGAATTCATTTGAGATAAGACATGCAAACTTCCTAATGAAGAGTAAAGGAAAGAGAAGTCACTTAAGAGAGGAGCACAGAAGGCCAGGAGCAGTTTGATCTGGTAAGTTTTACAGAGACAGGTTGCAGGTGAAGATAAACTGATACAAAGAATGAAAATGAGACATACATTTAGAATAGATTGCCAGAGGCCAAGCAGAGCAATTCAGTAAAGAGAAAAGTCAGTTTGAATCAGTAAGGTTGAAGAGGCGTTCTGGCCAGAAGAGCTGAGTTGAACTAGACAGCCAAAGTTCGGAAAGAGCTAGAAAGAGCAACAGTCCTCTGAAATGACAATTGCAACTGCAATTAAAAGGTTACTTTTACAAATTTTGATGTGATTTGGATATCAGTATGACTTGGTCTCATAAAATGATTTGACAATGTTCTTTCTGTTTCTCTTTTGTAGAATAATTTGAGGCATGTTGGTATTAGCTCTTTTAAAAAAATCTGGTAGAATTCTCTTCTAAATCTATCTGGCTCAGTTTTACTTTCCTTCGTTTTTATTTTGTTGAGAGGCTTTTAATGACAGCTTCTTTGTCCTTAGGTATAATGAGCCTATTTAAATTGTGAATCTGATATTGATTTAATTTTGGTATGTGTTGTCTAACAGAAAAATTTCCATTTCTTCTAAATTTTCCAATATTGTGGAGTACAGGTTTGGAAGTGTGACCTAATTATTCTTTTGAATTCTCTGGAGTCTGCTGTCATGTTACTCATTTGGTTACCTATTTTGGATATTCTCTGTCTGATTTTTAGTTAGTTTTTATATGAATTTGTTTATCTTGTGTATTTTCTCAAAAAAACCCTTTGTTTCTTTGATTATTTGTATTCTCTCTCTCTCTCTCTCTCTCTCTCTCTCCTATTTTTTTCTTTAGCACTGCGTTTGATAATTTTCTTTAATCTCCACATTACATTTTAAGTATTAGATCTCTAATTTCTTTAGAGCTATGGATTTTCCTCTTAGCACATCTTTCATTATGTTTCATAAATTTGAGTACTATATGTCTTCACTTTCATTGACTTTTAGGTAATCTCTAGATTCTTCCTTAGTTTCTGCCTTAAGCCAGTAGTCATTCAGTAGGTAGTATATTGTTTCTGTTTTGGAAATCCAGTTATAATCTGTGGTCTGTGGGATATAGGTGGTTATTTCAATAATCTTTATCTGGTGAGACTTGCTTTGACTGACCATATAGGTCATTTTAGAGAAAGTTCCATGAAGTCCTGAAAAGAAGATATAGTCTTTTGTGTTTAGGTAAAATATTTTGTAGATATGTTAGATCCATTTGAGTTATAATGTCTTTTAAACCCATTATTCTCTGTTTAGTTTTAGTTTTACTTTAGATGACCTGTCCACTGTTGTGAGTGGAATGGTATGCTATGTTCTCCTACTATTATTATATAGAGTTTGATGTATAATTTAAGCTTCAGAAACATTTAATTTACATATGTGGGTTCCATTTCATTTTTCAGAATTGAGATATCATCTTGATGAATTTTTCCTTTGATCATTATGAAGTGTTCTTCTCTATCTATTGATTAATTTTCATTAGAAGTATATTTTATTTGATATTAGAATGGCTATACCAGTTTCCTCCTTGGGTCCATTTGTTCAAAAATTACTTTTCCAGTCTTTAAATCTGAGGCAATATCTATTTTGATATTGAAGTATATTTCCTGTATGTATTTGCCTGATTTATCCCATTTTTATATCCATTCTTTTAGCCTGTGCCTTTTTTTGGGGGGAGGGAAGGTTTGAATCCTTTGATATAGAGTGATATCAATGATCAATGATTATTAATTCAGGTTATTTTGTTATTGTTGTTGATGGTGGTGGTGCTGTCTGTGTGTTTGTGTGTGTGTGTTTGTGTGTGCGTGCAAGATGGAAAGAGAGTCCTTTCCTTTGTTTCTGCTATGAAACTACTTATTGCCTGTATTTCTGTGGAGGTAGTTCATCTACTTGGGTTGCAATTTTTCTTCTCTTATGTTCTGTGGAGCTGGACTTGTGGAGAGATGCTGTTTAAATTTGGCTTTGCATCGCTTCTCGGCCTTTTGGCTAAGATCAAGTGAAAATTTGGCTTTGCCACAAAATATATTGTTTTTTCCTATGATGACCGAAAATGTTGCTGGATACAATACTCTGAGCTGGAATCTGTGGTCTCTTTGAGTCTGTAGAACATTGGTCCAGGCATTTCTGGCTTTTAGATTTCCACTGAAACTTCACATGCAATTCTAATAAATCTGATTTTTATGTTACTTATTCCTTTTTTTCTTGTAGCTTTTAGTTTTCTTTCTCTGATCTTAATATTTAGTGTTTGGAAAAATATGTGGCAAGTAGACGTCTTTCCTTGTCCCGTCTATTTGGTGTTCTATAAGCTTCTTATACATTAATCGGTATCTCCTTCTTTAGATTAGGACATTTTTCTTCTATTATATGGTTCAAAATACTCTCTCAGTCTCTTGGCTAGGAAGCTTCTTCTTCTAATCCTATTATTATTAGTTTTTATGTTTCCATAGGTCCCAAATTTCCAGACTGTTTTGTGGCAGGAAATTCTTAAATATATCTGGACTTCTCCTAGTCTGCCTTGTCTCTGGAAGAATAGAGAGTCTAAGGCCTACTTTTAGGCTTATACAAGGCAACTAAAAGTGCTCAGACTACAAGTTATGGTGGGGGGGACGACTCAGGAATTGTGAGATAGTTAGAGAATTTGATAGATGGGAAACCTACCTGAACTTCTCCCCATCTGCATAATCTTTGTAAGCGTTGGGAGTCCTTTCCTTTTTGGAGCCTATGCCTTTCAGTGAACAAGCTGGAATCTGGTAGAGCAGCGAGTCTCCACCCCAGGTAAGACCTGGAATATGGCAACTAGTAAGGTGATTGCATGGGAATATGATGAGCGGCAGTTAGGAAAGTAGAATAGTATAGAAAGCTATCAGCCTACCTAGATTTCTTCCATTCTTCATCTATGGTAGAGCAGGGGTTCCCTGCCTTCTTTAGAGTCTGGGGCACAGCGAATAGGACGGCATGAGACTGGTGATAGAATGAGAACATGGGAAAGTTTAGAGGACAAGCAGTTCACTGGAGTTTCTCCATATATTCAAGGGTCTCTAGTAGAGTTCATAATCTCTGTCTCAACTTGGTATCTGAAAATGCAGAAAGTCTCCACTTGAGTACTTTGATTGTTTACTTGGTGGTTGGGGGACTATATCATGAGCAATGTCTAAAAATATGAAATCATGAAGAGTTTGGAGGACTGATAGCCTACCTGAACTTCTCTCAGCCTTGGTCTCTGGTAGAGATGTAGTCTCTTTGCTTGTTGGAAACAGTAGCATAGCAAGTAGGACACTGGACTGAGAATACGGTAGAAAAATAATGAGAGAATTTGTAAGTTTGAGGAGGAGGGAATCCTACAGGGACTTCACCAATTATTCTGAGGTTTGTAGTAGAGCACGTAATCTCTGCCCCAGCCTAGTCTTTGGTATATCTATGTGACTGTTCAGTTGGGAGCCAAGGTATGAATGATGGGAAACTGGGGATAGTGTGGTTAGTAGCTGAGAATAGGCAAGTTGGGCAGATGGGCAGTATACCTGGACTTCTACAAGTCTGTTTGTTCTATGTAGAGGACAAGTAGGAGAGATAGAGACTGAGGATAAAATAGGGGTGATGCTGTGATGATACAGAAAGAGTGTGGAAAGTACAAGGAGGCAGCCTATGTGGACTTCACCCAGTTTATGGGGTCTGTAGTTAACACTACATTCTTTAATATGTGGAACAGCTTTTCAAAATAGACCATATTATTGTGTCTTTCATATGAAATACGTGCCTTTCCTCTTCAGATAAACTCAGTGCATTGCCCAATTGTCAGCACAAATAGCCTGTAGCCAGAGACCAGGATTTTCCCACTATACAAATATCTTTTTCTGTTGGAGACTGATTTCTATCTATTTCAAACTGAGGTGGAAGTGCAGGAAGTTGGATTTCCTTTCCTGGACACATCTGTTTTCTAAACCTTTTCAAACAAGGTTGTCACATTTCTTCAATTTTAAGACCATAGAGACTTGGGTGACCAAAAAAGAAATAAGTGGTCACTACATGGTGAGCAATATGTGATTCAATAAACAACTGTAGGAGACAGTGAAGTGTTGTAAATATACATGCCACTTATCTAGCAGTCAGTGTTATAGCAGATAGATGCTGTTCAATCAAGTCTACTCAGTCCTATTTTTGAGTCTAGTTTATACTAAGAGAAAAAGTATTGGTCAGTGACTGCAATTCTTCTGGGCCCTTTATACTGCCAAAAATAACTTTCTTGAAGAGGTATATGTAGTTCCAAATCCCATTCAGAACCTAAATCAGAACTTATAATTTTATTCATTTTAGAGAACTTAACACTTATGCTGATGATATGAGCATGTGTTGAGACAATTGTCTGAAGAGTGCTGATATTCTGTACCCAGATTATCAACAATTTTCCATTTCAAAGGTTTCCTGCTGAGAATTTTCCAGAGTCACCATTTTAAAATAGTTGATCTGTCCATGAACATGATAATCAATAAATTTCACCAATAAATTAGTAGTCCCACAAAATTTGTACAGTCTTTACTAAATGATGGACATGGATGTATTTTATCTTACACAATTTTGGACTCAAATTCATTTTATCTGACCAGATTAGTCCTTACACATTTATAGCCCTGAGTCTTCTTAAAGAGCCATTCTCTTATTCAGTGCATGCACAGACTTGCTACTGTGTCTAATAAGAGAATAATCTTCAGTAGTTAGTACAATGTATCAATATATGCAAACTTGACAATATTAGTATGGAACAAGATAGAGTAGGGTCCTGACTCACTGTTCTGGGAAAGATGAAATGACAACCCTACCATAATTATGAAGAAGTATCTGCAGATCCTATGTGCATTATCTTCCCTTCAAGTATAAGCGAAAGAGCTCTAAGAGTCAATGCTGAGAAAAAAACATTAATAATCCATAAAAAGATGGTCAGAGTAAAGGGAGGTTACATATTTTTCTAGTATCTGAGTAGTATTATTAGTCACAGTATGAATATAAAGCATTGCTTTATATATAAGGCCCTTTATTGTCAACACTAACTCTCCAGGTTCCATTCAGCTTTTGTAACTAGAAAAATATTTTCCTATGGTAGCCACAATAAGGAGATTATAAAGCTGTAGTGTGCTCTAATGATTTCTCCTATGCTTACATGTCTGTCCTGAAGCATATACTTTTGTACTTCCAACTTTACAGGGGTAAAGAAAATAAAAATACACTTAGGTACTGCTTCCACTACCTAAACTTTGAATCAATATTCTCTCACAAAGGTTATATATTATGTTTCTTAATATAATATTTCTCCTCAATGTATGATTAAAAACTGGTGATATTCATGAGAAAATGTAGTTTTGGAGGTTGTACAAGTTTCTAGGAACAATAATATTTGTTTTACATACTGGTCTTACACATTTGTCACTAATTTCCTTGGGACTAGAACATATTTTGAATTTCCATGGGTTACTTTGCTATGTTTGTCTGCACCTAACAAATTGATGATCTCCTTGCTCTCAGTAGAACCATAAATGCTAAGTTCCATATGGGATTTTCATTGACCCTGTGGTTTTCTCTCTGGGAAAAGCGTTGCCCTGTCTTTAATCATGGGAATCTTAGTAAAAGTGGGTAATGTCAGAACATGGAAACATGAACATGAGTTCCACCTCATCCTCGAGAGGAATACAGTGGAAAGTTGTAGACTTTAGTTCCTTCCATAAGCAGAATGAATTTATGGTAGGTAGCTTACCTCCTTTTTCCCTGAGGATGAAATCATGAGACAGTTATTATTCAGTTATATTGATAATTATCTAATTTCTACTTAATTTCCTTTTTCATGGTCAATGTCTCCGCAAACTAAACAAAATAAATATGTTGCAAAGCACAAACTAACCACGTAATATTCATTTCTTCAGATACCTGGCCATTTCACAGATTATTCTGAGGAAAAAACAATCCAGCTTCCACATGAAGAAATGTCTGAATTCTCCAAATGTATTGGATGCCTCTTACACAAAAACTAAGATTGAGCAGAATGAATCTCTTTAAAAAGCTTATATACAAAACTGTGTGTGGTCAGGGAGGTCAGCCAGTTTAGAGTCTTGACTTGATAAGATGTGAATGCTTAGCAAAAGTGCCTTCACCTAGGCCAGTGTGAGCCAGGCCTACATTAAAGTACTATAGAATATCAGTCCCAACTCTGACACTGATGTACCAAAATCTACACATACACACTAATTCTCTTAGCACCTAGATGGAATTTCAAAATTGACAAACACATTATGACAGCCCTTGATACTCTCTACTCTATAGCTTCAAAGTGAAAACAATGTATCTACCAAGAATTTTTTCTGCTACAAATTACTAGTCTGCACACTTGTTTAGAGTTCTGAATCATTTAAATAAACTTGATCATTAGCAAAAGAAAATTTTCAGATGCCCTCCTATTTTGAGATTTGGGAATAGATTTGTAGGTAGAATATAATAAAGTAATTGCAATTCATCTTTTCATCTAATAAAACACTGGACATTGTAGCTCATTGCAAGACATGATTTAGGTTGAATGCTATTGACTGAACTCTAGAATTACAAAAATATTATAAACTCTGTTAAACAATGTAAATTATGTGTGAGGAAGGATTGAAATAAAGGTTTCATATTTTTCCCTGCTAATTCTCAAGTAGTGTTCAGTATTTTATGAGATGAAATTTATGAAAAAGGCATTTTAACTCTAAAATTATAATATCCACAAATATAAGTGAATAAAATATTTGATTTACAAATGATAATATACTGCTAATGAACCTATTATCAAATGTCATGTTCAATGATAAATAATTACGTTAAAACAATATTACCTACTTTAATTCCTTATTGAGATTAAATTTATATGTAATGAAAATAGAATGTTAGATTTTTTTCCATTTAAAGGCAATTATGATAATTAGCACTAAGTGTCAACTTGAAATGCTATAGAAATCCCTGGTTGTCTGTGAGAAATATCCTTGATGAAGTTAATTCTTGTGGGAGAGATATCTTAATTGTGGACATTCCATGACGATGGATCTTGGACTGCACAATATGAAGAAAGTGAATAGAGAAAATTATGTTCGCTTCTCTCTGCTTCATAAGTGCTGATGTAGTGTGACAAGCTACTGCTTTTCTCATTTCTGCCTGTCATTAACTGAATCTGTAAGCAAAAAGAATCCTTTTTCTCTTGAGTTGCTTTGGTCGCAATATTTTTTATAGCAACAGGACAAATTATGCAAGACACAAATGAGTTACCTTTGCTTTTGATGAAACTCATCTATATTTTTAAGTACACTAGAATACTAGCTTTAGTTAGAATATTTAAGGCAACATTTTCTCATTCAAAAGTGTTATATACATATACAGCCACCAAACTAGATAAGATGGATGAAGCAAAGAAGTGCAGGCCGACAGGAGCCGGATGTAGATCTCTCCCAAGAGTGACAGCCAGAATACAGCAAATACAGAGGCGAATGCCAGCAGCAAACCACTGAACTGAGAACGGGACCCCCGTTGAAGGAATCAGAGAAAGGACTGGAAGAGCTTGAAGGGGCTCGAGACCCCATATGAACAACAATGCCAACTAACCAGAGCCTCCAGGGACTAAGCCACTACCCAAAGTGACTACCCAAAATGGACTGACCTGGGCTCCAACCTCATAGGTAGCAATGAATAGCCTAGTAAGAGCACTAGTGGAAGGGGAAGGCCTTGGTCCCCCAGTGAACGTGATTATTGGGGGGAGGGTGGTAATGGAGGAGGATGGGGAGGGGAAGCACATACAGAAGGGGAATGGAGGGGTTAGGGGGATGTTGGCCTGGAAACCAAACCTGGAAAGGGAATAACAATCGAAATGTAAATAAGAAATACTCAAGTTAATAAAGATTTAAAAAAGTGTTATATAAATACTACCATTGTATGTGGCATTTACTAAAATTTTATTACTCTGATTTTACTGGAGTAGTGTGATGTACAACGTCTTGCACTCCACGTTTTGCTCCCTGTTTAGGGTTTTCTCAATAGAGGATTTGCCACGTTGATTTTCATCCTGGGATTAGGCGAGACCAAAACAAATGAGCTTATGGCAAAATAAAGCTTTTCACTCACTGAGGGGGAACAGAAGGAAGGAAGACATGACGCCTATCCAATTCGGTTATTCTGTAGAACATGTACTCCTGGACTAGCTCACTGCCCACTGGATGCTGGCTCCTAAATTTCCAAATCACAGCACATAGTTTAACAAATAAATAATCTATCTAGTAAATTGCTTTAGAAACTAATAGTATTCCAAGACGCAAAGAAAGTATCTCTGCCACATAGCCACAGTAAGATTAATAGAAACCTACAAAACCGTGCGTCATGACAAGGTTCTGAAAAGAGGTCTGATGTTTACATAGAGAATACAATTGACTCTTCATTACTAAGGTGGAAGAGAGGATTAAACAAACATACCAATCCCAACCTTGGTGCTTCTCAAAATATTTCTACGAGCCCAACACCACCAGAGACAGATTTCATTAATATAATCCAAGCAGGCTGCCTATCAGTACAAGAGTATGAAATCGTAGAGGTTATCAAATGACTAAGTTAACACACGCAGTGGACACAACACAGCCTCATGTAATATTTGTTAAACAGAATGGTAAGAGCTAGGCCACAATCTGACCTCACCGAAGCTGAATTCAGAAAGAGATTTAACCAGTCCCCTTTAGTGAGTCAGGAGAACAAGGCCCAGCACACCACAACTTCAATTCAGACTTGATGATTTTAAGGTGGCAGTTGATTCCAGGTTCCTTCTTTAAAGGAAAAAATATATTCGGTCAATATCTACAAAAATTATTTGAGAGTCAAATGGTATTTCTGGAGATTTTTTGAAGTAGGTATCAGAGTCATATTTTATTGCTGTTGCCTGAAAGCAACTGTTTTATGGCTGGGGGTCTTTATACACATGTGTACGCGTGGGCACACACACAAACACACACACACACACGCACACGCACACGCACGCACACACACACACACACACACACACACACACACGCATGCATACACACACACTCTTTTCTTTTTTTTTTTTTGAGGAATATGTATTTATTTTCCCAAATGGTATTTGATTATTTCCTGTTTTATTTACAATCTAGCATTGGCCTTCCTCCCACAATTCCTCATTCCATTCCTCTTCCCCAACCCCATTTCTGAGAGGATCCTCCCACTTCCTCAGGCTTCCCCACTCCCTAGGGCCTCAAGTCTCTAGAGGATTTGGCACATCTTTAACAAATGAGGCCAGACCAGGAAGTCCTCGGCTATGTATGGGTTGGTGGCCTCCACTCAGCTCCTGTATGCTGACCGGTTGGTGGGTCAGTGTCTGCGAGCTGCCAGAGGTCTGGTTCTGCTGAGATCGCTGCTTTTCATATTGGGTTGCCCTCTTCTTCGGCATCTTCCATCCTTCCCCTAGTTCAAGCATAGGGGTGCCCAACTTCACTCCAGTTGTTGGGTGCAATATCTGCGTCTTTAGCTGCTGGTAGGATGTCTCACGGGACAACCATGCTAGGCTTCTGTCTGTAAACATTTCATAGCCTTAGTAATATCGTCAGATTCTGTGTATCCCTATGAGGCAGATCACCATTTGTGCCAGTCACGTGACCTCCGTTCCCTAAGTCTCTTCTCCATTTTTTCTCCTGTAGTTCTTTTTACACAGGAACAATTCCGGATCAGAAATTTGACTGCGGGTTGGTAATATCAACCTTCCTCTTGAGGCCCTGCCTTTCTACTGGAGGTGGACTCTACAGTTTCCCTCTCCCCACTGTAGGGCATTTCATCTTAGGTCCCTTCCATTGAGTCCTAAGAGTCTCTCACTTTTGTAGAGGGTCTCCCCACCTCCCATTGTCTGAGACTGCATACAAACAAACTACGATATTCTAAAAGGAAGATTACTTTTTAATTTTACTAAATTTTTCTGGACTGATAAATTTTTCAAATTGATTTAAACAAAATTTATAAAATATGGGTAAATAGTAGGAACATAATCTTTAAATTAATTAATAATGTGTGCAGCAATTTTTGAAATGCTAATAACAATCATGTAAAGAAAATACTGAATATGATACATATAAAATACATGGGCCTTTTTCTCAGAATAAAGATATCACATTTATTTAATAAACTGTACTATTTGGGATTTATATTAAAAACTAGCTATCTGTGTACGCTCAATTTCTACTCCACAAAATTATCAAAATCATAGTCTTTACATGAAATTGGATCATGATAGCAAACTAAGGTCGAACTAGACATAAGCATGTACATCTCAAGCAATAACTAACATTTATTATTAACCATTGTTATATGAGGGATAACCAAAGTTCAGGGTATTTAAAATTCTTGAGTTGAGAATTTTTTATGTCAATTCATAGATTAATGACATATTATAAGGAGGTATTAATTCTTAATGATCAAGAGCCTTAGAGCATTG
The DNA here is from genome assembly GCF_021556685.1 of Rattus norvegicus. Classification (NCBI taxonomy): domain Eukaryota; kingdom Metazoa; phylum Chordata; class Mammalia; order Rodentia; family Muridae; genus Rattus; species Rattus norvegicus. The sequence goes on along the minus strand of NC_141544.1, from coordinate 61,059,709 downwards.
CTTTCCTTCCCTTGATAATTATCTTTTAAAAAGTAGCCATTGTTAAGTAGCAAATACAACCATTTATATTTTAAGCTATTATTAAAAAAATCTGGCTGATGATTAGAGGACATTAATGAAAATTATGTCTATGAATCTTTTGAGCATCCTTATCTCTCAGGGCCTAATGCCAAGCTATTAATTGTGTGCTTCACTCACATGATCTTAATATTCAAACTACTCCCTTCATCTCCTGACTAGACTCCAATATGTTATAACGAAGCCTGTGTATTAATAATCTCACACTGACATCATTGTATGATTGTTAAGAATACATGCTGAGAAATTAATTTGATATTAGCAATGACAACATAATTATGCTTCTCTTCCCATTTAATCAATGTATCGCCCAATCTATAATTTATAAAATGCTCTTAATTCCACTTTGTTTTCTTACTTGCCTCATATTGTATTATTTTGTACTAATTGTCTATTATTCATTTCAAGTCACCACCAAAAAAATCATCTATTCAACATGGTATCACCTGAAAAATAATCCACCTAAAGTTTCATAATGACAAAATATATTATCCTATAATTCCATAATCCTGTTTGTTCTCACTCAGTGATATTGTTCACATATAGAAACTTATCATCTATTACTGAAACATTTCAACAGTTAAAAGAATAATATATGTTGAATTAGGTTTATAAAAGATTATTTGCTTTTGCTATAAATTAGCATATGAAATTTACTGTAGAAAATATATTGGACCATTTCTGTAAAATACAGAAAACAAAAAAATACAATGTTTTAATTGGCGTATCTCAAGGTTGATTAAACAACTATATAAATTTAAGATTTCTAATCAGCTACTTAATAGTATTTGTGATATTTTATATAAATGATATCTGGTTTTAAAAAATCTAGTCTATGATTTTTCCCTATGACTTTAAGTAAATCTAATATTATTGATAACTAGAGAGAAAATTTAGTTTAACGAATGATATTTTTCTTTACTGTTGCTGTGATAAAATGTCACAACCAATAAAACAACTTAGAAGAGAAGGTTCTATTTTTGATTGTAATTATAGAGTGATTGAGTCTATCATAGCAGGGAGACAGGACTACAGGCAGTTGTGACAGCAGCAGGAAGAAGAAACCTGGCAGATTACACTTCATTCACACACAGGTAGTAAAGAAAGAGCATAAAGAGGTGCTAGGTCATAAAACCTCATATAAACATAGGTTATATGGCCTCATGGTGACATACTTCCACAAACCAACCTTTACTTCCTAAAGGTTCAAAAAACCTCCCCAAATAGCACCATAAATTATGGACCAAGCGTTTGTATAAGTTAGCATTCAGAGGCCATTTCTCATTCAAAATATCACGTTGAATTTAAGTTCTACAACCCAACATGGAAAGTTAATATCAAACTGTATGTATAATGTAGGAAAACATCAGGTGCCAAGGTAAGCTTGTGAGGTACCACTGAATACAGAGTCTTCTGTGATGACAAATAAACATAATTAAATATATTTCTTGGCCTTAAAACATAAATTACCTATAAGAATGCTAGTGTATATGAAAAAATATGTCTGGTGTCATAAGATTACTTAGATTCATCTCCTCTAAAATTACCTTTGTCTAACTTAAAATACATGTAGTCATATTTATACGTTAAAATTGTATGGATTTTGAAAATGAACACAATTGTATGAACAATGACATAAAAATATACTGAATAGTTCTATCACAGTTAAAAAATTCCCTCAGGTCCTTTTGTAGGCAACTCTGTATTGATTCTTTATTGAATACAGAAAAGTTTATTTCACTTCTCAGAATCACATGCTCAAAAACGTATTGGAAGAAGTTTCAAGAATTCCCAAAAGATTGTAAAATACATCTCTGAAATTGATCATGAAGAAATATGAGAACACTTGCTAAATGATATCAAGCTAAGACAGATAAGAAAACGTTAAGACAGTGTTACTGGCAGAGCATGGACCTCAGAGGAAGGGATGAATGATTTATTTGGCACAGGGGAATATGCTGAAAGAGTATAATGGAGATGAAAAGTTTGCGTTTGAAAGGAGATAGTGGATAATTGATGTATATGCTCATTTAAAATGAATCTTCAGTGCTAAAACTTTTAACATATGAAATAATACTCTATTTGTATATTCTTCTTCATTAATGTCAGATTGGGTATTTAGATAGAAAATTTCATTTGAAATAGTGAAAAATGTGGAAATATTTTCAATATTCTCATCCATTGTTTTTAAATGAAAATACTAGTGATAAACTACTGAGTCAAGATTTGGGGAAATGAGGACCCAGAAGATCGTTGAAGCCCTGTATCAAGGTGGGGTCTGGAATATTAGCCAATGCAGTAGTGGATTGGCTAACAGACTAAGAATCTGAGATACCTTTCAAGTATTTAACAGCTTCATTTTCTTAAAAACACCAAGACTTACAACCTAATGTACAATGAATTACAGATTAATATTTCTAAAAGCCTCTTTTCTGGATGTTTGATATATATATTTACTATACCATTGAGAATTTAAAATAGCAGTTAAGAACATATTCATTCTCTTTCAATATTCAAATAAGTGCTTCTACTCCTTTATTTATTCTTTCATATTATACCTTATTTCAAAGTTAAAGAAACAATACACTGCTTATTAGCATATCAGGTGCAATAGCCAGAATGTGACCCATTCTTTTATCATATCACTCATTACAGGTGGCTTAAAGGACAAGATGGCAATCCGAATATTGTACAAGCGATATATTTCCTTTACCATAGTAAAAGAAATCTTACTTTGAGGGAATCTACTCTTAAACATTAAATCTAATTGTTTATCCCCAAAAGAAGCTTTGAAACACTTGCAAATGACTGACTTATCCAAGTACACGTTTCAGAAATGACAAAAAGTTCCCTCTCAGGGCACACAAGAAGTAGAGTGAGCTAGCTCTTACTCTCCACCAAAGCAGTGAGCACCTTCTCTGATACAGCAAAAGGAAAAGCAACAAGAAAGGATCACTACATTTTGCACTTGCTTATTCATGATGGGTTTTAATGTATTTTACTTTATTAATTTTGATAGAAATAAAATTGGATCCAAGGGACAGGCTTATTGAAAACTGTTAATCCAAACGATCAGGCAACAATTTCAACTGCTAAATATCCTAACTTTCTAAAATATGAATACTTTTAATAGTAAAGGGATTCCCCCCAAAATACTTGAAAAGTGCAATAAGCCACTACTTATCAAAGAATAGAGATAATGAAAAAAGACAAAATATGAAAAGTTTTGGTGTTTTAACACCATCAAAATCACAATGGTTATTCTGTAAGAGACACTGATCATTTGGAGATCTAAAATCCACATGGCACAGAATTCAGACAAGTGCTATATTGAGAGTGTTTTTCAGATGTATTGAATGCATCATAGAACTTACCATGCAGACTAATTTGAAATTCACAACCCTCTTTCCTCTATTTCACTACTGCTGGAATTTAGAAGCATGTGCTTTCAATGTGCAACCATGTTTAAACCCAAATTATGACTTTTAAAATTAGATCAAAGCACCATAAAATACAGAGACAAGTCAATGAAATAAATTAAGAGCATACTAGGCCAAACTAAAACATATGATGAGTTGAAATAAGTAAATTGATAATATAGGAAATTACCATCAAATTTTAGACATCTCATGAAAAAACCATTAGTTTAATTTGTACATTTGGATGGCACTTTAATAAGAAAATCTATTTAAACTCATTGAGTTGTAATTTGAGAAATACTGGTTCACTCTATTACATATTAGTAAACTAATTTAGAAATTTAATCTGTTCATAACACTTTGACTTACTTGAAAATTTCTTTCAGAATCTAGAAGCTCTAGGCTTCTAGATATATAGAGAACTCGATACATTTTCTAAAATTCACAATTTGTTTTAAGTACTTGAAGTCCATTGCTAGGTAAAAACTTTCCAATTGTTTTGCTCAAAGTGCAATATTAATACTATTCTTTTCAAGAAAAGAAAAACGATTATTTACTAAATGCTAACCTAAAGAAACACTATTTGTTTCATTTGCTAACATAATAAACCTATTTTACTCATTTACTTGATTTTATGGGGTTTTGCCTGCATGTATATCTGTGTACCATGTGTACTCTTAGTGCCCACAGGAGCCAGAAGACGGAATCAATTCCCATAAAAATGGAGTTGCAGATGGTTGATTGGGGTCAAATGGGTGCTTGTTTCTGCACCGGGGTCCTTCAGAAGCATAGTTAGCATTTTTTTTAAAGCTGATCTATCTCTGCAGGTCCATGAACATATTTTAAAATTTGTATTTTTAGATATTTATGTATATTTTTATTTAATCAAATGCGTAAGATATCCCCACTGTTTCTGTGTGTGAAGGTGACATTTTATTTTCCTGAAAGCCATTGCAATAACAGTATGGTGACATTACTGTGATTTGTGCCAACACTTTATGCTTGCTTTAGGATGATTGCTGTGAGTGTCATAAACATAAAAGGAGATAAAAAATATGCTACTATGGGAAATAATTTTATGTCCAAGACACCCCAGAACTCTATAGGCATATGTTTTGTGAAGCATGTCTTGTATGCCAAGGCTTAACAAAAACTATTATGTATATATTTCTTTGGTTACATATTATGATTATAATTTTTCATTTTTAAAATAGTTTGCATTCACAATGACCCAGTCTTATACCTGTATATTTTTATGTAAATAGAACTGTAAGTATTTTAGAAAATTAGAGTTGGGAAGACCTAATATTATTATTAAACATGTTTAAAACTTTAATAAAATTTTAATGGGAGAGATAACGGGAGGCAAACTTTAGTGTGAAAAGTGATGATGAACAATGGCTCTCCTTCTGTTACTTAAAAATAAAACATGGCTTCCAATTACTGACTCTTTTATTGGCACTATGTAGCTTTGTTGACTATCCATGTATAGTGTTTTCAATGCCTGTGTTGCCTGTGTCATAATGAAGCTCCATAGCAAATAAAGAAAGAGGCAACATGGCGAGTATAAGATGCAGAAATGAATGTTAGAATCATTCTTTTTCATAGAAGTTGAGCTGCTACTCAAGTAGGAAACAGGCTTATTTTGTTAAAGTCGTCATATTGATTCTTTAAAAAATAAGACTCTTGAAAATATGAAAAAAGAAAAAAAACAAAAAAACTAAACTTGGGGTTTGCAAGACCATATCTATTTTCACACTTCATTTTAACTCAAAACGTATAATCAAAGGAATGCTGCACACATACGTCTTGTCGTCATGAGAGGACCTGGAAGACAGATCACCTAAAAAACTCATTTAGTAGTGCAACTTTGAGAGTCTGAAGATGAGTGTCATGAAATATGCTCAAATTAGCAAAACATTCTTGGTAGTCTACGTGAAGAAAGAAAGGAGCGAGGTTAAAATTCTAATTCAAATAATTTCTATTCCCTCTCTAGAAAAACAATTAAAACAACTTGTTTGGAGCTTATTACTACTTGTAATAAAAGAAAAACATGTTGAATCATAAATGGACCTTTGTTGAATTAACTACAAAAACTGATCTTATCTCCTTTTATTAAATAGGTTATTATTATTAATTCTTTGAGAATTTCAAACAATTCATTTGGATCAAATTAACCATCATCCCCCAGTCTTCCCCATGAAAACTGAATCCTTTCTGATTCACTACACCTGTGTTTTCCTTAACTTTGTGGGTTTTTAAAATACCCTATCAATTCCACATTGGTAAGCCTACCAGGGCCACACCCTGAAGGAAGGCTGATCTCCATATAGATTCCCAGTTAGGGAATTCTGAGCCCTTCTCCCCTCCAATGCATTATTTTTAACATTCACTTTGTAGATAATGTTAAAATTGACTAAAGAGGATAGGAAAATGATTATACAATTATGGGTCAAAAGATTTATTTTAAGCCTTCACACAATTGTAGATGTGTATTAAGAAAAATACTGAGAAAATACATTTGAATAATTAACTTTTTATTCTATAGTCATATGTGACCATCTAAAATTCACTTTAATGGATACTTTTAATTACAGATTATATTTAAACTTTAATAGACTATTCTAATTAACACTAAATTAAGTATTGTTTTCCAAAACAGTCAGGCACAGTTAGCACTCATACATGACATGAAAATAAAAAAACAATTTAACAAAAACTGTCCTGCATGACAATGTAAACTCTCAATATAAAATTGTATTTCATTATTTTCTAATTATGCAAAAAATATACCTATCAGAAGCATTTCACACTCAGACATAATGTCTTATTTTTGAACTTGAAAAAACTTTGTTGTTGTTATTTTTCTCATTTTCTGTTGACTTTTGTTAAATGTAGCAAGGGGAAATCTATTACCTGAGTAGGGAGCACTCTAACTGAGATGATTCCTACTATGTCCCCCAGAATTCTGTACCATGTGTTTCAAAATAACAGTGTACAGGTTTGTTTCTTATGAAAAGGAGAGAATTCATCATTCACAAATGTATACTTTGTTGCTGCACCTCGTTTGTTACTTTGTTGAGAAAGAGTTACAATATTTATCCCAGGTGACTAAAGCTGAATTATTTTGCTTCTGCCTCCACAGAGGAGAGAGCTGGAATTAGAGGAGTGCAGTTTCATTTCCTGCAGAAGATGCTACGTCCTTGTATGCTACATAGAACTATGTCAACCCACTAGAAAATGATAAATACGGGAAAATATTCTGATCTTATGCCATGAGATATCTATCATCCGTACATGAAAACAAAGCACAGGCGTTCATGGGGAATCACAATTAAAATGTCTCTATGTGTGCCTGGAGAGATGGTACAGTGATTAAGAACACTGGATGCTCTTCTGAGAATATGGTTTCAATTCCCAGCATCCATGTGACAGCTTATAACTGTCCACAACCACAGTTTTGGGAAGTACAACACCCTCAGAAATACACCCATGTTCGCAAAACACCAATTCACATAAAGAATAGATCTTTCAAAAAAGCTTTCTATGAAATAGCTTTATTGAGATCAAATGTTCCTTTATCATCTCCCTATACATTGTAAACAATTAGATTTCTAGGTATCTTTGCACAATCATTTCCCCTTAACACTTATTTTAATAATAGATGGTATTCAGAAGATGATCTTACACAGGTATAATGGCTGAAAGATTACTATTATCCGGTGACCTCATAGTCATCTTACTTCATAACAAAGTGTCTCATTGAGTGTTTACGGTATTGTTGCTATAAATAATGCCAATTGCATACAAATATAACATACACATGCACACTGAATTTGTAATACGTGAGTACTAGAATAAAAGGATGGGTTACAGACTCATGCATTTCTTATTTTGTGTTTAGAATTGTTTCTTGAGCATAGTTCTTTTTATAAAAAGCTTACTGCAAAACAATATTGTGAGACAGCATGTTAATACATTGTTTGCATTTTTTGAAAATACAGAGGCAACTTGGTTGACCTTCATCATCCAAGTTTCTAAAAACCTACCTTATGATACCTGCACTCTGAAGATGGTACCCAGCACTGTATTTTTATAGAATAAGCTGTTACCAAACAATGCATGTCTTTATTATATTGAACTCAACTAGATAATCATTTTGGTCCTCTATTTGCTAAACATATTTGCTACAGCTTGAAGATAGAATTCCTTAGCCATTTAGTGTATCATATACACATGTTCTGGAAGTCACAACATGAAGTTGTTGAGAGCGTTGTCTTTCTCGTGTGGAGATTCCACATCCAGCTCACTATACCTCTACTTCTTTGTATTTCAGTTCTCTAAATATCATTTGGGTCTTTGCTTAAGGTCTTTTCAGAGAAAAAGCAGTTACCCCAATTTCTATGCTTTCTTTAATTATATTGTAATGTCTGTATAACATCAAACCTTTTCCCTTCTATAAAGTCTAACCCTAAGGTTAATCTTTAAACATTTGTTCTTCTGCCAAAATTGACACTTTTTTTTTAAATTTTGAGAATAATGAACTTTGAATTGTCTATTCTATATTTACATTTTTCTCTATTTTTATTAAATTGAATATTTCTTACTTGCATTTCAATTGTTATTCCCTTTCCCGGTTTCCAGGCCAATATCCCCCTAACCCCTCTCCCTCCCCTTCTATATGGTTGTTCCCCTCCCTATCCTCCCCCATTACGTCCCTCCCCCAACAATCCCATTCACTGGGGGTTCAGTCTTGGCAGGACCAAGGGCTTCCCCTTCCACTGGCGCCCTTACTAGGCTATTCATTGCTACCTATATTTTAATTTCTTCTTGTGTGTCCTCCTGCTCCTCCTAACCCTATTACTGTTACTGTTATTATTATTATTATTATTACTATTATTATTTCCTACATTGCTCAATTTCCCTATGCGTTACGAAGTAGAAAATATCACATTATATTCATTTATGGTACTCTTGTTTGGTTAAGTATTGTTCACAAACATTTACTTATTTTTTTCTGTTATAACATAGTTTACTTGGGCGAAGGGAAGGTAGAGAAGGTCTGTAGAAAAGATAGAGGCAGATGAATAAACAGGTAGATAGGCAGGCACACTAGAACAGACTGATGAGGGCAGAGAAGGACAGAAAGGGGCAGAGAAAGCAGAACAGAGAGGTAGCTGGGATGGTAGCAGTACTTTTATAAGTACCATATAGTTAAAGCACCTGTTGGTAGCCAGTGACAATCTCTGGGAAGAGCCTCATGGAATCATCTGTAAGCTAACATTCCTCCTGTCTGAACAAGGGTGGCCATTGCTGAAATAAACATCATGGCCAAGGCAACTCTTATACAGGACAACATTTGATGAGAGCTGGCTTACAGATTTGGAGATTCAGTCCATTACCATTATGTCAGGAAGTATGTCAGCATCCATGCAAGCATGGTGCTGGAAAACATGGGAGTTCTATTTCTTCTTCATAGGCCACCACGAGAAGATTTGTTCCCACGAGTAGGAGGAGGGTCTCAAAGCCCACTACCACCGTGACACACTTCCTCTAACAAGGCTACTCCTACTCCTAAAAGGGCCACATCTCTTAATAATTCCACTTCCTGGGCCAAGCATATTCAAAACACCACATCCCCCTTTTTGTTTAATTAAAAATGAGGCACTAAGAAGGGGTGATGGTGGAACAGGAGTGAGGGAGTTGTGTTCCTTCAACACAACTGCTGAGTGAGGACAACTTCATCGTTCAGGACCTTGAAACTTGAAATGCTGGCCAAGCCTTGGGAGCTCTGGCTCTTTCAGAGTTGTTCTGGATCTATAGGGCCATCTGCCACAAGGAAAGTATAGGTCAAGTTGAAGCAGTCTGTGAGGCTAGACCGGACTACCTGCTGATAGCTGCTTTGGATTTGTCCTGAATACAGAAAAGACTTGGACTTGTCGGATGTTCTAACATACATATATTACAGAAGATTGAGGTAAGAAAGGTAGGCAGAATTTTTTTCTCTTTTTTTATTGGATATTTTATTTGTTTACACTTTATTTATTTATACCCTCCAGATTTAATTCCCCTCCCAGTCTATCTTCAGACAGTTCCACATCCCATACTTCCTCTCCCCCCACCCAAAACGGAGTCTCCAGGAGGATGTTCCTCCCCACAACTAGAACTCTAAACACCCTGGGGCCTCCAGTCTTTTGACGGTTAGGTGCTTCTTCTCTGACTGAACCCTGACCCAGGAGTCCTCTGCTGTATATGTGTTGAAGGCCTCATCTCAGCTAGTATAGGCTGCTTGGTTGGTGATACTGTGTCTGAGAGATCTCAGGGTCCAGACTAATGGAGATTGCTGGTCCTCCTACAGGGTCACCCTCCTCCTCCACTTTTTCCAGCTTTTCTCTAATTCAATCACTGGGGTCAGCAGCTTCTGTTCATTCGATGGGTGCAAATATCTGCATCTGACTCTTTCAGCTACTTGTTGGGTCTTTCTGACAGCCTGTCACGATAGGTCCCTTTTGGGAGTACTCCATAGTTTTAGTGATGGAGTCAGGCCTTGGTACCTCCCCTTGAGTTGGATCCCCCTTTGTGTCTCTCACTGGACCTTCTTTTCCTTGGGCTCTTCTCCATTTTCATCCCTGCAGTTCTTTTAGACAGGAATAATTATGAACCACAGTTTTGACTATGGGATAGCAACCCCATCCCTCACTTGATATTCTGTCTTGGTGGGCTCTACAACTTTCCTCTCCCCTCTGTAGGGCATTTCATCTAGGGTCCCTCCCTTTGAATCCTGAGAGTTTCTCACCTCCCAGGTATCAAGTACATTCTAGAGGGTCCTCCCACCTGTTTCCATTCTTTCTGCTGGCCCTCAGGACTTTTCCTCACCCAATATCAGATCATGTTCTCCTCTCACCCACCCAGTTCTCTTTCCCTCCCGTGTCCCTGGAAACAGATGACCTCTGGAGGAAGGAGGTTGGGGTCCAGCTCAAGCGGAGGCCCCAAGACCTGACATGATTATGGAAGCTATGGGACATTCACAAATAGGGACTTACCATGACTACTCTCCAAAAGACTCAGCAAGCAGCTGAAGGAGTCAGATGCAGATATGTGCACCCACCCAATGAACAGAAACTGCTGACCCCTCTGGTTGAATTAGGGAAAAGCTGGAGGAAGCTGAGGAGGAGGGCAATCCTGTAGGAGGACCAGCAGTCTCAGTTAACCAGGACCCCTGAGATCTCTCAGACACTGGATCACCAACCAGGCAGCATATAGCAGGTGAGATGAAGCCTCCAACACATATACAGCAGAGGACTCCCGGGTCTGGGTTCAGTCAGAGAAGACTCACCTAACCCTCAAGAGACTGGAGGAAGTTTAAAGGTTTGGTGAGGTGGGTAGGGTGAGGACATCCTTGTGGCGACCCAGAGTTGTATGGGGTGGGGAGGGGGGTATACGACGTGGGGGTATACCTCTCCAGGGGGGGGAGGTATACAGGGAGGTGAATAAAATCTGGAGTCTGACAAGAAAGAAAGAAAGAAAGAAAGAAAGAAAGAAAGAAAGAAAGAAAGAAAGAAAGAAAGAAAGGAAGAAAGGAAGGAAGAAAGAAAGAAGGAAAGAAAGAAACAAAGAAGAAAGAAAATGGAAAAAAGTTATTTACACTTGAATTTTGACTCATCATCAATCATAAAAATTGAAGTGAATCCTTCTCTCCCTGTGAGCACACAAAGACACACATGCATAGTCATACAGTCATAGAGACACAGACACATAAACACACACTGTGTATATATATGTATCTGTTTGTCTTTGTGTGTTTGTATGTGTTTGTGTGTGTGTGTGTGTGTGTGTGTGTGTGTGTGTGTGTGTGTGTGAGAGAGAGAGAGAGAGAGAGAGAGAGAGAGAGAGAGAGAGAGAGAGAGAGAGATTTTAAAATGAATTTTATAAACTATCACGTTGGCCTAACATTAATTGTCTTGAAAAGAAACAGAAAATTTATGATGAATATCACTTAATCCAAGTTTTATCATGAGTCCATGCGACATCTATCTATAATAAAAAGAATCACTTTTTCAAAAGACTAGAGGAAGATTAAACTACATATCACATGGCAGAGAAGGATTTATGCTAGTTAAGAGAGACCTTACATGTCACGCTGTTGGTATTAGCTAGCAAGGCCTTATATCTTTAAAGAAGAAAAATTCATTTGAGTGTCCATGTGGAATAAAGACAAGAAATATGTGGATTATTGAGGATATCCAAAACAAACAGCAACATTCAAACAAAATATTTAAATACAAACTTCAAATGAACAAATAGACTATAAAAATGGAATTTGGGGGACAAATGTAATAGAAAACTGTACAAAATTAAAGAGAGCATCAGTGAAGCAGGGTCAACAGAAACTATGAAAAGCAAATATAGAATATGAACACAGATAGAGGACCTGAGTAATGCGAGATACACAGAAATGTGAATTCTAATGTAACTGGGATTCCAACAGGAAAACCAAATTAATGCACTACAGCAAAACACCTCAAATGGCTGTAAGATCTCAAGACAAGAACTTTATGAGTTCAGAATATATATAAAAAACCAGCTAAGAAGAAAAACTGTGAAAAATTATTCAGCAATCCACCAACTCCAGGAAAATGTTAAATAATGTCACAATACTAATGTATGTTTAAAAAAAGGAAGAAAAACACGGAAAACCCATGCATGTCTTTTTTTTGGGGGGGGTTCTTTTTTTCGGAGCTGGGGACTGAACCCAGGGCCTTGCACTTCCTAGGCAAGCGCTCTACCACTGAGCTAAATCCCCAGCCCCTCATACATGTCTTTTGATGAATTGCCTTACATGGGATGGGATACCCACAGGTGGAAGCCAGAGCTTTAGGAAGGTAGGGTCAATAAAAGCTATAAAATGAAAGCAATAAACTCTCACCAATACTTAAAACAGTTTAAAATCATGTAGTTAATAGTACAGTATGTTCACATTTGCATGTGTGAGCACCATGCTATACATGATTATTACAAAAAAGTCTATTTAAACAATTTTAAATGATCTTTTAAATATTTGGGTTTATCAATTGTGAATGTGGATAGGTGTAATCTCTAAAATAACTGCTACAAAATGTATTCAGTGGTAGAGGTGAAAGAAACGACAGGACAAGGAATCTAAAATATTCACTTAAATAAGGATGGGAAAGGGGGAAGGCAGCCAGCAGGACAAATCAAAATGTATCTCTAGAATGGTCATATCTCCATTAAATTTGTTTGGCATACAGTAAGTATTTTTTTATACTTTTTAAGTTAAATTTCTAATGCTGATCCAACATACAATAAAGACACATGCTCCACTATGTTCCTAGCAGCCTTATTTATAATAGCCAGAAGGTGGAAAGAACCCAGATGCCCTTCAACAGAGGAATGGATACAGAAAATGTGGTACATCTACACAATGGAGTACTACTCAGCTATCAAAAACAATGACTTCATGAAATTCATAGGCAAATGGATAGAACTAGAAAATATTATCCTGAGTGAGGTAACCCAATCATAAAAAAACACACATGGTATGTGCTCACTGATAAGTGGATATTAGCCCAAAAGTTCAAATTACCCAAGATACAATCCACAGACCACATGAAGCTCAAGAAGGACAACCAAAGTGCAGACCCTTCAGTCCTTCTTAAAAGGGAAACCAACATATTCAAAGGAGGAGATATGGAGACAAAGTTTGGAGCAGAGACTGAAAGAATGGCCATTCAGAGCCTGCCCCACCTAGGGATCCAGCCCATATATTTATACAGCCACGAAACCTAAACAATATTGATGAAGCCAAGAAGTGCATGCAGACAGGAGCCTGATATAGTTATCTCCTGAGAGGTTCAGCCAGAGAGAGACAAATACAAAGGCAAATGCTCATAGCAAACCATTAAACTGAGAACAGGGTCCCTATTGGAAGAGTTAGAGAAAGAATTGAAGGAGCTGAAGGGGCTTGCAACCTCATGAGAACAATACCATACAACCAGAGCTCCCAGGGACTAAACTACTACCCAAAGAGTACACATGGACAGACCCATGGCTCCAGCTGCATATGTAGTAGAAGATGGCCTTGTTGGGCACCAATGGGAGAAGAGGTCGTGGTCCTGCCAAAGCTGGACCCCCCCAGTGTAGGGAAATATCTGTGTGGAAGGTGGGAAGAGGGGGTGTAGGGGAGGGTTAATGCCCTTATGGAAGAAGGGGGAGGAGGATGGGATAGGGGGTTTATGGATGGGAAACAAGGAAAGGGAATAACATTTGAATTGTAAATTAAAAATATCCAATAAAAAAAATCTAAAAGAATCCTGTTACTACAATTTTTTTTGGTTCTTTTTTTTCGGAGCTGGGGACCGAACCCAGGGCCTTGTGCTTCCTAGGCAAGCGCTCTACCACTGAGCTAAATCCACAACCCCCTGTTACTACAATTTTAAAATATAATGTTCTGTTGGCATGGGTTGAGCATCTGAGAATTTAGGTCTTGCGTGTTAGTCAGCACTTGTGCAGTAGTTATACACTCCAGGCAACCAATCATTTAGTAGAAGTGCAAGAGCTCATTAAAAATAATATCTTACTGTTAAAGTGGTCACTTGCATGTTTTAAGGTACTGGAAGTAAGGCAAATCTTTCTAAATTAGATGAACTTCTGGTTAAGTCAACTTTTGTGTTTGCTTTTCATTCTTAGTGTTATTTTATGATTCACATGTGTGTGATTATATAATAAAGTGACTTCAAAACTTAAAGCACACAAAAATGGCAGACTACTTGACTTAGTGAATACATAATAGAAAATATAAAAACTGAAGCATTCTGGTGCGTGTTTCTTGAACAAAACTCAATTTTCTCCTGAGATGTATGAGGGCTCATGGTGGAGACATATAAAATGCTTCCAAACTTATGTATTGAATTTTATTCTTTTCAGCACAGTAGAGAGGCTTTCTAGTGAGAAAATGTGAAAGTTAATAATCTCAGTTTCAATACATCCTGTGGGTTTGCAATTCTCTGTTCCTTTAGCCAACTTTATTTCTAAACAAGAAGAAAATTGAGTCTATATTGACTCTACAGGGAGAAAAGCAAATGCATATGAGATATGATATAAGTATGGCTACAGACAGAGCTCCCTGGTCTATTTGTATTATTTTCTTAGAAATAAGTAATTGAAATTTTCTCAAAGTACATTCAGCGACTCATGGACTTTACTCTTTTTGTTGTTCTTAATTAGTATTCTGCTTCTTACATGTAGTCAATGTGTATTTCTGAAATTTTGTTAGGGACTTTTGGATATGGATCTTGGCTTATGTTAAGTCACTAGTTGCATGTAAAGTGTAGACATACAGATTTTACTTGGCATTGATCTGTTTTTCAAAGTGAGGGTATAGTACACACTTCTTTCCTTACTTTTTTCCAAGTAAATGGTTTCTACACCTCCACAACAAATATTTGAACGAATGTTGTCATAGCTATCTCTAGACCTGCACAAAACTCTGATCAGCTCTAGAATATAGTACACATGAGGCACCTGCTTTTGAAGTCCTTGAGCTCTTTCACAAGTGCCAGCTGCCAAGCTTGACTTTACTATTACTTACCTACCTCCTGAAGTAACAGCAGATCAATGTGGATCTATGGGTAAATATATATATATAAATCCACCAACTTACAATTAGCTAAGTATACAGAATGAATACCTATGAAGCAGCTACAGAAAAACAAAGCACCGTTCTTGATCTTTAATGTTCTAAGATTGTTTAAAAGTATGGATTAATAGAAAATATAGTGTAAAACACATAAGATAGAGTAGTAAATTTAGAAATACTCAGAGTTAAGAGTATACCCCCAATATAGTAGCATTGTGAAATGCTATACTTTTTGTTGATCTTCTTAATTTCATTTGTATTGGTTTGGATTGTCTATTAATAGAAGTATTGCCTGAAATAGTGCCCACACTTCACAAACTTTGATATCTTTAAACACTCTGTATTTAGTAACAATATGTTTACATTTTCATAAAAAAAGCAGTCACAGAAAAAAGCATAAACTCCATCACTGGATATGTTCAAGAGGAATTTTATATAATAGAGTAAAATGAAATAAAATTTTGATTAAATAAATGAAAGATAGCTATGCTTCTTCACATTTTGTAAAAATTCTAAAAATAATAAATTTCATTTATTAGGATTAAATACAATGAATTTTTAATAAAATAAAAAGAAGCTAGGTATACTTCTATTCAAGATAGCCCTTGCCCATATGTAGCAGAGGGATACCTTATTGTTCTAAGTTGGAGGGAAGATTCCTTTATCTGCAGGGACCTGGTGTGCCAGGGTGGGGGATACCTGGGTGGAGGGGATTCCACCTTCTCAGAGGAGAAAGGAATAAGCAAGGGGAACAGTACTGTAGGGGAGGGGCTGGGAGGGGACAGCTATCAGATATAAAGTGAATAAGTAAATAAATCTGGGGGAAAAGAAATGCAAATATTAAGAGATACACATTTTAAAAAGTAATAAAGGAATGCGAAGCCTAGTAGTAATAGAAGCCTATTAATTATTTAATAATTCGTGCCTCAAACATTTTCGAACCGAGAGGCAGATCTTTGCAATAACATAAAGCATGTCTAATAAATTGTCATAATAAATAGTTGAAAAGCACAGAGTGAAATTCAAAGTGTGAACCCTGGCCCTTGGCAGGCACTCTGTCTATGACACAGGAAGTCATCTGGAACATGTGGTGCATGGCAGCACAATAACTCTCCTGTGAGAGTGAACTGTCCATGCCCTGGGGCTGAGTTTGGGGTTCTAAATAGTGTCAGGACCTTTTAAATGTTCCCTCTGTCTGTTCTACAGCAACCATTGTGGTGGTGTCCTGTGAATGAACGGCTCTTTCTTAACTAAGAATCGCCTGAATTCTTCCATGTGACGAGAGATGGCAATCTTCAACTGAAACACAGAAAGGGAAAAGTGGTGGTGGAAGAAATTAGAAAGTGTGCAATAGCTGGAAGTTTGTCCTTATGAACATCACAGTGGATATATAGGATAGTTGAAACTGTTCCCAAGTAAATACAATTAATCCACTAAAAGCATCCGCATGGGCCACAAACTTTGGGATTCAGATAATGTGGGCCTATTAAAAGGCAGTCCTTCCAAATATGCTAGGATGAACACATTTCTATGCAAAATCAGAACACTAATACTTTTCAAGTTTTTTTATATATTCCAATATTTCTATAAGAATTGGTAAATTTTTTCTTTTCTTTTCCTTTTTTTTTTTACCTTTATGAATCTGTGTGTCCTTGGAAGACTGTCATTATTGTGAAAAACAATGCCCACAATATGTTAGAATAAGACAGCATTATAAGCATGATAAAAGTAACTTAATTCAAATTTAAAATGAAAAAGTATCTTAAAGTTGAAAATAACTTTAAAAGAGACATTTTTTTTTTTGGTTCTTTTTTTTTTTTTCGGAGCTGGGGACCGAACCCAGGGCCTTGCACTTCCAAGGTAAGCGCTCTACCACTGAGCTAAATCCCCAGCCCAAAAGAGACATTTTTTAAAAGTAGACCAAGGAGGTAGATGCCAGTCAAGGATGAGTTTAATCTCTGAGTTCAGCAGCACTGAGTCCTATTATTAGCAGCTGAATAACCTCACTCCTTGTAACAATAAATACAGACCTCATTGAAGTGGACACATTGAATCAATGTAATATATTCTTGAAATTTACAAATATGTTTCATTATTTGGTAGGGTCAGTTGTTGTTTTCTAAGTGTTCTTTCATAAGAAATCATGTTGTGTTTTGCACATTCTGAAATTTTCATATTCTCTTGGGTATCTCTGTATATCTGCCTCTCTCTCTCTCTCTCTCTCTCTCTCTCTCTCTCTCTCTCTTTCTCTCTCTCTCTTATCTAGTTATGGGACTCTGTATTTGTTCCCATTTGCATCAAGAAGAAGAATCACTGATGATGACTGAATAAGGCACTTATCTATTAGTATAGCAGAATATCATTAGGGGTTGTTTAATTGTTATAATTTTTTAGACCAGTAGCATTTGCTTTTACCCTAGGTCTCTGGGCTATCTAGCCTTGTTCACCCAAGCACTATCCAGCACGGGGTTCTACATCATGGAATGGGCCTTACATCAAATTGAGCATCAGTTGGTTACTCCAGCAAAGCTTGTGTCGCCATTGCCCTAGCATATTGTTCAGGCAGGAGTGATTGTAGATCAAAGGTTTGGTGTTTGGGTTGGGGTTTACTTTCCACTATGGCTAGTCTCCAATGTACCTGACCATGCCATAGATACTAGAACATAGGGGTGAAGGTTTTATTTAGTTAACTCATCCTCTCCATGTTCAATGAGTTTTGTAGAAATTTGTTCCACAATGGGGTCTTACTATCAGTTTGTGGAGAGCAGCCTGTGCTGACAGACAACTTTGTTATTTAACGATTTTCATGGGACTACTTTAGCCAACAACTCAGTTGGATGAAATCCAGTCCAGCCGTAGAAGTTTTATTTGGTGACAGGAGATGAACAGTTAGGGGTTCTGTCACCCTCATTATTTGGAGACTTCATTAGGAGACTTCACATTCAAATATTCGCTCTAGGATTGGATCTGGGGTGCTCAAGAATGGTATAGACGCATCTTGAGGTAGATGGATTCCCGTCTTTCTGGGGGACTGCCATACTGATTTCCACAGTGGCTGGACAAGTGTTTACTTCCACCAACAATGGAGGAGTGTCCCTCTTGCTCCACATCCTCACCAGCATGAGCTGTTTCTTGTATTATGGATCTTATTCACTCTGACAGGTTTAACATGGAGTCTCAAGTAGTCTTGATTTGCATTTCCCAGAGAGTTAAGGATGTTGAACATTTCTTTACGTGTTTCTCTGCCATTTGAGAATCTTCTTTTGAGATTCCTCCATTTAATCTCTACCCCATTCTATAATTAAATTGTTTGAGTGTTTCTTTGTTTGTTGATATCTACTTTATTGTGTTCTTTACATATTTCAGAAATTATTCCTTTGTCAAATGCCGAGCTAGTGAAAAATATTTTCCCATTCCCTAGGCTGCCACTTTGAATGATGGTGTCCTTTGTTTTACATGAAGATTTTCAGTTCCATTGAGTTCCCATTTATTAATTGTTGATCTTAGTGCTCAAACTATCAATATTTTATTCAGAAAGTCGTCTCCTGTGCCAATGCATTCAGGGCTATTCCTTACTTTTTCTTCTGTCAGGTTCAGTGTGTCTGGTTTTATTTTGGGGTCTTTGAGAAACTTAGACTTCAGTTTTCTGCAGGATAATAAATATAGATCAATTTGCCTTCTTCTATATGCAGACATCCAGTTTGACCAGCCTCATTTGTTGAAAACGCTGTCTTTTTGTCAGTGTCCATTTCTGGCTATCAACTATCTATAGGTATATGAGTTTACATCTGAGTCTTCAATTCCATTGAACAACATGTTTATTTTTAAGCTAATACCATTGTGGGTGCTACCATTCCTGGGCTGTTGGTTCTGGGTTCTATAAGAAAGCAAGCTGAGCAAGCCAGGGGAAGCAAACCAGTAAGCAACACCATCCATGGCCTCTGCATCAGCTCCTGATTCCTGACTCCCTGTGTGAGTTCCAGTCCTAACTCCCTTTGGTGATGAACAGCCATGTGGAAGTGTACGGTGAGTAAACCCTTTCCTCCCCAACTCCCTTCTTGGTCATGATGCTTGTGCAGGCATACAAAACCTGACTAAGACAATAGTGCATTTTTTATTATCATTGTTCTGATGCATAACGTGAGATCAGGAAAGCTGAGACCACTTCAATTTTTTTTTGATTCTTTCAGCTGTCTTTGGTTTTTTGTGTTTCTCTACAGTGTTGAGAATTGTCCTTTGAAAATCTGTGAAGAATTATATTGAAATTTTGATGTGGATTGCATTTAATTTGTAGATTGCTTGTGGTAGGATGGCCATTTTTGCTATGGTAATCCTTTTGATCCATGAGCATGGGAGACCTTTCTGTCTTCTGATATCTTCAATTTCTTTCTTCAAAGACTTACAGGTTTTTTGTTTTTTTTTTGTTTGTTTTTTTTGAGCTGAAGACTGAACCCAGGGCCTTGCTAGGCAAGTGCTCTACCACTGAGCTAAATCCCCAACCCCCGACTTAGTTTTTCATCACAGATATTTCATTTACTTGGTTAGAGTTACCCCAAGGTATTTTATGTTATTTGAGGCTATTGTGAAAGGTGCTGTTTCCTTGATTTCTTTCTAAGTCTGTCATTGTATCTAGAAGGGTTACTGCTTTCCATGAGTTAATTTTGTATCCAGCTATTTGCTTAAGATGTTTCTCAGCCGTAGAAGCTCCTCAGTCAAATATTTAGGGTCATTTATGTATACTATTATATCATCTGCAAATAAAGATATTTTGGCTTCTACCTTTTCAATCTGCATAACTTTGATCTCTTTCACTTGTCTTATTTCTCTAGCTAAGACGTCAAGTCCTATATTGAATAGGTACAGAGTGGGAAAGCTTGTCTTATTCCTGATTTTAGCGAAATTGCTTTTAGTTTCTCCCCATTTAATTTGATGTTGGCTAGAGGTTTGCTGTAATCTACCTTTATTATTTTTATGCATGACCATTGGATCTCTAGTCTCTCCATGAATTTTTTTCATGAAAGACTGTTGGATTTTTGTTAAAGGTCTTTTCTGAATCTCAGGAAATGATCGTGTGTGTATGTAGGGTTTTTTGATTTGTTTAGGTTGTGGTTATATTTATTGATTTTGCATATTGAACTACCCCTGCATCTCTGGGATAAAACCTACTTGATCATGCTGAATATTCTCTTTGATGTATTCTTGGATTTGTTTTGTAAGATTTTTCTTTTTGTGTATATATTCATAAAGGAAACTGGTCTACAATTTTCTTTCTTTGGTCTTTGTGTGGTTTGAGTAGCAGGGTAAGTGTAGCCTCAGAGAATGAACTGAGCAATGTTTCTTTTGTTTCTCCTCTGTGGAATCATTTGAGGAATATTGGCATTAATTCTTCTTTGAAAGTCTGGTAGAATTCTGCACTAAACCATATGGCCCTTTGCTTTTTTTCTTTTCTTTCTTTTGTTATTTAAGAAAATTACCCATTTCTTTTTGCTTTTCCAATTTAACAGAGTGCACAGAGTACAGATTTTTAAAATACTTCTTTATGATTCCCTGGTTTTCCTTGGTGTTTGTTGTTATATCCTTCTTTCATCTCTAATTTTGTTAATTTGGATATCCTGTCTCTACCTTGTAGTTATTTTGAATAAGGATTTATCAATCTTATTGATTTTCCCAAAGAACAAACTCCTTGTTTTACTGATTCTTTATATTGTTTCTATTTTATAGATTTCATCCCTTAGTTTGGTTATTTGTTGCCATCTACTTTTCTTTGGTGTGATATTTTTGGCTTATGATATCTGTTAGTTCAAGCACTTCTCTGTTTAGTTTTTTGTCTGGATCACTTGTTACTTGGTGAGAATACAGTATTGAAGTTTCCCACTGTCAGTGTGTGAGGATCAATAGGTGATTTAAGCTGTTTAGTAGTGTTTCTTTTACAAACATGATTGCCCTTGTCTTTAGGGAATAGAGGTTAAAAATTGAGGGAGGGGTGTGTGCGTGCATGCGTGTGTGTGTGTGTGTGTGTGTGTGTGTGTGTTCCTTCCTTCGATTTTGGTAGTCTGGGGTTATTTATACTCCGTTATAGTGACAATTCCTGGTTGTCAACTTGATTATCTGGAATGAACTACCCTCCAGAATTGGCAGGCTCACTTGTGATCCTGATCTTGAGGCTGAGAGATACAAGTTTCTGACCTGGATCTTGGCATGGAGATCTTGAGGCATAGTGGCTATGGATCCCAGGAGACTAAGGCAAGGAGATCTCTGAGTTTAAGGTCATTTGGGACAAAGTAAGTCCCAGATCCAGGTGTGATAGTACACATCTTTAATCTGGGACGCACATTCTCCTGGGGACCTACATACAGACATTGGAAGAAAAAGATTCTCTCTCTTCTTCCCCTGCTTGCCTTGTGAAACTGAGAAACTGCTAAATCTTAGACTTCCATTCATAGCTGCTGCTGACCATTGTTGGGAAGTTGGACTATAGACTGTAAGTCATCAACAAATACCCTTACTATATAGAGACTACCCATAAGTTCTGAGATTCTAGAGAACCCTGACCAATACACCTTTGGTTTTGTGGGTATATTTGAACTGCTTAGGATGGGATTTGCCTTCTAGCACCCTCTGTAAGGCTGGATTTGTAAACAAATATTGCTTAAATTTGGTTTTATCATGGAATATCTTGTTTTCTCCATCTATGGTCATTGGAAGTTTTACTGGGTATAAAACTCTTGCCTGGGCATCTTTTGCCTCTTACAGTCTGTAGCACATGTGTCAAGGACCTTCTGACTTTCAGAGTATCCATTGAGAAGTCAGGTGTAATTCTAATAGGTCCACCATTATATGTTACATAGTCTTTCTCCCTTGCAGCTTTTAATTTCTTTCTCTGTTCTGTATGTTTAGTGTTTTGGTTATTATGTGATGAAGGGGATTTCTTTTATGATATAAACAAATTGGTATTCTATATGTTTCTTGTACCTCTTTAGGCATCTCCTTCTTTAGGTTAGGAAATATTTCTATGATTTGTTGAAAGAATTCTCTTAACCTTTGAGTTGCGATTCTTCTTTTTACTCTATTCTTACTATTTTTATGTTTGGTCTTTTCATAGTCCCATAGATTTCTTGGGTGTTTTTGTCAGAAGCTTTTTTAGATTTAATATGTTCTTTGACTGTACCTTCAATGCCAAAGATTCTCTCTTCCATCTCCTGTTTTCTGAAGTTCCTATTCAAATTCTTAAATTTTCATTCCCAGAATTCCCTCACTTTGGGTTTTATTCACTTCAATTTCAATTTTCAGATCTTGAACAGTTATAATCATTTTCTTCCACTATGCTTTCCTGGATTTCTTTAAAGGGTTTCTTTATTTCCTCTTTAAGGAACTCTATCATATTCACGCACGTGGTTTTTTTCTTATGCTTTGTCTTAGTCAGGGTTTCTATTCCTGCACAAACATCATAACCAAGAGGCAAGGTGGGGAGGAAAGGGTTTATTCAGCTTACTTTCATGTTGCTGTTCCATCACCAAAAGAAGTCAGGACTGGAACTCAGGTAGGTCAGGAAGCAGGAGCTGATGCAGCAGCCATGGAGGAATGGTTATTACTGGCTTGCTTAGTTTACTTTCTTATAGAACCCAAGACCACGAGCCCAGGGACAGCACCACCCAGAGAGAGCAGTGTCCTCCCACATTGACCACTAGTTGAGAAAATGCCTTACAGCTGGTATCATGAAGGCATTTCCACAACTGAGGCTCCTTTTCTGTGATAACTCCAGCTTGTGTCAAGTTGACAAACAAAAATAGCCAGTACATGTTTCATCTATTTTGGGATATTCAGGGACTACTGTGCTCGGATAGCTGGACTCTAGAGAAGATGAGAAATGCTGGCTGTTAGATTATATTTTTAGACTGACATCTAGGCATCTGGAATTAGGATGATTATAGTTCTAGGTGCTGGTTTCTGATTTTGTCTTGCCTTGGTGTGTGTTTTGTTCCTTGATTTCAGTTTCCTCTATGGACTTTCAGAGTGTGATGGCTATGTATTGCCTGGTAGGAATTTTTCTTTGGACCTAATATTTGTGACCAGTTTGAGGGGTAATGGGGGGCTCCAGTGTTACTGGGTATTAAGAGTTGACGTCTCTTGAGGGCCAGAGAAAAGATGAATGATGTCAGTTCAAGGCCAGGACTGTTTCTGTAGCAATACTCAAAACTCAAAACAGATATTAGAAATGAACAAAATAATGATTGATTGAACAACTGGAAATGTTGGATATTTAAAACCACATACTAAGAACTCTCCTATGATTTAGGCACTTAAGACCTTAGTTGGCACACAACCTGTAATAATCCAGGCATTCTTTGATTTAGTCAAAATGCCTGTTGGTCTTTCCTTAGTGAACTGCATATATCTCAAAGCTTTATTCCTGACATGAACCAACTAGTCATATGGTTTGCTTAAAAATTGAAAATGCTTTAATATGTATGTAGATAGCCCAAAAGCATTGTAAGTGCATTTGAGGTGTAAGAAAATAGTTAGATGCCCGATCTAAATGTATTTTCTTTAGGTCATTGAAATGGGAAACCTAAAAACATATTTGTAATTCCTATCTTTCTGGAGTCTGACAGATTCAGATACTTGTATAAATCTGAAACAGAAGGCAGACAAGAGTTCTTCTGCTCCATAAAGAAGCTGAGCATGTTGTAGTCTTCTCTTCTGTGTTGCTTCCCTTCCAGATGAAGGGATGGGTTTTAATACGAGAGATGGGATTTGGGGGAAAAGTATGGGTGGCATGAGGTTTATAGGAGTGGATAGAACATTATACCCTGAGATGTCAGCTGATTTAAAGGTTCAAGGTAGCTGTCCCCCTGCCATCATAGAACCCACACACCCAACATGGTGTTATAATGTCTGATTTTTAACTTCTTGTGATAACAAAGATCTAGGGGTGGAAACAGGAGTGTTGAAAGACAATACTAACACAGGAAAGCTGGTCAGTCGCATAAATATTATAATATTGAGTATCTAATGCAACCAAAGACTCCATTAAATAGTTCCTAGTTTATTTTATAATCTTTAAAATTAAAATAAAATCACATCATTTTTGTACTCCTAAATCTCTTACAATTTCCTTCTCCCAAACCCTCTTGATCCTTATCTACTCAAAATGCATAAATGTATGCCTACAATTTGCTGAGTCTGTTCAGTGATGCTTACATATGTATGTTTCCAGGTCTGAACACTAGGTATTGGAAAGCCAGTTAGGGGCTCAACTGTGGGGACAACTAATTCTCTCTTAGAAGTGTTTAGTAGCTTATAGTTCTTTGTCTCAGGATAAACACCCTTTAAGTTTCCCCAACCCACACTACCATGTCTGATGGTATTGTCCTTATTTAGGTCTCCTTTAAGTAACCATATTATCGTGGTTTCATGGGTGCAGCTTCTATGTCATTTCTATGAGACACACACTCTGTGGTTATTAGGATATGGAGAATGTAGTAGTCAGGAATTAGTGGTTTAGTAAAGTGTTAGTAATAGTTTCTATCATAATATTCATGACCTCAGTTGCCATGGGTAATTAGCTAGGGTTCCAGTAACAGACAGGATTTCCCTCATGTTGAGCAAACCATAATTTAAATCCAATGACAAACATTTTTCACCGGATATGAATGCCTCTGTTGGCCTCTTTGGGGCACCCTATCATGTTGGTCACTTGGTAGTTAATAGGCATCACAATTGTTTCCCTCCCTTGGCAGCTTCTATGGAACCTGTCAGAATTATGAATGCTACTCCTCATTGAGGAATTTTAGTGTCACATCTAGCCCAAATTCTCTGAATCCTATGGCCCACATGCTTGATATTTTCAGCCTTGCCTTCAATTCCTAAGCAGTGACTAAGGGAAGTGTCATTAATCTATATTTTTGGAGTATTTCTTGGAGCCCCATGAACAGCAACTCAAAAGGAGTTTTCTTGTGTTTGAAGATCTAGCTTAGAGACTTTTGGTTTCAGGATACATCCTGTCTCTTTTGGGGACTTGGTTCGTTCTGGTTATTCAGGGATGAGGTTTGATCCCTGACTCCTGAAGTTGAGAATGTGTCATAGGCTGCTCTGGGTTCATGTTCTGGCTGGACTGCTTTCCTCTCAGGCTTTGTCCTGGAGTTCTCACACTTAGGTTTTATCCAGGCTCCTTTGATTTCAGGATTTAGCCAGACTACTTATTTGTTAGGTTACAGCCCATGCTAAAAAACCCACATATGTAGTGGCAGGACCCTCATGTGCACACCCCTAAGGCTCACTGTTGGCATTGATCACCATTTTTCAATCCCCAAATTAATCCACCAATAATCAGAAAACAATATAAAAATTAATCCAACAATGAAAGTGATAAGAGCTTTGGGTGAGAAGACCCAAGTATTTTTAGGAATCATTCACCTTTCCTATCCCTGAAAAGTCTGTTCTAACTCTGTGATATTAATTGCTAATGCTCTTTCCTCTGATGCTGGCCCAAATATACTGCATTCAGAATCTGCAGGTCCCTGTCAAGGAATGGCAGCAGCCAGGTAACTGCATCTTGTACCTCCGTAGAATGTTACCTGAAAGTCTATGGAAAAGCCAGTGAAATATGTGATCATTGACATTTCTTTTTGTGTTATCTGATGGACACATATCTCTTAATGGAAAGGATATATGGGAAATGAAGTTAATCAGACCTGGATGGGAAAGAAAAGCCTGGTGAACATGGATACCCAAGTTAGAGATATTTACCAGCACATGAAAAAGCCACAGGATGATGTCCACAGAAACCCCACACAAATACCCAGGGGCACTGTGAACAACATACATTGACAAATAACATGGGAATGGGACTCAGAGATGCATGTAGCTGGATAGTGAACATGCCAGAAAATCTGCCTTCTAAACTTCCCAAGATCAGGGACTAGGCCAGAGTTGCAAAATATCGATCCCTAATTCATCTATTTGAAGGAACATAGCACATTTTGCTGTTCACTAGGTGAGGGCTCCAGCTTACTTGGGCCCTTTAGTCTCTTTAGGAGACTCCAAGTAAAGGCAAAGACACAAACCATGGACAGAGGTACAGTCATCTTCAGGATAAGGTGTGAGCCTACAGATGTGTGCCCTGCACATGGAGACATCAGGTGAGAAAGAGATGTGGCAGTGCTAGCCACCCACACTTGCTGTTTGTAACCATCACAACCTGTTTTAATAAGTTCAATTGAGCATTGAAAACTATTATTCAGAAGTACAGGAAACGAGCCAAAATATACAATTCAGGAAAAGACATAGTAGCAGATGAACATTATATTTATTGAAAACTATGTACACAATGCTGGAGCACGAAACGTCTGCTAAAGAATAATGTAAGACTACAAGGCCTTGTTGTGGTCCTGGCTTCCTTGTAGTGAAAGTTGTCAAGGATCTTAATAAGGGAGGGAGTAGCCCACACACAATTGAATTTAAGCTGGACCTTGGGTACTCTGTAGTCAGGGAGCTGCCAGGATCCCTCTGATGTCACACTATGGTCTTTGACATTATTGCACTCCTCAGACCAGCACCTCTTGTGGTTGTGCCAAACCATCCTAGAGTAGTGGGTATGGCCTAGGCATAGATAATCATAGTATCAGTTGAAATTAAGACATTGAATCATATCACTTCATGGTATACTAACCACAGTGTTGTTTCATTTTAGGCTTGACTAGCCACACTTATTTGTTTGGGACAAGGCTTCCTTGAGTAAGAGTAAATACAAGACAATTTAGATATTACATTTGGGCCAAACTATATCGAAAGGGTTGAGATTGGCAATAATCATTTGGCCCAAGCCTTGTTATTTGAAGAAAAAGCCTAATCTATAACCCATACTTGATTAGGACCCAGGCTTCTTGAAGGTCAGAAATAGGCCTAGGTCCACATCTCTCATATGCTGGGCCTGAGTCTCTTAAGGACTAAGGATAGTCCGAGGCCCCATCTCTTAATTTTGGCCGAGGCCTGTTCAAGGTCAGGGATTGGCTCAGGTCGATATTTCTTCTTCTTTGGGGCCAGGCCTCTTCAAGGGTTAGGGATAGGACCTGGCCCACATCACTTCTTCATATTGGCCCAGGCCCATATTTCTTATTTTTGGGGTCAGGCTTCGACAAGGGGTAAAGATTGGCCCAGGCCCACATCACATTTTTTGGGGCCCAGGCCTCTTCAGGGTCAGGGATTGACCCAGGCCTGTATTTCTTCTTCTTTGGACCCAGGCCTCTTCAACGGTTAGGGATAGGCCCAGGACCACATCAGTTGTTCCTTTAGGCCCAGGCCTCTTCAGGGTCAGGGATTGGCCCAGGCCCATCTTTCTTCCTCCTTGGGCCCAGGCCTCTTCAAGGGTAAGGGATAGGCCCAGGCCCACATCACTTCTTCATTTGGGCCCAGGCCTCTTCAAGGGTTAAGGATAGGCCCAGGTCCACATCAGTTCTTCCTTTGGGCCCAGGCCTCTTCAAGGGTAAGGGATAGGCCCAGGCCCACATCACTTCTTCATTTGGGCTCAGACCTCTTCTCGGTCAGGGATTGGCCCAGGCCCTTATTTCTTCTTTTTTGGGCCCAGGACTCTTCAAGGGTTAGGGATAGGCCCAGGCCCACACACTTCTTTTGGGCCCAGGCCTCTTCAGGATCAAGGATTGACCCAGGCATATATTTCTTCTTCATTTGGGCCCAGGCCTTTTCTGGGTCAGGGATTGGCCCAGGCCCATATTTCTTCTTTTTGGGCCCAGGCCTCTTCAGGGTCAGGGATTGGCCCAGGCCCATATTTCTTCTTCTGTGGGACCAGGCCTCCTCAAGGTTTTGGGATTGGTTCAGGCCCATATTTCTTCTTCTTTGGGCCCAGGCCTCTTCAAGGGTTAAGGATAGGCCCAGGCCCATATCACTTCTTCATTTGGACCCAGGCCTCTTCAAGGGTTAAGGATAGGCCCAGGCCCATATTTCTTCTTTTTGGGCCCAGGCCTCTTCAAGAGTTAGGGATCGGCCCAGGCCCATATTTCTTCTTTTTGGGCCCAGGCCTCTTCAAGGTCAGGGATAGTCCCAGGCCCACATCACTTCTTCATTTGGGCCCAGGCCCTTTCTGGGTCAGGGAATGGCCCAGGCCCATATTTGTTCTTTTGGGACCCAGGCCTCTTCAAGAGTTAGGGATAGGCCCAGGCCCACACACTTCTTAGGGCCCAGGCCTCTTCCAGGTCAGGGATTGACCCAGGCCCATATTTCTTCTTTTTGGACCCAGGCCTCTTCAGGGTCAGGGATTGGCCCAGGCCCATATTTCTTCTTCTGTGGGACCAGGCCTCCTCAAGGTTTTGGGATTGGCCCAGGCCCATATTTCTTCTTCTTTGGGCCCAGGCCTCTTCAAGGGTTAAGGATAGGCCCAGGCCCATATCACTTCTTCATTTGGACCCAAGCCTCTTCAAGGGTTAAGGATAGGCCCAGGCCCATATTTCTTCTTTTTGGGCCCAGGCCTCTTCAGGGTCAGGGATTGGCCCAGGCCCATCTTTCTTCCTCCTTGGGCCCAGGCCTCTTCAAGGGTAAGGGATAGGCCCAGGCCCACATCACTTCTTCATTTGGGCCCAGGCCTCTTCAAGGGTTAAGGATAGGCCCAGGTCCACATCAGTTCTTCCTTTGGGCCCAGGCCTCTTCAAGGGTAAGGGATAGACCCAGGCCCACATCACTTCTTCATTTGGGCTCAGACCTCTTCTCGGTCAGGGATTGGCCCAGGCTCATATTTCTTCTTTTTGGGCCCAGGACTCTTCAAGGGTTAGGGATAGGCCCAGGCCCACACACTTTTTTTGGGCCCAGGCCTCTTCAGGATCAAGGATTGACCCAGGCCCATATTTCTTCTTCATTTGGGCCCAGGCCTTTTCTGGGTCAGGGATTGGCCCAGGCCCATATTTCTTCTTTTTGGGCCCAGGCCTCTTCAAGGTCAGGGATAGTCCCAGGCCCACATCACTTCTTCATTTGGGCCCAGGCCTTTTCTGGGTCAGGGATTGGCCCAGGCCCATATTTGTTTTTTTTTTTTTTTTTTTGGGGTGGGGGGGGGCTCATGCCTCTTCAAGAGTTAGGGATAGGCCCAGGCCCACACACTTCTTAGGGTCCAGGCCTCTTCCGGGTCAGGGATTGACCCAGGCCCATATTTCTTCTTTTTGGGCCCAGGCCTCTTCAGGGTCAGGGATTAGCCCAGGCCCATATTTCTTCTTCTGTGGGACCAGGCCTCCTCAAGGTTTTGGGATTGGTCCAGGCCCATATTTCTTCTTCTTTGGGCCCAGGTCTCTTCAAGGGTTAAGGATAGGCCCAGGCCCATGTCACTTCTTCATTTGGACCCAGGCCTCTTCAAGGGTTAAGGATAGGCCCAGGCCCATATTTCTTCTTTTTGGGCCCAGGCCTCTTCAAGAGTTAGGGATCGGCCCAGGCCCATATTTCTTCTTTTTGGGCCCAGGCCTCTTCAAGGTCAGGGATAGTCCCAGGCCCACATCACTTCTTCATTTGGGCCCAGGTCTTTTCTGGGTCAGGGAATGGCCCAGGCCCATATTTGTTCTTTTTGGGCCCAGGCCTCTTCAAGAGTTAGGGATAGGCCCAGGCCCACACACTTCTTAGGGCCCAGGCCTCTTCAGGGTCAGGGATTGGCCCAGGCCCATATTTCTTCTTCTGTGGGACCAGGCCTCCTCAAGGTTTTGGGATTGGTCCAGGCCCATATTTCCTCTTCTTTGGGCCCAGGCCTCTTCAAGGGTTAAGGATAGGCCCAGGCCCATATCACTTCTCATTTGGACCCAGGCCTCTTCAAGGGTTAAGGATAGGCCCAGGCCCATATTTCTTCTTTTTGGGCCCAGGCCTCTTCAAGAGTTAGGGATCGGCCCAGGCCCATATTTCTTCTTTTTGGGCCCAGGCCTCTTCAAGGTCAGGGATAGTCCCAGGCCCACATCACTTCTTCATTTGGGCCCAGGCCCTTTCTGGGTCAGGGAATGGCCCAGGCCCATATTTGTTCTTTTTGGGCCCAGGCCTCTTCAAGAGTTAGGGATAGGCCCAGGCCCACACACTTCTTAGGGCCCAGGCCTCTTCCGGGTCAGGGATTGACCCAGGCCCATATTTCTTCTTTTTGGACCCAGGCCTCTTCAGGGTCAGGGATTGGCCCAGGCCCATATTTCTTCTTCTGTGGGACCAGGCCTCCTCAAGGTTTTGGGATTGGCCCAGGCCCATATTTCTTCTTCTTTGGGCCCAGGCCTCTTCAAGGGTTAAGGATAGGCCCAGGCCCATATTTCTTCTTTTTGGGCCCAGGCCTCTTCAAGGTCAGGGATTGGCCCAGGCCCATCTTTCTTCCTCCTTGGGCCCAGGCCTCTTCAAGGGTAAGGGATAGGCCCAGGCCCACATCACTTCTTCATTTGGGCCCAGGCCTCTTCAAGGGTTAAGGATAGGCCCAGGTCCACATCAGTTCTTCCTTTGGGCCCAGGCCTCTTCAAGGGTTAAGGATAGGCCCAGGCCCATATCACTTCTTCATTTGGACCCAAGCCTCTTCAAGGGTTAAGGATAGGCCCAGGCCCATATTTCTTCTTTTTGGGCCCAGGCCTCTTCAGGGTCAGTGATTGGCCCAGGCCTACTTTTCTTCTTCTCTGGGTCTGGGCCTCTTCCATGGTTAGTGATAGGCCCAGGCCCACATCAGTACTCCCTTTTGGCCCGGGCCTCTTCATCGTCAGGGACCGGGCCAAGCCTATATCTCTACTTGTTTTGGACATGGACTCCTTCAAAGTCAGGGTTTGGCCAGGAGACATACTTGTTTTTGTTTGTTCTCTGGGCCTATTACGTCTCATTCCCACCTAGGTAGGTCCATAAATTTTTGGGGTCAAGGTATCTTCTTCTTTTTGGAATTGAAATACAGCATACATTTGAGTCCATATTTGTCCAAAATTACTTTGTTGTTAGCCATCATCTATGGCCAATGTTCCTGGGAAAAATAAACAGATATTGATAGAAGAAAATATTTAGTTTCCTTCCCTGGCATCTTGAATGTACTCAGAACATCATTGACCTGTCCTCTGGGTAACATGCTCAGACATTGACACACTGAACTCACAATTCACATGAAACAAATTATACATTATATAAATACAAGATAAAGAAGATGGCTGGAATAGTCCTTTCCTGTTGCCTAGCTGTCTGTGCCTGTGGTAGAGAGGACCCATGAACTCATGTGGAAATATTATTGCTTCTAAGTTAGGAGAAGCAAGACCCCATGATGTATTTCCTTCCTTCTGGGGTGAGAGCACATGATGAAACATCACAAGAAGTTAGGAGGAAGTATAGAGGTTAGTGCTCCAAATATCTTGACAAGGCATTGGAGACTATGCAGATCTTCACACAGCCACTTTTTCCTGTGTGGGATGGGTCCTCTGTGTGTGTGCCATCCAAGACCATGCTCTGTGAGGATATCCCCTTAGTCCTTGCTATTACCACTCTTCTCAAGATCGTATCTGTTTTTTTCCATCCAAAACCCTCAGACACTGAACTGTGCCCAGGTCACCCCTTTCACAAAAAGCTTCCTGTAAAGTACATGCACTGATGTGAGATTGGGTTTTTCCCCAAAGATTTTCTGAGCTGACTTACCTGAAAGGGACCCCTGGCACCTTCTCCTATAATAGATTCTGCTGCCCCCAGAACTAGGACACACCCATAACCTGGACAGTGACCCTTATGTGAGGTCACAAAGGCCAAGCCTCACTCTGTTTAGAAAAGCTCATAGGCTGTCCAGGCACACAAATGCTGTCCAGGCACAGAAGTATCTTTTGAACTGCTATCAAATTGATTGAAATGTTGTCCTACAACCAGTGCCTTCACCACCATTAAACACAGCTTGTAGTAGGGTCTCCCAGAAAGCATTTCATGAAGTTTCCCTCCCTGACCTCATGATAATCAATGATTTCTGAGAATGTCACTAAAAAAGAGCTGACATGATTGATACTCTACACACATACAGATTCATTCATGAACACAATAATATCCATCTTATAAATATCAATATGAAAATTAGATGGAGAATGTGATATCAAGGTCTATACCCATGAAGGGAAGGGCCTATGAGTTGACTAAAAAGATTATTTCGAGGAATGGTCATATCTAGAGAAGCCAGTGAAAAGGTTCTGGTAAAGCTCTTCCTATGTACCTATGTAGTGTATTCTCCCTAAAAGGATGACATGGGTGTGGGGGTGTGTGATGTAAGTAGTTGATCATTTATCTGCTTGAGCTTTGAGTCTTAAGAGCAGGTGCTAACTTGACAGTTTCTACCAGAGTCCACTCTTCCTGGCATGGTGGCATGGGTATAGTGCTTTCTACATATATATATATATATATATATATATATATATATATATATATATATATATATATATCTTACCAGTCGGCAGGCATCCTTGTTTCACTACTCTTTTGGCTACTTAACAGATCTCCTGTCGTGTTAGATAAGAAACACCTCAAGAACTTCACTGAGCCCTTATGACTGGCATTCAGGTCCTTGTTCCTGATCTTTCCTGCATGCCTATATACCTGAAGGCACGTGCAT
Source organism: Rattus norvegicus (assembly GCF_021556685.1). Classification (NCBI taxonomy): domain Eukaryota; kingdom Metazoa; phylum Chordata; class Mammalia; order Rodentia; family Muridae; genus Rattus; species Rattus norvegicus. The sequence continues at coordinate 61,026,987 of NC_141544.1, read as the reverse complement.
TCCCATATATATATTCCCAGAGCATGCACACTAGCATACAATTTAAATATGATTATGTATAGTGTACAGGGTTAGTTAGAGTGCTGGAATATTTCTGTTGAGTCCCTGCTTTCAGTCATGCTGAGGAAAACCCCTGGACATAAAAGATTGCTGTGAAGAAGCTAAGTCACTTCAGAGCTTCAGACAATAGGACTCTGGATCATCTCCTACCTGCCCTGGACACTATAGACTGCCATAGCTGATAGTTGTCCCTGGCTTGGGCCACAACCGCTGAGCTTCATCCTGCACAAGTCTGGAAGCTGGAGTCTATTCGTGTGGTACAGGCTGGGTGTGATCATTTCCTGGGCTTAATTTCTAGTGAGTTGTGGCTGTCATCTACCTGAGTACTTGTTTGACAAGTTCCTTAGGGTGCATGTACAAACACACATACACACACATACACACACACACACACACACACACACACACACACACACACACACCATTTCTGCTTTAGCACAGGTCCTGTTAAAGGTCACTTCAAGGACCACATTATGCCTCTTATCTCCCAGTATAGCACACTAAGTTTAAATCAGGACCTCATTACAGGAATCTGTATATATTTCTCCTAACATACAGCCCAACACACCTGCAGTTCCTTCTGAATCCCAGCCCATGACTGAGTTCCCTCACACTAACACTGCCTTTACCTTGGCAATGGGCTATTATATGAGGTAACAGAGGCCTGACCACACTTCTCTCCAGGTTCTTCCTATGTGCCTAGGTGAGAAACGATTGTACTTTCCCTCTTAAAGCCTGGACATAAATTACCCTGTCTTATTTAACACTGTGTATATTTGTAGAGGACGTTATGTGACACCATCCAGTGTCATCCTCATGTTCTTTCCTATATGTGGATGTAGACCTGCAGACATGAGCACACACATGAGCACACTTAGAAAGAGAAAACATGTAAGTACAGAGTGGGAGGGGAATGTGCTGCCATGGTGTTTCCTGTGATAGTGACATTGAAGTTTGTCCCATATTGAGGCAGCTTGCTGAGTACAAATGAGAAGATTGCTATCGTCAGGGACTGCAGTCCTCAGGGAGGATCAGACACCAGTACCAGGGATGTTAGCCCCCTTCCCTGGACAAGCTATGGGTGATGGTCAAATGTGGGCATGGCAACAGCACTGTTACCCACTTCCTGTCCTATCCAGATATATGTATGTGGCTCCTCTCCAAGGCCTCTCTCCTTGGTGAGTGAGGGGTTCCTCTCCCTGAAGTCTTGAGTGGCCAGTCCCAGTAGTGTGAGACTTCTGATCTGTTTCTAGCTCTCTGAGGATATGCTGTCCTCAGTCAGAAACACCACAAGTCCCTCTCCACGTTTCAGACTCCCACATTTAAGACCCCAATGAGGAAGTACATCACGCTGAGTGAGTTACTCACGTGATGAAGTTCAGGTAGTGCCCATTCCACAAAACAGCCCAAACATGGGCAAACACATGTGCTCACTGTGAATCCCAACCCTCCTTGCTGGACTCTGAGTTGTCCTCGAGCTAAGAACTCTGCTGTTACTAGGGCGGGGCTTTATCCTGTGAGGTCACAGAGGCCTCACCTCACTGCACTCTGAGAATCACAAGGGACACCCAGGCACCTGTCATCTCCCAGCTTGGTGCATCCTGTTCTCTACAAAACTGAGTCAAGTATCCTTGCAAACACTTTGGGGAATTGGCAACAAGTGTTTCTCAGAGATGCCTCCCTGGGAATCACCTACAAGCATCTCCTGTCAGCCATCTCTCTTCCCACATTACCTTCATCCTGAGAGGGTATGATCCATCCTGTCTACAGAAACTAAACCCTCACATGAGTGCTAATACCAGGAAGTGCTTACTGACAAGAATATTTTTTATTAGATATATTTCTTTACTTACATTTCAAATGTTATTCCCTTTCCCGGTTTCCTGTTCATAAGTCCCCATTCCCTCCCCCTCCATATGGGCATTACCCCCATCCATTCCCCTTACTGCCCCCCATTTCCTCCTACTCTGGGTGTCTAACCTTGGCAGGACCAAGGGCTTCCCCTTCCACTGGTCCCCCAACAAGGCTATTCTCTGCTACATATGCAATTGGAGCCCTCAGTCACTCCATGTATAGTCTTTGGGTAGTGGCTTAATCCTGGAAGCTCTGGTTGGTTGGCATTGTTGTTTTTATGGTATTGCAAGCTCCTTCAACTCTTAATACTTCCTCTAATTTCCCCCAAGGGGGTCCTGTTCTCTGTTCAGTGGTTTGCTGCTAGCATTGACCTCTGTATTGGACGTGCTCTGCATGTGTCTCTCAGGAGATAATCTCTATCCAGTCCCTTTCAGCATGCAGTTTTTAGCTTCATCAATTTTATCCAGTTTGGGTGGCTGTATATATACATATAGGCCACATGGGGCAGGCTCTGAATGGCCTTTCCAAAAGTCACTGCTCTAAACTTTGCTTCCATATCCCCTCCTATTGATATTATTTCCCCTATTACGAAGGAGTGGAAGCAAATGCTGGCGAGGATGTGGAGAAAGAGGAACACTCCTCCATTGTTGGTGGGATTGCAGACTGGTACAACCATTCTGGAAATCAGTCTGGAGGTTCCTCAGAACACTGGACATTGAACTGCCTGAGGATCCAACTATACCTCTCCTGGGCATATACCCAAAAGATGCCCCAACATATAAAAAAGACACGTGCTCCCCTATGTTCATAGCAGCCTTATTTATAATAGCCAGAAACTGGAAAGAGTCCAGATGCCCTTCAACAGAGGAATAGATACAGAAAATGTGGTACATCTACACAATGGAATATTACTCAGCTATCAAAAACAATGCCTTTATGAAATTCATAGGCAAATGGTTGGAACTGGAAAATATCATCCTGAGTGAGGTAACCCAATCACAGAAAAACACACATGGTATGCACTCATTGATAAGTGGCTATTAGCCCAAATGCTTGAATTACCCTAGATGCACAGAACACATGAAACTCAAGACAGATGATCAAAATGTGAATGCTTCACTCCTTCTTTAAAAGGGGAACATGAATATCCTTGGCAGGGAATAGAGAGGCAAAGATTAAAACAGAGACAGAAGAAACACCCATTCAGAGCCTGCCCCACATGTGGCCCATACATATACAGCCACCCAATTAGACAAGATGGATGAAGCAAAGTAGTGCAGGCCAACAGGAGCCGGATGTAGTTCTCTCCTGAGAGACACAGCCAGAATACAGCAAATACATAGGCGAATGCCAGCAGCAAACCACTGAACTGAGAACAGGACCCCCGTTGAAGGAATCAGAGAAATAACTGGAAAGCTTGAAGGGGCTCGAGACCCCATATGAACAACAATGCCAAGCAACCAGAGCTTCCAGGGACTAAGCCACTACCTAAAGACTATATATGGACTGACCCTGGACTCTGACCTCATAGGTAGCATTGAATATCCTAGTAAGAGCATCAGTGGAAGGGGAAGCCCTGGGTCCTGCTAAGACTGAACTCCCAGTGAAAGTGATTGTTGGGGGGAGGGCGGCAAGGGGGGGGAGGATGGGGAGGGGAACACCCACAAGGAAGGGGAGGGGGAGGGATTAGGGGGATGTTTGCCTGGAAACCGGGAAAGGGAATAACACTTGAAATGTAAATAAGAAATACTCAAGTTAATAAAAAAAAAAAAGGAGTGGAAGCATCCACATTTTGATCATCCTTTTTGAGCTTCCTGTGGTCTATGGATTGCATCTTGGGTAGTTCCAGCTTTTGGGCTAATATCCACTTCAATGAGTGCATACCAAGTGTGTTTTTCTGTGATTGGGTTACCTCACTCAGGATGATATTTTCTAGTTCATTCCATTTGCCTATGAATTTCATAAAGTCATTGTTTTTGATAGCTGAGTATTATTCTTTGTGTAGATGTACCACATTTTCTGTATCCATTCCTCTGTTGAAGGGCATCTGGGTTCTTTCCAGTTTCTGGCTATTATAAATAAGGCTGCTATGAATATAGTGGAACATGTGTCTTTGTTGTATGTTGGACCATCTTTTGGGTATATGCCCAAGAGGGATATAGCTCAGTCCTCATGTAGTGGAATGTCCAATTTCCTGAGGAACCTCCAGACTGATTTCCAGAGTGGTTGTACCAGTCTGCAATCCCACCAACAGTGGAGGAGTGTTCCTCTTTCTCCATATCCTCGCCAGCATCTGCTGTCACCTGAGTTGATAAAGAAATGGCTAAGATAAAATTAGCCATTCTGACTGGTATGAGGTGAAATCTCAGGCTTGGTTGATTTGCATTTCCCTGATGACTAAGGATGTTGAACATTTCTTTAGGTGTTTCTCAGCCATTTGGCATTCCTCAGCTGTGAATTCTTTGTTTAGCTCTGAACCCCATTTTTCAATAGGGTTATTTGGCTCTCTGGAGTCTAACTTCTTGAGTTCTTTGTATATTTTGGATATTATCCCTCTATCAGATGTAGGGCTGTAAGATCTTTTTCCATTCTGTTGGTTGCTGTTTTGTCCTAATGACAGTGTCTTTAGCCTTACAGAAGCTTTGCAGTTTTATGAGGTCCCATTTGTCAATTCTTGATCTTAGAGCATAAGCCATTGGTGTTTTGTTCAGGAAATTTTCCCCAGTGCCCATGTGTTTGAGACTCTTCCCCACTTTTTCTTCTATTGGTTTGAGTGTATCTGGATTGATGTGGAGGTCTGACAAGAAGAATTTTTAGTCACAAAATAGATGGTTTTGTGCTGTTTTTCTGGACAGTGTGTTCATTGGTACCTAAAACTTTCTCTTACTTTTTATATTTTTTTTCGTTTTTCTTTTTTATCTGTATAGAGTTTCCCCTCCCTCTATGTCTCTCGTTGCTCCCCACCTCCTCTCCCGTCTGGATCTACTCCCTTTCTGCCTCTCACTCAAAAAAACAGGTTTCTAGGAGATGAAAAAAATATAACGAATACAATCAAATAAGATAAGATAAAAGCCATCATATCAATGTCGGATAAGAGAAGCCAACAGAAAAATAAATGAACCCCTGGAGAATGTGCAAGAACTAGAGTCCCACTCGTTTACACATTCAGGAGTCACATAAAACTACTAAACTGAAAGCAACAGTATGTATGCAGAGGACTTGGTGCAGAACTGTGCAGGCCCTGTGCATGCTGCTGCAGTCTCTGCGAGCTCATAGGAGATTTGCTGAGTTGTTTAGGCCCTGTTCTTCTGATATCCTCATTCCCTTCTGTGCCCCCCCCCAATCTTTCCAGCTCCTCTTCAGCAGGGTTCCCTGAGCTCTGAAGGGAGAGATTTAATGGATACATCCCATTTAGAACTGTATGTGTTTCAATTCTCTCTCTCTCTCTCTCTCTCTCTCTCTCTCTCTCTCTCTCTCTCAGTCTGTGTCTGTGTGTCTGTCTGTCTTTGTGTCTGTCTGTCTCTTTAAAAAATAACAGCTGTTGGATGCTTACAAGGAGCAGAAGAATCTGGGTAGCAACAAGGCTGATGTTGTCCAAATCCTATATATTAAAATCAGCCATTTAACTTTTCCCTAAATGTCTGAACCATTTACTGTTAGAAATGCTCCCTTTGAGTCCTCAATCTTTTTCTTGGGTATATGCCTGTGAGATTAAAATATTTTTATGAGAACATTTCATTTACATTTTTATTAGGTTTATCATTTTTACCAAGTTTAAATAATCTTGTTTTTTTTTCATATTGAGTATTAGGTTATTTAATTAACCATGAGTATTTTAATCAATTTTTCATTGATCTTTAAGCTGTTGCTCCACTTTCATGTTTATTAAAATATAACGACAATATATTTTATTTTTCTATTGAGATTTTCCTTATTTCCTTATTTTTATTTAGTTTAACCGCTCTGTAAGTACTGATTGGCAGTATAAAGTCTGTATATGCATATTTTGTTCAAGGTATGTATATTCTACCGGCTTTTCATTTTGAAATCTATTATTACATCTTGTAAATTTCACTGTTTTTTATATCGGTTCCTCTACGTTCATGAATTTTTTTGTTTTTTTTTTCTTTGATATCTGTATGGCAGAGCAATTAATGTGCCCTTTTCTAATGGTTCACTCTAATTATTTTGTATCTTTCTTCCACTTTTGTTTTAGCTCCATAATTCCTTTGATGTGTTTCTAATATTGACTGCCTGCCCCATCTGCTCTTATTCTGTTCTGCCTAACATGATCATCTATCTTCTAACTTCATCCATGTGCAGTACCTGTATTTCCCTTTTCTTATGTGTCTATATTTATTTTAATAATTCAATATTTTCTGCATTTCGTTGTACTGCATTGCATTGGAATAAATAGATGGGACGATTTTGCTTGAAGATTTTCGTTTGTCCCTGTGTATTAATTCATTCACAAATTCCTAAAGTATAGTTTCTACCAAATATTTTGGAAAAATATATTGAAGGACAATTTCAACATGGGAGGTGGATCATATTTTTTCTAATAACTAATGTGTGCATGTGTGTGTGTATGTGTGTGTGGGGGGGTGGTGTCTCTGTGTGTGTATTTGACTGTGTGGTGTGCATGTGTGTGTGTGTGTGTGTGTGTGTGTGTGTGTGTGTATGTGTAAATGTGTCTTTGCCCTTTACTTTGAGTGGTTCTAATTATACTACACCTCAATGATTTACTATATCATTCCACAATCAGAAAAGTTAACTTAACAGCAAGAGGCTCCCAGGACCCAACAGGGATAGCATTAAATGAAATACCCAACAAACGGCAAAGAAAACATATAGAAACCATATCAGAGGTTAGGCTTTGCCCCTAGATGAGGGATGAACTCGCCCACTCATTTCCAAAATTTTAACCCAGAATTGCTCTTATCTAAAGGAAATAGAGGGACAAAGAATGGAGCAGAGACTGAAGGAAAGGCCATCCAGTGACTATCCAACCTTGGGATCTATCCCATATTTATACACCAAACCAAGACACTATTGATGATGCCAAGAAGTGATTTTCTTACAGGAGACTGATATAGCTGTCTCTTGAGAGGCTCTGCCAGAGCCTGACCAATACAGATGAAGATGCTCACAGCCAACCACTGGACTAAGCATGGGGACCCCAATGCAGGAGTTAGAGAAGGGACTGAAGGAGCTGAAGGTATTTGAAACCCCATAAGAAGAACAACAATATTAATCAGCCAGGCCCCCAGAGCTCCCAGGGACTAATCCACCAACCAAAGAGTACACTTTGAGGGACTCATGGCTTTAGCTGCATGTGTAGCAGAGGATGGCCTTATCAAGCATCACTGGTAGGGGAGGATCTTGGTCCTGTGAAGGCTTGATCCCCCAGTGTAAGAGAATGTTAAGGCAGTGGGGTAGGAGGGGCTGGGTGGGTGAGCACCATCGTAGGAGCAGGGGAAAAATAAATGGGATAGGGAGTTTGTGGAGGACAAACCAGGAAAGAGGACAACATTTGAAATTTAAATAAATAAAATAACTAAGCAAAATAATAATAATTATAAACTATTAAAAACACTAAATATGTATATACATATATACATATATATTTGTATGTATACACACATACACATATAGTGCTATTTTATTCTACTCACATAGGTGAGTAGGTTCTTTTCTGAAGAACTCTAATAGAAATCATTATGTACTCCTATATCTTAAGGCCCTGGTTTCTTGTTATTGCCTTGCTTAGCAAAATAGGAAAATCATGATTCCAGCAAGAGAGTACTTTGTGACTGGTACTGTATCCTTCACCCTAATCTCTAGTCACTTTCCCTCACCTAATTGGATTGGGATGTCATTGTTCAAGTAATTTTCACAGCTTTTAACTGAGTTTTCTTTTCTTCTCTATTCTTCAGTGTTCTCAATTTTTGCCAATTTTATTTTTCAGATTGTAGTCTAAGAGGGATACTGTAGCTCACAATACTATGAAATCTTTGCTTTTAAATTTTAGACTCTTTCTAAACCATGTAGTCATTAAATGAAATGTACGTTGTGAAGGAGGAAGTAGATCTCTATGGGAGACTGGCAATGTTTTCATCCTTGTCATACATGCTATCTCTTCTTCTTCTGTGTTTCCATGGGAATGTGATCACTTAGGACTTTCTTCCTACTGAGGCATGCTATGCCTTCTTTGTCAGTATGGACTTGACTTCTCTAGAATTATAAACAAAAACAAACTCTTTACTGTAAATCGCTTTGGATCATGATATTTTATCAAACAGAGGAAAAGCAAGCAGTATCCCAACTTCACTGAGGAGCTTTACAACTCTGCTTTTTCTTTGAGTCGGGAAAAAAAAGATCACACCTAATGTGATCAAATGCCTTCTACAAGAAGGCATTGAGTATACAGAATGGAAAGAATTACAAAGCAGCTTAGCATTGCCCACACTAACCAGAAGGTTAGTAGGACTCTGGTATACTTAAATTGTTTATTGTCAACTTCTGTAAATGCCAGGTGCACTATACTTGTCCCTGAAATTTAATTTCTTTGACAGAGTTTGTTCTCTTACATGGGCTATGTGGGCAGTGAAACTTTGTTGAGGAGACAATTCTGGAGTGTGTTTCTAGTCTGACATCCCATGTGTAAACAAACAAAGGATAATAACGCACTTACCTCTGAAAACCAAATCAGTGTTTTCTTACAGATATCTACGTCAAAGCCCAGCAAATGTTATTGTGTGGTTTTATGACATTTTTCCTAATCATACATCTGTTAGTGCATATGATCTCTGGTTTGGGTCCAGGAAACATTCCTGTGATACTGTGGATTATTTCATTTTGGCTTTCAATAACTTTTCCAATTCTTGATGCATCATGTTGCCAATTTGTTGAATTTACATGCTGTGAAAAAGAGAGAGAGGGTTTCACTGGTGGGGGAAGTCTGAGGATGATTAATGTTTAAGGAAGGCCAAGAGGAATAGTGCCAAACCAAGCTCAATGCATTATTAATTTGCTAAATCATAACTTCCTTGTTGTTCCTATCAGTGATGCACTCTTTATGCAGTTATAACTGATGCAGGCTTCATCTAGAAGAAGAAAATAAAGAACACTAATAAGAGAATTTATAATACAGCAAAGGGAAATTATTACTCTGAACTCTCACAGTGTAGCATTCCTCATGGTTTGGTACATTTTAACCTTTAGTCATAGATGGGAAAAGGTATGAAAAAACACAATCTACTGAATAGCATCAAGGGGAGTAAGATTACTTGGAGCTATAAAACTTTGGAAAGGGATAGATGGAGCCCTTAGGCAAGGCCAGGGGGCTCTGGATGCTGGCTCAGAAATTGGTCTTTGTTTTCAGACACATTTGAAATTTTGGTATTTTTTAAAATCCACATCCTTAATTTTGGTGGTATATTTAAAATCAGCTATAGTGACTGCATTTAATTTTGCTGCATATTATGGTTCTCACAGCATTACAACACACACACACACACACACACACACACACACACATACACACACACGAATAGGAGAAAAACAAATATTTGAAGCAGCTCTTTTCTTGTAATAATTATGGTGGACTTTTTCAAGTGAAGTTTTGGTTGTTCACTGTTTGCTTTCTTAGTGACTATGATTGAACTTAGTGAGTTCCAATTTGGAAAACCAGAGAGCAGTGGCACACCACTTATTCCTTCCAAACACACCCTTCTTTCTCTCACCGGGTCTGGGAGCAGAGAGCTGCTGCGGGCCGGGATCCGCGGGTCACACCCTTCTTGAACCTAGGCTAATTTCTAATTAAGTTTTTATGCAACTATGCCAGTTCTGATCCAAGCTTTATCACAATGTAGAGTTCTTCTTCTTCCTTTAAATCTTTGAACTAACAAGTAACATACATGATTACTGTAAGAAAGAGGTTCCCCACTAACTAATGCTGCACCCTTTAATGCAGCTGCTCATGTTCTGGTGACTATCCTCAACCATTACGTTAATATTCACTGCTACTTCATAACTGTAAATTTACTACTGTTATGATGGTAGTGTAAATGTCTGATATGGATGATATCTGATACGCAACCCCTGTGAGAAGGTCTGTAGACCCTCAAAGGGGTTGTAATTCACAGGTTGAGAACCACTTCTCTAAGGCCATTCTGTTACGAGAAAGACTAAGCTATAAGCTACACTTAAGGATGAGCATTGCAAAGAATAAATAACAATGAAGACTATAGATCATCTAGCATTTCAACTAGATCGTTTTTATTTTGATTCCTCTTAAATGATTGTACAGAAAGCAGGGAGACAACAAACAACTGGTAGAGAAATTCCTATCTAGCTTACCCACAGTCATTGGAGCATGAAGGTTGGGAGTAAGCATATGACTTATAGAGCAGATGCAGACAAGACTAGTGAGGAATGAAGATTTTATTATGCTTCAAATAGTTATCTTATACAATGACCTGAATTTAAATATCAACTGTATCTTGATGAATTTTATTTTTAAAATTTCAATCACTTATTTTCATAAACAGAATTCAAAATTAAAGAAATTATATGTTGTGTTACATTTTTACTTTTTTTTGCAATGGATTCTTTATACTACAAATTGAGTTTATTTATAAAAGTAGTAATGCAAATGAATTTCTTCATAATTGAAGAGGTTTAATAGTTTACATAATTATAGAGAGGAAATATCATTTTGAGTGAGTCATGGAAGGTCTTTGAAATATCCTTTTAAATTTTAGACAGTACAACATTCATTACACAGTTTATTAATTATGTAAAAATAACTTGAATCATGTAAACAATATAAACTCAAAAATCATTGTCCCCGTGATAGAGAAAAAGCTATGAACAATTTGAAAATGGGATATTCTTCATATTTTACCAATTTGATAAAAGCAGAATGTGTTATTTGCTAGGAGGGATATGAATCATTCAGAAACATGGCCAAGAACTTGAAACATTCCAACATACAGAAGCTTTTTTTGTGTGCTTTCACAGCACAGCATTTGAAAACTGTAGTAGTATTTATTTCCTAGAAAAAATATCATTCAGGCAATCCTTTGTAAATATTAATCTCTTCAAATTATCTGTCGACTCAGTTTTGAAATATTAAGTTTTACTTACCAGGGGACATGACAAGTGCAAATAGGGCTTTCAAGGACAATGGGAGATGAATGTCTTAGAGAGAACCTGCATGTGTCATGCGGGAATAGAACGGCATGAATGAAAACCTGATGCAGATTGGCTTTGTCAACATGGATCAGACTTCGTGGGGTCTAATGCCAGGTAGTTCATTGTCAGCATATTTAAAGCAGTACAATTTGGGAATAGGTTTCCAGGTGACAATCAGTACTATAAGCCCAGTTCTAGATGAACAATAAAGCTTAAGGCGCAATTACACAGAAAAGCTTTCACCAAGAGCATGTGGTGAAGAGGTGAGTTATATAGCTAAAAGGTCTAGAAACTAGTGTAGTCTCTATTAATAGACTTGAGGTCAGCTGGATTTATATATATTTGTATAAAACATTACACATCTCCCCTAAGAATGGATAAAGGTTTGAGAAGGGACGAGTCTGGAATAATAGTTTGGCAGATTTGGGTAAAGTCAATCTCTTTAGCAAACTGAGGGAGAATTGCCTCCACAAATAGCAAAATGTCATCAGGTCTCAACACTACCTACTCTCAGCTTTTTTTGGTGGAACACAGATATTTGCTACCTCTAAGTAATAAACATTCCTTGTTTTCATAGTGCTTCTCTGTGAGTACAAGGACTCTTCTGCCCCTAACCAGTGTAAAAGCAAATCTGCAAAAATAACTTGATTCAAAAGAATCTGTGTTTCCATCCACATCTAACATATTTTCTGCAATTTTAATATTTTAATTAATAAAATAAAAGAAATCCCAGTAGATTCTGCTCATTTTCTAATAGAAATGATAAAATTCTCATGAAATTATCATGGGATTTTTAGCTGTCTGAATGGATTATAAACATAAAATTTATTAAATAAATATTGAATTTATATTGCATTTATATTTAATATAAATTGTATAACATTTATGATTTATTCATGCTATTGAATTTTATTAGGTTTTGAGTAAATTGAAGGCACAACCTTTAGTTATAAGAAAGAGAGCTGGTTAAAGGAAACAAGACAGGTGAAAAGTTATTGTTATCAATGTCTATAAGAGTTCAAGGTCTGAAATAGGATTAGCAATTCTTGCTTTTATAAACTGAAATATTAACGTTAGTAAAAGAGAAGTAGCTTTGCATTTTCTGTCTTAAATATAGTACAAGTAGAATTTCAGCTCAGGTTCCTTTGTTTAAATCCTGTGCTGTGTTACATTGTGTCGATTAATAAGACAATTGGGACCTTATCCTGAAGTAACTAATTTCCTACTGGAGAAGTAATAAAAACATAGGAAATGAGAATGATGACTGTATTGAAACAGCTAGAGATAAATGGGGAGGGAAATAAAGGTATAAAGGTAGAAGTAATGACATTGCCCTGCTTATTTTATAGAGAGATGCTTTAAAAAATTGAGGGATAGAGACAAGTATAATTTATGGAGTAGATATAATGTCACTAAATAGGCAAAAATTTACAATAATAAGGAAAGTATTATTGGTTTGGTCTAGGATGTTGGAAGTGAATTGATGTAACTTATTTTTAAAAGAAACAGATTAGTCAGTAGACACATTACAATATCAAGTAAACTGAAATTGTGACATTAAACATGACATTGTAAGAATCATGTAGGATAAAAAGGGAAGATAAGTTGTGAAATTTTTTAAAGTAAGCAAACAAATATATTTTAAAAGATTACAAAAATTATTTATACTTTATATAATATAGCCATGAAATAAACTTTTCCTGAATTATGAGAACTGTGATAGTCAATGTACTTGATAGAGAATTGGGTTCTATTTATTTAAAAATTGATTTATTTACTTAGTTTTTGGTTATGAAGCCTATCTAAGGACATTATCAAACTATATTATGTGAAACACAAATAATTAATGAAAATTTTATGTTGAAAAATTTTTGTGTGCTATGTTTCTCTATGATTTTCTAAATTCAAATGATTTTAAAGGGAAAATCCTTGGTTTGGTGTTCAGGTTGGAGCTCTTAATTTTGTCTTGTAGGTGAACTTTAGAAGAGGGACCCTTTTTGGGGCATATTGATGTTCATAAGATAGCATGCAGTAATATAGAGTTTCATGTTTATGATTAGTTTAATGATTAACTTAGTAAAGCTTGACAGATTGGCTAGGTCCTGTCTAATCAGGTCTACTTAAGCCCTTCTTGAAAAAGTAAGTGGAACATTTAATATATTAAACATATAGCATTCACATAAAAGTGGTTTTTGCAGCACTACTTTTAGGAGAGTTGAATACTTGTCTTCTTTCCTCCGATAGGAAATGGATAACAGACCAAGGTAAGAATTTCACAAAAATCCTCCTTGGTGAAAGAGAATTATAGAGATTTTTAGCCGCTACAGCTGATCAGTTACTTACAGGAGCAAAGTGACACATAAGCAACTGTTTTACAGAACGTCTGCTCCAGCATAGGTGGAACTAATGAAATTTCCAAACCTAGTACTACTGCACAACTTGGGATAGCTCAACAGGGGAAGGGTGTTCTATGCTCCTCAAATATTTCTCTGCCTCTTCCAGGCAACCTGGCTGCTCTAACAGCATTTCTTGATTGTTAGCTCCCTGCCCTTGCTGCTTATATCTTGCTGAGATAGGTGAAGGTGAGAGTCCATATATTTGTCAATTCAAACAATCCAGGAAGTTTTTGAGTTGTTTACTTTCTGGGATTTTTATATTTTTAATTATTCTCTGAGATTTTGTACAATGTATTTCAAATATATATTCACAAGTCTGTCTTCTCACAGATATATTCAACACCTTCCTACTCTTAACCTATTTTTTATTCTCTCTCTCTCTCTCTTTCTCTCTCTCTCTCTCTCTCTCTCTCTCTCTCTCTCTCTCTCTCTCTCACACACACACACACACACACACACACACACACACACACTTTTCCTCCTCTCTCCTTCCCCTCTCTTTCAGAAATTGGGTCCAATTTGTGTACCAATATATTTTTGGGTGTCTGTCTTTCCTAGGAACCTGGCTGACTTACTAGAGTCAATACTGTTATCAAAAGCAGACTTTCTCTTTACCAGCAGCAATCACTTGCTAATCGTTCACTGGCTATGAGGGAACATTGCGCATACTTCCATGGTTCATATTTGAATTTGGTCTTTCTTGAATTAGCACAGGTCTTGATCACGTTATACATCAATTAAGAGTTTATATGGATCCACCTTCTGATTTTCTGAACTCTCTGTTCCTCCCAAATTTGCTTTATCCCCATGGAGGAGGGAATGTCATCCAGATATCCGATTTAGGGTTGAGCAGACTTATTCTTTCTCTGTACCCCCTGTGTTTTAACGTGCCTCTATTAAGATTATTCACTGCTCTAAGGAATTTCTTTTGCAGGAAGGAATATATCAACTCAGAGGCAATTGTGAATGGCTTCTGAAGAGTCTTAAGTAAAACAATAGCCTAGTCTAAAGCATATACCATAATGAAAAAATAGGTACTCAACATTCTAATCTTGCTTATTTAAAAGTGAATAATATATTATGCTACATGTTTTTAACTTAAACATGTGTTTACAAAATAATGACCTAATATAAGGAGCACCCTCACGGATGAAGAGGGAGGGGTATGTGGAGGGGTAACAGGAAAGGAGTTAATATTTGAAACGTAAATAGAAAAAATATCCAATACAAGAAAAGAAAAAAAGAAAAAAATATTTTAGCAAAGAATCTGGGTAAAGAAAATCTGGGTAAAGAAAAAATTGTTCATATAAATAATATGGTGAACATGATATTAAAAAATTGAAATATCACATACAAGTTGAAAATAATTGTATTTAATCTGACTTGCTAAAAATTTGTAAAATTCAAGTGAAGTATTAGAGTAGACAAAAATCACCTATAATTAATAGTGACAAACTTCACCAAATGTATATATTATACTTGAAATATTAATTAATTACACTATAAAGATATCTATAAGCTGAGTAACCTACAAAATTACATGTAAAAATATTTCTTAATAACAAATCCTTATTTCAAAAGACCATCAAAATAGTGCAGTATTTTTCAGGAAATATTATAAAAATAGATTTTATAAAGGTTCATTAAAACACATTTCAGTCTATGGTATCTGCCTAATTAAAAAGAAATAGAGAATTATTTTTTCTCTTCATTAAAGAAAAGATGAATAAAAATTGATATGAACTCACAGTAAACATTTTAAATAAATTAAATTTCTGTAAAATATATCTAACTTTGACATACATGTGATTACTTTGATTAAAATATGAAGATGATTCAGGCATAAATTTATGGAAAATACAACAAATAGGAACCTATTTTCTCATGGCAAGAGCATAGATTGCATCAAAATCACTTATTTAACACATTAACTTATCTCAGGTGTTCTATCTTCTCTCCTGGAAGTCAGAAAGAAACGATAGTGGTAAGTCTGCATAGTAAAGGGCTATATTACATACCAATGAATAACTTTGAATTATTACATTTGCATATCCCAAGATACACTTCCAGTATCCAACTGTAACAAGAGCATGGTCAATTAAATCTGACCTAGTGATCGATTTCCCTTCCATAATAGTCAAAACACCAAATGCAGAAAAAGTAGAAAGAATATTAAAAGCACTAAGGGAAAGGTCAAGTAACATGTAAAGAAAGACCTATCAGAATTATATTAGACTTTGCCTCAGAGACTGTGGAAGTCAGAAGATTCTGGGCCGATGTTATACATACCCTAAGAGAACACAAATGCTATCCCAGGCTACTATAGCTAGCAAAACTCACAATTAACATACCTGGGGAAACCGAGATATTCCAAGACAAAACCAAATTTGCACAATACATTTCTACAAATGCACCCCCTACAAAGGATAATAGATGGAAAACTCTAACACAAGGAGGGAAACTACACCCCATAAAAAGCAAGAAAATAATATCCTTGCAACAAAAACAAAAGGAGAGGCACACAAACACAATTCTACTTCTAACAACAAAAATACGTGTAAACAACAATCACTATTATTTAATGGCTCTTAACATCAATGTGCTCAGTTCCCCAGTAAAAAGACATAGACTGGATACAGAAAGAAGACCCAGCATTCTGCTGCATACAGGAAACACACCTCAGTGACAAAGACAGACACTACCTCAGAGTAAAAGGCTGGAAAACAACTTACCAAGCAAATGGTTGGAAGAATCAAGCTGGAGTAGCCATTCTAATATCAAATAAAATTGACATTCAACCAAAAGTTATTAAAAGAGATAAGGAAGGACACCTTATATTCACCAAAGGAAAAATTCACCAAGATGAACTCTCAATCCTGAATATCTCTGCTCTAAATGAAAGGGCAACAACATTCATAAAACAAACCTTACTAAAGCTGAAAGTACACATTGAATCTCACATAATAATAGTGGGAGATTTCAACACCCCACTCTCATCAATGTGCAGATCATAGAAACAGAAACTAAATAGAGACATAGAGAAACTAATGGAAGTTATGAATGAAATGGATTTAACATATTTATAGGAAATTTCATCCTAAAACAAAAAAAATATATACCTTCTTCTCAGCAACTCTTGGTACCTTCTCCAAAATTGATCATAGAGTTGGTCACAAAACAGGCCTCAACAAATGCAAAAAGGTGGAAATAATCCCAATGCATCCTAACAGATCATCACGTACTAAGTCTGGTCTTCAATAACAACAAAAAGGACAGAAAGCCCACATACACATGGAAGTTGAATAATGCTGTACTCAATGATAACTTGGTCAAAGAAGAAATAAAGAAACAAATTAAAGAATTTTTAGAATTTAATGACAATGAAGGCAAAACATACCCAAACTAATGGGATACAATTAAAGCAGTGCTAAGAAGAAAATTCATAGGTTGAGAGCCTCCAAAAAGAAACTGGAGAGAGTATACACTAGCAGCTTGACAGCACGACTAAATGTTCTAGAACAAAAAGAAGCAAATGCACACAAGAGGAGTCAGGAAATACCAAACTCAGAGCTGAAATCAAGCAAGTAGAACCGAATAGAACTATAGAAAGAATCAACAAAATCAGGAGCTGGTCCTTTGAGAAAAATGAAGATAGATAAATCCTTAGCCAAACAAACAACAGGGCACAGAGAGAGTATCCAAATTAACAAAATCAGAAATAAAAAGGGAGACATACCAATAGAATCTGAGTAAATTAAAAAATATCATCAGATCCTACTACAAAAGCCTCTATTCAACAAAACTGGAAAATCTGGATGAAATAGAGAAATTTCTAGACAGATAACAGGTAACAAAGTTAAATTAGGATCAGACCAACCATCTAAAGAGTCCCATGACTCCCCCCCCCCAAAAAAAAAACCAGAAATAGTTATTAAAACTCTCCCAATTAAAAAATGCCTAGGACCACATTGGTTTAGTGCAGGATTCTGTTTGACCTTCATAGAAGACATCATACCAATACTATCCAAACTATTCCATAAAATAGAAACAGAAGGAGTACGTCCCTATTCCTTCTATGGAGCAACAATTATGCTTATAACTAATCCACACTAAGACCCAATTAAAAAATGACTTCAGACTAATTTCACTTATGAATACCTACACAAAAATACTCAATAAATTTCTGGTAATCAAATCCAATAACACATCAAAATGATCATCCAGCATGATCAAGTAGGTTTCATCCCAGGGACACAGGGAAGGTTCAATATACAGAAATCCATTAACATAATCAACTATGTAAACAAACTCAAAGGGGGGAAAACATGACCTTTTCAGTAGATGCTGAGAAAGCATTTGACATAATTCAATACCCCATTTTATTAAAAGTCTTGGAATGATTAGGAAGTCAGGGCCCAAACCTAAACATAGTTAAAGCAATATACAGTAAACCTGTAGCCAACATCAAACTAAGTGGAGAGAAACATGAAGAAATTCCACTAAAATCAGGGACAAGACAAGGCTGCCCATTTTCCCCATACTTATTAAATATAGCACTCAAAGTCCTAGTCAGAGCAGACAACAAAATTAGTACAAAAGGATACAAATTGCAAAGGAAGTATTCAAAAATGTCACTATTTGCTGATGATAAGATAGTAAGTGACCCTGAAAGTTCCAGCAGAGAACTATTAAGCCTGATAAACAACTTCAGTTAAGTGACTGTGTATAAAATTAACTCAAACAAATCAGTAGCATTCCTCTACTCAAAGGACTGATAGACTGAGAAAGAAAATAGTGAAATGACACCTTTCACAATAGTCCCAGTTAATGTAAAATAACTCAGTGTGACTTTAACCAAGCAAGTAAAAGATCTGTATGACAAGAATTTCAAGCCTCTGAAGAATGAAATTGAAGAAAATCTCAGAAGTTGGAAAGACCTCCCATGCTCATGGAAAGGTATATTAATATAGTAAAAATGTCCATTTGACCAAAAGCAATCTATATATTCAATGCCCTCCCCATCAAAATTTCAACTCAATTCTTCATAGAGTTAGAAACAGCAACTTGCAAATTCATTTGGAATAATAATAATAATAATAATAATAATAATAATAATAATAATAAAATAATAATAACAACAACAGCAGCAATAACAACAACAATAATAATAATAATATAATAAAAACATAAAAACCCAGGATAGCGAAAACTATACTCAACAGGCAAAGAACTTCTGAGGGAATCACCATCCCTGACCTCAAGCAGTACTACAGAGCAATAGTGATAAAAACTGTGTGGTATTGTTACAGAGACATTCAGATAGGTCAGTGGAATAGAATTAAAGACCCAGAAATGAACCCTCACACCCATGGTCACTTGATCTTTGACAAAGGAGCTAAAATCATCCAATGGAAAAAAGAAAGCATTTTCAACAAATGGTGCTGGTTCAAGTGGAGGTCAGCATGTAGAAGAATCGAATCAATCCATTCTTATCACACTGTACAAACCTTAAATCCAAGTGGATCAAGAATCTCCACATCAAACCAGATACACTCAAACATATAGAAGAAAATGTGGGGAAGTGTCTTGATCACATAGACACTGGGGAAATTGTCCTGAACAAAACACCAATGACTTATGCTCTAAGATCAAGAATCAACAAATGAGACCTCATAAAACTGCAAAGTATCTGTAAGGTAAAGGACACTGTCATTAGGACAAAATGGCAACCCAACCCACTGATTTGGAAAATTTCTTTTTCAATCCTACATCAGATAGAGAGCTAACATTCAAAGTATACAAAGAACTCAAGAAGTTAGACTCCTGAGAGCCAAATAACCCTATTAAAAATGGGGTACAGAGGTAAAAAAAAGATGTCTCTTCTGAGGAATATCGAATGGCTGAGAAGTACCTATAAAAATAGGAAACTATATCAAATAATCAAAAAGTAAACTAATCAATTAAAAATCTTCTGAAAGTTTAACCAAAAATAAATAAATAAAAAAGAAATGTTCAACATCTTTAGTCATCATGGAAATGCAAATCAAAAGAATCCTCAGTTTTCACCTCACACCAGTCAGAATAGCTAAGATAAAAAACTCAGGTGATAAGAGATGCTGGCAATGATGTGGAGAAAGAGGAACACTCCTCCATTGTAGGTGTGATTTTGAGCTGGCACAAAAACTTTAGAATTTAGTCTCGAGATTCCTCAGAAAATTGGACATTACACTACCATTTCAATTATATAGCTCCTGGGCATATACCCAAAAGATGCTCCAACATACAACAAAGAAACATGCTCCACTATGTTCATAGCAGCCTTATTTATAATAGCCAGAAGCTGGAAAGAATCCAGATGGCCTTTAAGAGAGGAATGGATACAGAAATTGTGGTACAATTACACAATGGAGTACTACTCGTCTATCAAAAATAATGACTTCATGAAATTCATAGGCAAATGGATGGAACTAGAAAATATCATCCTGAGTAAGGTAACACAATCATAAAAGAATGTACATGATATGAATTCACTGATACGTGGATATTAGCCCAAAAGTTCGAATTGCCTAAGACACAATCCACAGAGCACATGAACAAAATGCAGATGCTTCAGTCTTCTTTGAAGGAGGAACAAAAATATTCATAGGAGGGGATATGAAGACAAAGTTTGGAGCAGACTGAAAGAATGGCCATACAGAGCCTGCCCCACCTGGGGATCCAGTCCATATATACATATATATATGTGTGTGTGTGTGTATATATATATATATATATATATATATATATATATATGTGTGTGTGTGTGTGTGTGTGTGTGTGTGTGTGTGTGTGTGTGTGTGTATCACATATATCCACAGCCACCAACCCATACAATATCAATGAAGCCAGTCAGTGCATGCTGACAGGAGCCTGATATATCTGTTTCCTCAGAGACTCAGCCAGAGGACGTCAAATACAGTGGCGAATGCTAGCAGCAAACCATTCAACTGAGAATGGGGTCCAAATTGGAAGAATTAGAGAAAGGATTGAAGGAGCTGAAGGGGCTTAAAACCCCATAAGAACCACAACACCAACCAACCAGAGCTTCCAGGGACTAAACCACTATACAAAGACTACATGACAGATCCATTTCTCCAGTTGCATATGTAGCAGAGGATGGCCTTATTGGGCACCAATGGGAGGAGAAGCCCTTTGTTCTGCTAAGGCTGGATCTCCCAGTGTAGGGAAATGTCTAGGTGGGGAGGTAGGCGAGGGTTGGTCGAGGAAAGGAGCACCCTTATAGACGAAGGGGAGCAGGATGTGATAGGGGGCTTATGGACAGGAAACCGGGAAATGGAATAATAATTAAATATAAATAAATAATATCCAATAAAAACTAAATCAAAACAAACAAACAACAACAACTGAAGGACTTCATGAAATTTGCTGCCAAATGGATGAAACTAGAATATATCATTCTGACTGAGGTAACCTAGTCACAAAAAAAAAAAACACACATGATAGCACTCAGTGAGAGCTCTTTACACTGTGACTCCTTCACTCATTGTTTCCTTTATACTGGCTAGGACACAAGGACTCAACTGATGCTTTAGAAGAGAAGTCCAATATTTTGTCTCCACGAGGCTGAGTCTTCTCCATAGTGTATGGAAGAGAGCATCCTAAGAAAAACAGATCTAACTGGTGCAGTCTTGCAATGGCACCACATCCCTAGTCAAAAGCATTCCCAAATTCAGGACAGAAAAGACTTAGATTCACTTCTTTACTGGAGGCATGCTAGCATTACTTTACAAGAAGATTGTATGATGGGAAATTTAAATTAACAGAATCTTGATGTAAAAGTTTGCCTTGCTTTCCTCTTTCCAGGTGAATTCTTATAACAAAAGTGAAATGATCTGACATGATTTACATTGATTTCTGATCACACTGCTTTATTGACTGCTCATGAAATTGAGTCATCACTAGGACTTGAGTTTGGAATTTTGTTTTGTTTTCATGGCAATTGTTGGCTTAATTGAATTACATAAATTCCAAAGAGAACATTCAAGCCTGGCACGCTAAGACACACCTTAACTCCTAGTATTGTGGAGAATGAAACAGGAAGGTTACTTCATGGTCATTATTTTAAGTATCAATATTAAGGAAGTGACACAGTTATGCTTAGCAGCCCTAGGCAAGTAGGAACATGAAAATGGGGATCACATGTAGGTCATTCCTATAACCTGTCTGAAAGCCAAAGAAAATAAAAGACTAGTCTCAGAAAGTCAAGTAATCCAAATAATAGAATTCTTGAATAATTTATATTGAGAGGTTCAGCCAATAATAACTCTTCTGTGAGTAAGAGACCCCACTGGAGGGAAGATGAGGATGAGGTCTGAGTCTTAAGACTGTCACTTCAGCTATGACTTGAGAAGGAGCAGAGAAGAATTGGCCCATTAAAATGTCTCTCTCTTATAACCATCCTTGTCTTAATGACTCACAGCAAACAGAGTAGTATTCAAAGTGGGAGTAATAAGGCCGAGTAACATAGCACTGAAGGAATTTATTATTCAGAGATATGGAAAAAAAGGTGCAACTGAATGTACTAGGGATCTAGATATGGTATAAAAGAGATGAAAAATTTGGAAGGAGATAGTAATCAACATGCATTGTTTACATGTGTGAAATGATCAAAATGAACTATTAATAATGCTATGAATGTGACAAGTCAAGGGTTGCTAAAAAGTGTATATATTTTGCAAGGTCTTTTATTACATTGAAAAAAGCAGTCATAATCCAAAATCTAATTAAAATCAGCATCAAAATTAAAAGGAAACTTGGAAACAATAAATATCAAAAATTTAAGGGTTAATTTTTCATAAAAAAGGAAAGAAAAATAAATTAGATGGTATTTATACAGGTAATACATCAGGCCTCAGATATACACAAGATTATATAGAAGTACAGAAAACTATTAAGGAGTACATAATAAAACTTTATTAAGTAAGTTACATGTCAGAATATTCAGGGTTAAAGAAACCTCACAATGCCAGTGGTGTTTGCATTGTTTAGTGGCAGTTGGTGATTCTGTGTGAAGTTTTTAAAAGAGTTATTTAGTCTGTGATGAATTATGCATTTCTAAATTTGCTGACCTTTTCTTTGATGACAATAACTGTCAGTAATTTGCTACATGGCAGTACTTTAAGAAAATAAACACAATCTGTCCCTTCAGGGTAAGGGTGACATTTTAGCAATAAATGAAAAAGTGACTGCTTCCTGAAAAGCATTTTTTACAGAATAATTTCTCTCCATGGATGGAGGACACAGCCATCCCCAAATTGACATGACACACATGGAGAGGAACCATTAATAGCAAAATGCAGGGTGTGCAAATATACTGATAAAATGCAGTGCAACGTAATTACAAATGCCCAAAGGACCTGGAGCTGGACCAAGAGCTCAATCCTGACATCTTGGTTCCAAGAAGTCCTAAGCCACAGACTACCATCCTCAACCCACATAGTCTTCAGTAAACACTTTGGGTCTTTCTAAATCTGGAAGTCTTCTGGTAAAATGTTATCACATACTGAAGATGGGAAAAATGTCTCCCTTCAGAAATAGGGCAGAAGGCACCAGGAATGCCTCCAAAGTAGACAGGAAAACAACAACCTTCCTCATTATGATGCCTCATAATCACATCTCCTAAAGGTCAATAGTGGCATGCATGCCTTGTTGGTAACCAACTGCTTCCTAATTAAACATATGAGTCCATCAATAAAGGTGGAAACCAAGCCTGGTTCTAGAAACCTAGCCAAATATTCAGTCATAGTGAAGTTTTTGGTTATTGAAAGGTAATCTACAACTACTACTTTTGTAAACCAGCACAATCCCTACAAACATTATTTTTTCCTTTTACCTAATGATATATAGTCATCAATCCTAATCTAGGAGACATCACTTTGCAACATACAGAAAGGATTACAGAAAAAGCATAGTCAATCAAAGTTCAGAATGGTGGGGACTACAATGATACATTTACAAAATAACACCAGCACTTGAGGCTCAAAGAATGCTGTGGAAAAAGAGGTTGAATGACTGTAAGAACTAGAAAATCAGGGTGTTGCCTATGTGACTGTGTCTTCTAGTAATGTCAGAGTTATGTCCTCTCACCATCATGACTTCCCAAATGGGAACTGAGGAAGACTGACACCAATGGACATTTGAAAGTGCACTAGAAAAGTCCCCCAAGACTTGTCCCTACAAAAATAAGTACAGAAATCAATGAAACTCATGAAACAGGCAAAGTAGTCTTCCCTAGGTGAAGCATACCAATTGGCCATCTAATATCCAATGAAAACATGCATAAAAGTAATATTATATGGACTGAGAAGGTCATATATAGAAATCCATATGTTTATATATTTTCATACAAGCATGTATAAACAATTATTAAAAAATAAAAAAGGACAAGAGTCTGAAAGAGCACAAATGAGGTTATATTGGAGGGTTTGGAAGGAATAAATGAAAGATAGAAAAGTTATACCATAGTCTACAAAACATAATAGTAATAAAGAAAATCACTAATAAAGGAAAATATTTCCTAAATGAGACTAAAGAAAACAAAAAAAGAAACAACCATTATTCTGTTGGTATACAGAAACTATGGAAAGAACCATTTCTTTCTTTCATTACAAAGGTCTGATATAATCATAATCTATAGGCATGAAAATTCCCAAAGTGTTTGTCATTTGAACGTGTTTCTTTAAAATAACTATGAAATAAACACAAAGATGTAGGCCTAATTATTGACTTGCTATGTCATAAGAGCATAATTAATTGTTACATGAAATGAGCCATATCCATGTTAGAGTATCTGAACTTTGTAGACAGGAATACTGGTAATGAGGAAATACTCAGAGTAAGGGATACCTTCATACAGAGATAACATTTTCTGATCTGATCCTGAGGATTCATGCATTATGACATATTGTATTTCTCACACTGTGTAGAGCTTAGTCATCAACTTTTGTGAGTGACCATTCCTCCTCTTCAATAGCTGCTTTTTTTGGGTGGAGGAGATGCAATTTTTTAATTGATTATTTTATTTACTTATATTTCAAATGTTGTCCCCTTTCCTATTCTCCCCTCTGCAAACCTCCCATCGTAACCTCCCTTAACCTCTAAGAGGGTACACCGCAAACCACCGTCCCTCTCTTGCCTCACTGCTCCAGCATTCTCCTTCTCTAGGTCATCAAGCCTCTACAGATCAAGTGCATTGCTCCCATTGTTGCCAGACAAGGCCATCCTCTGCTACATATGGAGCTGGAGCCATGAGTCTCTCCATGTGTATTCTTTGGTTGTTGGTTTAGTCCCTGGGAGGTTTGAGAGGTTTGGTTGGTTGATATTGTTGTTCTTCCTATGAGGTTGCAAACCCCTTCAGCTCCTTCAGGCCTTCCCCTAACTCTTCCATTGGTGCCTTTGGGCTCAGTCAGTGGTTGACTGTGAGTATCTGTATCTGTCTAAGAGGACAGCCATCCTAGGCTATTGTTTGCAAGTAAATCTTGGCATCAGCAATAGCATCATGGTTTTATGTCTGTAGATGGGATGGATGTCAAGGTGGGGAAGTCTCTGGATGGCCATTCCTAGCCCCTCAGTCTCTGCTCCATTTTTGTCTCTGTATTTACTTTAGAAATAAATACTTCTATGTTAGAATATTTGAGATGGGTGAGAGGCCCATTCCCTCAACTGGTTCCCAGGCCTATCTACTGGAGGTGGTCTCCTCTGGATCTATCTCCCCTCTGTTGGGGTATTTTGGCTAGTATCATCCCCATTGTGTCCTGGGAGCCTCTCAAAATCCTGGTTTTCTGGGACTTTCTAAAGGTCCCCACCCCATTCCCTACATATGACTGCTACATATTTATATTCATTCTACTAGTTTTATGGACTTCTCTCCTGTCTCTTCCCATACATGAACCTGTCCCCTTTCTACTCTCCCACTCAGGACCCTCTTTCCCTCTACATCCCTTGATTATTTTACCCAAGCCCCCATCTAAGCCGGGTTGAAACATCCACATTTTGGCCTTCCTTCTTGTTAAGCTTCATATGGTTTGAGTTTTAGGACTAATATCTACTTAACAGTGAGTATATACCATGTCCTAAATAAGTCCATTCACTTATGGACACTTGATATTCAACCAATAAGCCCAAAACATACAATGAAAAAAGGAAAGCATCTTCAATAAATGGGGTTGGTCCAACTGGTAAAAAAATGAGAATAGATCATTTTTATCACCTTGCACAAAGCTCAGTCCAAGTGGATAAAGGACCTCAACATAAAGCCAGATACATTGAATTAAATAGAAGAGAAAATGAGAAAGAGCCTTGAATTCATTGGCAAAGGGTGAAATTTACTAAACAGAACTCCAATGGCTCAGTCTTTAAGATCAGCAACTTATAAATGGGACCTCATGAAAATGAAAAGCTTCTGTAAGACAAAAGACACACTTAATAGGGCAAAACAGCAGCCTACAGATTGGGAAAAAGCTTCACCAACCCCACATCCAACAGAGGGCTAATATCCAAAATATATAAAGAACTCAAGAAACTTACCTACTAAAAAATTAAAAATAGAGTAAAGAGCTAAACAGAGAAGTCTCAACTAAGAGGTCTTGAATGACTAGAAGCACCTAAAGAAATGGTCAACATCCTTAGTCATTATGGACATGTAAATCAAAGGTCCCTGATATTCCACCTTACACCAATCAAAATGGCTAAAATCAAAAACTCAGGTGACAGTGGATGTCCCTTTTGTTTGTGGAGAATGTGTTGTTACATCTCTATGGGGTTCTGGAATCAATGTTTTGCCTCTGTTACAGTTGTTCTTCGGAAATCTCACACTTGAAATGCAAACCCAGCTTTCTTAGCTTCTCCTTCTGAGAAGAATGGAAACACTTTTGAAATCCCCATACAGTGCATAAAGATATCCTGAGTCTGTAGGGAAGGAAAGTATTAGACCAGAAAAATAAATATGGTTCAGAAACTGAGGCACATATTTTGAAAGTACAATGGCCACAGTTCATTCGAAGTTGGTCTCTCAAGTTGTAGAGTCAATGTGTGCATTGATATAAATAATATCCTCTATATTAAATATAAATGGAGTGTACAAGTCAAAAATGACAGATTGTAAGAGTGGCAAGAGAAAGATGTAGTCCTGTTGGAATTAACTGCTCTAATACCCTTCTTCCTAAGCAATGCAGCAGTAAAGTTAAAAACTGTCTCTCTTACCAGCATCTCAGCCTACTAATTAGCAACATAATTTGACCCTGATGTTTATTGCCCCATTAATGACTTTTCTACATTAACTCTCACTACAGCATACAAGCATGAGGTATGAAAACATTCCAGGCACTTTCAAATGTTTAGGACATTGCCTGACAGTGTACTGCTATTGATACATTTTAAAAAGGAAATAAAAGACCTCTAGTCTACCTGTAGTGAATTATACACAAAGGCAAAAGAGGTAATAAGAGAGTGAGTGATTGTGTTTACAGACATGACTGGTTGACTAGCATGCAATTACAAGACCTGTCTTCAGTTTGTCCTTTGTAAAAGTAATCGTGGAGTGCCACACAAGTATTGCTATAATGAATGGATACCATCACAGTGCAGAAGAATGATAGTATGGAGTGGCTGAATGCTGCAGTGTCATGAGTGCTAGATGTGGTCACCATTAGCTAAAGCATTTCTTCTGACACACTAGACTGAGAACAGCTGCTCATTCTGGATAAGCAGCATTAAAGGTAAATGGAGTGGCAGCTTGTAGTATTACTGGTCCCACTGTGCTAATTAATTAGTCGGCAGCAGTTATGTTTTGGCAGAGTCCTGTGGAGCTAGGAAGATAGGAAACATGTCTTGGAGGAAGCCACAGTAGACGACAAGCGGTACATAACTGACTAAGAAAAGCTCATTTGAGCAGCCTCAAAAATACAAATAACCATAGAGGACCCACTCCACTTCACACTTAACAACTATTTTGCCAAGTGTCTGTGTTTGTTTGGAAGCAAATGACATCATTTATTATGAAATCTTCACATTGTGGTAGGTAAATTAATGAAGTCTCAGTGATCTCTAATGCAAACACAGAGACGCATCGAAATCATCAGGAATAAATGAAAACTGCAGATGGCTGGTTCTAAGCATAAGGATTGTAACTTCATTGCTATGAGATGAAGGCTGCCCATGGGAAGACTTAAGAGCTCCCAAGGTGGCTCTGTTGTGCAGCCATGAATGAGAGTAGATGCTCTGTTTTGTTCTGCCCTCTAACCAAAGAAATGGCATCTAACTCACATTGTGTCTCAACATCTCTCGGGAAGCTTCCAAAAGAAATCAGATTTTGATCAAAGTCAAGTCAGAGTAATAAAAGTATTCAGCATTACAATTAAGATATTTAAAAGGCACATAGCAAGTTGCTGATCTGTATGAAGAATCCCACTCAGCAATAAGAATTGATAAAGAAGCCGACTCCTTGTCGTGAAGATATGCAAACATATTTACAGTTGTCTATGGTTTAAATTACTACTTGCCTCCTAGATTGAATACTGCTGCAGAATTCTGCCTCTGTCCTTGCACTGTGATTTGCATAATGGTGAAAACTAGTAGAGAAACTACATTTTTTAAATCTGTCTCTTCTTTGGCATATTTAAAAACAGAGAGAGGATGATAGAGACCAGCCAACACAATACAAGGTTCTGTGCTTCAAGTTCTCATAAATTATCCATATTCCAGTAACGTGCCTCATGTCCACACTCATACAAATAACCACAATGAAATGCATTGGGTTACAAGCAGCAAAAGAAGTAAATGCAAATGGGGTAAACATTTGAGACAAAGAGGGAATTATGTGCAGAAATGGGCAAGGGTTGGAAGAAAGGGTAATGGTGGGAACTTTGTCCAAAAAATATATGTGTGGGTGTCATGAAATGGTAAAAACAGAAACACTTTAAAAGAAGATGTCTAACTTTACGTCTAGCTAGTTCTGCAACTTTGGGAAAGTTATTTGATGAGTAATAACAGTTTTAAAAATCACCATATATTATTGTGGTAAATATCAAACTATTAAATCAGAAAAGATAGCAGAAACTTAAATGTTCTAAATATTTTGTGTTTTTCAGTATGTATTTGTGAAAATAGTAATAAATTTCATAGATATCCTTGGCATACTAACTTGCACTAGGATGTCAAGAAGATAAAAATATACTGCTAATTTTGATATCTGTTCTTTTAGAATATGTTGCAAGTACCATGATTTATATAATTTTAACTTGGTTATGTAATTTTAAATGAATTCTTATTAATATAATCTAAATGTATTCAGGAAATTCAAATTATAGTCAACAATATAAACTAATAGTGTGTAATTTTATTTAAGTACTTTTTACATGTAAAGTATAAATAAGCATTTTAATAAGACACCATTTACATTCTCCCAATAGCACAGTGTAGTTGTTTGCAATATAATCTGTAGAAATATGGACATAAAGCCGCCTCACATTGTATGTCTCTCATCTTCCTAATTTCATACTATGGAATCTAAGAATTTAGTATGAATTAAAGACCTGGACTTGAAGATTAAATAGGTCTTTTTTTCCAATGAAACGTCTGTGTTTTAAAATAAACAATACATCACAGGCATTTTTCCATATGAACAAATATCTGCAACATCAATCAATTTATATAGTTCTATGCCCTTTCATTTCCCAGATTTACTCTCAGATTATTATTCACCCATATTGTTTAAAGTGCTTCCAATATCTCTGTCAGAACCAGGGTGTAATGCACATTCTTCTAATTTATTCTTTGCACATATCTTTGTTTTTCTTGAGATAAACAGTTGGAAGTACAACTTTTGATTTAAGGGATATATATTTAATATGGATAATAATGCATTTCTATTTTTTCAATATACACGGGTCAAAATACTTCCTAGAAAAAATTTACGTTCACATTTGACTTAAACCTTATTTCCTCTGAAAAGCTTTCTTTGATTAGAGCATTCTCATTGTTCAATCTGTATAGCTATTTGGCCTCATTAAATTATTATTATATTAAATAGGTCTTTTAAACATATAATTATACAAAATTATTTTGAAAGATAAGAGGAGATTGAATATATGGGAAAAATCTTTCTAAGACACAACAAAAGCATAAGAAAAAGAAAATATGAGAGTGAAAACATAGTTCCTCGGATAATTGCAAGATCACTTGAATTCATCTGAAAAATATTCAGTTGAGTTTAACTGAGTTGCTGCTTCAGTGTGATATAAGACTCATCCTCTTTCAAAGATCCTCAACCAAGTATCTACACAAAGTGAATGTATTGTTTGTTCTCTTAAATTCTTGAATGTTAGTATCTCTATTGGATGTTGGATGTGGTTGTAATGACATCTCTCTAGTTTGACTTTAAGCACAGCTTTGCCCCGGGCAGAACTTAATACAAATTTCAGATTTGGTGCTACATCTGAGGGTACACAGTAGGAGAAAGTCAGATCAGAGAAGGGGTGGGCTAATCACGAGGCCTTCCTTGGAAAATAAGATAGGAGTGTGCTACAGCAGTCAATGGTAGCATCCGCAATATGCTTTTGGAGGGACATGCATCAGATTATTAGCTCCATAAAAAAAGTTCTCACTTTCTATGATATGGCTGATGATTTTGTGTCTTTTGAATTTTTTTTCTATCCTTTGCAAGGTGTCTGTACAGTATCAACAAATCCAAACACCATTGTAATTTACTAGGAAATGTTATTATGACTAGGATAGAGTTGCTTTAAATCCTTACTTGGCTAGTTTCCAGAACATAGGATAGGCATGTGAAAGAACACTTTTAAAAAGACAAAAATACAGTTATGTATTTTATCAATTAAAATACAAGTCAAAATAACTCAGTAAATTATAAAATGAAAAGAAGTACCTTAAAGTTTATTGATAAGATCTCACCTTCATATTTATAAAGGTACCAATACTATTGATAGAGTTTCTATCTAATAAAATAATATAAATTTTATTTTGCACTTAAAACTGAATAAAATTTCATCAATAAGATATCAAATTAATATGAATACTTTCTATTCTTGTTCATAAAAGAAATCTAATTTAAATTAGTGGGTTTCAGCGTTTTATTAAAGGCATGGATGGTAGAGGATAGTGATAGATATAAATAGATATCAACATACATTCACACATACACATATATATATACATACAAATATGCATACATACTTGATAGAGATGCAGAGGCAGATATAGAAAGACAGACTGATAGACACATAGGAGATAAATATAACAGATGTACCCAATTAGTATTGCTTGCATATACGTGAGTATTAAGTTGACCACTATGTCATGAGCCACATTCATGAAGAAACTGAATGTCATGTATATATTTAATGAAGCATGTCATATACTAGTTCAACGCCTCTAAGTCTGGGTAAAAATATTGATAAATTTTCTTCAGTTGAAGAATTTATACCAATTTCAAATATCATAAGAGGTAAATCTAATATAGGAGGCATCACGGTCAGGATTGTTTTTCTTTCTTTATGTTCTATGACCAATATATATAGGGGACTTCAGCAATATGCTCGTACCTTAAAGTTCTGCTAAGTACCAAATAGAAACAATAGTAATAGATATGCCGTTCAAGGCCTCCTGCACCCTCAGCCCAGCAATATTTGGTATTGGGCCCTTGTTTAATGGGTTGTTGCTACTGCAGGAGTTTTATCCATCTCAATAAAATAGTAGATTTTCTTCTGACATTTTCGAAATCCTTAGTATTTCACATCCCCCCCCCCGTAATTTGTTGCTCTCCTACCTTTCACACTCACTTCACTCCCCAGTTGAGTCTCCCCATATATTTTTCTAAAGAATCAGAGGTATATCCATGAAACAAAGAGAATATATGGTATTTTACTTTGGGACTCTGGATTATCTCACCAGGTAAATTATCTATTTCATCCATTTGCCTACACTTTTATGATTTAATTTTATTCTTAATAGAATCTCACTGCTTAGCTATATGTATCATATTCTCCTAGCCATTCCTGTGTTGATGTTCATCTTGATTGAAATACAGCTCCTGGACATAGCCAAAGACTTCTATAATCTACTATATATGTTCATGCTCATTTCTGCTGTGTGATCACTGTTAGTTATCATATATATCATTAGAATCTTAAGACCAATGTCTTGAGCAATGGTGTATGAAATCATGATTTGTTGTCCCAATGGCGGCTATAAATTCCCTTCAGTGTTATGTTTTTGTGATTCCTGGGTTAAAATCTTTAACACCTGATCTTTTTGCCTGTGTTCCAAAAACTCAAATTCCAAGTAAGCAGATGTATATGGCTTTTCTCCCTTCTGACGTGATCAACAGCATTTTTTTTTCTTGGAGAATACTATTTGTTAAATTTTGTTAGCATATATGTAATTTTGTGACTGCTTCAAAATATTTTAAACTACTTTTATTGTTTGTTTTATATGTAACTTCTCATTTCTAAATGATTAAACAGAACTTATTCAATAGATAGATTTAGTCTCAGCCATTGAAGTAATTAGTTACTTACTCCGCATAATAGCTCAGTTATAATATTTTAACATAAGTCCAAAACACATCACAAAAAAGCCATGTAAATAACTGGCCTTTGAGGATAAGAAGAAAAGTATAAGGGGATTCAAGGGACAAAGGTTAGCTATAAAGGGATGTGAATTATGAGCAAGAATGAGGAGAATTTTATAAACAGGAATGTGGTCCTGAACAATAATTACCAGGATATGTAAGAATATATGCTGTTAAAAGAAATCAGCATTTAGTTGCAAGTATATTTTTAATGCATCCAAGAAGGAATATAAATAGATGGGGATATGAGTTACAATTCAAAATTTATGATACATGTAGCGTATCAAGGTCATTTGGGAAATAATTTTCGTATAAAATGATAAAGATAGTATGGTATAGACTGAAACAGTATTTGTAATACATTAATATATACTTACCACTTGAATACCAACAAATCAGAAATAATTTCTAATACAAAATGAAAACTGTTTTCAATATATAACAATGACAGACATTTTAAAGTTAGTGATGGGTAATACATGTCTTATTGAACCAGCATACAACTATAAATTAAATACATTAATTTTATATACAATTCCTAAGTGTGTGTGTGTGTGTGTGTGTGTGTGTGTGTGTGTGTGTGTGTGTGTGTTAGCTGGAACATGCTATGGCCAATAGAGAAATTAACAAACAGAAAATAAGACAAGAAAAACATTGAAGAAGAAAGAAATGAAATAAAAGAGGGGACAGGTTGATCAATGGAATTGGATCAAAGACCAGAAATAACCCCCCAAACCTATGAACACTTGATATTGAACAAAGGAATAAAAATCATACAATGGAAAAATTAAGGTTTCTTCAATAAATGGTACTGGACTAACTGGATCTCTGTATGTAGATGGATGCATATGAATCAATCCATATCCATCACCCTGCACAAAACTCCAAAGTCCAAGTGGGTCAAAGACCAAAACTCAAATCCAGGCACACTAAATTTAATAGGAAAGAAAGTGGAGAACTGCTTTGCATTCATGGCCACAGAAGACAAATTCCTGAACAATACCAATAGCTCAGACAGTAAGATATATAATTAATAAATAGGACCTAATGATACTAAAAGGTTTTGCACAGGTAAGGGCGCTATCAATCAGGCAAAATGGCAGCCTACAGAATGAGAAATTGTCTTCACCACCCCTCCATCTGACAGAGGACTAATATCCAAAATATAAAAAGAACTCAATAAATTAATCATCAACAAACCAAATAACCCAATTAAAAAATGAGTATATAGTTAAACAGAAAGTTCTCATCAGAGGAATATCTAATGTGTGAGAAGCTCTTAATAAAAATATTCAAAGTTCTTTGACATCAGGGGATTGCTAATCAAAATTACTCTGAAGTTCCACCTTACATGAGAATGGCTCAAATCAAAAGCTCAAATGGCAGCACATGCTGGCAAGGATGTGGAGCAAGAGGAACACTCCCCCGTTGCTTTTAGAAGTGAAAATTTGTACACCCACTCTGGAAATCAATTTGGTGTTTTCTCAGAAATTTGGGAATTATTCTACCTCAAGACCTAGCTATATCACTCTTGAGCATACGCAAAAGACAAGACACTATACCAAAAGGATATTTGCTTAACTATGTTCATAGAAGCTCTATTTGAAATAGCCAGAAATTAGAAACAACCTAAATGTCCCTCAACTGAAGAATGAATAAAGAAAATATGTTGCATCTACATAATGGAAAACTATTCAGCTATTAGAAATAAGAACATAATGAAAATTTGCAGATAAATGGATGGAATTTAAGAATATCACTCTGAGTGAAGAAATGGACGCCCAGAAAGAGACATATGATATGTACCCAGTTACAATTGGACATTAACCATATATTGCAAGATAACCGTACTGAAATACACAGATACAAAAAAAAAAACTGTGTAATAAGGAGGGCCCAAGGGAGGAGTGTGAATCTCAGAGGAACAATCAAAATAGTTATCTGAGGTGGATGGATAGAGGGAACTATGTGGGAGAGGGAGTGAGGAAGGATTTGGGCATGGCTCTCAGGTGTTAGAGGAGGGAAATGGGAAAGGGCTGGACATGAAAATGGAAATCGGTGGGAGGCATCTTTGGGACTAGCTGGAGACCTGGGATATTGATGGCTACAGGAAGACTGTGGGGGTGACTCTAGCTAAGATTCCTACTTGTGGAGGATATAGAGGTTAAATGAGTCATGTCCTATAGCCAGCAAGGGCTTCTAGTGGAAGGAGGGGAATATGAAACCACCCATAAAATCTTCAACCCAAAATTTGTCCCACCTGCAAGATGCACAGGGATAAAGATGTA
The DNA here is from genome assembly GCF_021556685.1 of Rattus norvegicus. Taxonomy (NCBI): domain Eukaryota; kingdom Metazoa; phylum Chordata; class Mammalia; order Rodentia; family Muridae; genus Rattus; species Rattus norvegicus. The sequence continues at coordinate 60,992,545 of NC_141544.1, read as the reverse complement.
CCAGAGACTGAGGAAACAGTCAACCAATGACTGCCCCAATTTGAAACCCATCCCATTAGAGAGAGCTAATCCCTGACATTATAATGATACTCTACTGTGTTTGCAGACAGGAACCAGACATACCTCTCTCCCAAGAAGCTTCACCAAAAAGCTGATGGAAACAGATACAGACACCCATAGCCAAGCATCAGACAGAACTCTGAAGTCTTGTGGAAGAGTCAAGTATAGAATTGAAGAAGCTGGGGTGGTCAAGGACACCACTGTGGTAACTTGCAGAGTTAACTAATCTGGGCATATGTGGGCTCACAGAGACTAAACCACTAACCAAAGAGCATGCAGAGGCTGGATCCAGACACATTTTAGCAGATGTGCAGTTTGGTCTTTACTTAGCTCCCTTAACAATCCGGCTGTCTCTGCATATATTGCCTGCCATTGGAATCCTTTCTTCTATCTGAATTGCCTTGTTGGGTCTCAGGAAGAGAGAAAGTTCTTAGTCCTGCTGGGATTAGGTATCCCATGGTGGCATGGTTTCCAGAAGGGACTTCCCCTTCTCTGTGGAGAGGAGGAAATGGTAAAGGGAGGAGGGATTTGTGTGGGCAAGACTGGAAAGAGGGGAGAAAAAAGAATGAAGAAATCTATTGTTGGGATATAGTGTGAATTTAAAAATATACTATGACAAAATACATGAGGAAAAGAGTTAAATGTTAAAATTTTCAAATATTAATTAATAGCTTTATAGAATATATGTTTCTGTTAGTGTGGTGTTAAAGAAAATTTAGAAAAATATGGATTATGTATGAGATTCTAACAAAAGAATCTTCTGTAGATTCTTATCAATTAACATCTGAGAAAAATAGAGAAGAAGTAATCACAATTATAGAAATTTAAAGGGGAGGAGAGGAATTGGGATGTTCATACTGACCAGGTTTTTGTTGCTGTTGTGGTAACAGAATTATGAATTTGTGATTTTCATAGAATACATTCACACTTTTCCCTCCCCCAACTCCTCTAGTCCATCCCAAATTCCCCCCATTATCTTATTTGTCAACTTCCATGTTTCAGAATAGAAGAAAGTCATCTAGTGAGTAATTATAAAATTAAATAACATTAAAATACTCAAACAGATCAGATAAGATAAAACAGACAGAGAAAAGAAAGGAGACAGAAAAAGCGCACAAAGCAAACACACACACACACACACACAGGGCTCCCAAAGAAACACAAAAGTGAAAGCCATATAACATAATCAAAGACCCAAAATATTTTCTAGAAAGGTTTTGAGTCAACATTAGTAAACAAAGAATCTCCAATAATGCTTTTAAGATCATTTTGTATTGGCATGTAGTGTTGAGCTTGGGACATAACCTTTAAAGAGGTTTGTTTCCTTAGTGGAACTCCATTGGAGAAAACTAATTTTACAATTGCAAATAATGTTTATCAATTGGTCATATCTTCTAGCTTAGGGATGAGTACATATGTCCACCTCTCCTTTGAATACCCCAACTGTTGAGGACCCATGTGGACCCATGTGAATGCTACCACAGTTGTGTGTGTGTGTGCGAGTGTGTGTGTGTGTGTGTTTACATGTACTTGGAAAATGTTGTATTTTGAATGGCTTGTTTTCCGTTCTCTGACACTTATCCTCTTTTTATCTCCTCTTCATTAGTGTTTCCTGATTCCCGGTAAGAGGAATTTGATGGGGGCATCATATTTAGAGCAGGGTGTTCCAAAGTCCCATCTTGGAATAGTCTCTGGATATGGGTCTTTGTATTTCTTCTCATCTAATGCAGTAGGAAGGTTCTTAAATAGTGGGTGAGCAAGGCACAGATCCATGAGTATAGCAGAACATAATTGAGAGTACTTTTATCTCTACATTCATTTACTTTTCTCCAAGATTTCTTACATAGATAGTCTCAGGTTATTTGCCTCTGAAGTAGCATTAGATATGGGTTCAATCTTATAGAATAGGCCATAAATATAATCAGATATTGTTGATTACCTCCAAAGGTTTTTCTGTTCAATTCCACAAGAATATCTTTCAGGCAGGTTACCATTTTAGTTCAGAGGATTTGTAGCTGGTGTAATGGTTACTGTTCTACTTTGTTAGCCTGTAGAATACTTTCTGGTATCAGGGATGCTAGAGTTTAGGGCTAAACGCTCAAAATAGGTTCCTGCTTAGTTTCTTTGTGTTCGCTGAGTTGTATAAATGTTGTATCCAGCAATGGTTTTTTACTACAGGCAGTTTGTGGGCAACACTCAGTAGACCTAAGAAAAACCTGGGTTGTTTTTAGTTCCTATGAGACCACTTTGGCAGAGGGAATTCCTACAGCTGATGAAGAAGTTCAGCAAAATGGCAGGAGATAGAATTGACTCAAACAAACCAGAAGCCTTCCTTTATACAAATGATAAAGAGGCTGAGAAAAATAATTAGGGAAACAACACCCTTCACATTACCCCCAAATAATATAAAATATCTTGATATAATTCTTACCAAACAAGTGAAAGGTCTATATGAGAAGAACTTTAAATCCCTTAAAAGTTATACAATACTTAAGTGCCCCCCAAAGTTCCACCAGTGAACTTCTAAACCTGGTGAACCACTTCAGCAAAATGGCTGGGTATAAAATTAACTCAAACAAATCAGTAGTCTTCCTCTACTCAAAGGATAAACAGGTTGAGAAAGAAACTAGGGAAATGACACCCTTACAATAGTCACAAATAATATCAAATACCTCAATGTGACTTTAACCAAGCAAGTGAAAGACCTGTATGACAAGAACTTCAAATCTCTGAAGAAAGAAATTAAAAATCTCAGAAAATGGAACGATTTCCCATGCTCATGGAGTGGCACGATTAATATTGTAAAAATTGCCATCTGCCATAAGCAGTCTACAGATTTAATGCAATCTCTATCAAAATTCCAACTCAGTTCTTCATAAAGTTAGAAAAAAATTGCAAATTAATTTGAAATAACAAAAAACTCAGGATAGCAAAAACTATTCTCAACAATAAAAGAATGTCTGGGAGAAATCACCATCCCTGATGTCAAGCTGCATTACGGAACAATAGTGATAAAAACTGCATGGTATTGGTAGAGAGACAGGCTGGTACATCAGTGGAATAGAATTGAAGACCCAGAAATGAACTCACACACCTATGGTCACTTGATCTTTGACAAAAGAACTAAAACAATCTAATGGAAAAAAGAAAGCATTTTCAACAAATTGTGCTGGTTCAACTGGAGGTCAGCATATAAGAAGAATGCAAATCAATACATTCTTATCGTCCTGTACAAAGCACAAGTCCAAGGGGATCGAGGACCTCCACATAAAACCAGATACACTCAAACTACCAGAAGAAAAATGGGGAAGGGCCTCAAAGTCATTGGCAGAGACTGAAATTCCCTTAACAGAACACCAATGGCTCAAGTTCTTGGATCAACAATTGATAATGAGATCTCATGAAACTGAAATTTTTCTGCAAGACAAAGAACACAGTCCATAGGACAAATCAGCAACCTACAGACTGGGAAAAATAATCTTCCCTAATCCTACATTGGACAGAGGGATAATATCAAGAAGTTAACCTTCAAAGCATCAAATGGCCCAATTAAAAAAATGGGACACAAAACTAAAAAAAAGAATTCTCAGCAGAAAATCTTGAATGGCTCTTTCAGTCCCATGTCTGCCTGGATACTGCCATATTCCCTCCTTAAAGATATGGACTGAACCTCTGAATCAGTAAGCCAGACCCAATACAATTCTGTCATTATAAGAGTTGCTTTGGGCATGGTGTTTGTTCACAGCAGTAAAACCCCAATTAACACAGTTATCGATGATCAGGGTTGATTCCTGATATTATTATTATTATTATTATTATTATTATTATTATTATTATTATTTTGTGGATTTATTCCAATTTTTGAGTTAGTGGTGTAATATTATTTATTCTTTGTGCCTTTTTTGGTGTGGTTGGCCTCTTCAGGCTGAAGTTTTCCTTTTACAGATTTAAGTGTTATGATATTTGTGTTGGGGATCTTCTTTGGTTCAGTATCCTCAATTTTCTTACTCACAGTATTCCACATTCTGCTGCATACCAAGCTAAAAGAATGAACCAGAGTCTGGAACCAGTGGGACCTGCATGGTTCAGGTACAGCTGGGAGTGATTTGGGGAGAAGACACTTCTCTAAGAAAGGCCTTCTTCAGGTATTTTTTTTGTTAGTACTCTTTTAGATAATCCACAATAAGATTTCTTAGATTATTGTCAGTGAAACAGCTGATGTGAATATACTTTATTTAAGGATGAAAAAGTGCTATATATGAACCTGGAGAGAGTAGAAAGGAATTTTCAGTGATTTTAATACCATTGGTTACAGTTTAAAATACTATGAATGCCTAATTTTAATGGAGAGGCATCCAGGAATCCCAGCATCTTGCTGGGTGGGTTCTTATTAGGAAAGAGTAAGTTGGATTTATTGGTCTCCCAAGGTAAAGGGTATGGGGGGTCTGACTACTCAGACAAGGACTGAGAAGGGGAAGCCTTCTGGTAAAGGGAACCATCTTGCTCCAAGCTCAGTGACGCTATCCAAACATGATAGACTGCTACCTTAATTAGCATGTTTTCCTCCCAGTGTATGCCTACATTTGTAGACAGATACTGCTGGAACTTGATTTTATCTTGTAATGTCTTCCTTCTTCCCTCCATTGCATATTTAAATTTTTGCTGGATATATAGGTTGGCGTCTGTGGTGTCTTAAATCTTGTCAGACATCTGCCCAGGTCCTTGTGGCTTGTACAGTCTCCAGTTAGAGTCAGGTGTTCTTTTAAGATGACGGCCTTGATTAGGCCTTTGATCCTTTTCCCATATATATTTAATATACTTCCATTGTCTTTACACTTTATGTTTGGATAAGTATGTGCCAGGTGAAATTTATTTACTGATCCAGTCTATTTGGTATTCTGAATGCTTCTTGCACCTTGATAAGCATCTCTTTCTGCAGATGGAATTTTTTATATGATTATATTGAAAGTATTTTCTGTACTTTTGATCTGCATTTCTTCTTCCTTTCTTCTTCTTCCTCCTCCATTCTTGTTATCTGTAGATTTGTTCTTTCTAGAGCTTCCCAGATCTCATAGGTATACAGATTTAACATTTTCTTTTACTGAGGTGCCCATCTCAATGGTCTTATCTTCAGTGATATTTTCTTTTCTATCAGTTTCTTTTCTATCAGCTCTATTCTGTTGATGGGACTTGCCTTTTGATAAAGTCCCTGAGTTTTTTATTTCCAGTTTTCCCTATGATATATTTTGTGATTGACTTAATTTCAGCTTTCAGCTTTTGGAATGTCATCTTCTTTTCATTGCAATGCTTGGTTTTTGTTTCCAAAGACTTCTTTGTTATTAATTTCCTACTCAAGGGCCGTTAACACACACATACAGTCTATCTGGCAGTCCTTGTCTTGAGCTTCAGATATGTTGCATTTCACAGGGCCCACTCCTGAAATGTTGTTAGACCTTAGTGGAATCACATTGTCCTGGCTGTTATTGTATGTTATTAGGTTAACATCTAGGCATCTGGGGTTGAGGTGATAGTCTTTCCAAATGCTGACATTTGGCCTAGTATTTTCAGGTTGGGTGTTTTTCCCCCTTGGATTTGTTGCCTTCTCTGTTTCTTAGGGGAGTGTGATGAATTTGTTGCCTTTTGGGGAATGCTTCTGTGATCCTGCCAGGTGTTGACACTGTGGGTTCTGGAGTGTGTGTGTGTGTGTGTGGTTGTTGTTGTTGTTGTTGTTATCGTTGTTGCTGCTGCTGCTGTTTTCTTAAACATTGGAGGGTGACACTTAAGTGTCACCTGAGAGCATCTTCATGAGGGAGAAAAGCAGGAGTACTACCTGGTTCAATTTTGTCCCTGAGGAGTTAGGGCAGTGTGGCCACAACACAAGTTAGGGAGGAGAGGGCACAACAGGTGGTTTGGTACAGAGCTATGTTGAGATTCGGGAATATGATTTGGAGATAAAGGAGAGTGAAGAACTGAAGATCACCTACCTGATTTCTTGATTTCTTTTTCATCGAAAACATACTTTGAACAATGGTTTATCTGTTAAATACTTTTTCTTTCTCCATATTGCGTATTTTCTTATGAGGTCAAAATATGCTGCACAATTAAGCCTAGGTTGATCATCTAAACATTGTTCTTAGCTAAAGTTTCTTAGGTGGTAAGATATAGGTCTGCTTATCAAGTTATATTTCTATTTATTATTGAAAATATGTAGAGTACTAGAGAGAATAACATTTAAACATTAACTTGCTTTTACACTTGGTGAATTCCTAGAGAACGTGAATTTGAGCAGATTAAGACAGCTCTTTCCTGATTCATCGACCAACATCAGCTGTGCTCTGGTAAGGTTTGGGTCTGATATCAGTAATACTATGCACAGCTCTGAGTGCGAAGCACAGAGAATGCACCCGAAGATTTGAACTCATTATCACTTCCATTTAGTGATCAAATGCTGATGGCTTCATCCTTAAAGAGAGTACTCGTTCTCTTTTTGCTTTGTCCCCAACTTTTCCCCATTTCAGAAGATGCTTTTATTCTTTAAAAGAAAATCCTATTATTCAAGCGGTTATTCCTTCTAACGGCTGCTATTTAAAACTGAATGAGGAGTGCAGAAACATAATGGTGGTGAGGAGCAATACACTTCAGGCTGTTTTACACTTGACTTTACTCTGCTTTTCCTATTGCTTTGTATAGTTCCAAAACCTACATTTTTTTTTTGCTTATTCATTTCCTAGCCTTGCAACAAAGATTTAAGAAAAATCTCATTTCATCTGTTATAAAAAGCCACTTGGGTAAATATATATATATATATATATATATATATATATATATATATATATATATTAGCTTTGAAATTTTCATCCTTGTATTTCCTCATTTAGCTGTATATAAATGAAAAAGAAGAGATGTGAAAATTAGCTTTTACATTCTACCTTGCTATTCTTCATTCATTGGCTTATTTTTGCTCCATTAAGAGAGACATAAATTGTGAATGTCATCTTTTGAACACTTGTGTCCTTGGAATTGCGGAGGTACTGGTTAGCCACTGCTCTCTGTGCAGTGCTTGGTAACTTTTCTGTTCATGGCACACGGCAATAATCTAAATTCTTCCACATGATGGAAGCAGTTTAATTCACACCACTGCGAATATCCTCGCTAAGTGAGTTTGAGAATGTGATTGGTGGAGAAGATTTGAAGAAGAAACGGTGGAATATCAGCTGGATATTTTGCTGAAGGTGGATGACACTGTCCTCACTGAACAATACCGCTGCAGTGCTGGTGGCACCCGAGGGCCTCTCCATCTTTTATCTACCTCCTTTCTTGTGTTTGTGTTGACAGTGATTATTTTCTTTAACTAAACGACAAATTTACAGAATAAAATGCTTTATCAGAATCCAATACTTAAATATCTACTTATCAAAGACACTGACTACCATCATACTCCTTATTTGATTAAGTTTTTTAATTAGTCACTTAGTAATTTTGGCGACTGCTTTATTTTTATTAAATATTTTTCTTACCAAAATTTATTAAATTTTTTATAGATTAACATTGCCAAGGTTTTTTCTTTATTTTTCTTGCGATTTGTGCAGTACGAACACATTCCAGTCATGAAATATTCAAAACTCTACTATATATTCTTTCCAAGTTTTCTACTTTCTACGTGAAATGATTTCAAAAATATTATTTTTAAATGAAATCTATGATTATTGCTTTAAACCTTAATTTTATATTTATGAATGATTTTTGATTTGTTGAGCATGATTTATTGAATATATCTTATTCTTAGCAATTGAGATAAATTTCCTATTTCCCAGGGGTAACATCTTTAACTACAATAATTTTTTTTTTTACTTTTGTAACATTACCTGATCATTTTCTTGATTTTTGTCAATCATTTTTTTTGCTTTCTTTTTTTTATCTTTATTAACTTGAATATTTCTTATTTTCATTTAGATTGTTATTCCCCTTCCCGGTTTCCAGGCCAACATCCACATAACCCCTCCCCCTCCGATTCTATATGGACCTCCCCTCCCCATGCTCCCCCATTACCACCCTCCCCACAACAATCACGTTCACTAGGGGTTCAGTCTTGACAGGACCAAGGGCTTCCCCTTTCAGTGGTGCTTTTAGTAGGCTATTCATTGCTACCTATGAGTTGGAGCCCATGATCAGTCCATGTATAGTCTTTGGGTAGTGGCTTAGTTCCTGGAAGCTCTGGTTGGTTGGCATTGTTGTTCATATGGGGTCTCGAGCCCCTTCAAGCCCTTCCAGTCCTTTCTCTGATTCCTTCAACGGGGTTCCCGTTCTCACTTCAGTGGTTTGCTAATGGCATTCGCTTATATATTTGCTGTATTCTGGGTGTGTCTCTCAGGAGAGATCTACATCCGGTACCTGTCGGCCTGTACTTCTTTGCTTCATCCATCTTATCTAATTGGGTGGCTGTATATGTATGGGCCACATGTGAGGCAGGCTCTGAATGGCTGTTCCTTCTGCCTCTGTTCTAAACTTTGCCCCCCTATTCCCTGCCAAGGGTATTCTTGTTCCCCTTTTAAAGAAGGAATGAAGCATTCGCATTTTGGTCATCCTTGAGTTTCATGTGTTCTGGGCATCTAGGGTAATTTAAGAATTTGAGCTAATAGCCACTTATCAATGAGTGCAAACCATGTGTGTTTTTCTGTGATTGGGTTACCTCACTCAGGATGGTATTTTCCAGTTCCATCCATTTGCCTATGAATTTCATAAAGTCATTGTTTTTGATAGCTGAGTAATATTCCATTGTGTAGATGTACCACATTTTCTGTATCCATTCCTCCTTAGAAGGGCATCTGGCTTCTGGCTATTATAATTAAGGCTGCTATGTACATAGTGGAGCACGTGTCTTTGTTATATATTAGGGCATCTTTTGGGTATATGCCCAAGAGAGGTATAGCTGGGTCCTCAGGTAGTTCAATGTCCAATTTTCTGAGGAACCTCCAGACTGATTTCCAGAATGGTTGTACCAGTCTGCAATCCCACCAACAATGGAGGAGTGTAACTCTTTCTCCACATACTTGACAGCATTTGCTGTCACCTGAGTTTTTGATCTTAGCCATTCTCACTGATGCAAGGTGACATCTCAGGGTTGTTTTGATTTGCACTTCCCTTATGACTAAAGATGTTGAACATTTCTTTATGTGTTTCTCACTCATTCGGCATTCCTCAGCTGTGAATTCTTTGTTTAACTCTGAACCCAATTTTTTAAAAGGGTTATTTGCGTCCCTGCGGTCTAACTTCTTGAGTTCTTTGTATATTTTGGATATAAGCCCTCTATCTGTTGTAGGATTGGGAAAGATCTTTTCCCAATCTGTTGGTTGTTGTTTTGTCTTAACAACAGTGTCCTTTGCCTTATAGAAACTTTGCAGTTTTATGAGATCCCATTTGTCGATTCTTGATCTTAGAGCATAAGCCATTGGTGTTTTGTTCAGGAAATTTTCTCCAGTGCCCATGTGTTAGAGTTCCTTCCCCACTTTTTCTTCTATTAGTTTGAGTGATAACAGGGATCGATCTGCATTCCTCTACAGGCTGACCTCCAGTTGAACCATCACCATTTGCTGAAAATGCTATCTATTTTCCATTGGATGGTTTTGCCTCCTTTGTCTAAAATTAAGGGATCATAGGTGTGTGGGTTCATTTCTGGGTCTTCAATTCTATTCCACTGGTCTATTTGTCTGTCTCTGTACCAATACCATGAAGTTTTTATCACTGTTGCTCTGTAATACTGCTTGAGTTCAGGGATAGTGATTACCCCAGAAGTCCTTTTATTGTTGAGGATAGTTTTAGCTATCCTGGGTTTTTTGTTATTCCAGATGAATTTGCAAATTGCTCTGTCTAACTCTCTGAAGAATTGGATTGATATTTTGATGGGGATTGCCTTGAATCTAAAGATCGCTTTTGGTAAAATGGCCATTTTTACTATATTAATCCTTCCAATCCATGAGCATGGGAGATCTTTCCATCTTCTGAGGTCTTCTTCAATTTCTTTCTTCAGAGGCTTATTCTTATTTTACAGATCTTTTACTTGCTTGGTTAAAGTCATACCAAGGTATTTTATATTATTTGGTACTATTATGATGGGTGTCGTTTCCCTAATTTCTTTCTCGACTTGTTTCTCTTTTGTATAGAGGAAGGCTACTGATTTATTTGAGTTAATTTTATACACAGCCATTTTGCTGAAGGTGTATATCAAGTTTAGTAGTTCTCTGGTGGAACTTAAATATACTTAAATATACTTAAATATCATATCATCTGTAATAGTGATATTTTGACTACTTCTTTTGCAATCTGTATCCCCTTGATCTTTTGTTGTCTGATTGCTCTGGCTACAAATTGAAGAACTATATTGAATACGTAGGGAGAGAGTGGGCAGCCTTGTCTAGTCCCTGATTTTAGTGGGATTGCTTCAAGTTTCTCTCCATGTAGTTTAATGTTAGCTACTGGTTTGCTGTATATGGCTTTTAGTATGTTTAGGTATGGGCCTTGAATTCCTATTCTTTCCAGGACTTTTATCATGAAGGGGTGTTGAATTTTCTCAAATGCTTTCTCAGCATCTAATGAAATGACCATGTGGTTTTATTCTTTCAGTTTGTTTATATAATGGATTATGTTTATGGTTTTCCGTATCTTAAACTATCCCTGCATACCTGGGATGAAGCCTACTTGATCATGGTGGATGATTGTTTTGATGTGCTCTTGGATTCAGTTTGCCAGAATTTTATTGAGTATGTTTGTGTTGATATTCATAAGGGAAATTGGTTTGAAGTTCTCTTTCTTTGTTGTGTTTTTGTGTGGTTTATGTATAAGAGTAATTGTGGCTTCATAGAAGGAATTCGGTAGTGCTCCATCTGTTTCAATTTTGTGGAATAGTTTGGATAGTATTGGTATGAGGTCTTCTAAGAAAGTCTGATAGAAGTCTGCACTGAACCTGTCTGGACCTGGGCTCTTTTTGGTTGGGGGACCTTTTTAGACTGCTTCTATTTCTTTAGGAGTTTATCTTTTCCTGATTTAACTTTGGTACCTGGTATCTATCTGTCTAGGAAATTATCCATTTCCTACGGATTTTCAAGTTTTGTTGCATATAGGCTTTTGTAGTAGGATCTGATGATTTTTTGAATTTCCTCTGATTCTGTAGTTATGTCTCCCTTTTCATTTCTGATTTTGTTAATTTGGACACACTCTCTGTGTCCTCGCGTTAGTCTGGCTAATGGTTTATCTATCTTGTTGATTTTCTCAAAGAACCAACTTTTGGTCCTGTTGATTCTTTCTATGGTCCTTTTTGTTTCTACTAGGTTGATTTCAGTTCTGAGTTTGATTATTTTCTGCCTTCTACTCCTCCTGGGTGTATTTGCTTCTTTTTGTTCTAGAGCTTTTAGGTGTGGTGTCAAGCTGCTGATATATACTGATCCTGTTTCTTTCTGCAGGCACTCAGAGCTATGAGTTTTGCTCTTAGCACAGCTTTCATTGTGTCCCATAAGTTTGGGTATGTTGTACCTTCATTTTCATTAAATTTGAAGAAGTCTTTAATTTCTTTCTTTATTTCTTCCTTGACCAGGTTATCATTGAGTAGAGCATTGTTCAACTTCCATGTATATGTGGTCGTTCTTCCCTTATTGTTATTGAAGACCAGCTTTAGCCCATGGTGGTCTGATAGCACGCATGGGATTATTTCTATCTTTCTGTATTTGTTGAGGTGCCCATGTTGAGGGACCATAGATATTTAGAGTTGAGAGTTCGTCTTGGTGGATTTTTCCTTTGATGAATAGGAAGTGTCCTTCCTTACCTTTTTTGATGATGTTTAGTTGAAAATCGATTTTATTCGATATTAGAATGGCTACTGCAGCTTACTTCTTCCAACCATTTGCTTGGAAAGTTGTTTTCTAGTCTTTCACTCTGAGGTAGTGGCTGTCTTTGTCTCTGAGGTGTGTTTCCTGTAGGCAGCAGAATGCAGGGTCCTCATTGCATATCCAGTTTGTTAATCTATGTCTTTTTATTGGGAAGTTGAGACCATTGATGTTGAAAGATATTAAGGAATAGTGATTATTGCTTCCTATTATATTCGTATTTGGATGTGAGGTTATGTTTGTATGCTTTTCTTCTCTTTGTTTTGTTGCCAATTTGATTAGTTGATTGCTTTTTCTAGGGTGTAGCTTGCTTCCTTATGTTGGGCTTTACCATTTTATTATCCTTTGAAGGGCTGGATTTGTAGAAAGATATTGTGTAAATTTGGTTTTGTCATGGAATATCTTGGTTTCTCCATTGTGTTAATTGAGAGTTTTGCAGGATACAGTAACCTGGGCTGGCATTTGTGTTCTCTTAGGGTCTGTATGACATCTTTCCAGGATCTTCTGGCTTTCATAGTATCTGGTGAAAAGTCTGGTATGATTCTGATAGGTCTGCCTTTATATGTTACTTGACATTTTCCCTTAATGCTTTTAATAGTCTTTCTTTATTTTGTGTTTTTGCTGTTTTGACTATTATGTGACAGGAGGAGTTCCTTTTCTGGTCCAATCTATTTGGAAGTCTGTAGGCTTCTTGTATGTTTATGGGCATCTCTTTCTTTAAGTTAGGGAAGTTTTCTTCTATGATTTTGTTGAAGATATTTACTGGTCCTTTGAGCTGGGAGTCTTCCCTCTCTTCTATACCTATTTTCCTTAGGTTTGATCTTCTCATTGAGTCCTGGATTTCTTGTATATTTAGAACCATTAGCTTTTTCCATTTTACTTTATTTTTGACCGTTGTGTCGATGATTTCTATGGAATCTTCTGCTACTGAGATTCTCTCTTCTGTCTCTTGTATTCTGTTGGTGATGCTTGTATCTGTGGCTCCTTGTCTCTCCCTTTGGTTTTCTATATCCAGGGTTGTTTCCCTTTGTGCTTTCTTTATTGCTTCTATTTCCATTTTTTAATTCCTTCACCTGTTTTATTGTGTTTTCCTGGAATTCTTTCAGGAATTTTTGTGATTCCGCTCTATAGGTATCTATTTGTTTATTTATGTTTTCCTGCATTTCTCTAAGGAAGTTCTTCATGTCTTTCTTGAATTCCTCCAGCATCATGATCAAATGTGATTTTAAATCTAGATCTTGCTTTTCTGGTGTGTTTGGATATTCAGTGTTTGCTTTGGTGGGAGAATTGGACTCCATTGATGCCATGTAGTCTTGGTTTCTGTTGCTTGGGTTCCTGCGCTTGCCTCTCACCATCAGGTTGTCTCTGGTGTTACCTTGTTCTGCTATTTCTGACAGTAGCTAGATTGTCTGATAGGCCTGTGTGTCAGGAGTGCTGTATACCTGTTTTCCTGTTTTCTTTCAGCCAGTTCTAGGAGCAGAGTGCTTTTGGGCATATAGTCTTTCCTGTCTGCTGGTCTTCAGCTGTTCCTGTGGGCCTGTGTCCTGAGTCCACCAGGCAGGTCTCTTGGAGCAAAAATGTTGGTCTTACCTGTGGTACTGCAGCACAAGTTGCTTGTGGGTGGCTGCTGTTGAGCTCTCCGTGAGGGCGGCAACCAGGAAAGCCTGCGCAGCCTTTTCCTGAGGGCCCCCCATGCATCGGGGTCCCAGATGGCATTAGGTGTTTTCCTCTGGAGTCAGAAATGTGGGCAGAGTGTAGCTCTTCTGGCTTCTCAGGCGTGTCTGCCCCTCTGAAGGTTTACCTCTCCCTCCCACGGGATTTGGGTGCAGAGAACTGTCAATCCATCCTTTCCGGTTTGGGTGGTGTCTGGACCGCACCCCTTCATTATTTTTTTACTTGTAAATTATATGCAATATAACTAAGGGGGCTGAAAAGATTGCTTAGCACTCAAGAATCCTCCCTGATGTTTCAGAGAGCCCAGGTCATCAGCTCCCATATCTGGTCATTTATACCACTTACAATTCAAAGGAGACTCCAGTGCCATTGGTCTCTGGAAAAACTAGCAAATATATACAAATGCACACTTGTGCACACACAGGCATGCACCCACACATACACACACAATTACAGTTACTACAATGACGCTGACTTTATCTGATGCATGGAGAGTTGGATGGAAAACACAAGCACAGTAACATAGAGACATTTGGATATGCTAAAAACATAGCTAAGTTCTACCACATGACAAAGTACTTTGTCAAACACAATAACTCTATATGAGCTATTCTTCAAATTTCATTTAAAACAAAAGACAAAATTAAATTTTGTTACATTTTATGTTTAGTTTCTATGTAATTGACATATCTGCCTAAAGTTACTTAATAATTTCAAAGGAGCTCGCCAATATCAGAAAGTGTATATCACCTTACCACCACCAAAGGTGAATTTTTCATAATGAGTTCTTCATAGTTTTTCTTCTGACTTCCAAAGCTTGCTTCTCTCAACCGAAATCTTACATCACCACAACTTGTAATAATTTTCCTCTGTTATGTGGTCTTCTAAGTTAGAACTACTGAAAGGTATACAGGTCACATCTGGTATAGCTGACTCTAATTACTTTAATATGTGTGGTTGAATTGAAAAGAAACTAAGACAATAAGCCAAATATCTACACATTTCTTCATTAAGAAAGCTGTTTAAAGTATGTGTCAGTGTAAAAGAGAAAATAGAAAACAAAATTAAACCACCAACAAAAAACAAAGCATAAAAAGACCGATTAAATTTATATATCATCAGATTAACTTACTTTGAATTATTTGTGTAATATATTAAACATATAAACGTATACTATTAACTTATTTTCTCATTAAACATTGACTCCATTTTACATTTCAGGATCTTAAGTCAATGCTACCTCTAGGCTGTTACAAGTTCCCTAAATTCATTCAAGTCATAATTGTAAATTTCATCTTCTGAAAACCCTTAGGTCTGTGAAACATTTGTCACATTTAAATGTATATGAACTAATTAACAATCCAAGTCACACTATGAGAGATAAAATAAGCCATAGTAGTCTATATAGCTCATTTTAATCTATTTAAATAAATTTAATTTTCTCATTGAATCTAGGTACAATGGGGGGAAGGTTATAAGAAACAGATGTTGGATGTGGAGACATGAACATTAGGATGTGTGTGTGTGTGTGTGTGTGTGTGTGTGTGTGTGTTTCTATAACTTCTAAGACCATCTCAGTTGTTCAGCATGTTTTCAGTTCTACCAGAAGTTATGACCCTGTGGCAGTTTCTTGCTTGGAATTTGAGAATACATTTCTAGCCAGTAACACATAATTGTACACATTCCAAGAGGCACAGTTGTTTGTTATTTCATCCTGTCCAGTTAGATTTCTCTTGGTCAACTCAAAAGAGCTTAAATGTGTCTTGAAGCTATAAAACAATTGAAACTTCTAACCTGTGATTGAACTCCATGGGTAAGAGAGGAAAACATAGAGTTGATAATGCGTTAGCAGCAGAAGGAGAGCACAGAGTAAGTGATGTAATGTGATGAGTATCCAGCATGCAGGAAAACAACCCTATACTTTAAAAGCAGGTGTCACTGTGTACCTTATGCTTATGCTAACCACAAAACAATAAACCTACTACAGCAACAGGAACAACACAACAGTTATTGCTGTTAATTTCCCTGAGTTCTTTCATGGAATCTTCCATAAAATGAAAGGCATTTATGCTTAGATTAAGTAAGTGGCAAAGGTGTATCTTCACAGTTTTCTTCCATCAGTGCTGTCCTTCAGTCCCCTTTGTAAACTGCGCAATATAAAACAAAATAATACTGTTTCTTGAGACCACACCATGAGCTGATAACATTTAATCCTCATAATATCTTCCACTGGGATGTGCATTACCTTCCAATTGCTACTGATAAAAATTGCTGTGAGTCTTGTGGTTTGCAAATATACTGTCTTACCATTTTTAAGTTCACAAGAACAAATTTTTTCTTATAAGCAAAAATTAAAATGTCGGAAGGATTAAATTTCTTTCTGAATCTCACTGAACCAATGCATTTTCTGTCTCTTTCATATGGTAGAGGTCACTCACATTCCTAATACTATTTTTTCTCCATCTCCAATGGCAGCAAGGGAGTTTAAATAACTCTACAGTAAGCTTTTCGTGTCATGTAGTCTATTTGAGCTCTGCAATTCTTGCTTCCCCCTTTTACATGAATGGAATGCTGCGAGGTCATTGTCCTCAACAAATAATTCAAGAATTTTTCTTTTATATCTATAGCAATTTCACAAGTTAATGAATACATAAATCTGTTTCTGGGTAAGTTCCATGGCGTGTATGATAAGGAACATATATATGTAATATAAGTAAGAATATTCATATAATTACTTGAGCAAATTAAAATGGAAAAGATAAATACTAGCATTCATTGCTGTTTATTTCCTGATTGCATACTCAGCATAATCTATGATCTCCTTGAAATGACACACCTTACCATTGAACAGTGAGTCCAGATAATTTTTTTCTACATAAATTCTTCCCATCAAGTTGATTTGATTTTTGTGTGCTTTTAAAATATTTGATTGTTGTTTTGCCTTTTTTAAATACTGGTTTTGTTTTGTTTCTTGTTGTTGTTCTTGAGATAGGGACTTTCTAGGTTGCCTTGCATACCTTGGAACTCTTACAAACTATGTTTTCTAGAACTAAAAATTTCTGGTTTTCTCAACCTCCCAAGTGTGTTAATGTGTGGGAGACCATTCCTGGATTTTTCAAGGTGTTTTTCCACAGACTTATTGCAAGAGTCAAACAGAAGGTCTGATCACTTCTTAGATTCTGTAATTATTTCTTCCAATTTTCAGTCTCTATATTATACATGAAATTACTTCAGGGAGATGGGAACGTTGTCACTAAACTTATGGTTTTCAAGACTAGCATCACTATCACCCACATTCCTTCCATTGTGCAATTTAGCATTCATGTGGTACTCTGGTCCATGTAAATATACAGATTTTATGACTAGTCAAGATACCTTGTTCAAATTTTTAACTTGCAATGTGCACAGATTTTCATTAAAAGACAAAGAACAAGAAAAATTTGCAGTTTGGACATGGACAATTATGGGATCAGACCAATTAATATAAGAATCTATCAGAGTGTTCAAATTATCTGAATGTATTGTCACCCTTGTTTTCCAATGTGTTACATTTGTCATTGGCCAGAGAAAAAAGTGTACATGTAAAGAAAATGAGAATAAAGATAACGTTTCTCTATAGTCTCTTGAAATACATATTTGATACCTAGTGATAAATAGTTAAATTGAATATAAAACATATTTGGTTACTTAAACTCAGATTAATAATGGAACCTTTTAATTTTCTTTAAGTTTTATCTGATAAGGTTAACATTACTACTGAACAAATGAACCATTCTCATTCTCTCAATTTGGGGATCATAAAATTCCCTGTTTGCCTAGTATATAAAGTACAATTAGAATATTACAAAGTATTCTTAAACTACTACCAAAAGATTATACATGGACTGACCCAGGGCTCCAACTGCATATGTAGCAGAGAATAGCCTTGTGGGGCCACCAGTAGAAGGAGAAGCCCTTGGTCCTGCCAATTTTGGAACCCCCAGTGCAGGGAAATATGGGGGGGGCAATAAGGGGGATATATAAGGGGAATACATGTATGGGGGAGGGGGAGGAGGAAAGGAGGGAGTGGGGGCTTGTGGACAGGAAATCAGGAAGGGGAATAACGTTTGAAATGTAAGTAAAGAAATATATCTAATAAAATATTTTTAAAAAATCCTGAATTTATGAACTAAAAGTGGTTAATACAGTTGACAAACATCTAACTTTCCTTGATTCTGTGGTCAAATAGAATGCCATTTACTCTATTCCCTTTCCTATCACATTAAATAAAGTATTTCTGTCTTGAAAAAAGTATTCTTTTAAAATATATGAACTCTCAGAATTAATTTATTCTCAAGATGAAGAACTGTGAGTTTTCATGGTACTTAAACCTTCACAAGCATAGTCAACACTTGAATTATTAACTTTGATTTTCCATATATTGAGATTTTTTAAAAAAATGAATAAAATTCATGAAGGCAAATGACTTCTTGTGGAAGTGCTGTGTGCAAAGCAAACATTAAGAAATTGGAAGAGGTAAAAGTATCTGATACAATCAAAATAATAAGTTGAACATTATTTGCCCTAAAGTAAAATATATTTTTCATTAATTATCACAGTCAGAAAATGAAGTTTGAAAGAGATTCTTTTTTTTTACCTCATTGTCTAAAATTTCTTTATTGCAATGGGGTGAGAGGGAACATTTACTAAATTCAAGAAGAATGCACATCTATGGTTGTTAAAATGATTAATGTGTTCACATTCAAACTTTGATTGCTAGAGTTTAACAGCTGATGAAGTTTTAGAATGGAGTCAGAGAATATAATTAAAGGAAACCTGGCTGTATTTAATCAACAGGAACTACTTTGATCTCATTTATCCCTGGTTGTAACTTATGTTGGTGACTCATCTCAAAATTGGAGGTGGCACTGTCAAATAGTCTGGCTGTAGGTTAGCATAAATTGTTCCAGTCTCGTCAATTATTAACAGTCATATCAGTTCTGTCGGCTAATTAAGTATGCATATTGAACACCCTCTTCTCCACAATAGGCTAGTGAAGACAAACTATTGAAATATGTGCATGATCCACACAAGATAGTCTGAGGTTGATTGCAGAAGATAAGAAATGAAAGGATTTAAAACAACTCTATGTCATTTATTACTGTCATTTCAGTGAAATTTCTCCATTTTGAGGATAATATTTTTACTCACCAACTCTGTTTAGTAGGCTTTATTTCTTCAGTTAATTATTTTATTTATTGACACCCCAGAATGTTGCTCCAGTCCTGGTCCAACTCCCAGAGTTCTTAACCTATAACCCCTTCCCTTCACTACTTAATGAGTGCCCCCTGCAATGGGAGAGAGGAGACTGTTATTAGAGCATAGTCGGCTTTATCAAAGATTGTTTTCAATAATTACACGCAGCAACCCTTTATCTCCCTTCCCTGTGGTAACAAGTCTCTTCAGCTTTAGGCACATTTTTGTGCCTGCATTTCTTTTAGACCAAAACAATTTTAGGTCAAAAAGGTGGGTTGACGTACCCATCCCTCCATTTGGGGGCCTTTTCTAACTACTGATGACAGTCTTTTCAGGTTCCATGTCCCCACTCTTGGGCATGTTGGCTAAGGTCACCCACATAGAGCCCTGAGATGCTGCTTCATCGTGGGGCTCTGGGAATTTCTATAATATTCCCCCATGTCATGACAGCTTCCTGCATAATTCCATTCATTTTTCTGCCCTTAAGGCTTCTCTCCTGTTTTCCCCCATCCCTGCTTCTGCTTCTTTTTCTCCCTACCTCCACCTCCCTTCTACCAACAAATCTCTCCTTCTCTATGTCTCCCATGATTATTTTGTTCCCCCTTCTAAAGGGGATGGGAGTATCCTCACTTGGGCCTGCCTTCTTGTTAAATTTCTTATGGTCTGTGGGTTGTATCCTGGGTATTTTGTACATTTTGACTAATATCCACTTATCATTCAGGATATATGATGAATATCATCCTCAGGATGATATTTTCAAGTTCCATCCATTTGCCTGCAAAATTCATGATTTCCTTGATTTTAATAGCCAAATAGTTGTCTATTTTGTAAATGAACCACACTCTTTATATTCATTCTACACTTGAGGGACATCTAGGCTGCTTTCTGTTTCTGGCTATTTACAAATAATGCTTCTATGAACATAGTGGAGCATGTGTGCTTCAAAGCTCTCAAGATATTCCATGAAATAATTAAATGACTTTCTCCTAACCCAGCCCTACAGAGTACACTAGAAGAAAAACTACAACACAAGGAAAGTTACAAACTATACCCAAGAAAACAAGAAATTAATCACCTCACAATAAGACGTCCAAGAGAGAATCATACACACATATTACTACATCCAAGAAAAAATTACAGAAACTAAAAGACATAGGTCATTAAAATCTCTGAACACCAACAGACTCCATTCTACACTTAAACAGGCTAACAGACTAGATATGTAAACAGGATTAATCATTCTGCTGCATATAAGAAACACACTTCAGCATCAAGGGCAGACACTTTATATTATTAAAGGGGTGGAGAAAAGTTTTCCAAGTGAACAGCCCTAAGACACAAGCTGGAGTAGCCATTCTAATATTCAATAAATTAGATTTTCTATCAAAATTAATCAGGGGAGATGGAGAACACTTTACACTGATCAAAGGAAAATGTCAAGCAAGATAAAGTCTCAATTATAAACAGCTATGTGACAAATACAAGGGTACCCATGTACTTAAAAGAAACTTTGCTAAATTGAAAAACACACATTGATTTCAGCCATGAGTTTGAATATTTCCTGCCATCTACTCCTCTTGGTTGTGTTTGCTTCTTTCTGTTCTAGCGCTAAAGTGACCTTGTAGAAAATGCCAGAGCCCTGGGAGGTGAGAGACTTTCAAAACTCAATTGGAAAAAAAAACCTTAGCCAAAAATCCCAACAGTGGGGAGAGGGAACTTGAATAGTCTGCCTCCAGTAGATAGTTCCTCAACTGGAGGAACAGAGTTAACTTCACAAAATTTCTGACCCAGGATTGTTCCTGTCTAAAAGAACTACAGGGACAAAATGGGAGAAGAGACTAAAGGAATGGCAACCCATTGACCTGCCCAACTGGGGATCCATCTCATGGTACAAGGACCATGTCCTGACACTATTACTGATGGTACTATGTGCTTGCAGACAGGAGCCTAGCACGGCTGTCCCCTGAAAGGCCCTATCAACAGCTAGATGAGACAGATGCAGATACTTGCACACAACCATTGAACTGAAGTCCAGGACCCCCAATAGTTGTATTAGGGGAAGGATTGGAAAAGTTGAGGGTAGGGCACCTCCATAAGAAGAACAGCAGTCCCAACTAACTGAAACCCCTGCGAGGTCCCAGAGACTAAGCCACAAAACAGTTGGCATACATGTGTTGGTCCAAGGCGCCTCTACTGCAGATATATATATATATATATATATATATATATATATATATATATATATATATATATATCAGAGTACTGCCTGATCTTGCCTCAGTGGGAAACAATGCACTTAATCTTTAACAGACTTGAAGTGTCCAGTGAAGGGGAGTACATGGTGAAGGGGAACACAGTTTTGGAAGCAAGCGATAGGAGGAATGGGATGAGGAACCTGGGACAGACAACTGGGAGGTTGGCAAGGTCTGGAATATAATAAAATTATTTTAAAAAACACACTTTAAACCTTACACAATAATATTGGGATAGGTCAACACATCACTCTCATCAATGGACAGGTCATGATTGGTTTTCTTAAAGAATAGAATTAACAGTAATGGAGATATGTTATTAGTAATAGAGCCATCTGATTTAAAGCATTCACTATTATCTGTATTTTCCTATGTCATCTAAATTGATGTCTACTGCAGTGGTAACAACCTAGTAGAGTAGACATCCCTGGAGGAAGCTGATTAGCTGTTCCCTTCTAGCTGTCATGGACAGCAGCATTCAGCTTGTGTTGGGACCATAGAAGTCTCTTCTATTCATGCCGGAATGTTGACTAACTTGATATTGTTCAGATCTTGTTCAGATTTCTAGATTCATGTTGAGTTCCTAAATACAACTGTCCTCTCATATCTAAAATCCACACTTAACAGCAACCCACATTTAATTACTGCAATAACAATGTTACTGCTTACTCATCTGAAACCTATGAGGAGCGGGTGCTGTAGATGTCCATTTTGGAACTGAGCAATCTACAACAACTTATTTTCTGCACTTTAAGTGGTTCTGTGTTGCCTACTTACATTAAAATTTCTCCCATGCGGAATGGAACTTACACTAATCTACTACTCACCTACATTTAGAATGCAATTTGATGGTATGTGCATTTAGAAAAAAAATACCCAAAGTAGGTTCTCCATTAAGGTGTCTGACCCCCTTTGCTATTCCTCCACAGAATTATGGATAGGTTTACAAGAGCAAGTGCAAGTCCTTAATTAGTGCCATTATTAGAAGAGGAAAGATTGAAAAATCTAAAACCTACCATCAAAAGCCGAAATATGTTTATTTAGCAAGAAATAACATAAATACATAATACATATTATAATTTCAATACAAGTTACATATTAAATATTTATATTCCTGTGACTGACTTACTTTACTAAACATAAAGGTTTACTTTTCTATCAATTTTCCAGCAGAAATATGTGGAACATGCCTAACCTGCTTTCTGAGTCACTTTGAAAGGCTATCATTGTCTCATTTCCGTTTTTGGTCCTCTTTCCTAGATTTTCTTCCACACCAAACATGGAATTTAATCAACATACAGGGAATAACTTATAATAAATCCACAATATCCACTGAAACAAGTACAGAGGTTTCTGAATTTAAAAGTATTCTAAAAATGGTTATTCTATTATCACCAAACTTGAACTTTCTCAAGCACACTGGGGCTTTATATGTTTCTTGATTCTTTTTTCTTCACTTATCACCTGGATGAAATACCAACTTGATTTCCAGTCACGTACTTATCTTATTTCAAGACCTACCTCTAATCAGTATTTTAAATGTTCTAAGACATAACACAACTTACTATATTTGTACTAGTACCTGGATTTTGGAATTACCTATAAAATATTTTCTTTAATTAGCTAAAAGTTTTCATAAAGTATATTTTTTCAAATCCTCTCATAATCTTCAAGGGGGCTTCATTCAGGAAAATTGACAAATGTATGCATTTCAACAAACATTTTCTCTTTTGTAGAGCTATGTGAGTCACAAAGAAGCAGGACAGATAATTCTCTTAAATAAAATTAATAACATAAATAAAATTAATGCATATATTATTTAGTGATTAAATGCACTAGTGATAATTTATAGGGGTTGACTTAGACAGTAATCCATAAAGACCATGCTTCTTAGGTAAATGAATAAGAAATGCTATCTTGTTCTACAATTAGCATAAAAATATACAAAGACGGATAAACTAAGTTTTCAGCTGAGAGCATAGTCCTTATCCTTTGAAGTGGTAAGATAAATAAGACACAGCACTGAAGCAACTCACTACTGGTAAGCATGTTTAAGCGTGTTCTTTAGTACATGTATTATTGCTTTAAAAATTATGCACAAAATTGGGTCCTTTGTGAAGATCATAGATATTGATTAAGTAAATCTGAAAATGACAAAATTAGAACTTGAATTCAAGTCCTCTCATGCCTCAGTCAGTCCCCGACCACTATCTGACCGCATCCTCAGGTTACAGGGAAAGGAGAATGAAACTCAGAGTAATGGAGAGATGCAGAAGGAAAAGGAACATTCTTTTTTTGGAAACAATTGAGAAAATGAGTTGGAATTTCTACTGCTGCCAGATGTCCAGTGTGGAGCCGTGTTCAATCACTGCAAATGTCAAAGTGGCTCACTAGGACTGGAGTCAAGCTGCTGTGTTTTTCACAGTATGAAATGTCTGGAGATTTTTCAAGAAAAGCGTCATGTGTACTACCTACCCAACTGAGAATTAACAAAGACCAACATGCCATGGGGAAACTCTATCTAGGACAAAACTGCACACCACTGAGTATTAAATAAAAGAAAGCACAAGGACTTTTGCCAATCTCTCAAACACGGGAGCAACAGGAACCCAGTAGGAAGCAAACATCAAAGCAAATTGGAAACTAACCTGTGGATTCCAATGTCTGCCCTTGCTTACTGATTGTGTAACTTTTACTGTTGTAAAACTAATATGAAAATTTATCGTGTTGATTAATTTTTATATTCTTCATTGAAAAGGACTTTAATTGAAATACTATTGTATAAGACTTGCTGAATTTGTATTTTGGCACTATTTCAGAAATTCTTACCTCCTAAAATTAAAAAAAAATTCTAAAGATTTTTACAGATGCCATGTATATAGCAGCATATATGTTTTGTCATACATATGCTTTTGAATATATTTCTCGTAATACCTATGAAAAGTAGTTCATTAATAAAATATAATACTAAAGACACATGCTTTTTAAATTTACTGTTAACCTAGAATTTCAGTTTTAAATGTTAAATATTTTGAAAAATATATTTGTTTTTTTAAGGGAATAATATTTCACTTCAGGTATTATGTTCTAACTTTAGTGCAATTGAAATTTTCCTTTTATAAGTAAGCCTTAGTACGTGTAGCATATGAACATCTCTCTGTGAATTAGTTATGATATAAAGGAAAATAGCCTTTATTCTACAGTTTAATATGGTTTCACAATTTAATATTTTGAAAAGATTTAGAACTAAGGTCCTGGAAAAGTTAATAGGCAGCAAGCACAGAAATTTAAGTTCTCAGATATCTATTTCAGAAGCATTCTACTCAGTTGAAAACTTATGATTTTAACATGATTCATGTGAATTAAGGCTTATGGTGACCTGGATAATCACAGGAATGCATGGGTTACTACTATTTTATGTGGGCTTGGGTTTTTCTTGTAAGATACTTATTAATGTTGTTGTGAATTTTTTCAAATTAAATTTTCATCAAATTTTAACTTAACACAAAAGAATATTTTTACTTTATTGTTTAATAATTTTTCTCACTAAAGATATTCTAAGAAACACATTACTAATTGTATATAATACAGAAAATACAGTAATAATTGAATGCGGCTTCTATAGATTTTTTTTATTTGTAGAAAATGTTGGTTGTGCTTTTCCTCATCGTAGTCTTTGTTAGATACTTGTTTATACCTTCAGGAAACACTTGAAGTTAAAACTCAACAAAAATACTGCTAGAGTTCAACAATCAGTATTTTCTAAGCATCTCCTAGAAACATAGAATTCTTAGTCATAAGTGTGAGAACAAGCGCAAATTTTTCAAAAGCAATTTGAGCAAGCTATCAAGATACCTCAGAAGTGATATTTTAAAACTTGCTTCAACAGAATTTTCCTTCACCTAATTACCAGTGAAAAATAATACAGCTAAGATGACAAAACAATAGAAATAATTATATCTCAACTTCCTGTAACAGAAACTATCTGTAATACATATATGCCGGAATAATGGGAATAATTTGTGTGGTTTGACCTCCAGAAGCAATCACGGCAGCTCAGTGATTATCTCCTAAGAGATGATGCTCGTTCCATAGGCTATCTGTATGAAGTTTAAATCACTTTTTGATTGGTATCACTTGTGAACAGTAGAAGACAAGACCGGGCTCACTAGAGAAAATATAGCAAGGTGCTAATAATTCTTAAAACAACTTGTAAGTGAAAATAGCTAAAAAAATATTTCTGTCTAATCTCATTGTATTGTTTTCTGTGGCTTGCAGATTCTGACTATAGCCAGGTCAGCCTTAATGAGTGGAAGTACATTGTGTGGAGCTCCTACATAACATACCTCTCAGCCATAATGGTTACTTTGATCATGGACCTATAGGAAAATGACAGAAATAACTAGGAAGAGAGGCTGATTATCAATAGAACAGAACTGGTCTTCCTATCTACTTTCCTACTGAACACCCCCTCTACTGAATTCACCTTTTGATGAACACTTACATTAGAAATAAGAATTCTTACATAGTTTTCTCATTTGGAGAGATTCTACCCAACACCTTTTTCCAAATGCTTTCCTCACATTTTTTCTCTAAATCCCTGTCCATTCAGACCAACCACTGACTACAGCACATAAACAAGTAAATGATAGTACATCTGGCCCTTTCTCCTTCCAAATATGATGTCTGACCATGTGTGTCACCAAAAGTTCTAACTCTTCTGAAAACTACCTTTCAGAGTGTCTTTCAGGGTTTCTCAGAAAGAAATTAGAATGCTCCAGCTGTTAACTTTGAAAGTTTATTAAGCAGTACCATGAGTAAAATAATCCCATATCTTATTTTCTGCAGTCCATTATTCCACACAGACTATGAAACCATATGTGCAAGCTTTGGGACAGCACATATTGTAGTAGTTGCAGAGTTCATAGGCAATTTCAAGTAACTTCTTTGTGTCCTCAAAAATTGCTTGGGTCAGATCACACATATACCAATCTCTTTTGAAAATGGCTTATTGCTATGCATGTCCTGTTTTATTGTATGTTGTTTCAGATAATACACAGCTCATGGTAGGCAACTCAAGTCACATATGGTAACTTGATGGTCCACTGTCAAATGTTCAGCTTCCACTAATTTCCATAGTTGGCCAAGAGCTGTCGCCCAAGTAAGTGCAATGTGATTTGTACTTCTTGTTTAATC
The DNA here is from genome assembly GCF_021556685.1 of Rattus norvegicus. Classification (NCBI taxonomy): domain Eukaryota; kingdom Metazoa; phylum Chordata; class Mammalia; order Rodentia; family Muridae; genus Rattus; species Rattus norvegicus. The sequence goes on along the minus strand of NC_141544.1, from coordinate 60,966,252 downwards.
AGTCCAGCTCGCATAATACATTCATTGTAATAGAATTGTGTGATGTTTTGTAGAAAGTAGAGATTATCAAGATCCATTTAAATTAAATTATGATACAATGACTAGAAAAGTAGTACTCAAATCTTTTAATGCTGTGGCCCTTTAATAAAGTGTGGTATATTAAACTTGTGGTGATCACCACGAGAAAATCAATTTCATTGTTACTTTATAACTGTATTTTTGCTACTTTTATGAATTGCAATGTAAATATCTATGTTTTCAGATGGCATAAGGCAACCTCTGTGAAAGGGTCATTTAACCACAAAGTTGTTGTATCTCACAGATTGAGAACTATTGTGCTAGAGAGAAGTCTCAGCACTTAAGAGGAATTAACTGGTTTTGTAGAACTCCCAATGAGCCCAATGACTTTTGGCACTAAAAATCTGAAAGGTTGATCTCATATATCAACGTATTCTTTTCATTCATTGCAGAAGATATATCACCATGTCCCATCTTCTGTACTATCACCCTTTTCACCATGACTGACGGAAATAGTCCTACATTGTTTCCTAACCTGCAGTTACATTTAATGAAGAAGATAACAGTCAAGACAATACTGATGTCTTTCAGTTCCAATCAGATATTACCTCCAGATTGAATCAATGCTTAATGCTAATCAGGCTAATAAAGGGAAGTTGTACCACAACACCAAAGAACATAATAATTTTGTCATTTCATTTAAGCAAAAGCCTGGAAAACATATTTGAGAGTGTATTGTGTGGTTGGGGAATACTTACAAAATGAACATAATTCTAGATTAGGCTGAGTGCACTGATATGGGGTCACTGAGTAAACATTCTATGATTAATATGGTTTAAAAGATGTCAAAAGTTGGTTTATTGGTTGGTTAAAGATGGCGTACTGAAATGTGTTGGAGTGCCTGGTAACACATAAATGAATGTTTCTGAAGAGATCTTAAAGCTCATGGAAATTATAAAGTTAGAGTTGAGTAATCTATGTAAAACCTAATCTTTTACAATGAGTAAACCAGGTAGATATGTTCTTCACTAGTGCTATAAGACACAAAACTGTAGCGTTACACCAGCACTTTTGAAGTGTTTTCTTAATGCTCTTCTCTTTGTGTCAACTGTTAGGGTTGGAGATGCAGCTGGACAACTCGGTGAATGAAATGTGAAGGGCTTAATTTGGCACTGGAGAAGCAATAGTCCCAGGGATATAACTGAATTCCTGAAAGCAAAGCATACTTTTTGTAATGCACAGCATGAAGAAAAAATGACTTTTATGATAGCATAATTCATCTGGATCTATGTCACTGGTTAATCAATCATGATATATTTAGGAATGAAATTGGTTAGAGAACTACCAATATACTACTATAATAATATATATTGTTACTACTAATATCTCATTTATATGAGGAGAAACTATTCTCAAACTAGGGAAAGGAAGGCTATGATTTTTGTTATTAATCAGAATTTTGAGCCCTTCATGAGAAAAAATTATAGAAGAGTCAACAATGTGTAGTCATTGATGTTAAGATACATCTAGTAAACAAAATTTTGTAGAGGTGATTCATAATGAGGTGAATGACAGAAAATGAAATGGACTATTTTTTTGTTTTTATTTGATTTTTTTTGTTTTGGGGGGGGAGTTTTTGTTTTGTTTTGTTTGTTGTTGCTTTGAAAGTCTAATGGAACCTATTTGGTAGCCTTCACTTATTGCATAAAAATCTGGATTTATAAATCACTGACTTGTGGGAAATTATAGTGAAACTCAGAAATTATTTTCATATGCCAAATATGCTAAATAGCTAATGTTAAAACAAATAATCCTATACCCATTAAATCATCCATCAGCTTAAGGTGCTACATAGTTACATGGAAACATAAAGTAAATATTACTATACTTATAATATATCCATATGATAAAATCATAGATGAGACTTTCATCTTTTGAGCAAGGGTGTAATTATTTTTAATCCTTTCCTAAATTTATATACAATTTCATTATTTGACAAATTCATTATTCATCAGCAATATTATTATTCATCATAGTTTTAATTGAAATATAGAGAACTCTTTATGCTGGGTTTTTGGTCAAAACATTATTTATTATTATTGATTAAATTTCTCCTGTTATCTGCTGCCTCCTCTTCTCCCGCCTCTATTTCTCCTCTGAGTTGCCTTTAGTTGTTATTTGACATACCAGAAAAAGTGTCGAGTGAAGAATAAATTTGATTAGAAAGGTCTATATCTGTTCTGTGTGGCATTTTGTGGGTTACTCATTGATGTAGCAGGACCGAATCCGGTGTGGACTGGGCCATTTTTAGGCAGATGTGTCTATAGTTTGAGTGAAAGGTAGCTGAGCCTTAGGCTCAACAAGGCTGTGAACAGTTTTCCTTTCTAATACATCACTAAAGCTCCTGCCTGAGCTCCCTTGTATGAGAAGAAGAACTTTGACATATGAAGTGAAATAAGCCCCTTTCCTGTCATTTGCTTTCAGTTACCCTGTTTATCATACAGGAAGAAAGTACACCAACCCTATGCTATAGCCCTAGAACTTCTCCTTCTCCATGTCATTCTAAGTGTTATTACATTCTCTGAGCAGAAACTAGTGAATTGTACACGCATGTTTTAAATTGCATTCTTAAAGTCCCTTAAAAATTTAATGTACCTTATAAAGAATGTAGGCATGTGGATTTTTCATTCAGACTTTCTCCACATCTGTTTCTTTCCCTCTTATATTCATCTATCCATACTAGTCCTTCTAGTTTATCTCTAGGATGGAGAAAAATTCTCCTGTTATCTTTGGTATATTGACCTTACACTGAGTATTCTTACATATATAGCATTTTTATTGGATATACCATTTTCTCCTAATTAAAAAGATACTTACTAAAGTCCAATAACATGGAAATTAATTTAAAGGAAACATATAATCTAGTTATAAGTGTATAATGACACTTTTTTTGGAGTGATGTACACTTTGCAGTCTCTCATTTAACAGTTAATTAGCTTATTCTTTGTGACTGATTGCTTTCTAAACTCCAAAGAGATAAAATATAAAAAAATACACATAGTTTATCAATGACTTAAAAACAATGAAGTGGTATTCTGAAACCAATCTAACATAACAGCCTTAAAACCATGTTTCCTCCAGTGTAAACACATGATTTTGAATGGACCCTGCTTCCATTTTAGCCTCCTCTTGGTTTTAAGAGGGAAGAAATATTTACTTTTGACTCTAAGCAATTAGCGTCACACTTTAATTACCTGTTTCACAGATTACATGGATGAGGTCAGATAGAAAGAGTTAGTTACAAAGAGCAGTATAACTTCAGGCATTCTGTGAATAAGTAGCTAGATTATATGGATATATTGTAATTGTGAGGCACAATTAGAAATGGGATGGTATATTAGGATGTTAGTGATTTGTTACAAGGATTGGAAGGGAAAACAAATGTGATGAATTTTCATGGAAACATCATTCTATATGGAGCATTGTATGAATTGAAACAAGAATTCTACGTGGAAGCCATGAATAAGGGATACATTTAATAGTATTGAAGTCATTTTTGTATTGTACTAAACAAAATTAGCTGTTCTAGGCCTACGTCTTCAATATACACAAATTTTAGGAAGTTTTAATGCTGTTATTATTTAGTCTCTGTCTCTATATCTCTCTGTCTCTCTCTGTCTCATTTCTGTGTCTTTGTCTCTGTTTAGATCTGCAAAGAAATATGCCTATCAGATATAATTCATAGAAGTTTAAACTTAAACAAAAGGAGACTGGATTATTTACCCGAATTAATATTGTCAAAGAGGTAATAAAATGATATATTTACCCATTTCAGGGGCCATGAACAAAAACATTACTTTGTCATAAAGTACTTTCACTGAAACCAAGTAGGTGTTGAGTTGGAGAGGAGTAAACAAAAGGCACCCACACATAGAATCATGAGGGCAGATATTGGTAGTTTTTTGGAAGCTCTTATTAAAATTCCAAAAGTTGAAGAATCATGGAATTTGCTGTGACACTATGTCTCTTATTAATATCAAATGTACAACATAAACTCACCAACATGACTATTAAAACATAAATCGAACATAGACTACATCAATTGGCATGCCAAGATGGACAGAGAAAAAATCATGATATAAACCCTACGCAAAGAACTATAGCTAGGGTTGGGGATTTGGCTCAGTGGTAGAGCGCTTGCCTAGCAAGTGCAAGGCCCTGGGTTCGGTCCCCAGCTCTGAAAAAAAGAAAAGAAAAAAAAAGAACTATAGCTAACTAAGGAAAGCTGGGGACAGGAGAACAGACTTCTGCTGGGAAGCACACACCAATTTCTTGTCCAGTGCTAAAGCATCAGCCTTGAAAACATACTTCCAAGTGACATTATACAGACTGAACAGGTTTTTTTTAGGAACATATACATATATACAGGTATGTATAACAATAAAAACAGAGGGTATGGTTTCAAGGAGAATATGCAGCCATATATGAAAGGGTTTGGATGGAAGAAAGGGTATAGATACATCTTATAATGTTATAATTTTCAAAAATAAAACAAAAGAGTGATTTAAGGGTCCATACATCATCAGCTACTTCTCATTCCCTACTGTTTTTCCACAGATCTCTCTAGTTGAAATGAAATGAATCCCAACTATGCTTCATCAGTAAACTACGGCATTAATCTATTTCTTCAAAAACCTTACTTAAAATCTAAGCATTGGTTATTATTTGCCTAATTTGCTTTTGAACTTGTGAGTGCCTCAGGCTTTGGAAAGATTTTTCATATTTCTTACTTTTTTATAATAATTCTGTTATACAAGTAGAAGTGAATACTGAGTTTTATTTGAGTTTTATGATGGTCAAGGAAATTATGGAGTCAGTCTGTTAAACATTCTTACAAGAATGTATGAAGGAGTAAGTAATTTTGGATGCATTGTTCTCACATACAGCAAAATTAGAGCCACATGCAATGGCATTTACAAAATGAAACAGTTAATATTCAGAGCTAAGAATGTATTAAGTCAAAAGAACAATTAATATTGGTGGGAAAATTAAGAAACTATAAATTTTTAAGTTTTTCCTGATATCAAAATTTTTAACTCTTTTGAATCTGCTCTTTTGTTGGTTATCAACATACATTTTTTTTTCTTTTCTAAATACAAGCCCTGTGAAAAGGCAGACATGATGTTCATTTTTGGATGCCTGTCTTCATAAAGCCATTCACAATAGGTCTGTTTATAGTCATAAGAAACCAAGAAAACCAATTTTTAATAGAGAACTCCAATTTTCACCCTGGAGACACATATGTTCAGAATATAAAGCATATTAATTTTGGCCTGAAGGTTCTTGTTAAGACATCTTCCTATTTTCCACGGATATTATCTCCCTACGATTCCCCACCCTAATTATTTAGTTATTGTTTTAAGGCACATTTAGAACACGACAAGTAGCCATTTAAAGAAACACAGTCTCTTGTGCGCCTATTCCCAAGCAGCTCCACGTGGGCACCACGTAAAGCGCGGAGTTACTATTTTCATGGAGCCTTTGACAGATTTGTTCCTGGAAGGCACCAACCCTGGTTGGCTGCCTCATCTGCTCCACATTTCTCACTCGATCGTATCCAAAGGAAAGAAAATATGTTCATTTTGAAAGCTACCAGAGTCATCTAAAAACAAATCTAAGAAACAGAATAGAATTGCACATAGTAACTCTGATGGAAATATTTTTACTAGTTTTCAATGAATTCTCAATTGAGAATAAATTCTTCTCTTGTGAAATACATTATAAAGACAGTTTTCCTCCCCCCCCACTACTCTGAGCTCTAACCCCACCTTTTTTTCCCCTCAGAGACAAATTTATTTAATTTTAAGTAAAATTAGTCATATTCCTTAACAGGATTAGGGTACAAAGTATCCTTCAACTCTGGTTTGTATCAATGGTGGGGCAGTGAAACTGTTAATGCCTTTGTCTAAACAAAATGCTAGCACTCAAATAATAGGTGGAAATGCCTACACATTACTGAACGTCCCCTGTACACAGTTCTATTTTAAGTAATTTATAGGCCTTTTCTTTCTTTACTTAGCAATAATAGAGGGTGTAATTGAGATCAGACATAACCCATCGGGTGCAGTTTGCCAGGAAGAATGTGCTTTAACATTATAAAGAAGGTAACTTTTTTTTCTCCATCTTTATTAAATTGGGTATTTCTTATTTACATTACAATTGTTATTCCCTTTCCTGGTTTCCAGGCCAACATCCCCCTAACCTCTCCCCCTCCCCTTGTCTATGGGTGTTTCCCTCCCCATCCTTCCCTTATTACCGCCCTACCCCCAACAATCCCGTTCACAGGGGTTTCAGTCTTGGCAGGACCAAGGTCTTCCCCTTCCACTGGTGGTGCCCTTACTAGGCTATTCATTGCTACCTATGCAGTTGGAGCGCAGGGTCAGTCCATGTATAGTCTTTGGGTAGTGGCTTAGTCCCTGGAAGCTCTGGTTGCTTGGCATTGTTGTTCATACGGGGTCTCAAGCCCCTTCAAGCTCTTTTAGCCCTTTCTCTGACTCCTTCAACCGGAGTCCTGTTCTCAGTTCAGTGGTTTGCTGCTGGCATTCGCCTATGTATTTGCCATATTCTGGCTGTGTCTCTCAGGAGAGCGCTACATCCCGTTCCTGTCAGCCTGCACTTCTTTGCTTCATCCATCTTATCTAGTTTGGTGTCTGTATATGTATGGGCCACATGTGGGGCAGGCTCTGAATGGGTGTTCCTTCAGTCTCTGTTCTAAACTTTGCTTCCCTATCGCCTCCCAATGGTAACCCCACGCATTTTGCCCTGACATATTGCCCCACTGAGAAAAAGATAATTTAAAAATTAACCGTGATTTAAATAGTAGTGATGACTAATGCTAATAAGATTACTTTAAAAGTAAGTTTCTTTTGTTCTATGGTGATAGAAGGATGGATAATTTTTTAGAAAGTTAGATAAGTCTAATCTTTCTTGTGCTATAAACAGCAAGATACTATCTATGTTTTGTAATATCTCTTTATTTCATTCCGAAAATATGACAGTAAAAGTATATATCTTTTTTAGGTACTTACACAGACTTTTGAGGTAACTTTATATACTTTTTTGTGACCCTCACTCTAACTTAACATTTTTCTGAATTTGGCTGTTTTCCCTTCATGCTAATTGAATAATAAGTGAATAACAGATAGCTACAAAAAAAAAGCCTACGAGGCAAAACTCTCATATTCACAAAATAAATATTAAAAAGAGAGTAATTATTCACAAAAATCTTATCTCTTTGAATTTTCCTTAACATTTGAAAAATCTAGGTTAGCTGTTTGTACCTGTTCTTAAAGATTGGTTTTATTTATCTCTGTGGCTGTGTGTGTACATATTCGTATATGTGTGTGTATTGCAGATGTTGTCATCCATCTTTGGAGTTATAGTCACAGTCATCAGTGTAACAATAGCTAATTATATGAGTCATAAGATCCCCACGTGGAATTGCATAGCTAAGTCATCCCTCTACACTTTGTTGTTTGTGTTCTCTGTGTTGAGCTTGGAAACAATCTTAAGACAAACATGACCTAATTTGTTCTTTACATACTAGCCTACATTTTATTCATTGTTTACTATTCCCTTCCATCGCTTAGAAGGAAATGATTTCTCATTCTGAGCTGTTTATTTTTAAATATATGGATTAATGTTTTTATAGTCTACCTTCTAATCATTCCTAAATATTTTATACTTGGAAAAAACTGATGGAAGTCATTGGATTTCGAAAGATGGTGAATGTAGGAAATTTTATCACCTAAGACTTGGTTCATAAAGGCAAATAAATGCAGCTAAAGTCTAAACAACATATTTACTTAACAAAGAAAAATTATCAAGACTTAATTTCTCATCATTTAAAGAGGAAAGTACAGGGTTTATTAAATATATTTGCCTAAAATATTTAATTCAATTTGGAGTAAAGGGAGTAGATAATAAGAAAAGGCAACAAGATCAAGAAGGAGGAGGAATAGGAGCAAGCATATATTTGGATGAAGTCTGACAGCAGAAACCCTTAGTTACTTAACATGAAATTTACTATGAATGCTTTCCTCATTGCTAAAGATAACTGAATCTCTCTCCTCTCAACAAATTTGTTTTGCAGCTGACAGACCATTAATGAAAGACCCATTTGGTCAAAATGTATAGAATAACTAATCATAGAATGTCCCGTGCCAATTAAGACACATATAACACAGCCTTTGTACCTTTGGCTCAGAGTACATTTTAGAAGATTAGTTCAGAAGACTGTAAGATCAAGAGGACCAGGTCTGACTTTGGCTGTGAAACATTTTGATTCCCAAAAAGATAGTGCAGCTGAAACTAGTAATCTCTAAAACACGGTTGTCTGCACAATATCTAAAGATTTAGAACATCAATTATCATGAAGAACACAAAAGATGGAGAAAGTATGCAGCAGTTCAACACAGAAGAACACGGTGGGGTGCATTTCACAGCACTCACATAGATGTCAGAGAGCATCTTACAGGGGTTCGTTCTAGGCTTGTAAGACGTGAGTTCTGGTGTTCGAACTCAGGTCATCAGGCTTGGTAGCGAGCGCCTTTACCCGCTAAGGCCTGTCACCCTCCCTCTGTCATCTTTTGACATAATACATTCATCTTTGTCTTTTGCTCATGGTGAAGTGTCTCAAACTGAACTTTTGAATCATGTTACAGTTTTCTGGACTAACTAATGTGTTATTCATTGCTGCTACTTACAAATAAAAATATTGAAATTCAAAAAAAGGAGAACAATAGGCAACTGATATTTTTTGATGAGTGTGGTAAATAAGGATGTGACCCCGAAAGGTCAGTCATAAACATATATGCAGAATATTAAATTATCTCATATATTACATATGCTAGGACATTATATATATACATCTATATATGTGTGTGTATATATATATATATTACTTATTGCCATGTAAGTCACTTTTGATTAAAGAAAAAAGAGCCATGAAAAGATCTGTTCACTCATCAATATGATTTGTTTTTAAGTAGGACAAAGAATATACAAGACCTAAAGACAAAGAACATGCAACAAAGATATTACCTAGTGTTTTAAGTGGCATGAATAAGGAATAGAGGATTTTAATATGTGATTGCGGGTGGAGGTTTGGATGAGAATGGTCCCATATGCCCATATATTTGAATAGTTGGTTCATAATTGTTGGAAACTTAAGGAGATAGAGCCATATTGGAGGAGGCATGTCTCTTGCGTTGGTCTTCAGTGTCGTAAAAAGCCCACATCATGCCTACTTACCTTTCTTATTGCTGGATGCTTCTTGTCCTAGGATACTCAACTCAGAAGTTCAACTACTTCTCCAGTACCATGCCTGACTAATGCCATGCTCTTAGTCATTAATGTAATGACTTCAACCTCTAAAACTTAACCCTCCCAAAAAAAACCCCTCATTCTTCTACATCTTTCTAAGGTCAGGGTGCTCTTTCATAACAATAGAACAGTCATCAAATGAGGGGAGACACAGAGGCAGCTAATCATCTTGGGAAGAAACAAGCTACCACAGGAATACTCAGGCTACCACAGGAATACTCAGGCTACCACAGGAATACTCAGGCTGACTTGATCAGTAAATTTCCTGCAGGGAGTGAGTGTTCCTATTGTGTAGTTCAGAAAATTTCCTGGAGTTATGGAAGGTAGGTGGCTCACAGCAGTAGGCATCAAGAGAACAAAGAAAATTACCTGAGTATTTGGATTTCCCTGAGGTTCATGGCTGGTTCTTAAACTCATTGGAATGAACACTAGCAGACCTCCCACTCCAATCAATGCACAGCTGGTGTTTTCAAAACCACCCAACCTTTCTTTCACACTAGATCTTGAATCTCTTTTATTTGTTTTCTCTTGATGAATCTTTAAACCAACATGAAATGATCAATTGATACTATACAGGAAGAAAGCTAACAGGGGAAGAAAAAGTACTGACCAGGAATAAAAACAATATAGTTAAGAACAATGAAAATTATATTTGTTCAGTTTGTTTGTATTGGAATATGGAAAATCATAGCTTAAAATTTATCTAGAAATATTTTCTGAGACTTTCTAAATGAGCATTATTTAATTCTGAAATTTTTTTGGTAATTATACCACATGGGAATATGGCTGGTAATAGCAAGAGACAAGCTGATTCAGTGGAAACAAATCGGGTGTTCTTTTATGCTCTAAATAGTTTTATAAAGAAGTAAGCTTTCACAAATAATTAATAAGAACTAGAATTGGCCCAAGGATAGCTCTTTCTGAAGCTCATCATATATGGTATCTAAGTATAGATTATTCAGTTCAATGATATATCCCAAGATGTTTCAAAGAGTATCTTCCAATGTCAATTGTGAGGATCCTGAACTAATATTAAACATTTTATACTCTTTAATAGAAGTATGATCTGAAGGCAGATTCATAAATTTATAACTATCACAAAATATGTGTATGGGAGGTTTTATAAATACTTCCATAAAATATTTTTTACTGTTTTCATTATTCTTTGAATAAATATAGTTATTCACCTTTCTCACCAGAAAGACATAAAAAGTTTTATTTGTTCCTTCAGTCAAACATTAATTATCTATATTAAAAGTAATTGTAAATAGAACTCAATGCAGTTAACTTTAAAATAAAATGATTGGGTGATAAGAAAAAATCCTATGTAAATAAGCAAATAGATGCATAGAGCAAGCAAAGAATAGGCAAAAAAGTGACAGATTCCTTAGTTCTTCAGTTGATTTTGAGGCCTTTTCAGCATTTCTTTTGCTTTTATCAAGAGTATTAGCTTATCTGCAATCTTTACCATGTGCTATGACCCCAATTATGTGTTTTGGATTTTAAATTTCTTCCTGTTTGAAGAGGCAGAATTCTCAGAACTTCAACTGTACAAACAGTAAAGCCAAATATTTTTAGCAAGAAAGTTATTTTTTAGTGATTTATAAAAGAAATATTTGTCTTTGCATCCTAATTAAAAAACAACAGATAAAACGAGTGTCTTTATAAAAATGAGTGCAGGGAGTCAAGCAGGTATAAATACCTTTTCTTTGATTCATATTATCGACTTTCCAGAGTTGGAAACATAACTTTTAATGAAACTTTGGGAAGACTAATATAATCACTTAGGAAACATAAAATGAAAAAATAATCTGTGTGTTTATATTTCTCTGACAAAGAATCATTTATTTATTAGCTTAAAATTCACTAGGTTTTCCAAACATTTAAAAAGAGCCGTTTCCCTTATTATAACTTATTTTTCTATCATTCATTGTTTGAATGCTTTATTATAGGTTTCACTTCTTTCTTCTGAGATTTCAAATACAATTGAGAACTACAAATGACGTATGATGTATTTCATGCTATGTCATGCCTGACTGGAAGGAGAATAATGACTCAGTTCATCTACCAAATATACACTCATTCCCCAGGAAAATATTTGCCACATAAGATTACTCAATTTCATCTGAATGAGACATTTTGTTTCATTATTAAATGCTGCTGCCGGACTGTCAAAGAACAGAAATTAAAACCTTTAAGTTCTAAGAAATTTTTTAGAATGTTAGAGTGTGAAAATTGTTTTTAGAAACAGTAGAATAATTCCTCCAGTAATTCTTAACATAATTTTAAAATTAATTAAATGTGTATCATATATATTTACATGTTTTGGACATGTATATGTGCTTATAATGATTACTTATTTACATATTTTCTTACATATTTTCTTGTTTACTATTGACTCTTCATTTCCATCAGTCAAGAAGAAGTTCAGTTCTTTTTCAAAGATACTTGAAGGTCTGGGTATTTGAAATCAATATTCCTGATTAAATTTTCTACAAATTACTTAATAATACTATTAACATTTGACTATTTTATGTTTATCCTACTAGCAACTTGTCTAAATCTTATCATCTTGATTAATAGCAATGACAGCTCATGGTGGTTCTGAGGTCTTGAATTCCATGCAGATTGATCAAATCAATTTTATCAGAGTTGAAGTAACCATCTCTACACCGGGTTTCTATCTAAGTTCCTATCTGGCTTCCTATCTTACTATTCCTGTTGCCTTTCCTTCAATCAACCTTTAAACTTGGGTGATTTTAGTTTTGACAAGGATAATCTTTTCTCAATTAAGTGATTGAAAGTTTCTATGCACAGTCATTGTGGTAACACCCAGCTCCTGGTGAGTTACTTAGGTTAAGTACATTAAACAGTAAGAACATCATCCCTGTCAAATATGTTTGCCTTTGCATAGTAAGGATGTGTGAAAATTTTACAGAGATTTCAGTAAAAATCCCATTCTATATCTTATGGAAGGTGACTTCAGAGTCCTTAACTTTAAGATGATAAACATGAAATAGGTGACTATAAGTACAGTATTTATTAGTTGCAAATGTTTTGAGAGTAATAATCAACAGTTAAAAAAGGTTTCCAGATGGAAATTATCCAGCGAATATTTATTGAAGATTTTAAATAAAATTGAAAGCAATACAAAACTCACACCTTAGTTTAGGTGTCTTTGATGACTATGTACTTGAGAGAGCATCAGATTCTGACAAATCCAACAAGGAAAATTTGAAGAAATAAGAAATATTTTCAAAAGTTACTCTTAAGGCAAGGATGTGGAGAAAGAGGAACACTCCTCCATTGTTGGTGGGATTGCAGACTGATAAAACCATTCTGGAAATCAGTCTGGAGGTTCCTCAGAAAATTGGACATTGAACTACCTGAGGATCCAGCTATACCTCTCTTGGGCATATACCCAAAAGATGCCCCAACATATAAAAAAGACACGTGCTCCACTATGTTCATAGCAGCCTTATTTATAATAGCCAGAAGCTGGAAAGAACCCAGATGCCCTTCAACAGAGGAATGGATACAGAAAATGTGGTACATCTACACAATGGAATATTACTCAGCTATCAAAAACAATGCCTTTATGAAATTCATAGGCAAATGGTTGGAACTGGAAAATATCATCCTGAGTGAGGTAACCCAATCACAGAAAAACACACATGATATGCACTCATTGATAAGTGGCTATTAGCCCAAATGCTTGAATTACCCTAGATGCCTAGAACTAATGAAACTCAAGACGGATGATCAAAATGTGAATGCTTCACTCCTTCTTTAAAAGGGGGAACAAGAATACCCTTGGCAGGGAATAGAGAAGCAAAGATTAAAACAGAGACAGAAGGAACACCCATTCAGAGCCTGCCCCACATGTGGCCCATACATATACAGCCACCCAATTAGACAAGATGGATGAAGCAAAGAAGTGCAGGCCGACAGGAGACAGATGTAGATCGCTCCTGAGAGACACAGCCAGAATACAGCAAATACAGAGGCGAATGCCAGCAGCAAACCACTGAACTCCCGTTGAAGGAATCAGAGAAAGAACTGGAAGAGCTTGAAGGGGCTCGAGACCCCTTATGAACAACAATGTCAAGCAACCAGAGCTTCCAGGGACTAAGCCACTACCTAAAGACTATACATGGACTGACCCTGGACTCTGACCTCATAGGTAGCAATGAATATCCTAGTAAGATCACCAGTATAAGTGAAAGCCCTTGGTCCTGCTAAGACTGAACCCCCAGTGAACTAGATTGTTGGGGGGAGGGCGGCAATGGGGGGAGGGGGGAGGGGAACACCCATAAAGAAGGGGATGGGGAGGGATTAGGGGGATGTTTGCCTGGAAACCGGGAAAGGGAATAACATTCGAAATGTAAATAAGAAATACTTAAGTTAATAAAAAAAAAAAGAAAGAAAGAAAGAAAGAAAGAAAGAAAGAAAGAAAGAAAGAAAAGAGCTAGATAGTCATATGGGCAGGAAAAACTTATGTTCTAACCCTTCCATATGCAGAAAATTGAGATTCATATGTGGTTATATATTAGTTTTATGTTTTTAAATGTCTATCTCTGTTTTTCCCAGGTGAATTTCTACAATAGAGTTTAGTGACTTACTGAGATATTTAACCTTATTTATTAATTTCAGAAAAGACAGCAAGTGGCTTGCATCTGGAAACAAATATAAATGAGTAGTTTATTAAATAACTATTGCCAAATGCAGAGGGAAACAATTTCTTATTGAGAATGAGAAGCTCTATAGAATGCAAGGTTACCTGCAGGCTTGGGGGGAAAGGCAGAGGCTGGATGATAGATTCACTGATTAGGATTCGGAAAATGATAAGAGATTTATATGCTTCAGAATATGATCTTCTCCACACATATAAGTGGTCTTGTCCTCACATATGTCCACATGCCAAGGCCATCTGCCATTGGGGCATTTTTCATTCAGAAATGTCAAAAAGATCTAGGGTACACAGACCCACACTGACCTCTGAAGACTTACTTTGCAGGTATCTGCTATTACGCACTGCTGTATCCTGCAGGCTGAAATGCTACGTGGCAAAGCCTTATCTATAGACCCAGGCAAGGATATTCTGCCTCTGTGGAGGTCACATGAATATTGCTGTTATAATTCTGTCTTCCTGAGTAGCTAGAGTCAAAGGCAATCTTCTAAAGCTAAAGTGTATAAAACACTGTGTCATATAAAATGCCAAATTAATCATAAGCACATGTATCTAATGTATAGTACAATAAAAATGTAATTGGTAAATATTGATTTTACATGTTATACTTACTGAGTATGGAATTATGAAAAACACAAACCATGGATTTTCCAAACAATTAGAGAAATAATACATTTGATCAATCTCTGAGACATTCAAATATCAATCAATGTTCACTGTGTTCTTGAATTTACAGTTTCCAAGGCTCTATGCCATGATCAGTCAGGAAATTACTTTGAGAATGTAGGCAAAGAGCACCTCAGAACAAGAACAAGCATCTGAAGTAGCTTCCTCACCCCAGTCAGCAAGCAAAGAAAATGGAAAACACAAAACTATTAGAGTCCTACAAATCCCTTCATAGGAAGCCTGCAAAGTTCAAAGGATGCACTACTGTGTCCCACCTCTCAAAGGTGACATTATTTCCCTGGGAAGAAAATAGTCCATGCATGGCCCCTTGTGGGCCTGTATTCTACCTATGAACTATAACAGATGAAACAGATGTACTTTGGTAACACAAATTGTTCAGTGTCTCTGAAAAATGATTTTCATGCATATTTCAGAATTCTACTTTATAAATCTGGAATCTCAGATGGACACTGATACTTTAGCCTAGAATCATGCTGACTGAAACTATACATTTTGGGTACAGGTATTATAATTATAGGACTTTATTTAAATATCTTTTATACCTTCACAATGAAATCTTTATTAAAGTTACTATAAGACATTTTCATTTATTTATAAACTCTTCTTAAAAGACATCCTATTTCAGTTCTGGAAAAGTCAAAGCAATAGCAATATCTAAAGTAAGAGACTGACTTGGGGTCCTAATTTTAATCGTCATATATAAGAAGTAGAGGCAGGAGGATTGTGATTAGTGGCTAAAGTTTTGTGGACTACAGAATAATCCTACCTAATCAAAACAGAATCAAACTAAAAGTAAAATTATAATATCTATAATTCTTCAATTATTAGGTAGTTCTTTTAAATTAAAATAGACAACAGTATCAGATAGGTTATAGAAATTTGTTATATATATGCATTATATATACATGTATGTATATATTATATAACATTAAATGATATATTTATCTCTGTCAGGCATATGGCACAATTTACATATAATTTTGCAACAATATCTGTATTACATCATTTAAAAAGATGTTGACCTGAATTTTAAGAACTATAATCTTTGGTCTCCTATAGCACATATGTACAGTTTGTTTTGATAGATTTAAACATCTCCTGGAAGCATTAAAATGATACTGTCCTGGCTGCTGGACCTGGAGAGGTAACAGCAAAGTTAAGAGCACTGCCTGCTGGCCTTCCAGAGAACCCAGACTCAGACCCCATATCCCATAAGGCATTTAACAAGTACCTACAGCCTCCGGTACACAGGATCAGACAACATCTTCTGGCTCCCGCAGTCACTGAATGCATAGACATACACATAATCAAAATATCAATACACATTAAAATAAATAAATATAAATTCATCTAATTAAAAATATAACATATGGCATTTATAGTATGTCTTCTACTCTCGCACATTAAAATAAAGAAGATAAATTTATCTAATTAAAAAATAATATATGCCAGTTATATTATGTCTGCATTTTTCTAAGGACACATATCATAATATGAATGTAAGTCCTTTGTAATTGTAATTAATTTGTTTTAAATGCAAATTAGTTTAATGATAATAAAGAACAACGTAGTTGATGATTCAGCATTATACCTCTTCAAATAATGAGCCGAAGTTTACCATGTTCTGAATCAATCTTATTTTTCTTAGTGTGCTGTTTCTTCATAAAACTATTTGGTGATAGTTTTTCAGGGCCCATGGAGCAGGCTGCAGTAAATCTGGGCCTTTTATCTTCTTTGCTTAAGGAGATTCTGACATGATATTGTTGGAAACCATCTTTCTTAGAAAGACTGCAAACTTCATAGGTTGTGTTTGCTCCTGGGTACCCAAATCATTGTATTATCTATCAATCCAAGAATATCCTTTCTCCTTCTCAACCAAGATAAGAACATTCAGATTGCCAAACACAATACATCTCTGAATAGAAATCTTCTCCTTACCAGTTTTCCATGGTCTATGACAAGAATGTTCTCTACTCAATAGCATGTACATTCTGACCTTAGGTCACAACGAATTGTTTCATGAAAAAAACAAAAACAAAAACAAAAAACAAAAAAAACCCAAAAAAACAAAAAACAACAACAACAACATAGTTTTCATCTCTACCACTGATTTGGATCAGGGCGTCTTTGGCAATGGTGATGCCAATCTGTTTCTTATAAAATGTAGAATGTAAACATGTGTATTAATTTCCCATAGTGGTGAATTTTCCTCCACTTCTTGAATTTTAATATCATGAAATTGAAAACAATGAGATGCATTGATGGCACACACACACACACAAACACACACACACACACACACACACACACACACAACTCCATGAGAAGGAAAATAAATGTGGTTATATATTACTGAGGGTAAAAGAGAGAGAGAGAGAGAGAGAGAGAGAGAGAGAGAGAGAGAGAGAGAAACAATGTGAGACAGATGATGAGACAAGGCAGGCAGATAACACATAACATTATCATTGATTAAGGACTTCTTTTTAAGTTCTCTTATTAGATTTGTTGGAACCATACACAGGAAACTGTAAATTGGATAATTGTATCACGGCAATTTGAATAACACTGTACCCAGATCTCTAAACAAATAAATGGCCCATCAAGTATCTTCATTCTTCAGTTATATCTATCGTGGTACTTGTATCCTTAAACTTTCATATCTTTGTGCTTACATTTTGTGGAGGATTGGCTCTCAAACTTTTATTCACTTTCTGTGATAAAATATCATATTACCTTACCTCCGTTTTCACGGGCCCTTTTAGGAGACATTCAGTGGCTTTCTTAGTAGTGAGTGGATGTGAAGGCCGTCACTGTCACCCACAAACCCACATGCACCTTAGACTCCTTCTTGCACCTTGTTCACACTCTGGTGACTTAATCACCTGTCACTTTTCTTCTTAATTCATACTGTGTCTACAATGAATTTACAGGTCACTTGGCTTGCTTTCATAAGAGGCTGTATAATTGAATTTATTCATTTAGTCCATTTATATCCATGTTTCTTTTCTTAGGGCTCCATAATGTTGCATGAAAACCGATTATTTCAGTATAATGTTTAAATAAACCTTTACATCTACATGTATATTTTATGAACATGTTAATTATAATAATGAGTTTAATCTCCACAACAATTAAACCAAAATATTGAATGTGTCACTCATAACTATTGTATATCACTACATTTAATTTTTAATAATGAAACAAAATTTAATAAATACAGTCCACAAGGTAAATGCTAAATTTGTAAAATAAGCTAGGAAAAGTGTTGTTCTTGTGAAATATTTGAAATGCCAATGTAGAAGTTAGAGCATAGTTCTTATTGAATGCACTGGACATTGCCCGGAGTCCAGTCCTCTAGGGAGGATTGTAATGAGAGAAGACACAGCGTCTGTACTGGCCACATTTTATTGACAGGCAAGGCTTTCAGTGATGTTATAGGGTTGCATTCAGTAGAGTTGTTGGCTGAAGGTTCCCATGAAGAACTTCAAACAACTAAGGGTGATGTTAAGACAAAGGATTGCTCTTTAAAAACTGACCATGGTACCTATTGCCAAGGATATCTTCGGCACAGCTCATTGAACTTACAGAGGCCAAGCTAATGTCTGCCTGAAGTTTTTGCCACCATGTTCTAATCGCTTGGGTTTGGGAAAATATTTTTCAGGAAATGGAAAGAGAAACCTAGAAACACACCCAGCTACAAAACCTTCCACCATCTACAATCTGTCCTGTCTGCAAGCTATTCTGGGGCAAGGGTGGGGCAGAAGTTGTGGGAGTGACCAACCAATGTCTGATTTATACACAAGAGTGGGAGCCCATGCCTGACACTGTCTGGATACCCAGGACCCAGACAATGGATAGACCAGAGACCTAAGATAACCAGTTCTATGCCATGCCACCTTTACATGCTTTTTCCATTGTCTTACTGTATCTAGTTTTGTCATGTTTGGTTAATGCCTTTTTGGAGGACCTGTTTTTTTGTGAAAAGAAATGGAGGGGGGAGTGCATCTGTGGGAGAGGAAAGATAAGAGGAGTGAGAATTGGGGGAATTGTGGTCAGCATGTATTTTATGAGGGATGATCTATTTTTAACTTAAAAATAGAAAACCTTCTTAATTAAATAAATACCTTTGCATTGACCTGTCAGACTAAATATTGACTAGTTGATTTTAAAACATTTCCTTTTTAATCAACTCATCCTTTCACATCACCTTCAGTGGCTGAAGAAGAACACTTTTTTTTTTTTGGCCGAAAATAGGTAGTTTTCTGTCACATGTCATTGATTACTTATATGCAAGGAGACTGGCAATAATTCTACCTCTTTATCTTCACATCCATCACAGGGAATTGGTTAATGTTTCTAAGATGTTCATTTGTTACATTATAGTCAGTTCATTTCACACTAGCAGCAATATCATCCAATTTATTACTGACAGTTCAGGCAATGGGCTATAGATGGTTTGACCCATAAAAGGGCATGTGCAACAATGGAGAATAGTGTGCTTGCAAGAAATGGGAGATTGTAAACTGGATGGTCTCATGAACTTTGTCCAAGATATACTTTTCATTTTATCTTCTGTTTCTCTGGCCTCATATCTGGCAAAATATTTAAAGACTACCAAGTGAAGACAGAACTGTTATTATTTGTGAGGAGAGATTTTCCCAAACTATAATCATAATTTAGATACCTTAACAAGTTCCCACTGGATGTTTTTCATTCATGTAGTATTGTCTGCATAGCACCATAGGCAATTTTGTCATTGAACATAATTCCTATGGTTAGGGATTTGATTATCACATAAGGAGAATTTCTATTCTTTAATTGTGGACATTCAGTCCTATAAGGAAAGGACTAGGTAAAATACTGCATTAAGAACACTAAGGTTGGGGTTGGGGATTTAGCTCAGTGGTAGAGTGCTTGCCTAGGAAGCGCAAGGCCCTGGGTTCGGTCCCCAGCTCCGAAAAAAAGAACCAAAAAAAAAAAAAAAAAGAACACTAAGGTTGAACATTGTGCCTGGTATTTCCAAATTTGCCTCAAGTTATAGAGGATGTAATAATAAATCAATAACACTATTTTCAGTTAAATAATACATATGTAGAGCTAGATAATACATAAAAAGTGTATTTATAATATATATCTTATTTATAAAATATATTTGATGAATAACTTCAAAATGTGTGAATATAAGTATAAAAATATGAATTCTACATTCCTTCTAAATTAAATCTTCAACAATTTACTTACAAAGTATACTTCATTATATAAAAATATAAACTTATTCATCATTTAAGAATTTTAACTCCCCAATATTTTGAATAGAAACTCTCATATCTCTGCTGCATTAGGTTTTATTTTGGACATCAGTAACCAGAGTTAGTGTGTTAGTCTGGAGCTATTGAATAAAATTATTCTGTGTTTTGAAAGATACTTTGAATAATGTGCTTCCTCCATTCATCACTTCCACTGGCATTACTTTATCAACCTTGTCTCCCCCTTCAGCTGTGCAAAGTTACATCGAATAGATGTAGTTCTCTTTCAATATTCTCAAGAAGTAGATGATTGTTATAGAAAAAAAACAAATTTCTTGGAAGATTATATTTGCTATGAGCCTTGTGAATTGGACCACATTATTATTAGCCCAAGCCATAAGGAATTTTCAATTCATAGTTCTAAACATCAGAAATCTGGGTGACCTGAAATTTCTCTGTTGATTGAGAGCATTGTTCTTAATCATTTTACAGAAGAATTCTCCCATGGCTCTCCCAGCTTCAGGAACCTGACTTTACTAAATTAATATGTTTGTCCACTATACATTTGCTTTTCATATAGTGTTATATACTTGTCAGTAGTGTCGAAGGGAACACTAGAAAACAGCATTTTGAGTGACCATCATTGTGGTTTCTATTTGTCTGTATAGGGCTCAATTTAGTTGTGAATGATAAAGATGAGTTGCCTGAGAGAACTGAATAGAAAGATGCTTAAAAGTATTGCACTTAGTAAATAAAATCTTTCTTCACTATAATAAAGAATGTATTCTCATTTGAACATACTGCAAATATGTCATCACATTTTTATATTGAATATATAGCCAGGGATGGAATATATGAGATTTTTAATAATTGGAAAATATTAAAGATAAATAATGAGCTTAGGAGAAAATTAAATGCCCAAGGGAAGATAATATCTAAAAAGGCCAGAAAACAAATTTTAAAGTAGTAGAATTAATACATAGGAAATTACTTGGAAAATAGAAAACATTTTTAAAAATTTGTAAAATCGAATAACCACCAGTGAAACAGTTACATATTCTTTTTAGCATAAACCTGTGAATAAAAAAACAAACTGAAAATGTGGACTCTAGAAGGGAATCAGCAGTTAAGAATATCATCATAGCAGCCTAATTTATGATAGCCAGAAGCTAGAAAGAATGCAGAGATCCTTCAACAGAGGAATGGATACAGAAAATGTGGTAGATTTACACAACAGAGTACTACTCAGCTATTAAAAACAATGACTTCAGATAATTCACAGGCAAATGGGTGGAACTGGAAAATATTATCCTGAGTGAGTTAACCCAGTCACAAAAGAACACACGTGGTATGCACTCACTGATAAGAGGATTTTAGCCCAAAGGCTTGAATTACCCACAGACCATAAGAAGCTCAAGAAGAAGGATGAGCAAAGTGCGGATGCTTCAGTCCTTCTTAAAAGTGGGAACAAAAATATTCATAGGAGAAGATATGGAGACAAAGGTGGGTGCAGAGACTGAAGGAATAGCCATTCAGAACCTGCCACACATGAGATCCATCCAATATACAGAGAACAAACCCAGACAGTATTGCTGATGACAAGAAGTGCCTGCTGACAGAGGATCCTGTTATAGCTGTCTCCTGAGAGGCTCTGACTGATCCTGACAAATACAGTAGAGGATGCTCACAGCCAACCGTTGGACTTAGAAAGGGGTGCCCAATGGAAGAGTTAGAAAAAAGATTGAAGGGGCTGAAGGGGTTTGCAACCCCATAGGAAGAACAAAAATATCAATCAATCAGACCCCCCCAGAGCTCCCAGGGACTGAACCACCAACCAAAGAGTACACATGGAATGACCCATGGCTCCAGTCACATATGTAGCAGAGAATTGCCTAGTTAGACATCAGTGGGAGGAGAGGCCCTTGGTCCTGTAAAGACTAGATGCCCCAGTGTAGGGGAATGCCAGGGTGAGGAGGCAGAAGACAGTGGGTGGGTGCGGAAGCATACTCTAGAAGCAGGGGAAAGGAGGAATGGGATAGTTGATTTTGAGGAGGAAAAACTTGGAAAAGGGATAACATTTGAAATGCAAATAAATAAAATATCCAATAAAAATAAAATAGGACAATTATAACCATAAAAAATGATATGTGCTACTCTGGTAGAAGACCCAGAGTTCTATTTCCCCTCCCACATCGGCTCAAAACCATCTGTAACTACCATTCCATGGAAGATAGCCCTCATCTGCCCTTCACACCACTAGCACATACAAGGTAAACACACCAAGAGATACCAGCACATAAAAACATAAAATACATCTTTTTTAAAATTAAAATACAAATAATTAGTGGTTAAAGATTAGTCTAGGTATAGGGTTAGATGGCAATGCAAAAGAGGAAAGAATAGATACCTTAAAAGTCAATTTCTAAGGTGTGACTAGAATTCAAATAACTATTGCTTGTCTAATGGGGGATCCACAAAAATGGACTAGTGAGGGCAGAGTCAGTAAGTACCAGCCAGGCTTCTCTTCTAATAGAGTTCTGGACAAAGGAATTTACAATACAGAAAGCCTAATTGGATGACTCAATAAAATCATACATTACCTGTCAATATTTATAGGACAAAAGATAATAAGGAAGTTGTTAGAGATTGTAGACAGTAGAACTTGTCATGTCGATATGATGGGTTTGGCATCTGGTCCTTTTTGGCAACAGTGGAGTTAAGATTTCTATGATGTAATTGGTTTTTAATCTATATTATTTTGAGTCTGAACAATCTCCAGTTCCCCTAGATGGCTCAATGTTTAAAGGGGCTTGCCATATGTAACTTAATGATCTATGTCTGTTGTTTGGAATCCATGCATAGGTTGGAGAAGAGAAAAAACATTGCTTATCCTCTGACCTCTACAGATAAGCGATAACACATAAGTGCTGCACATCATGCGATTTTTACATAAAGATAGCAAAACTAAATGAAGAAATTAAATCTTTATCAATTAACAGTACAATTAACAATTAGCAATATCAAATTAAAGTGGATAAGAGACACAGATTCAAAAAGGAAGACTAAAGCCAATCAACTAACCAACACATAAATAATGCAGAGAATGAGAATAATTTAAAAACAATTTGTTTATATTTGCAAAGTATTTGTATAAGTTCACATACATTGAGGTTGACTGTGGCTTTATTTCTCTATTGGTTTCCACTGATATTTTTATAGCAGGTCTCCATCTCTCCTGTGCCGGGATTAAAAAAGCATGTTGCCCCACTCAGCTTTTTCATATTTGCTGAGTCTCTAAAACTCACCTGTTCTTGCTTTAGCAGCTGGTACTTTACCTACTAAAGGAGACTTATACTAAGTACTTTCAGTAGTGAATTGAAAGGAGATTTGTATATTTACAATTAATGATACAATTGAAGCCTTAAAGCAAATGGTAAGCAGCAATTCTTAAATAATGTAAAAGAAAATATATTGTGTTTAGTAGGATTAAAACTACAACTCTTTCAAATATTTGGGATCAGTGAATAAAAAAGAACTGCAGTAACACCTTTAATTCTGAATCCACGTGGTGATCTTTTTATAGGTGATATTTAGATACTAAACTACTTTAGGGAACCAATTAGAACTGGAATTCTTAATGTAATAGTAGAACAGAATCCCACATATTTTCTATGTTGATAGCTGGGATGTTGTTCACTTCATGATACCTGAGAAGAAAGAATGAAAATTTCAGAGGCCTGGGTCTTTTTTATTCTATCACGAGCATACCCCCTATGACTTAACTTCCTTCATTGGGGTCTACCGACTCATCTCTCTACCCTCAAATACCACAAGAGTTTATAATAAGTACTTTTGGGAGACATTGCCAGAGGGAACTTCCCTTGAAGGAGATACTGAGACACCAAATCCTTGCTATTTTGTTTTGTTGTTCTTTAGCTATGATGAATGGTCAGTGGATATCTTCCACCATTAACTTTCTGCATTGATGCCCTGTCTCATCACCTACTCAAAGTGAT
This sequence comes from Rattus norvegicus, assembly GCF_021556685.1. Taxonomy (NCBI): domain Eukaryota; kingdom Metazoa; phylum Chordata; class Mammalia; order Rodentia; family Muridae; genus Rattus; species Rattus norvegicus. The sequence continues at coordinate 60,942,211 of NC_141544.1, read as the reverse complement.
GAAACTAATTAACCATTGACAGAAATGATTAAAATTGTGAGTCAATTTTTTTTTATAATTTTATCATCTTCGCTATTTGTTATAGAAAAAAGAAACTTTACTGATATAATGCCTGATTATTTTTTCAACAGTTAATATCAGGCTTACAATAAGGTTGACAAAAAGGAATTACTTACATTAAATGAAACAGTAAACTCTTTCATTCTTTTGGTGTACATTTAAACAGTGATGAATTTAAAGAGGGTTTTCAAATAACAGAATGCACAATGATGTTGACAGTATTTGCATTTCAATGTTATCAGAGCTGTAAACAAAGATTGCCCAAATTCATAGTCTTTCGCAAATAGGTAAAGGTGAAACTTATTTTAAAAATAGACATTGATTTTGTATTCATAAATTAACCACAAAATTATATAATTTCTTGTGCTTTGGGTACTCAGAAAATTAATTAGACATAGCAAATATGAAAAATATGCTATCACTTAAGGCATTTAGTATTTCACTGTTTTAGTGTGGTTAGTAGTTATCATAATATCTACATAAGATTTAAAGAAGGGCATTAAAAAAATCAGACTCTCATTAGTGAGACTAACCATTAAAGTGGAATCGGGGTACAACAGCTCTTCAAATAAATCTACAATTTGACATTTTAAGGCTACTTTTGAGACTGGTGTCCAGAGCAATGTTTTTCAACCTTCCTAATGCCGAGACTCTCTAGTATAGTTCCTCATGTTGTGTTGACCCCCAAATACAAAATTATTTCATTGCTACTTTACAACTGTAATTTTACCACTGTTATATATCATTCATAAAGCAAACATTCGATGTGCAGGGTATCTGATATGGGACTACAGCCAAAGGTTCGTGTGACTCACAGGACGAGAAACACTCTATACTCTACAGGGATGGACCAAAGTAAAGAGTACACACTGGTCTTGCAGAGGTAACAAACTCAGATACCATGACCCATTTTGTACTGTTCACGGTTGTTCGAAACGCTAACTTCAAAGTATCCAACTATTCGTGAATTTCTCGTGCAGCTTCAGTTACATACATCGATACACACAATTGTGTGAACACATGCACATGTTAAAAATGAGAACAAACATTTTCAGCAAGAAAGTTATTTTCAAACTTTGGAAAATAATTTCTGTAAAGTGACCTTATAATGCAAAAATTAAGGAAGCATTTATACTGTTTGCATTTAGAACTTAAACTTAGAATTTACAATGGTAAAAATTATAGAGCTTGAGTACTCCTTGGTCAGGGCAGCAGAATGGAATCATGTGGATGTCCAAGCGCTGTACATAACTGGTCCTGCCTCTCACTGGCTAACAGCACTCTGGAGAGCTGGCCCTATCTCTCACTGGCAGCATTCCGGAGAGTGGGTACTGTATCTCATCCAGGAAGCATAGAAGGTCTTGTCCAGGTGGCAGGGGTCTGTGTGAGCCAGCCCCTAGGGCTCTAATGTGGGAGTCCTGACCCTTCCACTCATCTGCTGCGGAATGTCAGGGGCCCAGAGGTGGTGCCCATCCACAGGCCTTCAGTATTCTCACCTGCTACAGCAGTCTGGAGAACGGGGCCTGGGTTCATGAGCAGGAGACCTAGGCTTGCCCCGTCACTAGCTGTAGCATTCTGGAGAGGGTGGACAAGCTCCTTACCTGGTGGAGCTGGCCCTGTTAGCAAAGAACGGATGAGACAGGCCCAAGAGTGTGAGAGTTAGAGAGCTGGCCCAGCCCCAAGTCTGCTTCACTTGACTGGGTGGCACAGTGGAGCTAGCTGGGAGGATTCGGTGTGGGTTTGTGATTACAGGTTTCGATTCTCTTCTTTGAGTGTCTGGATGCTGCTGGTACTTTAGTTCAGGATAGAACAAGGCAAAGTCCAGAATAGGGAGCATCCCAGTTCAGTTGACTGTGAGCACTGGAGCATGGGAAGAGAGAAGTCCTTCTTTGAGAATCTTAGCGTTATGGCCTGTTTATGTAAATCCTTCCCCACCAATCTTTAATGTAGCACCTCTTTGAGACAATCTTACTTGTTCATATTTCTTCATTTATGGTGGGCTTGAATGCATACAATTTATATGGGGTGAACCAAGGGTTATATTTTTTGGGGAAGGGTGTGAGAATATCTAGAGAGGGAATATGTCATTGGCATAAGGCTAAGGTTACTGCAATGCCTCATTTGCATGGGGAAGAATTGCAGGTTCTGTGCTACATGACTGACTACTTGTGACTCCTGGTTGTTTGTGAGGCAAGTGGACCATGCCACCAGACAGAAAAACAGATAATCTCTGAATCTTATAATTGAGAACAATAGGAGTAGAGTCACTCCCTGCCGAACTAGACCTGCTCTGGAACATGTAACTTCAACACCCATGTAAGAAGACCATGGCAATCAGTCACACAAGGAAAACACATGGAGTCCTCCCCATGCAAATAGAGCATCACTTGTATGTCTAACTGAGCTAACGGAAAGCATCTACCACTGGATCCCAACCTACTTCTCAATGTCAATAAAGTCCCTATCCATGTGGAATAAAGTGCACAAGTTGTTTCATTAAGAATCATCTTAGAGTGTCTGTTTTACAGATTGTAACACTTGTAAAAGAGTTTTCTCTCTAGAAGCTTTCATGCTGGATCTTGGACTGACTGGCTGGTTAGGCTCATGACACTGCCTGCTGCTGCTGACCCTGCCACTGGCACAGGCTGTAGGACCCCAGCTACAATCCCTATGCTGGCTGCCCAAACCTCCTTGCTTCCCTTGTAGAAGTGGTTAACTATTTGGCCATTTCCGGGCAGATCAGAGACTCACAGAACCTATGTATTCTGGTTCCATGAAGGATGACTGGCAGGCCTAGAAGTAGGGAGTGACTTAGCTGTACTTCTTGTCTCAGAATGAGGTTCTAATCCCAAGTTTTGAGATTTCTTGGGTTTGGGTATGATCCACCTCACCTGTCTCACACCAATTCCTCTGGTGGCGTGGTCTGTGCACCCTAACTAGGCGAGCAGTGTACCCTGAAGGCATGAGAGGTGGAGAGCTGACCTGGCGTCCTATGAATGGCAGCATTGGTTGACCAAGGTAGTGTAGTGTTCGAGAATTCCCTATTGTGGTATAGATAAGGGAAAGCTGGGCTGGCTGACCTGCTGAGCTATACCACCCAGGTCCAGACTCAGGCTCTAAATTGGCCAACTCCCAAATCCATACCATCTGAGAACAGTTGCGCCAAACCTGCAGGATCTCCAAGATACAGGCAACAACAGGGTAATCCAGAGGAGCTCTGATGAGGATCTAATATTGATAATGTCATAGAAGGCAGAGATCTCAAATCAGAACAGGCAATTTTTGAAATGAACATTTGCAAGTGAAGATGTGTGGACAGAGTGATATACTGTTTGACAAATGGTGACACACTACAGTTTCCATGATGAATGGTATTCTATGACTTGTTTTGTGTGTGTGTGTGTGTGTGTGTGTGTGTGTGTGTGTGTGTGTGTGTGTGTGTGTTTTACTGCAGGGATGGTCTGTGAGGGCAGAGTGGATGTGAGAGGACTGAGAGATGCACTGGTCTGGGGTGTATGATGGGAAACTCACAAACAATTAAAATTTAAATAAAATGTATAATAATGTTTTTGTATTCTTAGCACTTCTTAATTGCATGTAGTTCTTTGTGTAGGGTTGAGGCGTATGAGTTTTCTCTCATCTACTTTAGAATTTTTATTGTTGCTGTATTTGTTCAGGACTTTCTTAAGAAGTCATGTTGTAAAGACTTTACGAGTGTAGTTTCTGACATGAAAAGAAGACAGTCTCTCATCAAACTTCCTGACCCTCTGGTTTTCACAATATTCCTGCCCTTCTTCCACAGTGTCCCCTGAGTCTCAAATGCTAGAACTGCTTTTTTAATGTCTCCCCTGGGGTTAGGCCCACACCTCTGGGCTTTAATCAATTATCATTTTCTATAATTTCTATAGTGATCTCTCTCTGTTAAAAAGAGAAGTTCCCTCGATAGAGGGAGGGGTGAAATTCTAGTTAGCTCTACATATAAGGACAAATATTTAGGGCTTATGCTGCTTTAGTAAAGTGCTGGTTGTAAATTATCCAAAATCTATGACTTCACCACCCCTGGGAAGGTGGCTAGGTTTAAGTACCTTGCAAATAAGTTTGAATAGGGCCAATAAAAAGGTATAGACTACCATGAAGGCATTGGTGCCATTACTGAACCCTTAGAAATATTGTGCTAAGCTGTTGGCTGTGTTTCACACGTATCATAGCTTGGTAGGACTGTTGGTTACTTCCCTTCTTTAAGCTTGCATGCTGACTTCTGATATCTATGATGTCTACTTAAGGGGCCTCTGGGTGCATGGTGTCTTCAGCAATAGGGACTAATGTTCCACCTCTATGAGGTCACCCAGGACAAGAAAAAAAATGTGCATGTTTTGGGAGGTCTTCAACCACCCTGACCAATAACTCAAAATAGATCTTATTAAGTACCATCTTGGGGTTTGTTAGATGGTCTTTAGCTCTTGGATAGAGATCCACTTGCCTCTGTCTTCTAAGAGCTCAGATTAAAGGGATGTGCCGATACCTGGTATGATTTGAATTTTAAGGGCTCTCTTATAAATGAAAAATGAAGCTAGTTTAATCATTTAAGTAAAATATAAGAGAATGGAGAGAGAAAGTCTAGTACTTAAAAGCATCTACTATTCTTGTAGAGAAGGTAAGTTATGTTCTCAATATAAATATCACGAAGCATGAAATTATCTGTAGCTCCAGTTCCAGCATATCCAACCTTCTGCCTTCACTCACAAGGTACATTTACAAACAAGCAGGCATATATGTATATACACCTAAACTTTAGAATATCAACAATAATTAGTCTTGCTATTATCTTCAAAATCAATACAAATAATAATCTAAATAAAAAACAAGTGCACATGGCTATTAAATATATGATTAGTAATATTAAATAAACCAAACCCCCTTAATGGAAAAATTTAAAATATTAATGAGATTAATAAAGATATGGATTTAGAAACCCAACTTTAGAAATTATTTAATATCAACAGACATTAGCAGGAAAACTCTGTGAAGAAAGAGGACAATATTAAGATCATTTTTCAAGAATAAAATAACATAATTCCTTAAGATGAATAATTAAGAAAATATAAGAAAATTAAGTAAAATAAAGCTGTACTTTGAGCTAAAATTTTGTTTGCATTTTCTTAATTTTTATTTTAAATTTGATAATTGCATCCGTAGCTGGGAAATTGTCTTTTTTTTTTACATTGGAATAGATAATTTCAACTAAAATAATTAAAATATAATTTTGATATTCAGTTATATTTTACATTTTATGTATTTTATAATTGCTTGTATTGTTTTATATTTTATATTTTTATTTGATTCTTTTTTTAGTGATGTTTTATTTTTCTCCACAGTAAACAGACATGTTTGCCTAAGAAGCAAATATTAAAGACATTTATAGCACTGTTTGTGTTTTCTATTCATTTTAATACAATCCATATATGAGAATGTTACAGCTAGACGTTGAGTGAGTGAATGTCTGATCTGAACTTCAAATTCATTTCCTAAATGTTATCTGAATAGAGTAAAATTCAGTAGTGAGAGGTGGACAGATGAGTATTTTTTACTGTGTCATATTCCACATAACATGTTAGGACTGTCTGTGGAAAGAACCAAAAAATTTGCTGTATTCTATACTCCCTTATTTTAATGGATATTTTGAGATTTTGTTTACTTTGTAATAATATGGAAATAGTTAACTATGCCTAGAAAAGAAAATAGCACCATGTAATATCAGAGGGTGAATAATTTCATTTCAGCAGAATTTCAAATCTAGAAAGAATGATACCTCTACGTAGAAGAAAAAGTAAAACTAACAGAAACCAAAAGAATATTTTGTGAATGTATATATCTTCTAGTTGTTCTGATCTTTCATTTTTTATATTTTCCCCTAGCAGGGTGAGAATGCAACACAGCAGGGATATATAGGTGACTCCTATTTTCCCCGCACTTTGCAAGAAATTTTAAGCTTTCTCAACATGAGACAATTGATTAGTGCATATCCTGTGATTTCCATTTATAGTCAATGCATGCAATGAGGAAAGACTGTATGGGGAAATATAGCTGTGTACCATTAGACACAGCCATGCAGCATTATGCTGTGCTGAATTTACTAAATTTCGTCAGAGATGAACTCTTTAGGTGAGAAAGCAAAGGGTTTGTTCAAAATGGCTTCTACACTCCTTTGTTGCTCCTTATAATCTTATTCATAACCCTTTTGGTGTGGAAACCTTTTACATTGGTTGCAAAATATAGACCAATCAATCTGAGATTGAGCTGGGATCTCTATTCCTACTGATCAGCTCATATAGATTTGAAGGCACCTCTCTAGGCTCCTGGGAGAGAACAAGGAATAATTGGGCTTAGGCAGAAATGGGACTTCAGAATTATAATAGCAACTTGCTTGGAAATTTGTGCTCATTGGTGAAATATTGCCCTGAGGTTATAGGAAGAAGCATACCTGACTATGTTTGTCATGTTTGCTGCAAGAGAAATATCATATTCATATCATATTCAATACTGCCAACCTGCAGCTGATGAGGTCTGGATGTTGGGGTGAACTTACTACTGCTGTTTTGCTAAACGGATAGGGAATCAAAATTCTCTAAAAAATGCATATTTATGATCAGAGAAAAGTGCTACTACTTTTATCGTTATACAGAAAAACTTCTTTCTGAAAAGAATTGTGTTAACTGCCGAGAAACACAAATCCATCACACTTAAAATTCATTGCTGAAGTAACAGATTCCGATGAATTCTAGGGGTGGCAATACCATTGTCTTTATGTGTGTTTCTATGTGCTTGCAAGAGCCCAATGGATACTTATAAATTCATGTTCACACAGGTGGCACAGTTTAAAAATATTGTCATGGCTGGTTGAAATCTTAACAAGGTTATTTGGATAAGAAATTGTGGAGGAGTGAATAGGTGGGTACTAGATTGGGAGGATGAGAAAAGGAAAGGGACAGTGCAGCTGGATGTAAATTAAATTTAAAATATCATTGGTCAAGTGTAAAAATAGATAAATGAAAGAGCAGGACTTTAAAAAAGACATGGAATAATAGGATTGAGAGACTAGAAGAGAGGGTTTCAATTGCAAGAATAGAGTAAAATATACATAGAATTTCTAAGGGTAATTTCATAAAATTCATCAGAATTACTTGTCAGTTCTGTTATTTCATGTAAAAATTATAAGTTATGTAAAGTGTTGCAATAATTTTTTTGGACTACTTTTTGACTACATTACGCATTAAGGTCTTAAGCCTGCAATCCTGCATCAGTCTTCTCTGAGTGGAGCTACAGCTAGGACCTTCCATGTTGTACAAATTATTTTTAAAAAAAGCAAACAATCCTGTCATACAACTACAATATTGTTAACATGAAAATGCAGGCCAAAATTAACACAATATGAAGAATTTAATTCATCATGCTTATCCAAATTTCATCAGTCAACATAGTTTAATTTAGGTTGACTTACCTTCCTGTCAGCTATAAGGTTATGTAAGTTAGTCTCCTTCTGCTATGATAAAATACTATGACCTATGTAACCCATAGAAGAAATCATTTTTTCTTTGGCTCCATGCAGCTTATTGAAGTAAAAGTATACTTTGGCCCCCAGGTTTCAGAGAGCAGATAGCTTGGGAGAAATTGGAGGGCATGTGACAAGAGCCAGACACTTTGAGATCATTCTTTTTTACAAGCATAAAATATAAAGAGTGAACTGGATGTAGGTGGGTTATTTCATTTAATGCCCTCCTCCCATGCAGGAATACTTCATAGAGCAAACCTGCAACTTCTAGAAAAGCACTGAGTCTTTAAGTATCTGCATCATTGTGGGTCATTTTTCATTCAAAATGACATAACAGACTAATTGAGCATAGCATATTTATTCATTCACATGCCGTTCTAGTGCAGTTTGTAGCTTCCTTTCACTTGAAGGGTCTTTCAGTTTTTGTTTTGTAATATTAGATGCTAATATGTGTAATATGTTGTCATTATTTTAACCTCCCCTTCTTGGTGGTTAGTTATTTCTTCCAGGCATACTTTTCCAGCTCTCTTAAATTATACCAGAAAATGATACAATATCCCTGAAAGCCCTTGTAGGGATGAGGTCTCCTGTTATCCTTTTGCTCTGGTGGTATGCCCAGGTTTCTATGTTACAAGTTAACTTATTTTCCCTTTGTATTAAAAGAACACATTCAAGGCAAGTTATATTATTTTTTGATAAGTTTCTAATCCTCTGATCATCATTTGTTATTTCAGAATTTTAATAAATGTGCTATTCCCTTATATTGTCAACTTAAATATTCATATTTTATTCAAAGTACTTTATTTTGATAAACTAAATTTGAACTATCTTTAATTAATAAAACCTCACGAACTGGTATTTGTGTCATTTCAATTCATACACGACATGTTGCTAAGTGTCTCTTCTCTTTTGACAAAAAAAGATATTTTAAGCTTAGCTCATGTTGTGAGAATTATCCTTTGAAATGAGTGCATTTCCCAGGAGCATGGTGTCTTCAGTTATATAATTTTGCTTAAATAACAAGTTCTGTTCTAATTTTGTCCAGGCTGTCTCTGTAGACATCAGAAGTATTTACACATTTATCAAATTCCAGACTATCACCATAAAATAAAGATATACTTCCTTTTTTATTAATATTCTATATATGCAACCCTTGTCTTCCAAACAGATTTAATACTTCTGGTCATCTCATATGCATATTGCTTTTCTAATGCATTTCTGCTACTTAATTCTCATAAGTTAACAGTTTTTGTTTATTATAAATAGGTATAATTTAGACCTTCTAGAAATATATAATGATGTTTCTATCATGATATAAATGGAGATCATGGAAATAAATATTCTCAGGTATTTATTCAAATAGCTTATTTTTCACACTTTAGAAATGATGTAAAGCCTGATTTCTCTGATGCATATAATATTGATATAAAAGTTGGTTTTATTTATAACTTATAAGATATTGTTATTATCCTCTATGTACCACAGAACATTCCTAAAATCAAACATGAGGTACTTAATGTTTTAAAGACACAACTTAAATCCTAATGCTAATAGTGCCGTGGAAATTTTGGAGCCTATAATTTATACGTTCAGTCCCACGACTGTCTGCACTTTTGTCACAGTCTCTTTTATTACATACCCAGAGTACAGACAATCTTTCTGACATGGTTACAATTCTTATTCTCGTACAGTCATCTCCTCTCACTTTATAACATAGTGCTTTGGATCAGGAAAAGGTTTTATTTACTGATTCATTATTTAAGTTGTCATACAGAATAAGAAATGATCAGAAATGTACAAAGATAACTAGGAAGTTCCTGTGTACAGGACTTTTTTTCATACAATAAAATTGGATTGTGGTTTACTGGCTTAATCTGCCCACCGAATACTCTCAGTCCAGTAAGTTAGAAATGTTGATATAAGATTCATTAAACTACTATGATGTATTTTTAAAGTAAAATTCTAAAGGACCCTTCCCTGGGGAGGGGTTTGGGAATGAAATTTCAAATTACTCATCAAATCCTGCTCATAAAATGATTATGCATAATCCTTAACGTACCCAGGAGCCCATCCAGTGACACCTAATGAGGACATCATGAAAGTATCTTTGGTTATAGAATTGACCTCTAGTGATTAATTTAACATCTAGTGCAGTCCATTTGGTTGACCATGGACGTGGAGTTAAAAGTTTGAATCTTTAACTATATGGATAGTTCCTCTGGCAACCGTCTCCCGTTCCCAAAGTACTCAGGGCCTCACCAGAAATTCACTCAGGTGCTTAAATACAGTATGAATAAAAATAAATTACTTATTATGGATCATGAATTATAATTCTCTCTCCCTATAATCCAGTAAATTACAAGGATTTCAGGAGCTCTGTATAAGTTACTAGAATCAAACAAAAACCCATATATTTGTTTCTTTACAATATTATTTATATATTTATAAACACTTTTATTAAGTTTAATGATATTTTAAAATTTAACAGTAGACTTTTCTTAATCAATGAATTAATTGTATGAGTTTTTTAAACATTATATAAAACTTGAATGAATACAGAGAATGGATCTGAGCAATTATTTCTCATTATCACCGTGAACATTCAATGATTAGAGCATGCCAACAATATGTTGATACCTGAAGAGCTGTAGAGAGATGAACATTCATATACTCCACACTAACTTTGTTCAGTTATCCACAACAACTTTGGTTGTTATAGATTATTTTTCCTGTTTACATCTGCATTTTAAGAAATATACAAAAACTGATAAATTTTTAAAGGTTTTAGAATTATGATGTTGTTTGGTTTGAATGTATAAATTAATTTGATGAGAAGTGATTTTTTTGACAACATTGTGCTGGTTGAATTTTGACTGAACATATATTTATATTGCACCACACACACAAACACACAGACATACACCACACACACAAACACATACACATATGAAAAAGTGTATGATATATAAATATTGGATATATAAAAATTATTTTATTGATTTACATTGAAAGTTATCTTCCTTCCCAGTTTCCTTTTCACAAACTTCCTATCCTGTCCCCCCTGCCCCTGCTTCTATGAGGCTGTTGCTCCTCCCCCCACCCACTCTCATCTCAATTCTCTAGCATCCCCCTTTGCTGGAGCATCAAGCCTCCACAGGACCAAGGGCCTGCACTCCCATTGAAGCCACTTTAATAAGAAATTGATCATATCTCCAATAGTTATGTGAAATTTCCTTTACCCCATGCTTTCTTCCCTCTCCTCTTTCTCTTGACTGTTTTCCTTTCTGTTTGAGGTCTTGGTTTTCTATAATCACGTTAGGCATTCACTACTTTCCACTTTCCCTAATTCCTCTTTCTATTGTAGGTTTTGTAAGTCTATGACTTTCTCATAACTTTTTGTATGAAGCACTTAATTCACTCATATCTCAGATTTATCTATACATGTCATTTAATAAAATGAAGATAATCTTTTACAGCTATGTTCTAAGGTTCATATAGCTGAATATTCTGGACTCTGTCAAGCTGACATTAGAAGTAAGCATCACAGTTAATTTTTGTACTTCTGCTCTCCTTGTGTCTTGATGAGTTTTGTGTTTTTCAGCTTACTTAAGACAGATAGGAAATTAGGATTTACCTACAATGTATGAGGAATGGCTTTGTATCATCCAAGTGATCACTGAGGAGTTTTGTCTGATAATACTTATCTATGTAAGTCCTATATATGGCCCAGACTTAAGAGACTTTGTGTAGTTCTGTTTTGAATCAGGAATCACCAAGTGCTGTTTTATGTTTACTCTTTTACGATCTTGTCTAGGGTAAAGTGTTTTGTGATGGTTAGCAGATATAACATTACATTTCTAGAAGCTTCCTTATAGAATTCTACTTTTTAGAAATATACCTTTCCCAACATTAAAGTTTCTGTTTTTCTTAAATTATATACTCTACTTGGAATGATTCTCATGACATCTTTTGTTGTTGTTGTTGTTGTTTTGTTTTGTTTTGTTTTGTTTTTGGTGTTGCCTTCTGTTTTTTTCTACCAGAAAAAAATAAGAGAATCTTAAATATCAGACTGTATAATTTTTCTCAAAAAAGAAGTGAGCTCTGGTCTCAGAGTTGTATGATATTTGAAAACTCTATCTGTGAATAACAGACCTGCCTTAAGCAACTTAAGGGAGTAAGCGTTTTTATGCTTGAACTGGCTCACAGTTCAAGGCACAGTCTATCACGTTAGAGAAATGAACGTGGGGTTGGGGATTTGGCTCAGTGGTAGAGCGCTTGCCTAGGAAGCACAAGGTCCTGGGTTCGGTCCCCAGCCCTGGAATAAAAAAGAGAGAAATGAACGTGATGTGAGTTTGTCGTGGCTTGACATATTATATCTACAATTAGGATGCAGGAGGGATTAATGCATTCTTTATGCTCACTTCCCCCTCCCCATTTACAGCCCTCATCCTAATCACGGAATGATATCCCCCACAGTGGGAAGGCGGTACCACTTCAGTATTTTAAAGATATTGCCCTAATGCCCATCGCACTGGAAATTCTCAACTGTGCCAAATTGACAATTAACACTAAGCACTAAATACTCATCATTTTATTTTTCTGAAGCCTTCATGCAGTTTCTGCACCCTCACAAACAAATGACCTCTGGAAGGACAAGCATGTTACAGTTATTTCTTGCTCATGTAAAACTCTTCACCAGCAATAGAAATGATAGAATGTTGAACATATAAAACATGATGTTGTTTTAAAAGCGTAATCTCACCCAGAGGCCAAATCCTTTATGTTCAGGTTCCATTTCCGAAAGCCTGACCTAAGTTTGAACTCAGGAAAACTAACAGGCTGATACCTAGCATTAGTTTTCAAGTTGCAGCCTAACAAAACCAGAGCCTAGCTCCGGTCTCTAGGCTAGTCCCCAACAAGACCAGGGTCTCCAGGTTATACCCTCAACAAGACCAGGGTCTCCAGGTTATACCCTCAACAAGACCAGGGTCTCCAGGTTATACGCTCAACAAGACCAGGGTCTCCAGGTTATACCCTCAACAAGACCAGGGTCTCCAGGTTATACGCTCAACAAGACCAGGGTCTCCAGGTTATTCCCCCAACAATCCTGTACCCAAAGGTACAAGTCCCCTCTGCCTAACAACCCCCAATGCGGAGGGGAACAGAAATTAAGTTTATGATATGACTCTCAGCACCAGTCAATTATGTTAAGGGTCACAGAAGCTTTCCAATTAGATGCTGTCACACGTACTTCCTGCTTACTGCTTACTATAAAGCCTTGCCCAGATATATATTTGGGTCTCCTCCACCTGTCCCATCACCAAACCTTCCTACATGTTGGTGATGTGTTGGGGAGGCAAGCTAGTTCAAATAGAATAAAAACCCTACCATGAGTTGCATCACATCAGATCCTGTCTATTTTTTGGGGGGAGGGATCATCAACATTTTCCTGGTGCTACCCACCATCTAATAACAAAACCTTGTAATTTTAGGATAATTCCAAACATATTTTCTGACCAAGAAGCATACCTTCTATAAAAATCAGACAATCATTTATATTCACTTATGGAATACAACTAAAAGCAAAGTAATTTCACACAGAAAAGCCCTGTTTATTATATAACATTAATCATATTATAATTAGGGAAATATTAAAAGTATTTGGCAATATTATGGGGATCATTGCTATAGTTGAGAGTTCTATTGGAAAAAAATTATGTAAATTGAAAAGGAAAATGAACACTGTCAAAGCAAAGTATCCTCTACTTTTCCTTCCTCATCTAGGAACTGATCCTAAAGACAGGCATTGACCGTTACAGAATTGACATCAAGCAAGTTATTAAATTAATTACCATTAGAAAGAAGGGCCTTTGTGCTTTGTTGATATCCAATTATGTCTCAATTAATTTGAGGAAGTATTTAGATCTTCTTATTCAAATAGATCTAAAATTCTTGTTCACACATTATGATGTTTTAAAGGTATATTGCTGTAGATGTTGTGATAGTGGTTTGTAGGTAATGTTATTATAATAAATTTATAAAAATGTAGAAAAGTGTTAGATTGCATGCCTATGTCACAGAGTGACTGATAGCAGCATCAGTCTAATTTCAGCTCTAATTTTCTAAATAAATAAGTCTTCTATAAAGTGGCCTGTCTGGTCTCTTATGGATGAGTCACTTTTCTATTAAAATATAGATCAAATCTGGTGTTTTCAGTTACAGATGTCAAAAATATATTTACAAGTCTCTGGTCATAGATTTTCAATAACTTTCTCTTTCATTTTTCTATGTATTATTTTCTCTAAATTCAGAAGTGTTCAATCATTAGAAAATACACTAGAATAAAGAAAAGTTATGATTATCTATATTTTTTTCTAATTTTCCTTATACTCAATTTTGTAAGATATGGCAAGAGGAGAGGGTGGTGAAATTCATTTTTAAGGAACTTAAATAAAGATATAGCCAGCATTGAGTACATGGGAGATTATTAAAACATCTATAAAAGAAGTAAGACATAATAATAATATTTCAACAAATGGTAAAGAAAAGATGAAATAGTAAATAATGATAATGATTAATTCATGAAATAAAATGCCTTGAAATAATGCCTCCTGCCTAAACCTAAGAAGATGTTCTCAATTTCAGCAAGCAATGGTCGCACAGGAAATATGTGGCTATTGATTGTACTCTTTGTAATTGTTCCCTGATAGTGCTCGATTCATGTTGTGGTGATTTTTTTACTTTCTTCCTCAAAGGATTGGATTTTTTGTTATTTATCTGATTCTCCTGGCCTTTGCACATTGATATATTGTAGAAGTCAGTAAATGTAGTTTTTAAATGAAATGTACGTATGCCTAGAGTCACATGTACATTAAGGTTTAATAAAAGCAACATCAGATATCTTGGTAATTATTCTCCTAAAATTAAGTCATTTTGTTTTATTGTAGTCGAAACTATTTGTTAACTCCAAATCTCCACATGTTGGATTTACAAAATGAAATAGCATAAAGATATAAAGATGTCAAGACTCCCTTAAGATATTTTAAGGACATTAATTTTTAATTCACATTCTGCAGATATACACACATATACATGCATATATACATTCAATTTATAAATGAATGCACAAAATATATATGTACATATACACATATGTATGTATGTATATATATATATATATATATGATGTACATATGTCTATATATATGTGTATATATACAAACACCCACATGTAGAGAGATGTATGTTTAAGGAACAGCAGAAGTGCTAAGATATAGGAATTAGAATATACCTTCTCTTAGTTCATTTCCCGATATTTTGTTGTTCAATTAACACCCAATCTTGTATTTGTTACATGAATAGATTTTTTTATTACAGAGATTTTTCAGTCATGAGTGGAAATATTAATGGAAATGTGTCATCTCCCAAAAAAAAGAACTACCATGCTTAAAGGTAAGATAGTGTGTGCAGCAACGAAATTCATCTAATCAGGAAAGTGTCTGAGTAAATCAGTGTAAAGTATGTAGGATGATGTCACAGGTGAGGCAAGTACAGGATAGAAGGAGGCTTGTCATTGGAGGAGAAGGAAGGATGGGTGGGAGAGAAGTTTGAAGGAAGAGGGGGAGACTAGGGGAGAGAGGAAGAGACAGGAGGGAGAGAGGGGGGGAGAAGCCGCTGCAGGACAGGTGGCAGGTGATGTTAAGATTCTGCTCTGTGTATCTACAGGTTGTTATTAATGTTCTCAAGGGATGGCCAGTACCGGGCTTTGTATGTTTAAGTGGGCAATTATATTTTACCAATTGGATCTAAGATTATTCTGTTGTGTGTTCTTTTATGTGAGGGTTTGAGTGTAAGAAAGTGTGCGGCTGGGCTGTGTTTCCGCCAAGATATCTAGCAGATATCTTGGGACATCACGGAGTGGGCCTAGCAGGATAAAAGACTTACATCTTTATTTTTATATTTTTAAAACAACTAAAGTATGGCCAGATTTGTTCAGTTCCAGTGGTGATAAGTATGGAACTTCATAAAGTACATAATCTATGCCTTTATTATATATATACAATAACTATATATATACATATTATATGTATGTGTATCATATATATTATATATAACGTTCATAACTGAAGAGTTTTATTTAATATTTAGTAAATTAAAAGTTTAGGCAGTTGTTTGATAAATAAGTCAGTTAATGTCAAAAGGAACTTCTGAGTTAAGTTGTTTTAGAAGGCAAAGTTCTTTGCTCAGAACCACTCAGAGTTTTGGAATCAAACTCAAGAAAAACCTTCTATTTTTTTGTGAAATTTGTTTCTTGGATTTTATCTGGTACATAAAATCTTTCTCTGGCTGAATGAAAAATGTTATATTAAATTTTAGAGAATAATTTTTTTATTAACTTGAGTATTTCTTATTTACATTTCGAGTGTTATTCCCTTTCCGGGTTTCCGGGCAAACATCCCCCTAATCCCTCCCCCTCCCCTTTTTATGGGTGTTCCCCTCCCCATCCTCCCCCCATTTCTGCCCTCCCCCCAACAATCTAGTTCACTGGGGGTTCAGTCTTAGCAGTACCCAGGGCTTCCCCTTCCACTGGTACTCTTACTAGGATATTCATTGCTTCCTATGAGATCAGAGTCTAGGGTCAGTCCATGTACAGTCTTTAGGTAGTGGCTTAGTCCCTGGAAGCTCTGGTTGCTTGGCATTGTTGTTCATAAGGGGTCTCGAGCCCCTTCGAGTTCTTCCAGTTCTTTCTCTGATTCCTTCAATGGGGGTCCTGTTCTCAGTTCAGTAACCACTGAATGCTGCTGGCATTCGCCTCTGTATTTGCTGTATTCTGGCTGTGTCTCTCAGGAGAGATCTACATCTGTCTCCTGTCAGCCTGCCCTTCTTTGCTTCATCCATCTTGTCTAATTGGGTGGCTGTATATGTATGGGCCACATGTGGGGGCAGGCTCTGAATGGGTGTTCCTTCTGTGTCTGTTTTAATCTTTGCTTCTCTATTCCCTGCCAAGGGTATTCTTGTTCCCCTTTTAAAGAAGGAGTGAAGCATTCACATTTTGATCATCTGTCTTGAGTTTCATTTCTTCTAGGCATCTAGGGTAATTCAAGCATTTGGGCTAATAGCCACTTATCAATGAGTGCATACCATGTATGTCTTTCTGTGATTGGGTTACCTCACTCAGGATGATATTTTCCAGTTCCAACCATTTGCCAACGAATTTCATAAAGTCATTGTTTTTGATAGCTGAGTAATATTCCATTGTGTAGATGTACCACATTTTCTGTATCCATTCCTGGGTTGAAGGGCATCTGGGTTCTTTCCAGTTTCTGGCTATTATAAATAAGGCTGCTATGAACATAGTGGAGCACATGTCTTTTTTATATTTTGGGGCATCTTTTGGGTGTATGCCCAAGAGAGGTATAGCTGGATCCTCAGGCAGTTCAATGTCCAATTTTCTGAGGAACCTCCAGACTGACTTCCAGAATGGTTGTACCAGTCTGCAATCCCACCAACAATGGAGGAGTGTTCCTCTTTCTCCGCATCCTCGCCAGCATTTGCTGTCACCTGAGTTTTTGATCTTAGCCATTCTCACTGGTGTGAGGTGAAATCTCAGGGATGTTTTGATTTGCATGTCCCTTATGACTAAAGATGTTGAACATTTCTTTAGCTGTTTCTCAGCTATTTGGCATTCCTCAGCTGTGAATTCTTTGTTTAGCTCTGAACCCCATTTTTTAATAGGGTTATTTGTCTCCCTGCGGTCTAACTTCTTGAGTTCTTTGTATATTTTGGATATAAGGCCTCTATCTGTTGTAGGATTGGTAAAGATCTTTTCCCAATCTGTTGGTTGAGATTTTATCCTAACCACAGTGTCCTTTGCCTTACAGTAGCTTTGCAGTTTTATGAGATCCCATTTGTCGATACTTGATCTTAGAGCATAAGCCATTGGTATATGTTTAGGAAATTTTTCCAGTGCCCATGTGTTCCAGAAGCTTCCCTAGTTTTTCTTCTATTAGTTTCAGTGTATCTGGTTTGATATGGAGGTCCTTGATCCACTTGGACTTAAGCTTTGTACAGGGTGATAAGCATGGATCGATCTGCATTCTTCTACATGTTGACCTCCAGTTGAACCAACACCATTTGCTGAACATGCTATCTGTTTTCCAATTGATGGTTTTGGCTCCTTTTTCAAATATCAAGTGCCCATAGGTGTGTGGATTCATGTCTGGGTCTTCAGTTCTGTTCCACTGGTCTATCTGTCTGTCTCTGCACCAATACCATGCAGTTTTTATCACTATTGCTCTGTAGGACTGCTTGAGTTCAGGGATAGTGATTCCCCCTGAAGTCCTTTTATTGTTGAGGATAGTTTTAGCTATCCTGGGTTTTTTGTTATTCCAGATGAATTTGCAAATTGTTCTGTCTAACTCTTTGAAGAATTGGATTGGTATTTTAATGGAGATTGCATTGAATCTGTAGATTGCTTTTGGTAAAATGGCCATTTTTACTATATTAATCCTGCCAATCCATGAGCATGGGAGATCTTTCCATCTTCTGAGGACTTCTTCAATTTCTTTCTTTAGAGTCTTGAAGTTCTTATTGTACAGATCTTTTACTTGCTTGGTTAAAGTCACAACGAGGTACTTTATATTATTTGGGTCTATTATGAAGGGTGTTGTTTCCCTAATTTTTTCTCAGCTTGTTTCTCTTTTGTGTAGAGGAAGGCAACTGATTTATTTGAGTTAATTTTATACCCAGCCACTTTGCTGAAGTTTTTTATCAGCTTTAGTAGTTCTCTGGTGGAACTTTTGGGATCACTTAAATATACTATCATATCATCTGCAAATAGTGATATTTTGACTTCTTCTTTTCCAATCTGTATCCCCTTGACCTCCTTTTGTTGTCTGATTGCTCTGGCTAGAACTTCAAGAACTATATTGAATAAGTAGGGAGAGAGTGGGCAGCCTTGTCTAGTCCCTGATTTTAGTGGGATTGCTTCAAGTTTCTCTCCATTTGGTTTAATGTTAGCAACTGGTTTGCTGTATATGGCTTTTACTATGTTTAGGTATGGACCTTGAATTCCAATTCTTTCCAGGACTTTTATCATGGAGGGGTGTAGAATTTTGTCAAATGCATTCTCAGCATCTAATGAAATGATCATGTGGTTTTTTTCTTTCAGTTTGTTTATATAATGGATCACGTTGATGGTTTTCCGTATATTAAACCATCCCTGCATGCCTGGGATGAAGCCTACTTGATCATGGTGGATGATTGTTTGGATGTGCTCTTGGATTCGGTTTGCCAGAATTTTATTGAGTATTTTTGCGTTGATATTCATAAGGGAAATTGGTCTGAAGTTCTCTTTCTTTGTTGGGTCTTTGTGTGGTTTAGGTATAAGGGTAATTGTGGCTTCATAGAAGGAATTCCGTAGTGCTCCATCTGTTTCAATTTTGTGGAATAGTTTGGATAATATTGGTACGAGGTCTTCAATGAAGGTCTGATAGAATTCTGCACTAAACCCGTCTGGACCTGGGCTCTTTTTGGTTGGGAGACCTTTAATGACTGCTTCTATTTCCTTAGGAGTTATGGGGTTGTTTAACTGGTTTATCTGTTCCTGATTTAACTTCGGTACCTGGTATCTGTCTAGGAAATTGTCCATTTCGTGCAGATTTTCAAGCTTTGTTGAATATAGGCTTTTATAGTAAGATCTGATGATTTTTTGAATTTCCTCTGAATCTGTAGTTATGTCTCCCTTTTCATTTCTGATTTTGTTAATTTGGACGCACTCTCTGTGTCCTCTGTTAGTCTGGCTAAGGGTTTATCTATCTTGTTGATTTTCTCAAAGAACCAACTTTTGGTTCTGTTGATTCTTTCTATGGTCCCTTTTGTTTCTACTTGGTTGATTTCATTTCTGAATTTGTTTATTTCCTGCCTTCTACTCCTTCTGGGTCTATTTGCTTCTTTTTGTTCTAGAGGTTTTAGGTGTGCTGTCAAGATGCTGACATATGCTCTTTCCTGTTTCTTTCTGCAGGCACTCAGTGCTATGAGTTTTCCTCGTAGCACAGCTTTCATTGTGTTCCATAAGTTTGGGTATGTTGTACCTTCATTTTCATTAAATTCTAAAAAGTCTTTAATTTCTCTCTTTATTTCTTCCTTGACCAGGTTATCATTGAGTAGAGCATTGTTCAATTTCCAGCTATATGTGGGCGTTCTTCACTTATTGTTATTGAAGACCAGTTTTAGGCCGTGGTGGTCTGATAGCACGCATGGGATTATTTCTATCTTTCTGTACCTGTTGAGGCCCGTTTTTTGACCAATTATATGGTCAATTTTGGAGAAAGTACCATGAGGAGCTGAGAAGAAGGTATATCCTTTTGCTTTAGGATAGAATGTTCTATAAATATCTGTTAAGTCCATTTGGCTCATGACTTCTCTTAGTCTGTCTACATCTCTGTTTAATTTCTGTTTCCATGATCTGTCCATTGATGAGAGTGGGGTGTTGAAATCTCCTACTATTATTGTGTGAGGGGCAATGTGTGTTTTGAGCTTTAGTATGGTTTCTTTTACGTATGTAGGTGCCCTTGTATTTGGGGCATAGATATTTAGGATTGAGAGTTCATCTTGGTGGATTTTTCCTTTGATGAATATGAAGTGTCCTTCCTTATCTTTTTTGATGACCTTTAGTTGAAAATTGATTTTATTTCATATTAGAATAGCTACTCCAGCTTGCTTCTTCCGACCATATGCTTGGAAAGTTGTTTTCCAGCCTTTCACTCTGAGGTAGTGTCTGTCTTTGTCTCTGAGGTGTGTTTCCTGTAGGCAGCAGAATGCAGGGTCCTCGTTGCGTATCCAGTTTGTTAATCTACTTCTTTTTATTGGGGAGTTGAGGCCATTGATGTTGAGAGATATTAAGGAATAGTGATTATTGCTTCCCGTTATATTCATATTTGGATGTGAGGTTATGTTTGTGTGTTTTCACTCTCTTTGTTTTGTTGCCAAGACGATTAGTTTCTTGCTTTTTCGAGGGTGTAGCTTGCCTCCTTATGTTGGGCTTTACCATTTATTATCCTTTGTAGTGCTGGATTTGTAGAAAGATATTGTGTAAATTTGTTTTTGTCATGGAATATCTTGGTTTCTCCATCTATGTTAATTGAGAGTTTTGCAGGATACAGTAACCTGGGCTGCCATTTGTGTTCCTTTATGGTCTGTATGACATCTGTCCAGGATCTTCTGGCCTTCATATTTTCTGGCAAAAAGTCTGGTGTGATTCTGATAGGTCTGCCTTTATATGTTACTTGACCTTTTTCCCTTACTGCTTTTAATATTCTTTCCCTATTTTGTGCGTTTGGTGTTTTGACTATTATGTGACGGGAGGTGTTTCTTTTCTGGTCCAATCTATTTGGAGTTCTGTAGGCTTCTTGTATGCCTATGGGTATCTCTTTTTTTAGGTTAGGGAAGTTTTCTTCTATGATTTTGTTGAAGATATTTACTGGTCCTTTGAGCTGGGAGTCTTCACTCTCTTCTATACCTATTATCCTTAGGTTTGATCTTCTCATTGAGTCCTGGATTTCCTGTGTGTTTTGGACCAGTAGCTTTTTCTGCTTTACATTATCTTTGACAGTTGAGTCAATGATTTCTATGGAATCTTCTGCTCCTGAGATTCTCTCTTCCATATCTTGTATTCTGTTGGTGAGGCTTCTATCTACAGCTCCTTGTCTCTTCTTTTGATTTTCTATATCCAGGGTTGTTTCCATGTGTTCTTCCTTGATTGCTTCTATTTCCATTTTTAATTCCTTCAACTGTTTGATTGTGTTTTCCTGGAATTCTTTCAGGGATTTTTGTGACTCCTCTCTATGGGCTTCTACTTGTTTAATTATGTTTTCCTGGAATTCTTTCAGGCATTTTTGTGATTCCTCTCTGTAGGCTTCTACTTGTTCTCTAAGGGAGTTCTTCACGTCTTTCTTGAAGTCCTCCAGCATCATGATCAAATATGATTTTGAAACTAGATCTTGCTTTTCTGGTGTGTTTGGATATTCCATGTTTGTTTTGGTGGGAGAATTGGGCTCCGATGGTGCCATGTAGTCTTGGTTTCTGTTGCTTGGGTTCATGCGCTTGCCTCTCGCCATCAGATTATCTCTAGTGTTACTTTGTTCTGCTATTTCTGACAGTGGCTAGACTGTCCTATAAGCCTGTGTTTCAGGAGTGCTGTAGACCTGTTTTCCTGTTTTCTTTCAGCCAGTTATGGGGCAGAGTGTTCTGCTTTTGGGAGTGTAGTTTTTCCTCTCTACAGGTCTTCAGCTGTTCCTGTGGGCCTGTGTCTTGAGTTCACCAGGCAGGTCACTTGCAGCAGAAAAGTTGGTCTTACCTGTGGTCCCGAGGCTCAAGTTTGCTCGTGGGGTGTTGCTTATGAGCTCTCCTTGGCGGCAGCAAACAGGAAGATCTGCGCTGCCCTTTCCTGGAGCTTCCGTGAACCAGGGTTCCAGATGGCGTTTGGTGTTTTCCTCTGGAATCAGTAATGTGTTCAGAGTGCAGTCTCTTCTGGTTTCCCAGGCGTGTCTGCCTCTCTGAAGGTTTAGCTGTCCCTCCCACGGGATTTGGGTGCAGAGAACTGTTTATCTGGTAGGTCCCTTCAGGTTCCGGTGGTGTCTCAGACGAAGCGGACCTGCTGCTCCTGGGCCCTCCTCTACGGGAACCCAGAGGCTGTATACAGTTTCCTCTTGGGCCAGGGATGTGGGCAGGGGTGGGCAGTGTTGGTGGTCTCTTCTGCTCTGCAGCCTCACGAGTGCCCACCTGACCAGGTGGTGAGGTCTCTCTCCCACGGGGTTTGGGAGCAGAGAGCTGCTGCGGGCAGGGAACCGATGGTTTGGGACTCCTGCTTAAAAAAAAAAAATCTAGAAAATAATTTTAATTAATCCTCATGGTATAGATATAACAAATCGGGATCCCTTAGTTTTCAGCTAAAAATTGAGTAACTATATGTAACATCTAATAATTAAATAGGGAATATCTAAATCATCCACAAAAAGTACAGTACAATTGTATCTGAATTTGCTTCAAAATATTTAATAATTAAATGAAATTACACTATTAAATATTTATGATTTTATAATGTTTTATATTGAGACAAGAGACAACTCTAAGTAGTGGCTAAGTATTATTGAAAAGCTATTTGTGCCAACCGAGTTGTAAAACACATTACAGTCAATAAAAATATTTCTCTAATTCATGCTTTTAATATTTAAAATGAATGTCAGGAAATACACAAATAAGTAGCACTGAATGACTTGGGCATCAGTGTAGGTGAATAAAAGCGAATGGAAAATTCTGAATTTCACTTTGAGTGTAGAAATGTCACTGCCCATTATCATTTAAATACAGCAGAATCCACGTGACTGACTGGAAGGTGCTGACACATCACATTTGGAAACAGTTGCTTATCTGAAGGTGTAGCACTTTTTGGAATATAATCGAAAATATAAGGAGATTACATTTCCAAAAATTTTCCTTTTTTTGATCTAACTGAAAATTATATTACAAATAGCAATTCAGATTAATTAAGAATCATCTATACTAATTAAAAATGCATTAAGTGAGGAAAAAATAAGGAAAGAAACAGAGATGAATTGAAGTTCAAGGAAAATATTGTACCTAAAAATGTTATGTAACTATTCCAATGTATAGAAATATCACTAGTTCTCATGTTTACATGTATGTTCAAATTATGTAAAATAAAAAATAGACACTGCAATTATTCATTCCATATAATCAGATAAATAGTACAAATATAGTAAAAATAAATGGAAAATATAGCAGCACTTCAATGTTAAACATAAAGCCTTGGAATCATAGAATGTTTTCATATATGTATGAATTATCATAATATATGCTATGCTTGAGAACATAAATTTTCTTCCCCACAAATATCTTATATTCTCAAAAATTAACAAATCAATAATATATAGAGATCAATAGCATATACACATGTCTTCTTTATTCTTTATTTCATTTCTTTATTCATTTCTTGCAGATTGACTTTAAACATAGCTGAAGATCATTTTGTACTTCTTATTCTCCTGTTTCAAACTTCCAGTGCTGAGATTACAGATATTTATCACTGCCCAGCAGGTTTCTGTATGCTGGGAATCAATGAATTCATAGAGGCTAGGCTATTACTCTAGTAAGTCGCACATAGTTCATTGCATAGGCATTTGGATTTTAGCTTGAACAAATTATATATAATTTAAATAATCACATTAAATTGGTACAATTCTAGTTAGAAACAAAAAAAGCTACTGTTAAATTCCTTACAAGATTTTATACTAGTGAAAATGGCACAGTTCATTAAACCATGACTCTTCCAAAAGACATCACTATGTATTCAATTTATGCCCTTATATTACATAAAAATGGGTTTAACGATATTGTAAATGGTTGTTAAAAACAAGAATTACTTCTTAATTATTTTGTATCAGACCTCACAATTCTTATTAATAATTCAAGCATACATTTGTATAATATATTATTATTAATGATTTAGCTAACATTTTTATTGCTTAATAAAGCACATGACCATAATAACATGGGGAAGAAAGAGTTTATTTCAACTTCTACATCTTGATGAAGGCTTACCATAGAAGTTGTAAGGAAGAGAACCTAGAGGTAGGAACTTTATGCAAAGGACATGTACATGTGCAATTTACTGGCTTATTGATCATGGCTTAATCAGCCTGTTTGTTCAGGTATACCTGTCCAGAAATGGTAGTGAGTTTTGTGAGCTGGACCTTTTCACATCAATCATCAATTAAGGAAATGCCTCTATAGCTCTCTACCCCATTTTTTAATTCGGTTATTTGTATTGTTGGTATTTAATTTATTGAGTTCTTTATGTGTTTTGTATATTAGTTCTTTTTGGATCTAAGGTTGGTGAAGATCTTTTACCAGAAGAATTCTCAACACAGGACACTCTAATGGCTGAGAAGCAGGTAAGAAATGTTCAATGCCTTTACTCATCAGGGAAATCAAAATCCAAACAACTCAGACTTTATCTTACACCCATTAGGAGAGCCAAGAGAATAAACTCAAGTGACAACACATGCTGGCAAGGATGCTGAGCAAGGGAAACACTCCTCCATTTCTAGTCGGAGTGCAGACTTATACAAACACTTTGGAAATCAACTTGGCAGTTCCTTAGAAAATATATAATAGTTCTACCCCAAGATATAGCTACACCACTCCTAGAATTGTACCCAAAAGATGTCCACTATACCATAACAAACGTTCTCAAGCTATATTCATAGCAGCTTTATTCAAAATATCCAGAAATTAAAGACAACTGAGATATCCCTCAACTGAAGAATGGATAAAAAATATGTACATGTAAACACTGGAATCCTGTCCAGCCATTAAAACAATGGCATCATGGAATTTACAGGAAATTGGGTGGAACTAGAAAATATCATTCTAAGTGAGGTAATCCTGACCCAGAAAAGCACAATGGGTCACTTATAAATGGACATTAGCCATAAAGTGCAAGATAACATCTATATATCACAGATCCTAAAACTAAGAAATTAGGAGGACCCAGGGGAGGATGATTGAATCTCACTCTGAAAGGGAAATGAAATAGACATTGAAGGTAGATGGAGAGAGGGAAGGAGGGGAATAGGGATAGAGATCAGGTGTGTGGAGAGGAGGTGTGGAAAAGGTCTGGGAGCAATCAATGGGATGTATCTTTGAGAGTAACTGGAGACCAGGGGTAGTGGTGGTTCTTTGAAGTCCATAGTGGTGACAATAGCTGAGACTCCAACTAGTGGGCTATATGAAAACTTAAGTAGCCACCTACTGTAGCCATTCAGGACTTCCAGTGGAGTTAGAAGGAAATCAACCAACCTCAAATTCATTCTGTTCACAATATGTTCAGGGATGAAGTTAGAGTAGAGAATGAGGAAAGAACCAACCAATGACTGGCCAAATGTGAGACCCATCCCATGGTTGTAAACCAACCATGGACACTATTAACAATACTCTATTGTACTTGCAGACAGGAACTTAGCATTACAGACTTCTGAGAGGCTTCATCTAGCAGCTGATGGAAACGGATGCAGAGACCCACAACCAAACATTATGTGCACCTTGGAGTGTCTTGTGTAAAAGTTGAGAGATAGAACTGAGCTTGCTATAGGAGTCAAGGACCACTCAAGAAGACCTACAGAGTCAACTAACCTGGGCCAATGGTGGCTCTCAGAAACCGAACCATCAACAAAAGTGTGTGCAATGGCTAGACAAAAGCCCCAACCCACATATGTAGCAAATATACAGCTGGTTCTTTACAGATGTCTCCTAAAAATTGTATAGGGGCTGTCTCTGACTCTCTTGCCTGCCATTGGATTTCCTTTCGCTAATTGAACTGCTTGACCCGGCCTCAGTGGGAGAAGATATGCTTATGCCTGCTGTGACTAGATGCTCCAGGCCAGGGTGGTATCCAAGAGGGACTTGTTCATCTCTAAGGAGAAAAGGAGGGGGTAATGATGGAAGGGATTTGTGAGGGTGAGACTGGGAGGAAAATAAGGGGTTTTGATTGGGGTATAAATTAAATAAGTAAGCAAATTTTAAAAAATAAAAGAAGAAACTGCTATGTACACTTGCCTACAGCCCACATGGTAGGGGCGTTTTCACAATTGAAATTTCTTCTTCCTAAGTGACTCTAGCTTATATCAGGTGACAGAAATCTAGCCAGCACAGTTGACCCCATGTTGATCTGATCCACAAACACATCACTTTTCTACTTGAGGTTTTGTTTTTCATTTGTCATCAAGACAATATGTTTATATCACAAAATAAATCATGCCAATTTAAATAGTCTTCCAGTCTATAAAAAGTCAAACATGTTGAAAGCTCTGTTTCTTTAAATATCCAAAGCAGTTAAAAAGTCTGAAGTCTCTTAAATTACAATGTCTCTTTAGAAGGCCTAAATATCTTTATAAGTTAAATCTCTCAACTATTAGTTCCTGAAAACTAAGGCAAACATTCTTCCTCCAAGTACAAAGAAATGGAGCACAGATAATATCAATTTCAAACTTCAATAGTATAGAGTGTATGGTCTGACACTTGGGACCTTTTAATAATCACCCAGATTCTTTATGGTCTGGCCATCTTGCTCCATTCTTACTAATATCCATATCTATCACAGTTACTCAATTCCATGACTGTTGCTGTCATTGACGCTACTCCATGGTGCTGGCATTTTCAAATGCTGAAGTCCATTACTGCACGTCAATAGTAGCTATACCTTGGCTCTTTTAAGGGATTCAAACCCTGTAATATGGGGCCAAACCTCAGCTTCTCTTCAAAAGAAAACACAAGCAAAGTTTCTCAAAATATCACACCCTTAATTCAAAATGCCAAGACAGTTTGCTAGCCATGGGAAGAATTCCCTTCTCTAAGGGGAAAGGAGGGATTGGGGAGAGGAGGGGAAATAAAAGACTGGAAATAAAAGAGGTTGGAAAGAAAGCTGTGAACCAAACTTAAAGTAAATAAATTAATTAATTTAAAAATGTCGAACTGGTTATGATTGTACACGCCTTTAATCTAAATACTTAGCAGATATATGCGAAACTCTATGAGTTTGATATCAGCCTCGTCTAAGTAGTAAGCCCTAGAAAAGCCAGAAACACATATAGAGAGACTTCCTGAATTTCCTTCTTTATCAAGCATTGAAGATTTTGATAGAAGAAATGGATTGCCCACTGTTAGGCATTTAGGCTAAGGTCATCTACATTGAACCTGAAGAGGAACCTATGGACAGATAAGGACAACAACTCATCTACAAACTTTTGACCTAAAATTTGCCCTAACTACAAGAAATGAAGGGACAAAGATAGAGCAGAGACTGAATAAATGGCCAAGCAATAACCAGACCAACTTGTGACCCATCACATGTGTAAGTACCAGTTCCTGATACTATTCTCAATGATACTTTGTTATGGTTATAGAAAGCAGCCTAGCATAACTGTACTCTGAGGGGCTCTACATGCCAGATGACTGAAACAGATGCAAATACCCACAGCCATACATTGGATGGAGGTCAGAACTGTTACAGAAAAGTAGAAGGCCCTAAAGGGCATAGGAACTCCACAGGGAAACCAAAAGTGTCAACTGGGAACTCTCAGAGACAGACACCACCAAAGAGCATACATGGCTGAACCAAAGCCCTAGATATAAATGTAGCTCAATCTTCATAAGGGTCTCCCAACCATTGGATCAAAGACTGTCTCTGAAGCTGTAATCTGAGGTGGTTTTGGTCCCGCAACAGGGCTGCCTTGTCTTGTCTCAGTGGGAAAGGATTGCATAATCCTAGAGAGACTTGTTCTACCAAAATTGGGGGATAACCATTCAGAGGAGATCCCATCCTTTCAGAGGAGAAGATGGGGGACTGGGGGAGTGACATCAGAGGCAGGGACAGGGAGGGCACAGAAATTGAGAATAAAAGAAGGAAAGAAGGAAGAGAAAGAAAGAAAGAAAAAAAGAAAGAAAGAAAGACACAAAGAAACAAAGAAACAAAGACACAAAGAAACAAAGAAAAGAAAAATATATGCATCCTCAACGAAAATGTTAAATCTAAACATTTCTAACTCAAAACTGCAACACCATGAAAACACCAAATCTTAGAATAATAAGAACAGAGGACAAAGAATATCAGTGCAATGGCCACAAATTCATTTCTAAGAAAATTGGATACTTTGTTTTCATCAAAAGTAATAACAAACACAAATCATTGTTCAAAACATTGTGACTCTCACAGAAGAAAAATACTAGAGGAAATCCTTATGAAAATGAATATATATAGGAAATATTTTATTAAAGTTTTGCATGAACAGATATATCTATTCATACAAGAAATGAGGAAAATCTTCATAGATTTTACATTTAACAAATAATAATATAGTTTTTCATATATTTTTAGTCTTGCCAGTTGTTGGATTTATTCCCATGTGCTGTTGGAATAAGGAGCTTCTGATTCAATTTGTTAACTCTTAAAGAATAATAATAAAAAAATTCTGTACTACCAAAAACTATTCTTTTCTTATTCACCTATAGTATATCAATATATGGTGCAGCAACAAACAAACAAAACACTAAGAAATAAAACAAACAAAAACACCAACAATCAAAACCACAAATCTCTCTTAAATTATTGACACCTGTTTTAAACTCACATTGTCACTATATAGTGGTGATCATATCAAATATGAACGTATCTGATATGAACATTGATACAAACTGCAAATTAGAATATAACAGTAAGTTGTTTATAATGATAAAATGCATTCTTTTCCTCATAAATATTGTGCTTCAAAATAGGAGGTGGGGGAAGGAGGGATCAGGTATTGGAATGGACAAGAGAGAATTACAGAGGGTAAGGAAATTAAATAGAAATATGTAACAGTTGAGGATGGGGAACTGGAGGTAGCCACTAGAAATTCACAGATTCCAGGGAAGCTAAAAGCTCTCAGGATCCAACAAGGATGACTTTAGCTGAAATGTCCAATGAAGGGGAGATAGAACCTGCAGAGACCTTTTCTAGTGGATAGGCATGGCTTCCAGTTGAGGGATGGGGCCATCCACCCATCTCAAAATTGTTAACCCAGAAATATTCCTGTCCAAGGGAAAGACAGGAACAAAAACAAAACAAAGACTGAAGGAAAGACCTTCCAGGGAGTGCTCCAGCTACAGATCCATCTAATCTACAGACACCAAACCCTCACACTATTGATAATACCATGAAGTGTTAGTTAAGAGGGGTCTGGTATGACTGTTCCCTGAGTGATTCTACTAGCCTCTGACAAAAACAGATACAGATACTCACAGCCATCAGACTGAGTCTGGGAACCCCATTGGGAGAGCTAGGGGAAGGACTACAGGAGCTGAAGGGGATTACAACCCTAAAGAAAGAATAAAGTCTACTAATCAGACCACCCAGAGCTCTCAGAGACTAAACCACTAACCAAAGAGTCCATGTAGAGGGATCCATGGCTTTAGATACATATGTAGCAAAAGATGGCTTTATATGATATCAAAGGTTTGTTTTATTGTTTTTTTATGAAACATTTTTCCATACTTAGAGACAAGTATCATCACATTGATATCTATTGGATACTGTTTGCTGTTGTCTTTCTCATAAAGTTAAAATTGTTTTAAATTAAAAATGTATTGCTCTCCTTATAGCCTCTGATCTCCTTTCTGTTCAATTTTATGCAGTATCTGAACAGTTCTCTATATGTTTTGTAGGTTTGTATTAATGAAATAATTTATTCATGTCTGAAACAGAATTTTATTAACATTGTGTTCTGAGATTGTCTTTCATGTACTTCTATAACATATAAAAACCATCATTAAAAAATACTTTCATTTTGAGGAAGTCGTTCATATTGTGATATCCAAGTGATAATGGAGAATCCAAGTGATAATGGAGAATTCTATAGGTGTATGTCTGTTCATTTCTCTTAATATATAGTTGTATTTAAATATCAGCCTGTAGTTTGCTATGGTTTTCACATGTGGGGCAATTGAAGAGGCTGTGATGATACAGGAGCTTTTCAAAGCCTGTGAAATTCCACTAGGAAATGCTGACAAGCAAACATGTTCTTGATGCTCTCCAGGACCCAGGGCCATCCCTGCTGTGAGAAAACAGAAACCTTAGAGCTTGAGTTGCAATAACAGTCCCTTGATTTCACAAGTACAAAAATATCCATCACCTCCAAAGACAATCACCACATATGGATTTCATTGAGTGTGTGAATCAGATCATTCAAGGTCAGCTTATTGAAACCAAAGTTACTGGATCTAATTAAAGTTTGGAGTCATAAAGAGGTGATTTTTAAAAAGGATTTAATTCCACTCAAGAAGAGAAAAAAGTTAAACTTAACATATTACTGTTTAATTAGTAGCCTCCATTTTCTTTCTTGTGCTCAAATGAGAAAACTGGCTTGATGCTAAGAATAATGAAATTATATGGAGTGTATATTTATTCATCTTTTCATTAAATGGGGAATATAATTCAAGATAATTTTATATTATGCTTCTACTAGATTTTAATAATGCAAATTAACCTTTTCTTTCAGATCATTAGTATTTATTATTACCCAGTTTAAAAAGTAGAGTCAAGTCAGGCAGAATCCCAACCTAAATTAAACACATCATT
This sequence comes from Rattus norvegicus, assembly GCF_021556685.1. Lineage (NCBI taxonomy): Eukaryota > Metazoa > Chordata > Mammalia > Rodentia > Muridae > Rattus > Rattus norvegicus. The sequence continues at coordinate 60,911,411 of NC_141544.1, read as the reverse complement.
GAAACAGGAGGGAAAGCACTTCAACAAATCTCTGGCTATTTATGATCATTTTTCCAAACATGAATATGAAATATACATGTATATTTCTCTATGATCAAGAAATACAGAAAGAAATTTACACAAGAGGAAATATAAAGTTTGAAAGTTTAAGATATCTGCATTTTTATGTTATATATCAAACCCCTTTAATTTTGCAGCCACAGTGTACCCTAAGAAACTGTTTTCCATGCCTTTGTCAAGTTTCAAATAAATAAATAAATAAATAAATAAATAAATTTGCATCATTATTTATCTTTTTTCATAAGGAAAAGCAAAGTTTCATCCTTCTTTATGTATCAGTGTATACAGTATAAATTTGTAAATTATATTCAAGTCTAAGTCCACCCTAACAACTACTACAACTGATAAACAACTTAAGCAAAGTGGCTGGATGTAAAATTAACTCAAACAAATCAGTAACCTTCCTTTATACAAATGATAAACAGGCTTAGGAAGAAATTAAGAAAATAACATCTTCACAATAGCCACAAATATTCTAAATATCTTGATGGAACACTTAGCAAGCAATGAAAGATCTGTATGACAAGAACTTCAAATCCCCGAAGAAAGAAATTGAAGACCTCAGAAAATGTAAAAATCTCTGATGCTCATGGATAGGTAGGATTAACCTAGTGAAAATGGCCATCTTATCACAAAACAATCTAAAGATAAATGCAATCTCCATCAAAATTACAACACATTTCTTCACAGACATAGAAAGAATAAATCTCAACTGCATATGGAAAAACAAAATATCCGGATGGCCACAACAATTCTTACCAATAAAAGAACTTCTGAGGGAATCAACATCTCTGACCTCAAAATGTACTACAGAGCAATAATTATACAAACAAACAAAAAACTGCATGATATTGATACAGTGACAGATAAATTGATCAATTGAATAGAATTGAACACCCAAAAGTAAACCCACACAACAATAAACACTTGATCTTTGAAAAAGAAGTCAAAATCATAAAGTGGAAAAAAGAAAGAATCTACAATGAATAGTCCTGATCTAACTAGCAACCTGCGTGTAGAAGAATGAAAATAGACTCATGTTTATCACCTTGCACAAAGCTCAAATCCAAGTGGCTC